>NC_140934.1:15290519-15890519 GCF_014529385.1 Adiantum capillus-veneris
AAGAAGAAAAAGAAAGAAAGAGAGAAGGAGAAGAGAGACAAAGAGTTAGATAGAGATAGAGAGAGAGAGACAAAGAGTTGGAGAGAAAAAGGAGACAAAGAGTTAGAGAGAGAAGAAGAATAGACTTAGAGAGAGAGAGGGAGAAAAGAAAGAGTTAGAGACAAAAGAAGAAGAAAGAGAGAGTTAGAGAGACACAGAGACCTAAAGAGAGAAAGTAGAGAGGGGAGAGAGAGAGGGAGCAAAGAGAAAGAGTTAGAGAGAGGGGAAGAGAAGAAGAAGAGAGAGAGAGGGAAGAGAGTTAGAGAGAGAAAGTAGAGAGAGTAAGAGAATAAGAATTAGAGAGAGTGTGGGAGTCAGGGAGGGGAGAGGGAGAGGGAAGGGAGAAAAGTGAGAGTGTGGGAGTTGGAGAGGAGAATTAGAGAGAGAGAGAGAGAGAAGAAATTTTTTTGGAATCAAGAATCTGCTCGCTCGATTCCAAAAAGCGCTCACGAGAAACAACTCGTCTAAACATATCCCCCCCACACACACACGCACACGCACACACACGTACACATACACACACACATGCCCTGGGATAGATGTAAAACATCTACAGCTTCTCCAGATATGTGAAGCTTAAGAAGTCAGAGGCAATGGCTCCTAGAAGCTAAAACAACATTGCTAGCCATAGAAAAAGTCCAAATGCATCCAAAGCTAAGATGCTCTACATCCTTGCATCTCCAATGAATGTCTTTTTGTATTCACCACCATTGCAAGAAAAGGACCCATTTTAACTTTTTGCTTCAGTTACTACATCACCATCATAACCTTATGTTGTTCAAAATTATTTTTTCCCTGTATCTCTCACGTGTGCGCGCGCACACACACACACATGCCCTGGGATAGATGTAAAACATCTAAAACTTCTCCAAATATGTGAAGCTAAAGAAGTCGGAGGCAATGGCTCCTAGAAGCTAAAACAACATTGCTAGCCATAGAAGAAGTCCAAATGCATCCAAAGCTAAGTGCTCTACATCCTTGCATCCCCAATGAAGGTCTTTTTGTATTCACCATTGCAAGAAAAGGATCCATTTTAACTTTTTGCTTCAGTTACTACATTGCCATCATAACTTGCAGATAAATATCTCTCAATACGTTAGCCCCACAGTGCTCTTATGTACAGGGAAGTTCCATCGCTGCTGATGGAGGGTGAGAGAGAGCATGGAGAATAATGGGTCCCCTAAGTTTGGACAATGGAATGGGCTCCTCTCTCTCCCTCTCTCTCACACACACACACACACACACACACAATCTATCCAAGTTGTGGCTACTATTGCTCCCACCTAAGTCATTAGCTCTTTACTCTCTTGCTACTAGACCAAAATCTTAGTGGCCCAAGCAAACCCATGTACACCTATTGCCTTGAGCACCCATCTTCTACTACCAAACACTCCCCACCAATGGACAATGCTTCTCCCATGTTCGCTTGTACATGATCATTAGTAGGTATCCTAATCAAGGTCTTGGTCTTGATCCCAATGAACCACCTCACTCTTTCTCTGACTACTTGCTAGTGGCAGAGCACTCTCTCTCTCTCTCTCTCTCTCTCTCTCTCTCACACACACACACACACACACACACACACACACACACACATAGGCTGATAACATGTTGTCATGCGTACAATTTTGACTATGCAGGTCATTGAAAAAGGATGGAATCGCATAGAATCCGAACTACTTCACTCAATTTTTAAGGGCTCTTTAGTGTGTCTATAGTAAGGAGGACAATCCAATAGGGACTCAACAACTCAATTCCGGTGTTGATTCAACAGGCCATGCAAATCAACCAAAAAAGCGTGGAGGCCCCTCTCCCTCCTCTAATTTTTCAAACTCCATTATAAAGAGTATAGATACTGGACTATTGAATAATAGAAAAATTTATTGTGTACCCTAGTGCTCAAGAAAAACCTAGGTTTAATATAATCCCACCTAAAAATTTTCTCAACTATATTTAATGCACCTTGGAGGTCCTTGCTAGGTGACATAAGGAAAGGTCTTGGAGGGGGGAAACCAAGAAAGAAGAGAGTCGATTGGATGCCAAGAAAAGTCTCTCTCTCTCTCTCTCTCTCTCTCTCTCTCTCTCTCTCTCTCTCCATATCCATAGGAAGGGCCCCACAAAATTTTGATTTGAATGTTAGGACACCCACAACGATTGGAGGAATAAACTCAGATTTAGTATAATCCCATCTAATTTTTTTGAGATTTATCTCTAATTACGAAAGGCTTTCATCAAGCAGGAGGAAGCGGCTTGCCGAGAAGAAGAAGATAGGTCCTTGGTAGAAATATAATATACTTGCAAAAATGTTTTGGGTCACAATGTGCATATGTTGTAATGGTTGGAGACCCCTCTGCAAAGGATGTGCCAAGGTCAACATGTATTCTTTTTTAGTTAATCCAAATCAAGCACTTAAGAGCATTATTTATAAAAAGAAACTATGACGGCTAGAGAACATAAATTAATATTTAGAGAATCTACAAAGTGCAGAGAAGTTTAGTGCAAAAACCTTCAAATATAGTAAATTTGCTTCTAAAATGTTTGAAAAAAGGTATGGTATACCCAAATGCTTGAAAAATCCTCAATTTAGTGTAATCCCACCTGCAGATTTTGAAATTTATCTCTAAATTATAGGTTTGAAGGTGAGGAAACCTACGAAGTATAGAGAAAATGAGTGTAAAAGCCTTCAAATATAATCAAGTTGCCCCTAAAATTTATCATATGCGAGTTTTCTAAGTTTTTTGGAGAAAGCACTATGCCTCAACTCGATTTAGTGTAACCCTCCTCTTACAAAATTTTGAGATTTGCCTCAAAAATTCTAATTTGCCATTGAACGTTGGAGAAAACCTAGATTAACTGCGATCCCACTTATAAATTTTGAGATTCACCTTTGAATTCCAAGTCAACCCAAAGGCGAGACCATTGACAAAGGTCAAGTGTAAAAACCTTCAAAATAGCCGAAAATTATGGGAGTTCCTTCTCGTCATCCACCTTTGCCGTTTGCTAAGGTCTGCTCCTACCTTGGGCTTTGCACATGTTCTGCATTGGATTTGTTAAATTGAACTTTCTAAATTGTGTCAACTCTCAATTTCGTAGATGTCGATGTTTATATGTTATTTTTTATTCTCGATTGTGGATTTTGTTAATTTTTGCTTTGTTAATTACTGATTGTAAAACCTATGCTTATTCACCCTCCCCTCTCTCTCTAGTCCGGTGTGAGAAGCCTCTCTCTCTCTCTCTCTCTGTCTCTCTCTCTCTCTATGCCGCACTTAACTGAGATGTATATATGCTGCACTTAGCAGACTCGTTGTAAGGTTTTGTTTTTGGTCCCATAGGTCATATTTGACCTCCGTGGACGAAGTATAATAGCGTATGCTCATATATTTATCTATAAAGACTTAGTTTAAGATCCGTCTCCATAGTGTAGCAATAGTCTTGGAGTCCTCAAGGCCTAATGGGATCAGTCTCCTTTTTTGCTAGATCAGTTATAGTTTTGTAGCCCATATCTTGGATCTTCTTTTTGGCACTATTGTATGCTTCCACATAATGTAAGTATTTTGTTTTGTTTCCAAACCCCTATTAAGAGTGCGTATTTATTTATGCACATTTTTTGTTCCTTGAGGTGTTTACCCTCATTTGGTACAAAATCCATAGTAAAGAGATGTTTCATTCAAGCTACCTGACTATTGGTGTTTACTTCTAAACATGAAAGTTGTCTACACTAGAAGAGCTTTATGATCTACTATAAGATACTATCACCTTATCTATTTTGAGTATTCTCACTCGTTGTCATAGGTACTTGGGCAATTCTATTTTTGTGGGGTCCTTAATAAATGACACCATCCTTATCAGAATTATGTCGTAACTATCTTTGACACATAATTAAGTATCTTACTCCATGGCATAAGTATCTATCATGGTTAAGATACGCATCCATTATTACATTATTGACTTTGAGTTTGAAAATTCCTCGTAAATATAATCATCATCTATGGTGATCATGGCATCAGTTTCAGTGATTTGGATTGCTAATCGCTATCTTCCTTGTGGACAAAAGAAAATTACCCCCCCCCCCCCCCCCCCCCCCCCCCCCCCCCCCTTCTCCTCTTTCCCTCATCCATCACTTTCTCCACTCAAGGATAATATAGTTGATGATTTGAAATCCGCTACACGTACACATGCTATATCCCTATAGTCGTAATTATTAAGGTTGACCCTCATTCTTACCGCCACATGTCATAGGTAAAGATAGCCATAATCCTCGTCTCACACCATTATGAGTTAACTCATGAAAGGGCACCCTAATATGACATGGTAGTTAGGGTCTCTTCCAAAGTCCACTATGGAAAAGGTAGGCTATACTGTACCCCACAAATGGTGGTGACTTGAAAATTTTCAAATAGTCTCATATAGCTTTCCATCTACTAGTTAGAGGACCATCCTCATTTTTTGGAAACCCAATATCCCCAAATTTTCCCATGCCATTTTGATTGCTTTCCTCACTCTAGCATTGTATCTGAAATTATGGCCATTGAACTTCACTTGTAGGGGTGGTATTGCCCTTTGTGAAATCAATGTCTTTGTAGGAGATTTTATGGACCGATGTTGGTTTTTGTTCCTTATGGGTATAGGATTAAGAAACTCGTAATCAAGCCTGTGTTTCTAGTAGTCGGTTATTGGGCTTGTTTGTGTTATATGCTTCCATAATGCAGGAAAAATTTCTAGCAAATCTTCTCAAGGAAAGTATGCAAGTAATAGAAGCTGCCAATACGGTTGGGAGGTGGTCAAGGTCCTTGTTAGAAGCTGGGTTGGAACAAGAATATGAGACCAAGGTTGGGATACGCATGGTTTTCAGTTTGACCTCAAATGCTCCTATGTAGGCAGGTAAGGTTATTAGCATTATTTGGCTACTATTATAGCTATTGCTCCTTTTCCAAAATTCCCACATGGAGGCCCTTGATTTTGCATTGTCTTACTATACCTTAGGAGTGCTCTATTGAGAGAGGGACAAGGGACGACCTTTAACTCTCCATGACGCTTTTCATGGACTTCATCCCAAAGTTGAGAGAATAATTGCTCATCTGACTCCTTCGTTTTTGGAGAAGTTTTGAAGGGTTCTTTTTTCGATTGGAACCTTCTTGGTCCACTAGATCATGAAAAGTTTGTGGGTCACTCCATTCTAAGCTAACTTCTAAGGTTTTGGCAATTGAGTAGGGTTGTTAAAATGGCTCTAAATTAGCTTCAGCTAGGTCCATAAGAATTTGATACTAGGAAAAATGCATTGCCTCCTCTAGAGCACAAGGGTATTCTCTTAATTTGACAGGTAAGTCTTTAGTGAGGACCAATCAAGAATCTATGGAAATTTTGATGGCAATACAGACTTCCTTCTAAGAGATAATTTGAACCTTTAGACACTTTTCAACCACTCATTGGCACGTGATGGAATAGTTGTTAGAGACCTTTTGCTTCTGGTTTACCTCTCTCACCTGAATAGTTTTGCGTCCTAAAGATCTTTAGAGAACCTCTATCCTTTTTTATTGATGAAGCCGCTACCTACCTTTCCTAAGCAATCGCTATGTCATGTATGACAGCGTGATGTATATAGAAAATAGCAAAATGGTTTGAGGTTTGTGAGCTCTATGATCACTTAATTCCATGGTTTTGAATCTTAAGTCTTTAGTTTGCTCAAGATATCCGTGAGAATGCTCTCTACACTTATGTGCAAGAAAAGAAGCTCTTGCTTAAGCATATGTAGACTCTATTCTTCAAAAGAACATGTGCCAACATTGAAAGACATGCAAAAGAATGGATTAAGGTATTGGATGACTACTTTTAAGCTATTGCTAAAAGACCTAACAATCAAGCCTTGCATACAAAATTTCAATTGACACGAGAAGAAAAATTTTGGTGCAAGTGATGGTGCAAGGATAATGGTGTTAGGAAAGCAACTCAAACTTGGAAGACTTTTAAGTAGGCTGTGA
Organism: Adiantum capillus-veneris; assembly: GCF_014529385.1. Classification (NCBI taxonomy): domain Eukaryota; kingdom Viridiplantae; phylum Streptophyta; class Polypodiopsida; order Polypodiales; family Pteridaceae; genus Adiantum; species Adiantum capillus-veneris. The sequence goes on from NC_140934.1 coordinate 15,296,537, forward strand.
AGGATCATTATCTTCCACCTTCACACAAATTCTTCAAGATGAATGTGTTTTTCTACCTGTAACAACTCAACCTAACACTTGAGGAGTACTACTCCAAGTTTGTTACTCTTGAAAAGTATGCTCCTCCAATGATGATTTCCTAGTAGGTTGCTTGATTCTACCAAGGATCGAATGCATCATTGGATTCTCAACTTAGATCCACAAGGACAACTACCATACCATATTCCTTGATTCATGCAAAGCCCTTCGCAAAAGAAGTCAAGAGTTTTCATAAAGCAAAAGTAGTTTAACTCTATGAGATTCTAGGGGGTATAATCAGACTGCTCCCCATGAAAATAATCAAAACTCCTTTGGACAATTCCCTAGCAATCTACCTACTAGACCCTATGTTGTTAGCATCCCTAAACCTCACAAGGAGGTCAAATGCTTCAATTGTAATAAGCTTGCTCATTATAAGAATGAATTTCTAATGCCTCAATGTCAATTTTGTCATGGCAATGCTAAATTTTACCAAATCAAAAGGGTGGTTCTTGTGGACATGGAAAGGGAAGTGGAGTGGCTAGCCATTCATGCTTGTGCTATGATTGGAGAACCAACCTTGGATACAATGGAAGAAGAGAGAGCCATTATCAATGCACTCATAGAGCATGAAGAAACTAATCAGTTATTCAATCCTTGCCAAGCCTTTAATTAAGGTAACTCTTTTCAGCTTCTAATTGATTGTGGTAGCACGCATTCCTTCTTACGCCAAAATGTTTGCAAAATTTACAACTTGAGAAAAAAACAACAAAAAGATTGGTTGTGAAGATGGCTAGTGGAAAGAAAGAGATATCATGTTCCTCTGTGGTAAATTTTGAGTTTGAGCTAGGAGGTGAAAAAAATGCTTGGATATTTTAGTTTACTTCCTTTGTAGATTTAAGATGGGATGCTTGGGAGATGCATTGGCTAGTGAAAAACAATGCAATCATTCATTACTCTAAGGCAAGTGTTCCATATGAAAACAAGCAGGGAAATAGGGTGATCGTTTATGGTGAAACAGGAAAGAAACATTCTTGCTTATGCAAAGCTAATTGGCTTCTTAAAGTGTAAGGCCAAGGGCCAGTGTGAAGTAGATTGGGGGTTGCCTATAAATAGGCATACAACTAGGTGGAGAGCCATGCTTTATAGCCCCATGCCTTATACTAGTATTAGAGCTTAAGTTACAAGCTAACTTGGGTGTGGTCTTTGCATGCATGCAAGTGGAGAAGAGGAAGAGTCAACTTGCATTGAATCATTCTCTCTCCTCTATAGAGTTGTGCCACCTTGAGGGGCATTTTTTGTCTCTATAGCAAAACTGAGCCAAGCTTCATGGAGGTTGTTCTTTCTTTCCCTCTCTTTGGCATTGTCTACTCGTGGCATATCTCCTTGTGAAGATTTTTCCTCCACATAGTTGGCACCCAAGGTCAAACAAGGCCAATAATTTGCCCGTTTAAGTTAGTTAGGAAATCATGCACACCCAGTGAGCCCTAAGGGCTTTCGATATAGATCTTGAGAACCCCTCTGAGTCTTCTTTGTCTCCAAAGTACCAATTGGCAAGGTAGTACATTTACTACCACACCTGCTAATTCTAAAATAATTTCAAAAATTTGAAACATGTCAAGCAAAGGTTTTTTGAAATTGAAGCTCTTTCTAATCTTTGATGACTTTTTCTAATTATTCGGTAACACTTCTTCTTTGGAGGAATTTTTCAATCAAAGTTGACATTGAGAACAATTTTGGCAAGATATTTTGAATATTGGTCTTGGATTTGTCATGACCAATTGCCATCTCTTGTGGCAATTGCTCTTCCACTTTTGGTCTGCATTTTGCCAAAAAATTCTTGGCTCATGAAGCACGATTGCATCATGGATTCAGACATAGAAATGCATCATGCTTTCAATTTTGAAACCCATCCACTCATTTAGTCTATTGTTGCCCCGCAGTCAGCTACCCTTACGGAGGGTGCCTGCATGGCAATTGGACAAGATGATGACATAGAATGTTTTGATATGAAAGAGTTTAGAGTAGAACAAATGTGCATGTATGTTTCGAAGTCTAATTTTGCAAAGCTGAATGAAAATGTGAGTAAAATGTTTGATCTACTTGTGTAGTCCATGCAAGAGTCAACCAATGGTCCCATGCCTAGAATGAAACCCCTAGGTAGTATGAGCAAGGCTTCAATCTAGATATATTGCCCCTTGTCTCTCAAAATGAGGTCGATGATTTGGTGAAAAAACACTAATCCACTGATCTTTTGAGGGGAGGAAAAGGAGCGTAACAAAGATACAATGAATATATTCTTGAGTAAATAAGATGGAATTCATAATCTTAGATGAACTCTGGATGTAGTCAAGACACTACCAACAAGGCTTTTGAGGATGTGTTTAGAAAAGAATTTCTAACCAATGAAACGGTCTAGAATTAAAATAAAGGGGATCAATGCTCTATGCATCAACATAAGAAATTCCTTTAAGATATCTCACATTATTACGGTGTGATACTCAAATTGGAGGGTTTAGACGGCTGTCAACAGGTACATGGGTTCATCCATGGGTAAAGACCCAAGGGGCCTAGGGGCCATTTGTCTAGTGAAAGTTTGAGAAAACAAAGAAAGATAAAATATGTATCAACTACTTATGAAGTGGTCTGGATCAAAAGGATTGTCCCAAGGGGTGCCCTAGAATCTTCTTCTCATCTAATGTGAAAGTAACACATACCAACGCGGTTCACGAGTGTTGTCTTATGGTCTCTATGTGAAAATCGACCTTTGGTCCCCACAAACGAGTTGGTGTGCATATATGTATAAATTTATCCAAGGTCACAATGTAAGAATCTTGGTAGATGACGGTGTCTCGCAAAATTTCAATAACTATAAGTTAAAAAAGTGGCTCAATTTTTCCCAAACACCTAGTTCCCACCACTATAACGTAGCAATGAGTTAACAGACATGATGTTGAAGCGTGGGATACATAAGTAAAGGGTGTACCTCTAGAGATTCAAGGAAATCATGTTATAAATAAGTATCGGATAGATGTGGTACTAAGTTAGGAGTGGTTATACGGATTAGGGTCCTCATCAAAGCATATCTATGAGCATAATAGTTTGATGTTTGAATCGAATGGTGTGCACGTGCTATTGTTGGGGAAAAAGGATGTGCCTTCCTCACCACTTATTTGTACGAGCTTATGAAGCTATCTCCTGAATATGAAATAGAAAAACTCTTTTTGTGTTACTCATATTTCTATCATGCTTGTGATGAGCCATGGCCACCTTGACGCATCATAGATACATCCACGGCCATGGATAAACCCTCTGTGTTATTTTTTTGTCAAATGTTGATAAATGATGATTCCTCAATGCTACATTCTTCTCTCTCTTCTCTTTCATCTCTTGTTACTCCTGTATCACCAAAACAAGAAAATGCTACTAGTAAATTAAAAGAACTTTTAATGAAATACAAAGATGTGTTTCCAAAAGGCCTACCACCAGGGTTACTCTTGACACATTCTTTGCAACACGCCATAGATGTGGATAGAATTAGTAAGCTTGTTACTAAAGCACCCTGTAGAATGAGTCATTATGAGGTTATTGAGGCGAAACACCAACTTGCTAACTATCTCATGGACATCTTTCATTCTACTAATGAAGAAAAAGGATGGTAATATGTGCATGTGTGTATAGATTATTGTGATCTAAACACAGTTACTATTAAGAATAAATATCTAAAACTACTTTTTGAACAAGGTTTGAACACTACAAGTTTTTGGTTATGCCTTTAGAGTTAACCGATGTACCAATTACTTTCATGATGCTTATGGATAGTGTCTTAAAACCATATTTGGACAAATTTGTCATTATTTTTTTGGATGAAATTCTAGTTTACATTGCCTTTGAAGAAGAGCACTTATGTCATTTGAATTTAGAAGCTTTTATTGAAGGTTCATTAAAAACTATGTTTGGATTGTTGTTCCTATTATGGACCACCTAAAAGACAAGGAAAAAATCTTTAAATGGGGAGAAGCTCAACAACAAATTTGATGCACTCAAGGTTTCTCTAGCTACTTATAGCCGGATGAAATTCTAGTGTACACTGCCTTTCAGAAAGAGCACTTATAACATCTGAATTTAGAAGCTTTTATTAAAGGTTCATTAAAAATTGTGCTTGAATTATTGTTCCTATGATGGACCACCTAAAAGCCGTGGAAAATTTCTTTAAATGGGGAGAAGCTCAACAACAAAGTTTTGATACACTTCAAGGTCTCTCTAGTTACTGCACCTATTTTAGCTATTGTGGATCCCATGAAACCTTTGTACTCAAAATAGATCTTAAGAATTGTGCTACTAGAGCAGTCCTTTTGTAAGAAGGAAGGCCAATTGCATTTCAAAATAAGAAACTTGATTCTGCACAACAAAATTATTTTGCTTCTTATGAAAGAGACTCTATGCCATAATGTCTGCTTTGTGAACACGGTGACATTAATTTTATGGTGCTCAATTTGAAATTATACTTCACCATGAAAGTATAAAATGATTTACACAATAGACTAATTTGAAGGGTTGAAAGGCTAGGTGGAGTGAAATTCTTCAATGTGGTAGCTGATGCTTTTAGTCGCATGCCAAAATCAACTTTCTTCTTGTCACAAAGCTTTGAAGTGAGTTTTTGGAATCTCTAAAGTATAAATGTAAGCATGATTATTTGTACTCCAAGGTGGTATGGAGACAAGTTAAAATGAGGAATAGTTTTCACTTCAATGTTAGTAGTGTGTCTATTTTCTCGACACCCAATTCTCCTCTTTTGAACGATGAGCTACAAATATGGAAAAAGTTTTTTATAGATTATTGATCCCTACTCCATAAGGGGAGAGTGTTTGTGTACCGATGGATGTAAACATTTGGCACCAATTTCTTTATGAATGTCATGATAGTCCTACTTCAAGGCACTTAGCCATAAAGAAACCTTATGCACTTGTATGACAACATTTTTATAGGTTAAGTTTGCATTGCCAAAAATATCAAGCTAATAAAGTTTAAATGCAAGAGGTGTTCTGCATCCTTTGGAGATTCCCAATGGTAAATGGAAGAATATCTCTATGGATTTTATTGTGGGTTTACCAACTGTTGTGCAAGGTAATGACTTGGTATGGGTGGTGGTCGCTCAGTTGGATCAAATTTATAAGTTTCTTCTGACCAATCTCATTATTAAAAGTTTGAGGTTAGTGAAATGATTTTTTGCCAATCTATAAAGGTTATATGGATTGCCCAACAATATTATGGGTGATCTTTGTGACCCAAAATTTAACGGTCACTCCTGAGGGATGTGTTTAAATGATTGAGAACACAACTCAACCTCAGTATTGTAGATCAAAAAGAGATGGATGACCAAACTAAACGTGTTAATCAAGTGCTAGAGGATATGCTAAGACAACTAGCAAAAGGAAATTTAATTGGGAAGATTATCTCCCTATTTTAGAGTTGCTTATAATAGTGCAAAGCATGTTACATTTGGATTTAGCTTATGTATCATTTTCAACCTAGATCACAAGCTACTATGGGGCTCAAGACTGAAAAACTTTAGTAAGTCAAAGACTTCATCCAAGATTATATTGATATGCTGAGACTTTCTCCTCAAAATTTTTTGCAAGCATAGGATTTTTAGATGCTTGGGAGCATACCCATTCTTTCTCATACGAAGAAGGATGATACACTTTTCCTTTGTATCAATTACAAGAAATTCAATCAAGCTACAATAAAGAATAAATACCAAATCCCAAGGATTGATGAGCTCCTTGCCATGCTCCATGGATCTAAATTTAGTCTTTGCTAAGATTGATCTCAAGTATTGCTATTACCAAATAAGGGTAAATGAAGAGACATAACCAAAATAGCTTTCCAAACCCAATATGGTCACTATGAATTCACATTAATTCTTTTTGGGCTGACCAACACCCCTACAACCGTCGATTGTCTTATGCAAGATGTATTTCTTCCCCACTTGAATGAATTTGTCCTTGTGTTCTCTACTGACATACTTGTCTAATCTAGATATTGGATTCCAAGGATGGCATTTCAATAGATCCTACAAAAGTGAAGGATATACTTGAATGGCTAACTCCCATGACAATCAAGGAGATTCATGGATTCTTAGAAACCACTAGATGGTACATAATCTTCATCAAAGAATATGCCCAAATAGAAGCTCCTTTCATTAAGCTTCTTAAACAATAATAACGGATAGAATGGCTACCCATTTGAAGACAAAGTTTTGAGCACTAAAGTTTATTCTCTCTTTAATGCTAGTCTTAATTTTCCAAAATTTACTAAGAATTTGAAGTCACCACATATGCAAATAGTCTTGGTCTTGGAGGTGACTTATCTCAAGATTCAAGACTAGTGGCTTACATATCTAAGAAGATTAAGCTTATGAAGCAACTTATGCTACCCATGATTTGGAGCTCTCAGCTATAATTCACTACCTTGAGCTATGGAGACATTATATTCTGGGACAAAATTTTTAGCTTATGCTTGACCACAAGAGCCTAAACTCAAATTACTCTCAACATGCGCCAACAAACATAGGTAGATATCTTACAAGATTATGATTTTGATATCAAGTATCATTTAAGAAAAGAGAATGTAGTAGTTGATGCTCTTTACAAGAATTCCTTTCTAATTTCAATATCTATGCAAAAAATCTTATTGTTGATCAAATAAAAAATGCAACGCACCTTCATCTTGACTATTGAAAAATTCTATTTTTGACCCAAGAGGGTAGTGTGATATTTTTATCGTCATGAAAAAGATAACGATTCAAATTTATTCAATCGAAGGGATCGATGTCTTTAATATAAGTCCCCAAGGATCATTCTTTGTGAAAGGTAATCATGTATTAAGCCCATGATAGCCCTACAACTAGCATCTCAGGTTACACAAAACACTTAATGCCCTTAGAAGAAGTTACTTTTGGCTAGGGATAAAGAAAGATGTTCTTTGATAAGTAATGTTTTTCTTGTCAGAAAATCAAGGCTAAGAGAATCAAACTTCCAAGAAAACTAGATTCTTTTGGTATCCCAAATGAAATGGAAATTTACCAATATGGATTTTAGTCACAAGCCTTTCCATTCAAGGGAGATATGATTCCACCCTAGTAGTAGTAGTTATGCTCATCAAAGTTGCTCATCGCATTCTCATAAAGGTGACCTAAAAATCCCCAAAATTGCATGCATATTCATCAAGGAAATCTTCAAGCTACATGGCCTACCAAAAAGGACCATGAATTATTGAGACACAAAGTTCACTTACAAATTTTGGAGATCACTCTTTCAAGCTATCAAGACAGAGCTACGCTTCAACACAGCTTATTGCTCCAAAATGGATGGCCAAATAGAGCGAGTCAACCAAGTCATAAAAGACATCTCAAAAGCTTACTATGCAAGAGGGCCAAAGTAGTGGATTCAATATCTTCCACCATTGGAATTTTGCTACAACACTACTTATCATCATACAATTGGTATGTCATCATTTTAAGCACTTTATGGTCAAGAACGTCTATCTCCTCTAAAATTTTTTGACCCTACTACACGGGTGGGAGCTTCTAGGTAGATGCTTGAGAAAATGGAAAAACAAATATGATCCATACAAAAAGATATATAGGCATCTCAAGATCCACCAAATATTATGCACATCTCCATTGCTCTAAAAGAGTTTTTAATATGACAAAGTCTTCCTACGAGTAAAACCAAGAAGAAGCTCTCTATCTCTGAACAAATACAAGTACCTTGGCCCAAGATATTTCAGACTATATGAGATCATTAGATATTTAGGGAAGAATTCTTATAAGCTTTACCTTGCTACTCACTTGAAGGTTCATGATATGTTTCATGTTCGTATTCTCAAACCCTGCATAGTTGACCTTGAGCATGTCATTGCTGATGACCAAATTGTGATGCCCACTCAAGGAGTTACAACCACTCACTACACTTGACTCTAAATAAATGATGTGTAGAGCTAGAATACTCAAGGAGCACTTAATCCAATGGAAGGATTATCCAGAGGAAGATGTAATGTAGGAAGTTAAGGATACGCTCTACTCAAAGATTGCCTCTTCGTGTAACAAACTAGCTTGTTTGTAAAGTTAGCAATATACATAGTTTTCTCTATATACAAGTGTTCATTTTTATTCAATTTATAAATTTTGATATGTACACTATACTTATTTTATTTTCAACTTCAAAAAGGTGTTCTAAAGGAGAGAAACTATGCGGTAGGTTTTTGTAAAACTAGAAACAAACATTCCTTATTACTTTCCTTATAACTAAATAGAGAGTCAAAGTTTTCAAAATTGCATACTTTGACCAAAAGCAATAAGTTGGAAGGTCCATTTTATTCCCAAAAACAACATTTACAATTCCCTATATGTTTTGGCAATTTTACTCAAATAGCTAGCAATGGATGGCTAGTGTCAATCCCACCACAGATGTTTCTTATGATGCTCCCATAGTGCTACACATGAGCCATATGTATCACTACCAACTTGGTTTGAGGTTAAAAATACTATTTTACCTTCAATGAGTTGTTAATTCTATGATGCATGACCATGTGGGAACAGCCCCTTATGCATGGATGCTTGCATAGAACACATTTCTTAGTTGGCCCTTACATGGCACCTGTGTGGATTTCTCTACCCCGTAGATCTTTATAATCCAATCTACTTTCAATATTTGGAAAACATAAAAGCTTAATTATTTGCTTGTTGCTACATTTTTAGCTATGCATGTAGTAAAAAATGAAGATCCTATGTGATGAAACCTCCATAAGGAAATTGTCAGTGGTAATAGGTGAAATGAATGTACATTCACTCCTTATCACACATAAAAATCAACCATGAGTAGCATGAATGGTAGATAAGCATTGTTAGCCTATAGCACCATCGTAAGCGCCTTGCCCTTAGGTTGAGCTATCCTAACAGTTTAAAAAGTCAAATACAAAATTTGTGTATATATGCGACCTTGTGAATCTTTATATACCTTAATTAGAATTCACCTTTCCACAAAAAATTGACCTTAGGTAAGTAGTGTTTAGCCTACAACCCATTGTAAGGCCCTTGCCCATAGGTTTAGCTATCCTATTTGCTTAGAAATTCAAAGATATATATTTTTTACATATGCACCCTTATGTATCTTTGCAAATCTTAATTAGAATTGACCTAGTCATTCGGAAAAATCAACCTTGTTGAGAAGACAATTGCTGGTGTTCTTCATTCTTGGTTGTGTCTGAAGACTGCATCTTAATTGAACATTGTATTCTAAAAATGTCTAGGCTAGTGGAATTCTCAATATAATGTCGTCTAGTACATCTTTTTGAGCTTTATCTTTTGCCAATTTTTCACCTCCTTTGACAACTTGAGGTTCTTCATCAACTCAAAAATCTCTTTGACTCTAGAATCGCCATCCGTGGGTGTTTGTACAAGGCCATGAATTTGCTAGTATTCATTACCATCTGTATATCAATATGCATATGTGACCTTGGTTATATGCAATTGCTTGAACACTTTTGAGTCGCTAGGCCTTTGACTTTGACTTTTAGAAGTCATCTGAAACCTTATTCCTTGACTATATTCATAGAGACATTTGTGAACAGATTTTGATGGAATCAAGGTTGATTGGTAGCTTCCAACAACCATATAATACGGTAGTTGCTTTTGCATTAAAGAGGTATGTCTAGGAGCTCTAAGGTTTCTAACTTATATTGTGGTTCTTGGTATAAGAATTGAGTTTCATGGGTTTGTAGGTCCCCCCTTCCTAAGGTGATCATTTAATGCTTTCTTCATGAGCAAGGCTCAAGATTATTTGGCTCTTGTTGGACTCATTTTTTGGGATTGTGAAGGTATACTATGTGCTGCTTTGTTGATGTTTTTCATCTGTAAACCTTTTGCACAGTTTCATATGTATCTCCATGAAACATGACATATATCTTCCCAGGTCAAGCTATAAACTGCATTATCTTTGCCCTTGTATTGTCTATCTTGTGGGTCTCCTATGACATGAGCTTTTGTGGAAACAAGACCCAAAGCATCATAGATGGTATATTCTCATGTATATCTACATCCATCTCGGTAATAAAATTTACTCATTGAATCATAGTGTTGAAGCATGACTTTTGATGGGTGATAGTTTGGCTCTAAACATATCTCTGGATTCACTTGAGTAACATCATACAACTCTAGAGAGGATGGGCAATAAAGGATCCTTTCTTCAAGGATAAACCATCATCATCTAGCATAAGGCATAATTCTATGAGCTTGTATGTAGGCCTTTCAAATATTGGTCGGTTCTTTTTGTACAGATTCTTATCTTGATCTACATGATGTGCATAGGTAATATGTATGTCATACAATGCTAACAACATTTGCTTTGATTTATCCCTTAGACTCATAGGTGATTGCACACTACTAGTAGTGGATATAAGATCATTTGCAAACCTAACACTTTTGGTGACCTTCGGTGATAGCAGAGTCCTTTGACTAAATTCATGCATGAACTTATAAACCTTTCACATGCATGTGCATCTTCTTGTAGATTTTGAACTTGTAGTGCTTTTATTGGTGTTTCTAATGGTAATGCAAAAGCATTTGATTGCACAAAAAATGAGGGGTAAGATGCACTTACGTCCAAATTTTGTATTTTCAGTTTTCTCTATGCTTTGCTTTGCAGTTGTCGTGTCCTTGTTGTTTAGGTTCTTGGGACAATCTTCTAGAAAATATCCTCCTTTTATTTCACAATCTGAGCCATATATCGTCATGGATGGCACTTCAATTGGCTCTCCATATCAAGTTCTTGTTTGAGAAGCTTTTGCTTCTATGCTAGCATCAGGCTATAGGCTACTTCCATCTTGATCTCTATACTGCCATTGGCTTGGTTCTTTGATAAGGCTTGCTTCAATTGGGTTGCTGGGTTTTTTGTCTGTGGTTCTCAACTGTACACTCATCCATTGTAGTCCATGTACAAAGATCCTGATTACATATATACCAACTATATGGTTTGTTGGCTTCTGAAGATATCTAGATAGCCACTTCGGTCAATTTTTTGAACTTCTATGTGCACCTTATTTTTTAGCTTGCAATAGTACCTCTGTTGAAATCTATAAACATAAGAGAGTTCTTTGGATTGGATTCACTCTAATCAATAGGATTTTGAATCTTGTGCTGATTTTATTGCTCACCAGATATCTATGGCCTTCTAAGTTGGCGTATAAAACTTTGTCTCCATAGTAGCCATAGAGCTGTAAAATCTGCTATATTGTACTTGTGCCAATTCTTTTGTTACTACTGAGTGGTTTTGTTGTATCTAAATTCTCTGATTGGATTGAGTTTATGGTGTACTTGATCTGTAACTTTTCTAGTAGATTTTATTCTAGTTCAATAGAATTTTTTGCTGCTTGGGTTGAAAAGACGGCTGTGCCAAAGCAATTTTTTTAGTTGAATGTTCCGCAGACTCACAAGAGTTGGCTAACTCTAGCTCGAATGAGTTAGAATGCAACCCTTTGAAATCATGAAAACTTGGGCTCTCAACACTTTGATCTCCAAATATGCCCTTGTCTTCAGCGCATGAAGCCTCAACAAGCAATGATTGCACTTGAAAATGTGTAGCTTGCACAATCACTCTTAGCTCATTAGACGTTCTTTGACTAAATTATGACGCTCTTTCCAAAATTGGGCTAGAAAAATAATATTCTTGATTGAAATGATTATCAATAAACATTTGAAAATTTCCCAACTTTTAGGTCAAAATTTTAAGCGAGTCTGCTTTCATCCTTTCTCGACAAATTTTTTTAATTTTCTATCGGCTAACAACTCAACTCATTCTCTCTTTTTTCCTTCTTGCTTTACTTATTACTTTGCTCATGGATGTCTAGGTGGATTATTATTACTTTAAAATCTAATTTAGTATTTTTATAGTTTTTAATGGATTTTTTGAGTATTTATGTTTTTTTAAAATTTTAATGATTTTTTGTGAATTTTCTTTACTTTTTTCTGGTGATTTTTCTATTTGTTAATTTTTTTATTGTATCTATTTTTTGTATTTCTTATGATTTTTTTATGTTTATCTATTTATTTCTTGCATTTTTCTAACTTTTGGGTTTTTCCTAATTCTTATTTAAATCTTTTAGTTTTTTTATTTTTTGCCTATTTTTATTTTTTAATTGGCTTTTGTTCTATCTTTTATCTAATTTGTGGAAATTCCCAAAACGCCCTTCAAATTCCCAGAATACCCCTGGTTGTGAGATTAAATTTCTATAAGCTAAAAAAATTTGTAGCTTTTCATAAGAAGACTAGTGTCTATCAATACAAGATGCTAAAACTAGAATTTGAGTTGGTTATGTAGGGTTTGGAGATAATTTGCTTCATTATTTATCAACATAATTGCCCTTTTTGCACGGTAATTTGTGATAAATTATAATATAAGCACTAAAAAGCAGATCTCAATTGTCAAAAAGAGATAAAGACTAGAAAATCTTGAACAATCCAACCAAAATAGATACAAGGGCAATTTGGGAATTTCTAATATTTCAGGGCTATTTTGGGAATTTTAACAAATTAGAGGGGTATTTTGGTAAGTTTTCCTTTATTGCTTTTGGTTTTTTATTTTTGTTGAATTTTTTTCGTATATATATTTTCTCTTTTTTCTATTTTTTATTAAATAAAGAGTAAATAAAATTAAAAAATAAACTCACATAAAAGCAAAACACAACAAGCACAAAATGAAAAGATTTAAAATTTTTTCAAAATTCAAACCTTACCTGATTGGTAGCATGGCATTGACGTGCTGGAGTGTAGTAGCATGGGACGACATGCAGTGCACAGGAAGCGATAAGGCGAGTTGTGGTAGCATGCACCGCAGGCAAGACAAAGAACCTGGATATGAGGGAAAAAATGGGGCCTTGGCGTGTAGTGCAGAGAGAGAGAGAGAGAGAGAGAGAGAGAGAGAGAGAGAGAGAGAGAGAGAGAGAGAGAGAGAGAGAGAGAGAGAGAGAGAGAGAGAGAGAGAGAGAGAGAGAGAGAGAGAGTTAATGTGTGTTTGTGTTCTATTGAAGCGTAGAGAGAGAGAGAGAGAGAGAGAGAGAGAGAGAGAGAGAGAGAGAGAGAGAGAGAGAGAGAGAGTTAGTGTGTTTGTGGTCAATTGAAGCACCGAAAGGCTTTATTTAAGGGTCTGTCTGTGTGCAAGATAATAAGCATTGAAAGCTAGGCACCCCTAGTGTGTGTGTGTGTGTGTGTGAGAGAGAGAGAGAGAGAGAGAGAGAGAGAGAGAGAGAGAGAGAGAGAGAGAGAGAGTAAAATAGTAAGCGCCGAAAGACATCCCTAGTGTGTGTGTGTGTGTGTGTGTGTGTGTGTGTGTGAGAGAGAGAGAGAGAGAGAGAGAGAGAGAGAGAGAGAGAGAGAGAGAGAGAGAGAGTAAAATAGTAAGTGCCGAAAGACATCCCTAGTGTGTGTGTGTGTGTGTGTGTGTGTGTGTGAGAGAGAGAGAGAGAGAGAGAGAGAGAGAGAGAGAGAGAGAGAGAGAGAGAGAGAGAGAGAGAGAGAGTAAAATAGTAAGCGCCGAAAGACATCCCTAGTGTGTGTGTGTGTGTGAGAGAGAGAGAGAGAGAGAGAGAGAGAGGGATAATAAGCGGAGAGAGAGTGGGGGATTTTATTTTCTTTTTCTTTTTCTAATTTCTAGTTTTAACCTTTGAATTAGAAATAGAGGAGGTTATCACCACAAGCTTTCTACCAAAAATCATTTTTCCAACCGGACCGAAAGAAGAAAATTTACGGCTGAGTTCCCAGTGATCGTCAACCCCTTTTTGGAGCATGCACTAAGTCGTAAAGTTTTCCAGGTTGCATTAAGGCAAAAAATTTAATTACAATTTTTGAATATCCAAAAAAGTCAAAATTAGCTTGAAATTCAAAAGATCACCCAAAATTTCAAAAAATGCCAAAAATTTTAAAAAAATCTCTACGACAAAATCATCAACCGACTCCCAAAAATAGCGAAACACACACAAAACTCTATCAATGGGGACAAATAAGTGCTCAAAACCATGACATAATCATGCATTAAAAAACTCTCATCAAGATCACAAACTATCAAATTTTCATGGAATTAATTAAATTAGTGCAATAATTAACAAAAGATTGCCAAAAAATACCCAAAAAATTTCTAAAAATTTCACACACATAGATGAATGGTGCATCCATATAAAATGTCAATTAGCACATCAATTCAACTGCCAATTATTGGCAAATTGACAAATTAGTGCACGCATACCTAAAATTAGGCGTATAATACACTCAACTAGAGCACACATACACTTAATCTTAGAGCACACAATTGCAATTCAACCATTCAAGCCCACATTTGGTAGGTCAAGAATGCATATTACCATATGAAATCACCAATTTATGCTGATTCAATTCTAGGAAAAATTTATTTATAGGCCAAAAGGGGTGCCCTCTCTCATGACAGGCAGCCATGTGTAGCCACCCTTGTGTAGATAAGTTCAAATCGGACCCTCCGATCTGCCCATGTGTGGCCACCCTTGAGAAGACAAGTCCGCTTTTGAATTCGGCCACAGGCCATTGAATTCGGCCACCGGCCAACGGCCATTGACTTCCGACCACCGGCCACGGCCATTGACTACCGGCCACCGACCAACCGGCCAACCAACCGGTCATTTTTTGACCACTTTTTGGCCACCGTCCGGTCATAATATTCCGACGAAAAGGAATATTCTGACGGCGTGAAATTTTTGATTTCCGGCGAGTGATTTTATTTTTCGGCGAGTTCTTTTTCTTCACGCACGATGGCTTCTTCTCATAATGGGGGCCTTACAAATGTGCGTTTTGAACTAAGAAAATTGCAAGGGGTAAATCAGACTCCATACTTAACAATCTCCCACTTGGAGACTGATCTCCAAACCAAACCTGTGGCTTTCTATCCTGGCTTCTTATCCTTGCATGCCGATTGAAGATGAGGAAAAGCTCAAATTCTCCTTGTTGACCGCCTTTGTAAACATGTCTGCGGATTTTCACTTGTATGCACCTTTCCTGGCTTTAGCTGTCCCTCTTCCAAAAGAGTGCGTATGAAGTGATATCTCACCTCAATGTGCTTTGTCCTTGAATAAAAGGTTGAGTTCTTTGCAAGATGGATAGCGCTTTGGCTATCACTATACAAAACACAATTGTCTTGTTTGAATCCAAGGTCTTCTAAGAATCTGTGAAGCCACAAAATTTCTTTGCTTGCCTCCATCATTGCTACATACTCTGCTTCCGTGGTAGAAAGTGAGACCACTTTCTACAGCTTTGAAGCCCAGCTTACTGTTGTCCCTCCAACCGTGAAGACATAGCCAGTAGTGCTCCTTCGAGTATCTTTGTCACCTGCCATATCTGCATCAGCATACCCTTCTAGAAAAATATCAGTTCCTCCAAAATACAAATCATTTGTTGTTGTCCCTTTTAAATACCTAAGTATCCACTTCACAGCTTGTCAGTGCTCTTTACCTGGGTTGTCCATGAACCTACTTACAACTCCCACTGCATGTGCAATGTCTGGCCTTGTCCAGACCATAGCATACATAAGAGAACCTACCACTGCAACATATGGAACTTTAGACATATAGTCTATCTCCTCTTGTGTCTTTGGACACATATCCTTGGTTAGTTTAAAGTGACCAGTCAAAGGTGTAGAAACCGTTTTTGCATTTTGCATTGCAAACCTTTCTAGTACCTTCTTGATGTAATCCTCTTGAGATAGCTTTATTGTCTTCTTTGTCCTTTCCCTTGACATCTTCATACCAAGTATCCTCTTTGCAGCACCTAAATCTTTCATTGAAAAAGATTTAGACAGGTCCTCTTTAATGTCTTTGATGTCCTGCATGTTAGCACTTGCAATCAGCATGTCATCAACATACAACATAAGGATGATGAACTTCTCGTCTCCCAAATTCTTCGTGTAGACGCAATGATCTGAGTTGCATCTTCTGAATCCATGATCTAACATCCATCAATCAAACTTTAAGTACCATATCTTGATGCTTGCTTTAAACTATACAAAATTTTCTTTAATCTGCAAACCATTTTCTCCTTACCTTTTACTTCATACCCCTTTGGTTGAAGCATGTAAATTTACTCCTCTAAGTCACCGTGAGGGAATGTCGTATATACATCCATTTGCTCAAGATTTAGACTATGAGCAACCACAAGGCTTAAGACAAGCCTAATTGAGTTCATTTTTACAACAGGAGAAAATATTTCATTGAAGTCAATACCTTTCTTTTGAGAAAACCCTTTTACCACAAGCCTAGAATTGACCTTTTCTTCCCACCTTCTTCTTCCTTCAGCTTGTACACCCATTTGTTTTGAAGTGCCCGCTTACCTTTAGGCAACTCAACCAACTCCCATGTTTGGTTGCGATGTAATGAGTCCATGTCCACTTGCATGCTCTTCGTCCATTCTTCTTTGGATTCGTGTTGCATAGCTTCTTTGTATGATTCCAGTACTTGGTCTTGCAGATCTTTGGAGAATAGGTTGAGGCTCCTCATTTGGTTGACATTGTTACACATTGTCACCGTTTGCAGTCCTTGAGTCTTCACCGTCCTCAAGCTCCATGTACTCATCATTTGTTTCTTTTGTTTGTTTTCTTTCCAAGTAATCTTTGTACATATTTTGTTCGTTAAAAATTACATCCCTACTCCTTAAGATTTTACCATCTTCAGGATTCCATAGGCGATACCCAAAGTCACCTTCTCCATAGCCAATGAAGAAACACCTTTTAGATTTTGCATCTAGCTTTGATCTTAGGCTTCTATCTATGTGCATGAAAGCCTCACACTCAAACACTTTGAGAAATGCATAATTCACCGGTTTACCTATCCATGCCTCTTTTGGAACTCCTCCATCCAATGGCTTTGAGGGTGACTGGTTGATTAAGTACACACATGTACTTACAGCTTCCGCCTAAAGCTCAAGCGGTAGGCCTGCATATAGCCGCATGTTTCGTGCTCGCTCCATGATTGTTCTATTTATCCTTTCCGAAATCCCATTTTGTTGAGGTGTCCTTGGGGTTGTCCTTTGCCTCCGAATGCCGTTGCTAGCATAAAAGCTTTCAAAAGATTGGCTGCAATATTCGCCTCCATTGTCGGATTTGAGGCATTTAACCTTGGTACGTGTTTCATTCTCCACAAAGGCTTTCCACCTTTGAAATATGGAAAATACATCGGACTTATTCTTCATGACATAAACCCATGTTTTTCTAGTCGCATCGTCTATGCATGTTACATGGTACAATGAGCCACTAAGTGATGGTGTACTTGCAGGACCCCAAACATCAGAATGAACCAACTCAAGTTTTTTATTTTTTCTTTCATTTCTTGATTTTTGAAATTTTACTCTCTTTTGTTTACCATAAACACAATCTTTACAGAACTCTAAGTCCACTTCTTTTAAACCTGGTAGAAGCTTCTTTGTTTGAAGGATTTGCATTCCTTTGGCACTCATATGCCCAAGCCGGTAGTGCCACACTGCATTGTCAACTTTTATAGTTGCTGCACAAGCTGAAGGTTTCGTGCTGATAGTACACAAGTAAAGTGTACCAACCTTTTCTCCCTTGGCAACCACCAAAGATCCCTTTGAGATCTTCCACCGTTTATTTCCAAATGCAATGTTGTGACCGTCATCGTCCAATTGTCCTGTAGAGATCAATTTTTTTCAAAGAGAAGGAACATGCCTAACATCTTTAAGCTTCCATTCATTTCTATTAGCAATTTTGACAGAATTTGTACCTTTGCCGACAATCTCACAAGCTTTATCATCTCCCAAGTATACATATCCAAAATTACCCTTGCTGTAATCTTAAAAATTTTGCTCGTGTGGTGTCGCATGGAATGAAGCCCCGGAATCTACTATCCAAGAATTAGACACATTGTTTCTAATGAGAGAATTAGAGCATCTTGCTCTACTTTACCTACCACATTGGCCTCCGATGTTGGCTTGTTGTCTTCAGACTCAGTCTCCTTCTTCTTCTTGGACCAGCAATCCTTCTTGACGTGGCCCTTCTTGCTGCAGTTCCAACATTCAAGAACTGACTTTGTGTGTGACTTGCTCCGTCTTGAGCGATCACGACCCTTTTGGTTTCTGAACCTCTCTTTAGGACTTCCTCTTGTTTCCACTGATATTGCATCACTTGATGATTCTTATGTGCTTATCCTTCGTATTTCCTCACTTAGGAGAACACCCACAACATCATCAAACTTAAGAGTATTTGTGCCAGAAATAGAATTACTCACAGCCATCACAAGGCTGTCCCAACTATCCGGTAGAGAGGATAGTATAAGAAGAGCTCGCACTTCATCATCGAAATTGATTTTCACCGATCTAAGTTGACTTATGTTTGTGTTAAAGTCATTTATGTGTTCTGCAACAACTGAACCATTCTCTGCCATCTTTAGATTGAACAAGCGTTTCATAAGAAATACCTTATTAGATGCCGATGGTCTCTCGTAGAAGTCGTCAAGTGACTTTATCAAATCCTTCGTGGTCTTCATCTCCAAAACATTGAAGGCCACTGTTGATGCGAAACTTAACCGGATTGTTCCCAGTGCCTTTCGATCAAGGAAAATCCATGCTTCATTTGTCATTGTTGAGCGCTTCTTCGCAAGACCACCTAGTGGCAACAAATAGAGGTCCTTTTGGAAGAGATAGTCTTGAATCTGCATCTTCCATAATATTTTGGCGAAAAGGAATATTTCGGCGGTGAGTTATTTTTCTTTACGCACGAAGGCTTCTCCCCATAAAGGGGGCCTTACAAATGTGCGTTTTTAACACAGAAAATTGCAAGGGGTAAATCAGGCTCATACTTAACAGAGGAAAATGGAGAGTTTCCTAGAACAATATCGAGCCATGAAGGGAAAGACCCCTGGGACAACAAGCATAGCAATCGAGCAATCAAAATAAAGGTCAAACTATGGGGAAAAACAAGGTTTTCACCTGAAGGGAAACCTCTAGTACGTCGGGCCTAGAAGGGTTTTTTCTCAACAAAAATTGGGAATATGACCTACAAACTAAAACCTTGACTGACCTGTACACGGGTTACACATACCATATAGGTCGTTTAGAAATTGTACATCTACTAGTACCACAAGTCTAGAGGAGCGGCAACAGATGGTTTGCAATGCCATTCATAGCATCATCCAATTGGAGAGACAAAACCGAGGGATTAACATTCCTTCAACGGGCCTTATGAGATTCTTGGATACGGGCAAGGCCAGACAACGACACTATCACAGATGGAAACTCCTTCAATGAGTCCAATGGACCCTTCATATATTGTGTCGCGTGGAGTTTCAGTACAGTTTGAACTTACAAGTAGTAGTTTTACTTTTTTGAATCTAGCTCATCTTTCCCTTGATGACACCACGGTTACCATGCTTATCCCAATGATAGGCATGCTAAGAAACATGCCATGGACCTCATTTGTTAGTAAAGCACCACTACATGGTAGCTCAATGCATCAACAGTACCTACAAGTGTGTACCAATTGTATACACATGTGGGTCAACGTACTCATGTAGCCCCTATGCGCCAAGCCCAATGCCAATACCTACTCCACATGTAGTCTCTAGAGCACCTTCACCCATGGTGCCTGCTCACTTAGGTGACTTGGCGACATTTGCTCAAGCTTTTGGTCAATCTATTGCTGAGAATATGCGTAACACGCCGGATAGAGAGCCTAGAATTAAGGCATTACAAATAGCCAAGCTCACACAAAAAATTAGTGGAGACGGGGATGTGAGAAAGCATATTGAAGTGTTTGAACAAATATGCGATTCTCTAGGAGAACACAATGACCTGCATAAAAGTAATGCTTTAAGCCTAACCTTAAGTGGGAAGGCTGGGATTGGTATAGAACCCTAAGGGTGGAAGAAAAAAACAATTTACCCTACTCTTAGAAGACTGTCTTGAAAGAATACATACAAGAGGGAGTGCTTTGGGGTGTAGCCTCTCAACTCCAGAAAGCCCAACAAGACGAAGGAGAGTCGGTGAGAGACTTTATTAGTCGCTTGAAGCATTTGAATTCTTGTTGTAATCCAGATGAGTGCTTCAATAATAACCAATTGCTTGATAGATTCATTAGCGGATTATGGCATGAGGATATCTACAATGGCCTAGTCATTAGAGGTATCACCACTTGGGAAGCAGTCGCCACCAATGCGATCCAATTGGAGGATAATTAATGATTCAAGGAGAAAGAGTGTCTGTTGAGCCTAAATCTACTAGCTCCCAAGCATCGAGACATTAGCCAATGACCCTAAAGCCTATTGCTAAGGAGCCAAAGATATTTGAGATGACTTTAATAGATCTCACCAAGGCCATTCAAGAGAGTCTTAGAGACAATCATGCTCCACAAAACAATCATATGTATCCAAGAAGGGAGCAACAATGGTGCTCAGTATGCTATGGTCCGCATAGTACCAGTGAATGCCCTACTTTTAGTGTAAAATTCAATGGGAATTGCAATGCCTATGGGAGGTATGGTCATCAAGCTAAGGATTGCATAGTATTTAAGCGTGCGATGGCCAATAGACGAACCTTAGCATGGACAGACACACCTCGAGTGCCTGCATTGATGTCGGCCCCACCTCTTGAACAAACATCACAACACATGGTTCTTAGGGCCCAAAATGTTGTTCAAACAACACCCTTGCCACCTTTCAAGCTTTCCTCAATGGAGAACTGAAGGTCGGGCTACCACAATTTGCACAGATGGATGGAGTTAGGGAGATGCCAATAGAGGAGGAACACTTAGATCCACAACCCAACCTAGATGAGAGCCCTATTGTAGAAATACATGTTAACAAGTTGGGACAATACTTTGAGGGCGATGAATCCAATGCAACCATTCCAATCACTATCAAGGGGTTAACTGTGAAGGGAATCCTTGATGGTGGCACTGGGGTTAGCATTGTGACTAAAAGTTGCTGGGAAACTATGGGAAGACCTCACCTTGGGACCACAACCATAGTAGTAAAGATGGCCAATGGGTCTATTGTTAAACCCATTGAGATGCTAGAAGATCTCAAGATCAAGGTTTTTGGACATAAAATAAGAAATACCTTCATTGTTATGGATTTCTCCAAGCACACTATGGCATTTGAGATGATCTTAGGATGTCCTTTCATGAGGGAAGAGAAAAAGGTGCATGACTTGTCTAAAAACCATGTCTACTTGCAGTTCCAAGATTCTATCATTCGAGTGGATCTTATAATTGGTCGACCACATCCTCTAGGAAACAGATTTATAATTGATCATAGATCTAACATCACAGTTCACTCGGCCCCATTGCAATATTGTTACACATGTAAAGTGGACACTGATGTTGGAGAATATTCTCCTTATATGGATGTACTACCTGGGATGACTGAGCCTGACAATGTGGATTGGGTCCACTTAGCAGCAACCATAGACACTTAGGAAAATAGCGGGCCGACCTGGGTAACACCCGAGGGGGATGAAATGCCACTACTCGTTCCCTTAAGTTTGCTAGAATCCATGCATATAGCTTCTGATGACCTATAAGATGAAGGTTTGATTGGTATTGGAACCAATAGCGTCTCACAAGACTATAGCCCACACGATTTGGGGTCAGAATCATCAATTGAAATTGACTATGAGGACAAAGAATCTGAGTTGAATCTTAGTGCAAATGTGGGGACAAACCATTCAAAGCCCAGTGGCACCCTCGATGACAATCTATCCCAGGGAGCAGAAGACACAAGTAGCGATTCATCTAGTAATGACTCTTTACTAGAGATCGGCCGTTATAAAAAATTAGACAAGAAGAGTAAGAGATATAAGAGACGACGATATCGGGCAAATGTACGTGCTAGAATAAATGAAAAGAAATCTACAGTAGAATGGCTTAATTATATAGGGGAAGAGCTTAAAAAGATCCAAGCAAGAGTTGAGGCTCGAGAAAGACAACGTCTTAGATGCCAACGAGAGGCTAATTCGGGAATCACGAAAGCATTTTTTGAAGACACTAATGATGATTCATTGGAATCTGAGCCACCTCTACGATATCCAATTGAACTAAGCAGCTTCTATGGGAGAGTACTATATAACACATTATTTGATACACGAGCTCAACAAAATTTGTTATCCTATGGAGTTTGGTGTCAGCTAGGAAAAACCACCCCTATCCACAAGCACCATCCAAGTCAACGGTGTCAATAAGAAGAAGACCACTATTTTTGGAATCCTACACACTCGTGTTATTTACGACAATGGAACCTTGATTCAAAGCTTTTTGGTCATGCATGTTGGTAATATGGAGGGTAATATAAACCTGTGGTGCAAATGGATGTCTGTAGTCAAATGTAATATCGATTGGGAGACCGGGAGTATCATGACGCAGAAACCAACTCATGGCTCCACGGCTCAAGGAATAACACTCGAAATCAAGAGCTAGTTTGGGTTCCAAGGCAAAACCGATCTATTTGGCTTAGCTCAAGAAAGGGCGAGTTCCATGAAGATTTCTAGCTCCTCATGTAATGCATCCATAGAGGTAAAAGCTTCTAACAACCTTCACCTACCATAGGCAGTCTCCATGAAGCTACAAAAGATTCGACACCTCGCATTGTACAATTATTACCTGATGTACTACTTCAAGTTTATTCATGGGAGAGTACCTTACCACCCTTGCAACTTGATGAGGCACCCAAGGTAATAGCAAACTATTGGCTAAAATCCTCACCTATTACCAATTGGAATAAATGGTTCCAAAAGGTGATGACATCCTTTTAAAGTATCATATACTCAAGGAAGGGGGGAGTCTTCATTCACGTCAGCCTATTGAATTATTTCCCTCTTATCCTTCTTTCCCTGATCCTTGAGCTTTTTGATTTTAGGGATTGTATATATATAGATATATAGTAACTAACCATCCTAGTTTTTTTTTATAAAAAAAAGTAAAGAGCAAGAGCAATTAGCAAACAAGTGTGCACAATACTAGCCAAAATCATTGACCCAGACCTACACATGTCACATCAGGTACACTAAAATAGAAACCTATGTCACACCTAACCATCCTCTATTTTTGTTCACAGATATGGCTGATTCTTATGAATATTCTTTTTACTTGTCCCCAAGTAATGCATTTATGTTATCCTCATATTTCCTCTGAATGGGATTCGGTTGAAACACTCGCTTGTGAGAGAAATGTTGTGGAGTTAGAGTGGCTAGTCCACCTCTTGACTACGACGGATCCCTATTCTATCGAAGAAGTTCACCCAATTGCCCAAGTTTAAACCCTTTTGCCCAGGCTGAGTATGCACATCTCGTGACATTCCTAATACTATTCTGCACGGAAGTAGACGAGGACAAGGACGATAATGGTGATTGGACAGACGAGACACATGGCCTTATTGAAGAGGATTACATCTACCTTGATGATGAGAATGGCGGTTTAGCCTTAGAGCTACTGACCGAGCTCTCCAACCTCCACTTACTTTGATTCTCATCACTTGAGCGATGGAGGGTAGGTAGGATTAGTACGATAGGAGTGTTTCTATTTTAGAGTTTAGTGATTAACAAAATTCTTTTTTCCCACTGATGTGCCTCTGGAAGGTGGATGTTTGGTGGTGACTATTGTGCAGTTTGTGACTACATAAGGATTCCATCAAAGGACAACGACAATGCATGTTTACATGTTACAATGGATGTTCTCCATTATATCAGGTGTACTACGTCCTTTTATCTATGCTCTCCACAGTTACATGTTTGCATCTTGTCATTTGAGTTTCTAACAATACATAAAGTTTAAGAAGTTGTGACATTGCCAATTTAGATGCTATAATTTTTTCAAACTTCTAGTACCTTGTTCTTCTCTTTGAGTTTAGTCTATTAGTTGGCTTTAAATAGGTATCAAGATCTTAGGCTAAACTACGCCACTTAATTGCTGAATTTAATTCCTAAATAGTCTAATTGTAGTAACTTTAGTAATGTTTTAAGCTATGAGGATATAGTTCTCTCTGAGTTTATTTCACCTAAGTGTGACTATTTTTGTGGAAGTCCATGTGTTAAGCTAGTATTTGAGACCTTGAGTCTCCCAGCTGCTGGTATTTGAGACCTCGAGTCTTGCAACGACTTGTAGTAACTATGACAACAACAAAAAAATGAGAGAAAAAAAATGAGAGAAACCAAATAGCACAAACTTCCTTGTATTTTATGTTCATCACACTTTAAGTGGTATAAATGACAAAATCACTAGTGTTTAGACCCTGACGAGCATTCCTAAGGTTAACTACTCTTTAGTTGACATTTTTTAATTAACGTTGGTCAATGTAGTACTTACTTTAGCCCTAGCTCTTGTGTACTTCTCTTAGAGTCAACCTAATAGACCTTAACTCAATTGCATTTTATTCAGGTACTACGCTTGTTCTAGTTGACAATGTTACAATTTATAAATATTTTTTTGTATTTCCTAGAATATCATGTATGCATCTCACTTATTGCATGCCTGCACATGCTGCCTTTGAGCTTTCACAATGTTGTTTTTTTTAATGATAAAAGTACTCCTATCGTGGATCCCGATGCTGCACTCTTATATTCCGAGGATGAAATCTACATCAAGAAGGGGGGCATGTTAACCACCAGCGTCTGCTTCTAGTATTCATGGGCCGGGCTTATCAGTCCAATAGGAAAAGCGTAAGAGTGATTGTTGATGAGAGGCGCACCCTAACTGGAACATTCAAGGGTTAGTTGGCTAAGCATGGGTGCCCAAGTGTGAACGGTGAGCTCATATAAAAGTCACTTAAATCTAAAAATCACTCATTCTCTCATTTGTGCAATTGAAGAGTGCTCTTGCTCCATCTCCATCTTCTTCTTCATCTCCTTGTGTGTGTATGTGTATGCGTGAGAGAGAGAGAGAGAGAGAGAGAGAGAGAGAGAGAGAGTGTAGGTGATTGAGCATTGCAACCGCACGACGACAACGAGGCGATTGAGCGCGGCACGACGGTAGCTCTCTCTTCTTCACGATGAGGAATCCTCCACGAAGGCTAGTGTAGGGCGGTGAGTGACACACCCTTGCTCTCTTGAGCTTGCTAGATTAGTCTGGTTGTGTGCTGTGAGCCATTTGTGGCTCACACACAGTGTACGTCAAGTCCCTTGCTTTGACACATGTCATAGATACACACATCAAATGTTTCATTGTAAGTGTAAGGATGTTGTTGACATGGTTTAGCATCACTCTTAAGTGGTATCATGTGTTGAAAAATACTAGGATCCATCCCTTTCAGATTTTTATAAGACCAGGCAAATACATCTTTATATTGTTTGACAATAGCTATCACTATTTGTTCCTCTTCCTCGGTAAGGTCTGTAGGTATAAGTTGGTTTCGATTCTTTTTCTGGTTCTTACAAATCAATCTTCTTTGGATTTTTAGGCCCATCTTATGATGTTCCCAGTTCCTTAGGCTCTCACATTGGTTGCTCTACCACAATATGTCGGTCTTGAATTGTGTATTTTTGGTAATAAGAGGGTGTATTGAATTTTTTTGAGTTAGAATTCCCCTCACTTTTCACTTTTGTAGTCCAAATCTCCTTCAATGTTTGTTTTAACTTCTAGTAGTCACTTTTGCATTTAGTTTTTGACATTGGTGGTTTTATAGTATTTTGCCTTTCAATTATTTTTTGCTATGTTTCTTTTTCCCAAAAACTTGTCAACTTCAAAGGTTTTCTGGTGATTTTGTCTCACACACAATCATCTTCTCCTACAAGCATCTTTGGCATTGGTTTCTCAACTTTGTTTTGTTGTTTCTTAGTTCATCTCATCTAATATCTCCTTTGTCTCCATGTCTTTTGGTCAAGAAACTCATAGAATATCGGCTCATCTTGTTTTCTTGCATTTTTGTTTTCAAAACCACTTGAGTGTTTGTCTTTCCCATTGTTCCCTAATTCATCATCCCTTAAATCATGGTATTCATCCTCATCATTGTGTGAAAGATCTCGTATAGAAACTTCATTCACTATCCGTTTACAATTGCTTGTCTGTACCGTCTTAGTCGTTTCCAAAATGTTTTGGTTTCTAGGACATCGGATACCATTAGAAAGGGTATTATATTGTAACCATCTTGGTTGCAAAACATAGTATTTGTCACCTCATTTACGCAAATATCTAGAATCGTCAGTATCTACTCCCATCCAAAGGGTTCAAATAACTCCTCTGGAAATGGTTTCTTCATGTAGTGATCGTCTTCTATTGAACGCTCTAAGATGCAATCCTCCCTTCTAAGACTCCGGTATTCTAGAACTCCACACATCCAAATGTGAGCGTCCTTAACTAACCAACCAAAAGTCTTCTATCAAGGGTTGGTTTACAACTATGGTTCTTGGTGTTTACCTTGGTTATGACTCCATTGTGCTGTAAATAGAGATGGTCATAGCCCCAGTTTTGAACCATCTTGAGTTGACGCATAAAGGGTCGCCCCAAAATAACTTCAAAATTATTGCCTTTTCAAAATATACTGCCGCAAAGTATGTTTGTATTCAATTTCGCATGAGGATACTATCACTTGTTCCAACATTCCCAAGGGTCTTTCCACATACCCATTGGCTAATTGTAGTTTCATGCACATTTTCCTGAGAGATGGCCTTTCCCATTTTTGTCAGATCCCTTTTGTAGCAATAGCTATTTCGGCTCCACTATCAAGTATTGCTGTCATCTTCACTCCTTTGTATTCCAAGGGTAAGGTGATGTTTCCTTCTTCCCCTTCACAAATAATCGCTTATCTTATTCACTAGTATAGGTTCCGCTTTTGGTTTCTTAGGATGATTTTTTTCTTAATTTCTTCTATGAGGTCATCTTTTAGATGGATCTTTAATCCCATCTTGTCCAGGTTTTTGCTCATTTGCCCCCACAAATATGGTTTGATTTTTAGAAGTTCCACAAGAGTGATTGTGTAGCTTATAGGAGAAGACAAGAGATCATGCAAGCTCTTTGTATCCATCACCCGTGGAATTTATTTCCATTGTGATGGCACATTTCTTACCTTAGATTTTGTCTAATATTTCCCTACAAAGGACGGTAAGGTTCTTAACTCGCTTGTTTACTCTGTACAAAAATCTCCATTTCTGCATCTCCACACAATGACTAAATATCTTCCAGATAGATCTCATGGTCCATGTTTATTTTAGGGATTTGTGTTGATACCAATGTGGCACTTTTGTCTTTTTGGTGATTGATTGTTTTCCATAGTGACTGTGGCCACAGTTTTTCTACTTCCGAAATTGGCTGCATCTCCAAAGATTTACCCTCATCTGTTGCGTTAGCGACAATTCCATTAGTCCTCGGCTCCTCCTTATTTGTTTTCACAGATTTGATATTATTATTCGGATTCTGAGAACAATTTATGAGAAAATGATCCCTTTCATAATAGTCACAGAACCCTTGGATTTTATGTCTTCCGTACATATTGGTTTCCTCCTGCTGTGTTCTTGTGTTTTCTTTACCCCACTCATGCATTACAGGCTCAGGAGTTTTTGGACCCTCAGGATATAGCATGGCTTGAGCAGTTTCTGTGAGTCTTTTACACATCTCCATTCTTTTGGTTTTGTATTCGAAATGCGGATAAGTCAATTATCTTTATTACAAAGTTTGATTGTTATTGAGTCTTTCCTTGTAGGCTTGCATCATAGCGTCTAATTGTTCCTTCACTTTTTCCACCAAGATCGATCTGCCAGAGTCAGTCTTCGACTCTTCAAACCCTTTTGAATTTTTCTTGCTCTCTTGCTCACATTTAAGCTGTTCATTTGTTTGGTTCAATTTTGTCTACAAAGCTCTTTTTTCCTTTACTTTCTTTGCTTCCATTTTGTCCCATTTGGATTTCCATGATTTTCTTTGAATTCTGAATGATCTGTTTTCAAATTCGATTTGTTCGAGAAGTTTCAAATCGTCCACGACAAGCTGATTTTTTGCCGCTTTCAAAGCTTGAGCTCTAGTCACCACTTTGACTGGATTTGATGACTCAGACTCCAGTCCGCTCGTGCATGGTAAAATTCCAATGACATTAACAGTTGCCTTCCCCGGATTATCAGGGTTATTTGCACAATTTTGAATCAAGTGATCTCTTCTACACCCACCACAAAATCCAAAAATCTTCATTCGTTGACCTTTATGGGGACGCTCTCTTGCCCAATGGTCACCTCCACATTCATAACATGAACCCTTGGATTGGACTACTAGTGATCCCCCCGTTGGCTGGCCTGTCCTAGGCGGATATTTGGGGGGTTCCGTTCAGTACCTCCTTATATAACGTGCGTTCGCGGGGTGTTAATTTCATTTTAAAAAAATTGAACAAGGAATGTTAAATCTCAAAATTACGGGGAAACCTTTATATTTTTATTGGGTGCACGGGATGTTACTTTTTGGGGCACGACATGTAGTGTCATTTTCAAATCTCTTGGGAATGTATCTCTTTCCCCAAAATTGTACCTCCCAATGCACCGTTTTTCTCTTTTGGTCCAACCTTCAAATTTCCCTCTATTCATTATATCTTTTCTCTACATCTTTCCCTGCACCATATCCAAATCATCATCTTTCCCACATCTCCATGAATCCTGTTAAAAGAGGTATCTATCATCTCCATGTCGAGTTGGAATATTCCCCTATGCAAAAAAGAAATAGGCTTTGTGAATCTCCTCCTTCTACCATAGAAGCATTGAGATTAGAACAAAAGAAGCACATTGATCTATGGACAGATGGTAGATTATATCCCATAGACCCCATCACCAAATGCACCCCACCATTCTTCAATTGATCTTCATTGATGAGATTTGTAGGAAATGGTATGAAAGGGCTATTAGGCTAGACACAAAACCTTGCAACAGAGAGGGACATTCTTAAGGTGGAAAACCATTTGCTTCTACAATTCAAGGAGTCTCTTAATCATCAGCTTCAAGAAAGTAAGGAAAAGGTAAAGAATCTCCATTACTGGATACATTCAGAAGAAAGAAGATAGAGCTTGGACTTAGACAAAGACAAAGGAAGTTGAAGAATATTGAGAGTCTCAAGCAAGGAGGTGGAGGCTATAGTAGAAGAATCAAAGCATTGAGGTAAAATTGCCTTTGTTTTTTTTCAAATTGATATTTGTTTTCCAAGTTGGTATCGTTGGGGGCTATAGTCTTTCCTCGTGTTTACTGCAGGTCCTTGGTTCAGCCAGACTGCTCACAAGGAAACATGAGAGGTGCTTCACAATCATTTTGTGAAGTGATTCCACCTGTTCTTGTTGGCAACCTATTGAATGAAAGGAGATTTAGGGTTGCTAGGTAGAAATGCATCAATGGGTTTTTTGCAAAGCTCTACTTTGTACAAGATGAAGTTCAAGGTGTTAGGAAATAAGACGTAGCTAAATAGATAATTGAGTAGATTATTTAATGGAGAGAGATAGATTTACATACACGAGATTATAGAGTAGAGTAGAGAGAGAGAGAGAGAGAGTACACACAATATACGTGGTTCACCCAATGTGGGCTACGTCCATAGGAAAGCAGCCACTCAATGACTTTAGTACTTCAAAACAAGAAGTTTACAAAGGGATTATATCCTTAATGGAGCTCCCGCCTTGCTTCACTCTCACCACCACACACTCACCTTGTTGCATCAACTTCACACTATGAAATGTGTGTAGAAATGGCCTCCTTTTATAGGGCAAAAGGGCTGCCCTCTCTCATGACAGGGAGCCATGTGTAGCCGCCCTTGTGTAGATAAGTCCAAATCGGACCCTTCAATCCGCCCATGTGTGGCTGCCCTTGAGAAGACAAGTCCGCTTTTGAATTCGGCCACCGGCCACCGGCCATTGACTTCCGACCACCGGCCAGCCGACGGTTGTTTTTCGACCACTTTCCGGTCGCCGTCCGGCCATAATATTCCGGTGAGGGGAAAAAAAGTCTGCCCCTGATTTTTGGCCGTGAAAATTTTGGTTTCTGGTGAGTGATTTTCCTTCACGTACGATGGCTTCTCCTCATAATGGGGGCCTTACAAATGTGCGCTTTTACCATAGAAAATTACAAGGGTAAATTAGGCTCCATACTTAACACAAGGCACTTTGGACAAAGTCAAAATCGGTAGGGTAGGTTACTGAAAGCTATTCAAGCTCATCAATAGAAAACTAAAGCAATCAACTGTAAGGGGGTCCTTGCTTCCGAAGCCATCAATTGTTCAACAAGCCAGGCTGAGAATTAGTTCCAAGGTCATATAGATGCTTGGAGAGCCTTTCCACATCAATAGATGCTTGGAGAGCCTTTCCACATCAATAACATATATCCTGGTAAGAAGAAAGACCTCAAGTTTAACTCTTTCAACAACCTGCTCTTTGACTTAAGAACTTTGCAGAGGGCTATGATAAAATTCTATGATCTTCAACATAGTGAGGTGAATGAGCAAGCCATTTTTTTCATCAAATTAGATGAGAGTGAAATTGCTAAGGGTAGAAATCTTTAGAGAGTATCAATAACCCTCATGAATAGAGCTCTTCATACCACAAAAGTGAAAGAAAACCATAAAAAATTTTAGTGTGGTCAAAGAAGAACATTTGGTGGTTGGGTACTTTTGAGGTTCATAGTGAAGATTTCAATGTGTTGAATTGGGTATTCCACCAGACTAGTATCCCTGCTATAATCAAAGTTCAACAGGCTGGGGAAGAGCTGAATGTTGAGGGCTTTGGTAGGTACAAGGTGGAATGGCACATGGGGGGGGACCTAACGACACTAAAGTGTATGTACAATGTGTCAAGGCGTGCCAATGCCAAAAGCCCTTGTATCTATTGCATGGGTGCAACAAAGTAGTTGAATCTTGCTAACTGGAACAAAGCTCCAGATAGACACTCTAAAGATCCAAACTTTGAAGTTGTTTTACATATTCCCCTTAGAAATGTCCACCTCTACACACTACATGCACTTTGTAGAATCATTGAGAAAATTGTGCACATGTACATAGGGTTTTCATGGAGACTACAACCAGAGAAAGTGCCATAAAAAGCATTGAGAGGGTATTGCCTGATATTGGACTTCATGGGGGGAATGTTGTCGCTGAGTCAGACCCCAAAACGTCATCTGGTGGAAATAATGTCCCTAGAAAATCTTCTATTGGTGGGATGAAGGCCACAACATTCTTGGGATTTCATGAAAATTTTGGTGCATCTAAAGTCCAGTACAACCAATGGAAGTGTTGCGGGAGCGAATCACACCACCTATAAAGTGCATGCAACACTACCTGGATAAACATAACGTCAATCAAGTACACAAATGAAATGATAGGCGCATGGAGGCGATCTCTTTAGCTTGTCAGGCCTGAGACCATCCCACACATACAACACTTTAGAGGGCAAACTAGACCACAATCAAGAATCTCACTGCTCTCAACTACACCACCCAACCCACATACACACAAAAAACTCACTAAACCATACTAGAATTGTACGAAACTTAAGGAACACCATCCCCTCACTAGGATACACCTGTCCCAAAGCCTCTACACTCAAAATTGTCACAACAAACCCATCTACAAAAAACGTGTATAAAGAAAGAGCAAAATTTCAAAAGTACCTATGTGTAGCTTATGCCACCACTATACTAATGACTATTTGCACGCAAAAACAGACATCATTTGATACACTTACGACCACAAATAGCTTGTAGATGTAGTAGTGTGTGTTCACGTGGAGTGCTTGGGGTTGTTGCATAGCTCTCTTCAAGCCTATCACAATGGTGCAGTCGGATCTCCAATGCGAGGAGCGAGCAAGGAGTGGCTTCAGGATGAAGCTCACGCTCTCTCTCTCTTTCTCTCTCACACACAGTCGACTACAGCTCAAAACTTTGATTAAGATAAAGTTCTCCTTACAGAATGACCTAGGTACCTTATATATTAAGGTCACCATAGGTTAAACCACAAATAGAGTTCATTGGGTCAAATGGCTTTGTATTTATAATCTCGAAGTTCCATCACACCCCCGTCTTCTGTATCCAGAATAGTTACTCATTAAAAATGATTTTTTTAACCATAATCCGCATCATTCCATAACTCTCAGTAGAAACTAAGACTTTGGTACAAAAAGTGAGTTATGTCGTATTGTTGACCCATGGGTCAACACTCCCCCTCTGCAAATTCATGTCATCCCTGACATGACCTGATTGTCGATGTCATTGCGGTCTCCATTGTCATTTTTCTCCACTGCTTGTACGTTGTCTTTTGGATGCCTCTGAAAATTCCTTACTAGATTCTCTTTTGTTGTCCAATTCTTGTCCTTCTAGAATGACTTACGGCTTTGAGTCGTCATTTATCTGCTCTTCTTCATTGGGGACTTCTTTATTCCTGCATCAAGGTGATCAAAGTCGCATTTTTCATTGTTAGCTTTTAAGTGATGTGTAAATCATTATATTGCTTCTACGTGATACATGACTTAATTAAAGCCTGAAAAACCCCAGTTAATTCCCCAAGTTAGTAACTTGCTTCAGAAGGGCCTTATTTGACATCCTTTGCGATAGATGACCTTATTCATTTTCCATTTTCCCCCCAAAACTCATATACATGGTATGTAGATATTCGCTTTCAGATTTGAAAAATTGCATCTTTGGCTAGGGGTTAGACTTCTATCCTTTTTTTCAATTTTTCTTCACTCTTTGCTTGTATTTTCTATTCATAGCCTACTGACCAAGTTTGGCTTGATTTGGATTTGTATTTGGCTTTCTAAGCTAACTTTTTTGGATTTCAGTCTCAAGAATGACTGATGGGCATCTTCTGCACCTCCTGGCTACCAATCACATGTAGAACCAATGATCATGACCAAAATTTTCCTTAAACCCTAGTTGCACTTGTAGTTGCTTGAAGTCATTCTCGGGGGGGGGGGGGTTTGGAATTAGGGTTGTAGAGAAATGCACACAGCTTGGAGAAGATGAAGGAAGCTCAAGGCACACAATAGAGAGTGTGTTACTTAGTGTGCAATGGAAAGATAGATAGCCCTAGAATGATGGGCGTATATACAATTCTCGGGGGGAAAAACCTCCTAAAGAAGGAAAAAATACCCCGACGGTCCTAGTGTGTTCACACACATCACTACCACATGTATATGTTAACAAATCCCCCCTGGAGTGATGCGGTGAACGAGAGCTGGCACATGAGTAAAGGGAAGTGCCATGCCCTGAGGACATGATCAGTCCACAAAGGGGAGTAAGCCCAAAGCTTTGCGGAAAGCTTCAAGCTTCTCACGAGATAGTGCCTTTGTGAAAAGATCTGCAAGGTTGTAATGTGTTGGCACATAAGCCAAGTTGATCTCTCTTGCTGAGAGCCTCTCCCTGACATAGTGGTAATGCACCTCAATGTGCTTTGTGCGAGCATGAAAAACTGGGTTCCTCGCAACTGCCGATGCACTCTGACTGTCAGTGTAGATAGTGTTGGCAGTGTCCTGTCCAAGACCCAAATCATCCATAAGGCGTCTAAGCCATACACACTCAATCGTAGCTGTGAAGACTGCCCTGTACTCAGCCTCACAACTCGAAGTGGCCAGAGTAGGTTGCTTCTTGCTCAACCATGATATACATGAATTGCCAAGCATGAAACAAAAACCACTTGTGGACACTCACGTACCAAAACAACCAATCCAATCTGAATCCGAAAAAGCATGTAAATTTGGCAACAATGATCCCCCCTTGGGATAAAACAAGCCAAGATGTAAAGTGCCACTAAGGTATCGAAAAATCCTCTTAACAGCTTGCCAATGCTTAGACCCTGGGCTATGCATAAATCTGCTGACCTATGAGACTACAAACTAAATATTGGCCTCGTGCTGCATACATAAATGAGGCAGCCAACATCAGTTTGATAAAGAGTGACATCAGCAGGATCACTAGCATCATGTAGACTCAACCTAACCCTGGTTCCATGGGAGTGGCAATAGGTTTGCAATCCTCAAGTCCAAACTTACATAGCAATGTCTCTATGTAACTTTTTTGACACAAGGCAATACCACTATCACACTGCTTAAACTGTATACCCAAGTAATGATGCAACAGCCCCAAATCTTTCATCTTGAAAGTAGCATTCAAATCACCCTTAAATTCAGCAATATGTCTCTCATTTGGTCCAGTGATCAGCAAATCATCGACATAAAGAACCACAAGAGAAGTACATCATCCTCACGCTTTACATACAATGTGCTTTCTATTGGACTGTTACGAAAGCCTTGTTTGACCAAATGAGTGTCAGCTTTCTCATACCAAGCACAAGGAGATTGCTTCAACCCATACAAAGCCTTGTTACATTTGCACACTTTGTCCTCTTGTCCTTTCTTGACAAAACGGCAAGGCTGCGTTACATACAATTCCTCAAATATTTCACCATTCAAGAAAGCAGTAACAATGTCTAATTGATGTACATCCCAACCAAAATGAGCTGCCAATGGCCATAGAAAATGTACGATAATCATACGACAAGTGGGAGCAAAAGTCTCTTCATAATCTATGCCTTTTTGCTATGCATAAGCCTTTGCAACAAGTCGAGCCTTGTGGCGATCGATCTCACCATCCGGCTTGCGTTTCAACTTGTAAACCCACTTCATACCAATGACTTTTTTGCCAGGAGGCAAATCACATAAAGTAATGTGTCATTTTCTATAAGTGCATCATATTCTGATTGCATGGCATCCATCCAATTTTTTGAATTTTGTGCTTCATCAAAAGACAGAGGCTCCTCAACATCATGTAAGCTAGACACAGCCAAATCATAACAATCTGATGCATAAGATGCATGGCGAGAGCTTGAACGAGTACAACTAGGCAAAGGTGCATCCAATTTAATGTCACGCAAAGTGTGTACCAGCCATTTTAGCATACCTCTAGCCTGCTCATTTTCAGCCCTTTCCTCATCAAGTACATCATGTACATCTGCATCAGTAAAAGGCTGATCTGTAACATTTTCAAAAACCCCCATAGGCTGTACATTTGCCTCATTGGAACTTACATTCGTATTTCCACCACTGAAAAGAGGCAACAAAGTGCCCTAAATGTCTTGTGAGCTTACATTACTGTCTCTAGTACATGACAGCAAGGGCTGAACAGAATCTTCCACAAACACTACATCCCGTGAAATCAGAATACGTTTTGTTTGCGGATGATACAACCTGTAACCTTTGTTTTCAGCACTATAACCAACAAGAATACATTTGACAACCTTATCATCCAATTTTCCGCGTTGTGTTTGTGCCACCAAAGCATATGCCAAACAACCAAAAGCACGCATGTGCTCAATAGAAGGCTTTCTATTTCATATGGAGTAATAGACTGCAAAGCTTTCTTAGGACACCTGTTTAGTACATAAGTGGCACACATGATGGCCTCAAGCCAAAAAGAATGCGACAAAGCTTTACTTTTGACCATACATCGTGCCATTTCCGTAAGTGACCTTTTTTTCCTCTTAGCAACACCATTTTGCTGAGGTGTATAAGGCACTGTACATTGTTGTTTTATCCCACGACTATCCAGAAATGCATGGAACTCATGAGACATATACTCCCCCCCTCCCTCGATCGGAACGGAGGGTGCCCATAGTACATTTCAAGACATTTTCAGCCATAGCCAGAAATTGTTTGAAGCACATAAAAACTTCGGACTTTGCTTTAAGCGAAAATACCCATGCATGCCTAGAGTAATCATCAATGAAAGTCATGAAGTACAGGTAATTGCCCAAGGACGGAGTTTGCATGGGCCCACAAACATCACTATGCACAAGCTGCAACCTGCATGTGGCCCTAACTGAACCATCCTTTGGAAACTTCGAACACTGCATCTTACCCAAAGTACAGCCTTCACAAACATGTTTGACAGGTGCTTCAAGAGGCGACAAAGAAGTAACCATATTAGATTTCTGCAAACGCAGCAAATTGGCAAAATTCAGATGACCAAAACGTGCATGCCAAAGTTTTGCATTTGAAATAGCCATTGAATCTACAACAGCATTTGCAAAATTTAGTCTAGACTTGTCATACAAAGTGAGCCTATACAGCCCATAGCACAAAAGGCCAAATGCAACAATTTCATCACCAAAACTAAGATCGCGATCTATACATCTGTCATCCACAAAAATTTGACTACAAGTCCAAGTCTAGCAAGTGCAGATACAGACAAGAGATTCTTCTCGATCCCAGGTACATAAAGTGCATCAACAAGTGTGAAAGAACTGCCATTAGCAGCAGTAAGCACAATCTTTTCAACTCCCTGAATTGGATAAGAGGCATTGTTGGCAAAAGTGGCTGAATTCCCATAGGGGACAGACTCGAGAGAGGTGAACAATTCACGATGTGAGGTAATGTGCTTTGTAGCACCACTATCAAAATACCACACATGTGAATCTGCAGCAACTGACAAGCATGCATCATGGACAACAGGATTGTAAGTGCACTCTGCGCTAAAATCCCATTCTGCATCAACATCAGCAACACAGTCTCCTTTCACAGAAGACTCAACAATGGCTGCATTTGTAGTGGAACCAACATTTGCAGTGGAACCACCCTCTTTCTTCTTAGCCTCTTTGGCCTTCAACTTAGGACACTGCTTGATCAAGTGATCATTAGCTTTACAATAATGGCAACGCATCTTCTTTTTGCCCTTATCACCAGAATTGCTAGACGAAGTGCTGCCAGCAGAAGCATTGAGAATAGAAGTTTTGCCACTCGCAGCAGAACCATAAGAAGTGGCTACATTGCTGTTACCACCCTTTCTTTGAGAAGCAATAAAAGCCTGTTCAACTGCACGCTGTCTAGTCCTGTTTTTTCTGGAAAGTGACTCTTGCAACAGCAATGTGCATAATGCATCAAACTTGACAACTTCTGGATTTCCTTGGGTCATAAGTCTCCAAATACTAGCAAAAGTCTGGTAAGAATCTGGTAAGGCATCAAGAACAGTCTGCAAAAGTGCTAGCAAAAGTCTTGTAAGAATCTGGTAAGACATCAAGAACAGTCTGCACAAGGGAGCTGTTTGAAATGACTTCACTTGCAAAAATAAGTTGCTCATTGATATCCTTGACACCAGCAAGAAAATTGTCCATATCATCTTCCTCATGCATAATCTTCGACTCCAGCTCTTTACGCAGCAAAGCAATTTTAGCCTCATTGTGGCTTGCATAAAGACCTGCTAAAATATCCCAAGCCTGTTTTGCAGATTTTGCTGAACGGATGTGAGGAACAATATTGCACTTCATAGACAACACAATCGATGCATGAGCCTGTGCATCCTTTACATCCCAACGAGCTTGTTCTGTCGTAGGCAAAACAACTCTAATAGCGGCAATCCTTGCAACAAGACCTGCAACATCCTCAACATTGTCTGTATCCTCAGAACCATGACGTACATCAATGCCCTGCACAATATTCTAGATGCCCTTTGACACAAGAACGTGTTGCATCATATAAGCCCACATAGGGTAATTGTCCCCATCCAACCTGTCCTCGACGGCAAACATCTTGAAGACATTTGTGTTGTTGTCAGCCATGGTAAATGTTGCACCTGATGTGAAAACTGCCCGAAAATAGGAGAAACGAAGTGGGAACAACACGTGCTATATAGCACAAACCGTAGAAGACTGTAAGGCATCTGTTATGTAGAAATCGGCACTGACAGAAATTTTGCACAAAATGACGAAGTTGCCTGTGCATACCTGCTTGTAGTGGAAACGGACGCCAAAATGAGCCCGAATAAAAAATCCGAGCAGTCGAAGCTCTATGAGCTTTCCCGAAATATTTGTCGACCTGTGAACGCTTGCCAAACCTCACTGAGGTGTGTGCTAGAGCAGCTGGCGAGTAAGCCAGGGAGGATGTAACCTGCTTTGATACCAATTGTTGGAATTAGGGTTGTAGAGAAACGCACACAGCTTGGAGAAGACGAAGGAAGCTCAAGGAACACAATAGAGAGTGTGTTACTTAGTGTGCAATGGAAAGATAGATAGCCCAAGTACAATGCTCGGGGGGGGGGGGGGGGGGGGGGGACGTCCTAAAGACGAAAAAAATACCCCGACGGTCCTTGTGTGTTCACACACATCAATACCACATGTATATGGTAACAGTGTTCACTGTTGGCGGATACGCCGCGACGGACGTCAGCACAGCGAGAACTCACCTAACAAGATTTGTCAGCTTAGGATGAAGCTCGACCCGCAGGCGCGTGGAAGCAAGCATAGGGTGTCAACCTACACTCGACCGACTCTCGACTACTTCCTATAGAGGTCTCTACCCAATGTCTAAGCTACAGCCTTCAGGAGTACATAAGAGGAGATTTCCTACAACGCTTTCAAGAGCCAAATACCCATCAAATGTTCTCGAAACGCTACAGAACTTGAAGGAAACCCTACTAACACCAATAGGTCGCTCTCCCTAAGGTCCATGAACCAAAACCCCAACCCTAAACACCCGGTGCAAAATCACGTAGGATGTATGGTCGAAATTTGCAGGTCGTCGTTTCCAAAAACTAAAGTGCCTAATGTGTAGCTCTACTCAATGCAAATGAGTGGATATGCTGAAATGCGAAAACAGACAATGTATGCTCACCGAATCACCAGATATAGCTCGTGGGTCGAGCTCGCAAAGCCGGATCATACACACGCAATGTAGGTGTTGGCGCGTAGCTCTCTTCAGGGACAACACGTTGCACTTCTTCGCACTCGATTTTGACCACCGGTGCGCGCGTAGCGTCAATATAAAACTCTCACTCTCTCTCATACATAGAGTACGCTCAACTCACACAGACAAAACTTATAAAATGACAAAAGGTTTTTTTGCATTAAGGTCAAAAGTGGTATAAATACCTTACAATCTCAAACCCTAATGTTCCAATTTAACCATTCACTCAATCTAAATGTCAAAAATGGGATACAATCTGGAAGCTTTTGCAAGCCCCACTATTTACAAAGGTGAAATGATAGTTTTTCTCAAGTAAGGAATAATTACAAAAAATAATCTCCTGCCGGGCAATCATCCTCCGTTGGGTGTGTCCAGTCGCTAACACTCCCCCCCTCCTAGTTCATGTCATCCCCGACATGGCAGTAGAGCTGCTTCTTTAGTGGAGGATTTCGAGCATCTTCAGAAGAGACTCATAGCGTGCATGTTGGGCCAGTAATGCAGGGTCGAATATTGTTAGGAAATAAGACGTAGCTATATAAATTTTTGAGTAGATTACTTAATGGAGAGAGATAGATTTCACACACAAGAGATTATAAAGTAGAGAGAGAGAGAGAGAGTACACACGATATACGTGGTTCACCCATTGTGGGCTACGTCCACGGGAAAGCAGCCACTCAATGGCTTTAGCACTTCAAAACAAGAAGTAGTTTACAAATGGATTATACCCTTAATGGAGCTCCGCCTTGCTTCACTCTCACCACCTCGCACTCACCTTGTTGCATCAACTTCACACTATAAAATGTGTGTAGAAATGGCCTCCTTTTATAGGCCAAAAGGGCCGCCCTCTCTAATGAGAGACAGCCATGTGTAGCCGCCCTTGTGCGAATAAGTCCAAATTGGACCCTCCAATCCGCCCATGTGTGGCCGCCCTTGAGACGACAAGTCCGCTTTTGAATTCGGCCACCGGCCATTGAATTCGGCCATCGGCCATCGGCCATTGGCTTCCGACCACCGGCCACCGGCCATTGATTCCGACCACCGGCCATCGGCCATTGACTACCGGCCACCGGCCATTGATTCCGACCACCGGCCATCGGCCATTGACTACCGGCCACCGGCCAACCGACCGGTTGTTTTCCGACCACTTTCCGGCCGCCGGCCGGCCATAATATTCCGGCGAAAAAAAAGTCTTGGGGGCCTCTGCCCCCAAGGCCTTTAAAGTTGCCCCTGATTCTTGTCCGTGAAAGTTTTGGTTTCCGGTGAGTGATTTTCCTTCACGCACGATGGCTTCTTCTCATAATGGGGGCCTTACAAATGTGCGCTTTTACCACAGAAAATTACAAGGGTAAATCAGGCTCCATACTTAACAATCTCCCACTTGGAGACTGATCTCCAAACCAAACCTATGACTGCTTTTCATTTTGGCTTCTTATCCTTGAATGCCGATTGAAGATGAGCAAAAGCTCAACTTCTCCTTGTTGACCACCTTTGTAAACATGTCTGCAGGATTTTCACTTGTATGCACCTTTCCTAGCTTTAGTTGTCCCTCTTCCAAAAGAGTGCGTATGAAGTGATATCTCACCTCAATGTGCTTTGTCCTTGAATGAAAGGCTGAGTTCTTCGCAAGATGGATAGCGCTTTGGCTATCACTGTACAAGACACAATTGTCTTGTTTGAATCCAAGCTCTTCTAAGAATCTGTGAAGCCACATAATTTCTTTGCTTGCCTCCGTCATTGCTACATACTCTGCTTCCGTGGTAGAAAGTGAAACCACTTTCTGCAGCTTTGAAGCCCAGCTTACTGCTGTGCCTCCAACCGTGAACACATAGCCAGTAGTGCTCCTTCGAGTATCTTTGTCACCTACCATATCTGCATCAGCATACCCTTATAGAAAAATATCAGTTCCTCCAAAATACAAAGCATTTGTTGTTGTCCCTTTTAGATACCTAAGTATCCACTTCACAGCTTGCCAATGCTCTTTACCTGGGTTGTCCATGAACCTACTCACAACTCCCACTGCATGTGCAATGTCTGGTCTTGTCCAGACCATAGCATACATTAGAGAACCTACCGCTGCAGCATATGGAACTTTAGACATATAGGCTATCTCCTCTTGTGTCTTTGGACACATATCCTTCGTTAGTTTAAAATGACCAGCCAAAGGTGTAGAAACTGGTTTTGCATTTTGCATTGCAAACCTTTCTAGTACCTTCTTGATGTAATCTTCTTGAGATAGCTTTATTGTCTTCTTAGTCCTGTCCCTTGATATTTTCATACCAAGTATCCTCTTTGCAGCACCTAAATCTTTCATTGAAAAAGATTTGGACAGCTCCTCTTTTAGGTCTTTGATGTCCTGCATGTTAGCACTTGCAATCAGCATGTCATCAACATACAACATTAGGATGATGAATTTCCCATCTCCCAAATTCTCCGTGTAGACGCAGTGATCCGAGTTGCATCTTGTGAATCCATGATCCAACATCCATCGATCAAACTTCAAGTACCATTGTCTTGATGCTTGCTTTAAACCATACAAGCTCTTCTTTAATCTGCAAACCATTTTCTCCTTACCTTTTACTTCATACCCCTTTGGTTGAAGCATGTAGATTTTCTCCTCTAAGTCACCATGAGGGAATGCCGTATTTACATCCATTTGCTCGAGATTTAGATCATGAGCAGCCACAAGGCTTAAGACAAGCCTAATTGAGTTCATTTTTACAACAGGAGAAAATATTTCATTGAAGTCAATATCTTTCTTTTGAGAAAAACCTTTTACCACAAGCCTAGACTTGTACCTTTTCTTCCCACCTTCTTCTTCCTTTAGCTTGTACACTCATTTGTTTTGAAGTGCACGCTTACCTTTAGGCAACTCAACCAACTCCCATGTTTGGTTGCGATGTAGTGAGTCCATCTCCACTTGCATGCTCTTCGTCCATTCTTCTTTGGATTCATGTTGCATAGCTTCTTCATATGATTCCGGCTCTCCAGAATCTGAGATCAAGAGATGGTTGAAGGAAGGAACAAACCTTTTTGGAGGTCTACTTGCTCTTGTAGATCTTCGGGGAATAGGTTGAGGCTCCTCATTTGGTTGACGTTGTTGCACATTGTCACCGTTTGCAGTCCTTGAGTCTTCACCGTCCTCAAGCTCCATGTACTCATCACCTGTTTCTTTTGTTTGTTTTCTTTCCAAGTAATCTTTGTACATATTTTTTTCGTTAAAAATTACATCCCTACTCCTTAAGATTTTACCATCTTCAGGATTCCATAGGCGATACCCAAAGTCTCCTTCTCCATAGCCAATGAAGAAACACTTTTTGGACTTTGCATCTAACTTTGATCTTAGGCTTCTATCTATGTGCATGAAAGCCTCACACCCAAACACTTTGAGAAATGCATAATTCACTGGTTTACCTGTCCATGCCTCTTCTGGAACTCCCCCACCCAATGCCGTTGAGGGTGACCGATTGATTAAGTACACAGACGTACTTATAGCTTCCGCCCAAAGCTCAAGCGGTAGGCCTGCATGTAGCCGCATGCTTCGTGCTCGTTCCATGATTGTCCTGTTCATCCTTTTCGAAATCCCATTTTGTTGAGGTGTCCTTGGGGTTGTGCTTTGCCTCCAAATGCCATTTAGCGCACAAAAGCTTGGCTGCAATATTCGCCTCCATTGTCGGATCTGAGGCATTTAACCTTGGTACCTGTTTCATTCTCCACAAAGGCTTTCCACCTTTGAAATATGGAAAATATATTGGATTTATTCTTCATGACATAAACCCATGTTTTTCTAGTCGCATCGTCTATGAATGTTACATAGTACAATGAGCCACCAAGTGATGGTGTACTTGCAGGACCCCAAACATCAGAATGAACCAACTCAAGTTTTTTATTTTTTCTTTCATTTCCTGATTTTTAAAATTTTACCCTCTTTTGTTTACCATAAACACAATCTTCACAGAACTCTAAGTCCACTTCTTTCAAACCTGGTAGAAGCTTCTTTGTTTGAAGGATTTGCATTCCTTTGGCACTCATATGCCCAAGTCGGTAGTGCCACACCGCACTGTCAACTTCTGTAGTTGCTGCACAAGCTGAAGGTTGCGTGCTAACAGTACACAAGTAAAGTGTACCGACTTTTTCACCCTTGGCAACCACCAAAGATCCCTTTGAGATCTTCCACCGTTTGTTTTCGAATGCAATGTTGTGACCTTCATTGTCCAATTGTCCTGTAGAGATCAAATTTTTGCGAAGAGAAGGAACATGCCTAACATCTTTAAGCTTCCATTCATTTCCGTTAGCAGTTTTGACAGAAACTGTACCTTTGCCGACAATCTCACAAGCTTCATCATCTCCCAAGTATACATACCCAAAATTACCTTTGGTGTAGTCTTGGAAATGTTGCTTGTGTGGTGTCGCATGGAATGAAGCCCCGGAATCTACTATCCAAGAATTAGACACATTGTCTAATGAGAGAATTAGAGCATCTTGCTCTACTTTACCTGCCACATTGGCCTCCGATGTTGGCTTGTTGTCTTGAGACTCTGTCTCCTTCTTCTTCTTGGACCAGCAATCCTTCTTGATGTGGCCCTTCTTGCCGCAGTTCCAACATTCAAGAACTGACTTTGTGCGTGACTTGCTCCGCCTTGAGCGATCACGACCCTTTTGATTTTTGAACCTCTCCTTAGGCCTTCCTCTTGTTTCCACTGATAGTGCAACACTTGATGATTCTCCTGTGCTTCTCCTTCGCATTTCCTCGCTTAGGAGAACACCCACAACATCATCAAACGTAAGAATATTTGTGCTAGAGATAGAATTACTTACACCCATCACAAAGCTGTCCCAACTATCCGGTAGAGATGATAGTATAAGGAGAGCTCGCACTTCGTCATCGAAATTGATTTTCACTGATCGAAGTTGACTTATGTTTGTGTTAAAGTCATTCAGGTGTTCTGCAACTGAACCATTCTCTGCCATCTTTAGATTGAACAAGCGCTTCATAAGAAATACCTTATTGGATGCTGATGGTTTCTCGTAGAAGTCGTCAAGTGACTTCATCAAGTCCTCCGTGGTCTTCATCTCTGAAACATTGAAGGCCACCGTTGACGCCAAGCTTAACCGGATTGTTCCCAGTGCCTTTCGATCAAGGACAATCCATGCTTCATCTGCCATTGTTGCGGGCTTCTTCGCAAGACCGCCTAGTGGCAAATAGAGGTCCTTCTGGTAGAGATAGTCTTCAATCTGCATCTTCCAATGTTGGTAGTTTTTGCCGTTGAACTTCTCAATCTTGAGCTTCCCTTCCTCCGCCATAACTCCCACTCAATTCAAGGAATCCTTTCCTTGAGATAATTTAGCTACTAGCAAACCTTGCTCTGATACCAGTTGTTAGGAAATAAGACGTAGCTATATAGATTATAGAGTAGAGAGAGAGAGAGAGAGAGTACACACGATATACGTGGTTCACCCAATGTGGGCTACGTCCACGGGAAAGCAGCCACTCAATGGCTTTAGCACTTCAAAACAAGAAGTAGTTTACAAAGGGATTATACCCTTAATGGAGCTCGCGCCTTGCTTCACTCTCACCACCTCACACTCACCTTGTTGCATCAACTTCACACTATAAAATGTGTGTAGAAATGGCCTCCTTTTATAGGCCAAAAGGGCTACCCTCTCTAATGAGAGACAACCATGTGTAGCCGCCCTCGTGCGAATAAGTCCAAATTGGACCCTCCAATCCGCCCATGTGTGGCCGCCCTTGAGACGACAAGTCCGCTTTTGAATTCGGCCACCGGCCATTGAATTCGGCCACCGGCCACC
Source organism: Adiantum capillus-veneris (assembly GCF_014529385.1). NCBI lineage: Eukaryota > Viridiplantae > Streptophyta > Polypodiopsida > Polypodiales > Pteridaceae > Adiantum > Adiantum capillus-veneris. The sequence continues at coordinate 15,341,048 of NC_140934.1, forward strand.
GGCCATTGACTTCCGACCACCGGCCACCGGCCATTGATTCCGACCACCGGCCATCAGCCATTGACTACCGGCCAACCGACCGGTTGTTTTCCGACCACTTTCCGGCCGCCGTCCGGCCATAATATTCCGGCGAAAAAAAAGTCTCGGGGGCCTCCGCCCCCGAGGCCTTTAAAGTTGCCCCTGATTCTTGTCCGTGAAAATTTTGGTTTTCGGTGAGTGATTTTCCTTCACGCACGATGGCTTCTCCTCATAATGGGGGCTTTACAAATGTGCGCTTTTACCACAAAAAATTACAAGGGTAAATCAGGCTCCATACTTAACAAATATTTCTGTATTGATGGTGAAGAAACCGGTGTAGAAGGCTTCTTCAAAGGCCTGGAGATGATACGAGGACAAAAACATGATTTGCTGATAAAAGGCATGTATCACCTCATGAGAAGGCTGAGCAGATAGATCATATGCACATCTATATGTGTCTTGGAAGAAGAAGATGCTGTCTGTTGCCTCTCCAGGTTTAAAGATTTCAAAAACCGCCAAAAGGGTTTTACAGATTTTTCTAAGCATGATGCAAGAGAGGTGAGCCGAGCCAGTGAGCAATTTAATGGCGCCCGTTAGTGTTTTCACCATGTATTTCTCACTCATTCTCTCGCCTGCCTTCAAGCCTGGCAGCTTTGGGTAGTTGAGCCATGTGGGTTGGGTTTTCTGCAGCAGCTCTTGTGCTTTCCAAGTCCACATCCTTGGTAGAGGGCAAAAGCTAAGGTTGTCTCGGATTCTTTTAGGCGCCTCTACCAGATGAACTAAATACTGCGGGTATTTGGTTAGCCATGCCCTTCTCCATTTTGGCTGAGAGTCCACAATCAGCTTAACTCCTTTTGGTTTGGAGATATCTTCTTTGTATAGTGGCACTATTGGCTCCTATTTAATCCGCTTGTTTATTGTAGCAGCTTCATACTTGAGAAGAGGATATGGGAGAGAAGGTTGTAGCCATTCATGCTGATCGACATTGGCATCTAACTTCTGAATGGTCATAGACTTAAATACTCTCTGCTCCCCCTCCATAGCTTCTTTGGCCGTGTCTTTTATTGCCGCTTCTCTTGCCTTTTGTAGATTTTCTTCTTCTTCTTGTGTCAGATCCTGGGGCTCTTGGGATGGTCCCACAAGGATGTCCTCTTGCATAGTGGTGTCCACTGGATCTGACACATTGTCTATGTCAATGCCCTCCATTGCTGATGGCCCTGTGCTCAAGTGTTGCTCCTCAGTCTGCTGTTCGCCTTTCAGCTTATCTATCTGCTTCTGATATGCTTTCTTTTCTTGTTCAGCTTGATCTCCCATGTTCACTAAGAGGTCGTTCAATTGTGCATTGGCTTTTTCAGCCTCTTCTAGCTTCCTCTTGGTGTCTTCATTTTCTGTTTGCATCCTCTTTAGGTCCTCGTCCATCTTCTTTTTCAAGGTTTCTAGCTCATCTTTCATGGCCTTGTTCTCATCTTCCAGACGGTTTTGCATTACTAGGGAGCCCTCGGCCAGCATCAGTCTTTGTCTCTTCTCTAGTGTCAACTCCTTTTGGAGTTATTTCATATGTTCTTCATATAGATCGTTCTCTGAAGCAGTGCTAGTAGAGGTAGCAGCTCTGACTCTGGCCGAAGATGCCCTTAGCCTCTGGATGGTCTGATCTTTCACTTTCATTTGATCTTTTAGCTCTATCACTTCATCCTAGCTTGCCTCATGTTCTAGCTCAGCTTTTTCCTTAGCATTCCTCAAAGTTTCAACTTCTTTGGACTCATCAGCAAGCTGTAGTGTCAAATTGTCCCTCTCTTTCTCTGCATCTGTCAGTGATTTGCTGATTTTCTTGTACTCCTCCTCTGCTCTTTGAAGCTTTTGTTCTACTGCCTGACTCTGTCTTTCCATCTCTTGGCATCTTTGTAGTGTCGCGTCCAGATCGGCTTGCAGCTTGGTTTGTTTCTTTGTGTTCTCTTGGTCCTGCTTTTGCAGCGAGTCCACTTCCGCTTTGATATGAACTTCATTTGTTTTGAGATTGTCAATTTCAATCTCAGTGGCCATAGACCTTGCTCTGAGCCCGGTGAGTTTTTGCATCACTTCATCCCAATCATTGGTTTGTGGCTGTAAATCCACTGTATCTGTGGCCATTTCCTTCAACTCCACTAACCGAGGGCTCAGCATATATTCCTTGGGTCTAGTGTTCGACAACTCAAAAGCTGCATTAGCTGCCTCTTCTCGAGAGTACCTAGCAGCTAGGAGATCAAGAATTATTTTATAGTTTCTTTCTTCTGGATCTGGCTTCTCATCTTTTGGCTCAACTTCTGCCTTCTGCTCTTCCTCTTTGTTCTTCTCTTGCTTGGAGTCTTGTTGCCCATCAGGTTTGTTCAACTCCTCTTTTTGTCGGGTTTGGGGAGGACTAAGAGGAGGTGGTGATGGTGGTGGGCTGGATTCTCGGCTTGATGGTGGAGTTGGTTGCTCCTTCTTGAAATCCCGATTCGCCTTTGTTTTCCTCTCTCTTTCTTGGCCTTCCTGCTCTTCTAGTAGCTGCCATCTCACTTCGTCAACCTCTTCTTCTGTAAAAGGTATATTTGGGATATTCTCCGTTGTAGCATCTAAGATCTCGAAATTCTTGATATAATCTTCAAACCGATCCCTTTAAATCCTTCAAGATGATCCAGACATAGCCTCAAGTGATGGCTTCCATAACTCGCTCAAATCCCCTTTTAGCGCTCTCTCAGCGTCTGAAACTTTCCATTAGTCTTTCTAGCCTTGCCGCTTTCTGTGACTTTGTTTCCTTGACTGGCACCTGTAGAGTTTCTTTCTTTCCCTTCTTTGGCTCTGGCGGCTCTTCTAGCACTGTCTCTAAACGGCGCTTCAACCTTGTGGCTACCCTGGACGCCTTAGGAGGTTCTTCTTCTTTGTCTTCCTTCAGCTTGAGCCAATCATTTTGTGAGGGAGGTAGAGGCCAGTTTCCCTTGGCATGCAATGCTCCATAGACGACTTTGGTTATCAACTCACCATGCACAATATAGGTGGGATTTTTGGTCCCCATCTTCACAAGATTGTCGTGAATGTAAGCGGCATAGTTTATCTCCTTTGGTTTGCTCTTTTGCATTGCCCAGGTGAAAGTGGTGGCAATAACTCCAGGTGGCATTCTGTATTTCAGTGGCCGCTTGGTACACATGTGGAAGTACTGATTGTATAGTTGGCTCATGATAGCCACCTTTGGGTTTGTAATATCTTATTCTTCTTTCCCGAGTAGACCTTAATGTCATCTCGCCTCTTTGTCACACTGTCTCCCTTGTTAGAGATGTCAAGTGCTGCTGCCACCACCTTCTCTGTGATAATCATTGTATTAGGCTTACCTTGTAGATCTGTAACTCTGGCTATGCCGTCCTCTTTGATTGTGGTGACAAATTCCCACACTCTTTTAACATCAATCCTTGTTGGCAAGGCTTCAAAGTAATTGTGGAGATCCAGTTTCTCCAAGTAGTCCCCCATCTTGCTCCTGATAAATTCATTGAGCTCTTGAGGTATCATAGGTAGCTCCACTACATTTCCCTCGGGATCTTTAAATACTCCTCGGTAGATTCTCAGATCATTGGTTTCTAGCAAGTCATCTTGAATCCAAGTGCTTGTGGGCTTCAGGGTTCCCTCTGGGATAACAAAAGGCTCCACTTCTTCTAAGTAGTCCTTGATAGTCATCCTCTTCTTCTTTGTAGGTGATTTTGTGGCTGCCATGGATCCTGTTGCACTCAGTAGTCCAAAGTTAGCGTTTTTTACATATTAGCTGATAAACTGGGTTCTGACTACCCAAATGACTTGAAAATTGAAATAAGAACTCAAAAGGAACTAGGGAAACCCTGCATGTGCCCACAATAGATTTTTGGCTGAAAAATAAACATGTAGACATGCTACATGTAGGATGTCTACCTTCTTTGTTTTTGGTGAAACTTGACAGGCTTGTGGCCCTTGACCTGTGCAACATGGCTATGTACTTGGAATTTGCTTTAGACATCAAAAAGTGCAATTTTGAGCAGATTTAGGCTTTTGGCTCACAAATTGGGTAGGATGTCATAAACAGGTGGCAAATGATATTCAATTGGGTTGAAATTTGATATATAGGCTTCTTATACCATGTAAAAGGCTCCCATGAAGTCAATTCCTACACAGAAGGTCAATATGACATTGGAGACATCCTACGCGTAGATGTCTATTTTCTCAAAATGACTTGAATTTGGTTCTGTGGGCAGCCCTTAGCATATAGAACATGGCCCTGCTCTTAGATTTTCATTTGGATAAACATTGGTGTTGTTAAGAGCATGTGTAGTGTTTTTAGGCTCAAAAAGTGCATCTTGGAGGTTTTGGCGGCCAAATGTGATGGGTATGGCTTGACATTTGATACATGAGCTTGTGAAGGTGTTATTAAGATATCTGGAACTCAAAAACACCAGCTGAAGGTCAAATAGGTCATTTAGACATCCTACGCGTAGGATGTCTATTTCATTAATTTTCATATCCGACCCCGTAGTTAGCTTGGCAATGTGCTAATGAGTATATTGTGCAAGTTTCATGTGATTTGGACTAGTTTTGGTAGGTCTATGACCCATTATTGCCTCTATGCTCCGACTTTCCGTTTTTTGATGCATATGAGGTTAACTCTGGTCCAAATGTGATGAAACTTGATGGCTAGTATGTATAAGCTATGTAGAAGTTGTGTATGAGGTGAGATGTTGAGTTTGATGTCCAAACATGGCCTTGAGACATCCTACGCGTAGGATGTCTCCTGATGAATTTTTTATGAGAAATGCTACTGGTACATGCCCTGAGCCCCCCTGAGTCTCCTTTAAGCCCTATTTCAATAAAAAAGTCAAAAAGATATATAGAAACTCCCTGTTTAACTTTCAAATCCTCTGAGCCGTTTTCTGACTCTTGGAGTGCTTTTCAGTGATGAAATTTCTTGATGTTAGTCTCCATAGCTTCATGGTTCCTTGGGGATCCTTGCCATATGGTTTTTGTTAGCTTTGGCTTCATCGGAGCTCCGTTTGGAAATTTGTCTCTCTAGAAGCGCCCGTGGTTGCGTTTGCATGCCGTCGATGATTTGTGGTGGTCTACCACCATAGGACTTGGTTGTTGATGGTCTAGGAATGCCACTCGTGAAGTTTGGTGGCAAACGGACATCCGGTTTGGTCGTGAGAGCTAGTTGACGCTTTGTGTGTCTGATGCCGTTTCTGAAGCTTAGTCCCACTTCGGGTTGCCTTATGGCCATGTGGGCTATATAGCCTTGTAGAGCATGTCGAGATGCTCCCACCCATGAGTTTTGGTAGCATTTGGGCGACTTTCCACCGATTTACCACTTGGTGGCCTCTTGCAGGGCTCTAGAAGTTAGGGTTTTCCCAATGGTTTTTTGCCGCCTTTGTGCATTCAAGAGTGGTCTCCTATGCTAGGGTAAACCACCGATGAAGCCTTATTGCTTTTGGGTTATCTGTTAGGTGGCCACCTCTACTTGTAGGTCTCTAATGTTCGTTTCCCGTGTGAACCCTACACTAGTTTTGGCGACAAAACATCAAACATACCCGAAAAGCTCAAGGTGGTGAGCCTGCCTCTCATATCTGGAGCCTGTCGGGTGGTCGTGCGCGTTGTAGAAGCGGTTGGAAGTCCGGTTCGCTCTAGGTGGCAAGAGCTCTCTCTCAAGAAGGAAATAGTAGAAATGAGCTCTAAGTGAAGTGAAAAAATCTTATAATGGGGGTCCCCGAACCACTTTCTATGAAATTTGACATGTGCTCCCAACTTCTTGCGAGATGCGGTTTAGGCTCAAAAAGTTCTTGATTTGGACTCCGTTTGCCCAGTTTCCGAGTAATTTGACGTTTCGGTCAAAATCTGGCCAAAACACGCCTTCCGCTCCATTCACATAATTGCACCCCCATCGTACCAAAGGTTTTCCTATAGTCACTGATTATCCCCATATTTTTTGTTTTTCATTATGACCGTATTTCACCTGCTTTTTGTATTTTTGAAGTTTTTTTGCCGATAATTAGTAAAATTAAAAAGAAAATAGTAAATTAAACCCAAAAAATCCCCAAAAATCATAATAACTCAAAAACATCACCGCAAAACACTATATACACTCATATGCAATTTTTATGGCCGGATTTCTTCGTTTTACCAATATTTTACCCGAAAAATGACTATTTTTATATATATGCACACACCTAGGGGCCTGATTTGGTGTTTGGCCCCATATAATTGTAGATTCGTGTTGTATAAGGGCATATGTACTTAGGTAAGTCCAAAAAATTTTGCAATCAAACGAAAACCCTTCAAAATAGTCGAAAAACATGCCCTTTTTTGCTCTTTTTACCTTCATTGGGTCCGCATTGAGAATGCCTCCCCCCCTCCTAGTCGGAGTCCTCTTGGAGGACAAGGTATTGCCTCGGGATATGTGCAGTGCATGGGTTAAAAATTGTGCTAATGCACGGCCTTGTAATGTGGCCCTATTTGATGCATACTCAGTCAATGCATGGAAAAATCAATGTTGTGCGAGAGGAGGGAATAAGCAAGATGCTTATTGGCATTCGATGTCAAGGTTTCCTGTTTGGTGTTGATTTGGTTGGTAGATTTTCTTTGCAAGTAAAAGTTGTAACTCTACAGCTCTCTGTTTGATCATCTTTCTTGCAAAAGTTGCTTTGTTTGCTGCTATACTGTCGATATGGCCGTGGTTGTCTCAGTGGAGAGAATTATCGTGGCTGAATTGGCCGTAGTCTGTTTCTCTTTTGCTTGCCATTTGTAGCTTTGTTTTGGAGGTTTTTGTAGGTTTATTGCCACGTTCGTGGTCGTCATTGTTGTCTTGCTAATCGGCACCCACATAGAGCGGTTTGCCGGTTTCATATATAGTGTGTATCTACATGCTGGTGCTGCTTGTACTAAAGGGAGTTCCTATTGCTTTGGTTTCAGGGTCCAAATGCGAGTCGCATTTAAGTTGTTACTGAGCATTCTCTTTGGGATCCATATCTTTTTTATTCCTGTGGTTGTTGGTTGAACTGTGTTCTTCTGTTGACTTCTACTGTTGTATTGTGGTTTGTATGCCATGTCATCTCTATCCTTCCGCACCCATACTTGTTTTTCGCATGTTGCTAACCTTGATCTATTCACTGTGGTCTGTTTTGTCTTATTTTTGTAGTGAACATGGTTGGCAGTTCCCTGGTTGTTCTCCATGGGTATCGTGTTGTTCTTTATTGGCACCCATCCTTTTGGTTCTTTATCCAGTGATTGTGGTGTTATCATCTGGTTCTTCTGGGTTTGTTGAGCAAAGGCTACCACCTGTTGTTCTTGTGCATGCTGAATTTTGACTGTATCCAAATTCCAATCTATCTGTACATTATACTCTTTCTGCCAAGGTTGTCCCAACAACATGGGGTGTAGTGTGCTTGCATCCTCAACCACATAAAACTTGTGGGGATAAATATATTGATGTATTTGTACATTCAATATAGTCCAGCCCAATGTTCCTAGTGAATGTGATGTACTACTTTCCAGCACTTGTGGAGTAGGTTGTAGGTGATCTTTGGTCTTGAGCTGTTTGTATAATTTGTAAGAGATTAGATTTTCTTGAGCTCCAGAATCAAGCAATGCAGTCGATTTAACTTGATTGCTACCCACTTTGACTGCAATTATTGGTTCCAATGTGTCTTCAACAAAATTTTTTAGTCGAATAGCATTTATTCGCAAAGATGATCCACTTTGTTGTTGTTGTCGTAGAAGCTTTCTTTTTGCAATGCGTTCTTTTGCTTCTGCTTGGGCTTCTTCTCGTACCCTCTATTTCTCCTTCATCCGTTGTTTTTCTTGATGGATTTGTTGAATCATATCCTGTGTTAGTGGTAAATGATACTTTTTTAATCAACACCCACTAATCCAATTTGGCATTTCTTCTCCTGCCAATGTAGCAAGTTTGACAACTCCACTTTGTGATAAGTCACTAATCACAAAGGGTCCCATCCCTCGCTTTTTAAGTTTTTTGGCACGTTGCTTCAAAGTATAAACAAGTACATAATCACCTGTTTTGAACTCTTTCGTACACACATGCTTGTCAAAAAACTCTTTTTGTCTTCTCTTTTTAGCATAGATCGAAGCTACAGCTCTCAATCGAAGTTCATCTAGTTTTTCAAGATCATCTATTCTTGAAGAGAGCTCATGCCCTGTCCATTCTAAGCGTTTCGCTACTCGTAGAGTTGGAACTGAAAATCTATGGGTAATATAGCGTTTAGACCAAACACCATGTTGTACGATGTTGTTGCAATTGATGTTTTGTAAGCTACCCTGTATGCCCATAGTGTTGAGTGTAACTGCTGATCCCAGTCCGTCCTTGACTCTGATACAATTTTAGTCAAAACAGTACATAGTGTTTTATTTGTGGCCTCAGCTTGTCCATTTTCCTGTGGATGATATGGAGCATATTTTCTATGTATGACCATGAATTCCTCTAGCAGATATTCAATGACTTCATTAAAAAAATGTGTTCCTCGATCACTGACAATTTCTATTGGTAATCCGTATCATACAAAGACATTCTCATACAAAAATTGTGCAGTGGTTCTTGCGTCTGCTTTTTGTGTTGCTTTGGCTTTCGTCCATTTTGTGAGATAGTCCATAGCCACAATGATATATTGGGTATGGGTGCGATATGCAGGGGGTGAAATAGGCCCCACAAAATCAATGCCCCATTTTGCAAATGCCCGTGCTCCCATCATTGGCCTTAGTGGCATCTCATCTCTCTTTATCGGCACCTTAGTGCGCCGACATGCATCACAATGCTTTACAAACTCCTCAGCATCCATGTGCAATGTAGGCCACCATATTCCTGCGGTTAAGACAATTTTTTCCGTCTTATCGCCTGAAAAATGGCCTCCACTTATTCCTCCATGTGTGTGTTCTAGAATCAGGAGGTATTCGCTTTTACTTGCACAGATTCTAAGGCCCGTGTCACACTGGGGCACTCAAGGGCTGGCCATGCCAAGGTGGCAGCCAACCATTCGCTGCAGCAAAAAGGTTTCTTGGTCTTGCGAGCGTGTTAGAGGGACGGCTTCAACCCCTCGGCCAACTTTTAAGCCCGGAGGCCATCGGCAAAAAGCATGGCAGGACTGGACGCCGTTGGTGTTGAGCCTTGGCTGTCAGCAGAAGCGCAGACTTGATTCGCTCTGATTCGCTGCCATACTCATGGTCTACTTTTCGTTGCCGCCCCAGTGTGACATGAAAGGAGAGTCGCCAGCAAAAAGATCACTGGGGCACCCGCCCGAGTGTGACACAAGCCTAAGTTGATTGTCCTTTCCTCGCTTGTAGAGTTGATTTCCAGTTAAATTAAAGTCGCAAGCCTCCAGCTCTATAGCCCTTTTTCGTGCTTTTGTTATGTTTTCAAGAAATGTCCTTGTTGTTAAGAAATCAATGATATATTGACTCCATGCAGGTGCAATGTTTACCTGAAACAATGTCGCGTGATCCACCAGTCGTTTGGCACTATATATAGTACAATTGTCAACATAAGCATGTGTGTCAGCATACATAGTTGGCCAATAAACTCCTAATTGTTTCAGTCTTTTGTGTGTTTTCATTGTTGAACAATGAAATGCACAATCCTGGATGTGTGCTTCTTCAAGATAACACTCGAATTCCTCTGGATTTATACATAATCGTAAAATTTGGTCCGAGCTTAGATGGTACACTCGTCCTGCAATCAACTGAAAGTTTTTTGTTTGCCGAAATGTTTGTTGTTTGGATCTGTCTTCCTTGTTATCAAATCTACCTCCAAAGGAAAGAATGCTAACAATTTCTTGAGACCATTTGGGTATCATTTCAATATTGAAAAGATAAGCATCAGGTATGTCATCGTCTACTCCTTCAGGAGCTTTCCCGTTTTGCAGCCTTGAAAGATGATCCGCCCGTAGATGAGTTTTACCCTTTTTTACGACCACTGTGAATTCAAACTCTAGCAATATAATAAACTAGCGTACAATTCTTCCAGTATTGCATGGTTTATTTACTAGATACAAAAGAGCTTGATGATCTGTGAAGAACACAAATTTGTTTGCGAGCAAGTTATGCTGAAATTTCTTTACAGCATAAATCATTCCTAATCCCTCTCTTTCAGTGGTGGTGTAGTTCTTTTCTGCACTATTTAGTTGTCAGCTCGCATAACAAACTGGGAAATCCATTGTTCGTCTCCAGGTTGAGCCCGAATACTCCCAATTGCCTATGCAGATGCATCAATGTGAACATGGAATATCTTTTCCCAATCTGGTGCTTTAAGTACAGGTGCTGATACAAGGTTTTTCTTAAGTTTTTGGAATGAAGTTTCACACTCCTCAGTCCAGTCAAAATTGACTAATAAGCGATACAAAGGTTGTGCAATGACTGCATACATATATATGAATCTTCGATAATATCCGCAGTGTCCCATGAAGGATTGTACTTGTTTGGCATTAGTAGGCCTAGGGAAGTCTACTATGACTTTTATTTTGTCTAGGTCAATGGTTATGCCATTTCTTGAGACAATATGTCCTAAGATGCGGTCTTGCCTAACCATAAAAATGCTCTTTTCCGGGTTGAGACAGATTCGATATGTTCTGCACTTCTCAAATACCTTTTGTAAATGGTCAATATGTTCTTCTCGTAGAAGAGAGTGGACACAGAGATCATCCATATATATTTCTAAGAATATTCTCTGGTATTCTTTGAACGCATGAGTCATTAACCTTTGGAAGGTAGCTAGGGCATTGGTTAGGCCAAAAAGCATAACTCTATACGCATATATTCTCCACTCTGTGGCAAATGTTATTTTGTGTTGATCCTCTATTGCAATTGCCAATTGGTTATACCTTGAAAACCCATCTAGAAAGGAATAAGCCCGTTTCCCAGCCACCCTCTTAAGCACATGTTCTGTGATCGACAAGGGATAATTATCCCTTATTGTGGCTGCGTTCACTTTTTTGAGGTTCACACACACATGCAGCTTTCCGTTATTTTTGGGGACAACCACAATGGGTGACACCCAATCTGTATGCTCGATTTCATAGATGAATTCAGCATCCATCAGCTTGTCAATATCCTCTTTGATTCGTTTAGCGTATGTGTCATTATATGTGTAAGGACGCTGTTTGCTAGGTTTGGTATCTGATTTCAACGGAATTGTATGTTGGCATATTGATGGATCAACTCTTTTGAGGTCTTTGTAGGACCATGCAAACACATCTTTATACTTCTTGAGAAGTTGTGTTAGCCGTTCTTCTTCTTCATGCTCCAAATCAGTTGCTATATAGATAGGCTGAGGCTTTTCGCCTGGCACAGCGAGGTCTATCCGTTTGCATTTTCCGGCCTATTGTAAGATTCCTGGTTATTCTTTCCCTTATTGGTGGTGTCATTATGATTTTTATGTCCTGGATGGTGAATTTTTTATAGTGGGATGGTACATTCATGTTTCCTTTTTTTGACTCCTCCTTACCATCACTTTCTCCCTCAGTAGTCCATACCTCTTATAACGTCTTTTTACGCTCCATTTTGGTCCATTCTGGATCTTTTGTCTTTTCCTGTTTTGATTGTTAAGATTTTCTTGATTTTGTTTCTGTTTTCGTCTTCCGCGCTTGTTTTATTTTCTCATGCGTCCTTTCCCTTCGAACTCTTGAGAATCTTCCTGATATTTGGTCTTTTACACAATCCTCTGCCTTGACAAGCATGAGATAGTGAGTTTTATCTTTTATCATGGGCATCAGGTTCTCTCTAATTTTGTTTTCTACTCTCTTTTTTTTATAGCGTTCCTGGTGTCTAGGGTGTTGATTTGCAAAATCATAAAACTTGATATTCGTTGTTGTCTCCCCACGCTCGCTTGAGCTGTCTGAACACTCGTTATCTGCATCGTTATTTAACTCCAGATGCTCAGAGGAGTCATAAAACTCTTCTTGTTTTGGTGGGTCTACATTCTCATCTCCTGCTGGTATAAGGCTTACCATGTAATAGGGTAGCACATCATAGCCATCCTTATCACAAAATTTTGTCGTTGGGCTATCTGTAATGGTACATACGTCCAATGTTGCTAGTATATGTTTCCATTCCAGAGGTTCTAAGGCGTTTTCAAGAAAAGGTTCTGGAATGTAATCCTTGTCCTCAATAGTTCTTTCTAAGACGCATTCCTCTCTTTTTAAGCTCCCACAATGTGAAGCTCCGCACATCCATAGCTCCTTTTTCTGCCCTAATCGTGCTGGGAGTTCGGACCCTACCAATGTAGCTGAATCAAAATGTTCCACTGGTGTCTGGTTCACATCTTTGTAACTATGGTCTTTTAGGTATATTTTGGTTGTAGTCTCTCCATGTCTAAGTTATATGTGGTCGTAACCCCAATCCTGGACCATCTTTAATTGTCTCATGAATGGTCTTCCCAAGATGATCTCGTAATTGTTCTTTTTGTCGAAATCAACTATTGCAAATGTATGCTCATACTCGATTCCGGAAGAGGTGACAATTACTTTTTCTAAAAGTCCTAGAGGCTTTTCCATGAACCCATCTGCCAGTTGCAATTTCATTCTGGTAGTTCTCAAAGCCAGATTTTCCCATTTTTTCCAGATTTCCTTGGTGGCAATAGCGACTCTTGCTCCACTGTCAAGAATAGCTTTGGAAACTACTCCTTAAAATTTTACTAGTAGTGTGGTATTTCCATCTTCTCCCTCGCAATATTCTCCAATCTTGTTTAAAGGTACTGGCCTAGTGCTTAGTTGAGGCTTGTCCAATTCTCTGATCCCTTCTTGAAGCTTCGAGGTGGGATCTTTTACTCCAATTTTTTCTAAGCATTTGCCTACGGTGGTCCACATGTTTGGTCGTAACCTCAAGAGTTCGGCTAATGTGATTGTGCATGCCACAGGGGTGGACAATAACTCAATCAACCCTTTTGAATCCATCACTCTGTTGGAAGAAAGTCTTTTAGATGGGATTGCTCTCACCTCAGACTTAGCTTCATACTCCCCTAGGTAAGAGGGTAGAGTTTTTAGCGAGTCTGGTTGGCTGTGCCCCGAACTAATTGAACCCTGGTCTCCCCCTTGTGAATGCATATCAAAGTTCATTTGTAATTTTGCCTCAGTAAGATCTCATTTTCCTCCTTTCTCATGCTATTTATTTGGTGGCTCACCCTCTTTTCTTCATTGGCGTCATGGATTTGCTTCCACAGGTCATCTAGACTATTACAATCCTTACCCATTTCTACCAATGTTTTAGGTTGGAAACCATCAATTGTCTTATCTGTTGTATTTGGCACTATGATAGGTTCTCTCCTAGACTCAGAGGCAATCGTGAGTCTCTCCTTCGTGTCTACTTGTTTCTCTAGAATTGGTTTGATAGGGGTTGGAATTGGTACCTCGTGCCAACTTGCAGGTTTACCAAGCGGGTTTTTTTATCAAGGATTGGGTTGTTTCAATCATCTTTTGATACATTTCCAACCTCTGATTTTCTATTTCTGCATATGGATAAGTCATCCATCTTTGCTCTTGGGTTTGGTTGTTTTTTAGTCTGGCTTCGTTTGCTTTTAAAAGTGTGTCTAACTGCTCATTTACTTTTTCTGCCAGCATTGATCCTCCTGATCCTGTACTTTTGGGTTCTACTATTTCCTTGGGTCCTATGGTTGCCGCAGTGTGTGAGCTTAGACTAGTTAGATCCTCTAACCGCTCTAATCTACCCTTTGTGTGTTTTAACTCCTCGGATAGAGCCGTTTGCTCTCGTTCGCTCCAAGCTCTCATACGCGCCTTTCTAGCTTTCCAAGCGCTTCTCTGATTTTTCGTTTCTGTACTTGGGGCATCGGTCTTTGGCTCTTCAATTATGGGTTCATTTGTCATTCCTTGATCTTGGGCTCGTGTCACTGCCTGAATAGGTATTACTGTCTCGTTTTCTGACCCTCCACTGGAAGGCACTGCTTCCAGCATGTTCAAAGTAGTTTTTTCTCCTTTGCTCGGGTTCTTAAGGCAATCAGGAATCAAATGAGTAATTCCACACTCGGTGCAATATGCGTTGACTCTAATGATTTCATCATGAGAACAGTCTCTTAGCCAATGGTCTCCACCACACTTGTAGCAGGGTCCCTTAGGCTGTTGAGGTGCTCCTTGAGCTCCTCTCTGTTGGTATGCATGCCTCTGCCCGCCCATGCCTCTGTTGGCTATGAACAACAGTGTTCGTTCATCCAAGCTATATCTTCCTTCTCCTGCTACCTGTACAGCTGTTGGTGGTCCTGTACTTCCCATCATGCTCCAAGGTTCTGGCATTGTGGGTTCTTCCGGTGAATAATAGACAGGATTTGCAACATATCCATTGGAATCTTCATAATATGCATGCATAGGTACCAAAGCCTTCTCTTCTGGTTCGTTTATTGTTGGTGTGTATCTTATGCCGACTGGTCGTAATCCTGGTAGGGGTGGTTGTTGCCCCAATATTGGTTGCGGTCTTTCTACACCTACAGGTCCTGGTAGGTTGCTTGCTTGATACCTAGGCATCGATGGAAGTTGAGGAGATGCTACCTAAACTTGGGGAGCATATGGTCGCTCTCTCACATATCCCTTGTTATAATAACATTCCTTCGTCACATGGTTTGTCCATTTTTGTTCAATAGCACACCACTTTGGCTGTTTAGCCTAAGGCTTGGCATATATATTAATTTTTTTTAGCACTTCCTCCACAAGCTGCTCCTGGCTTACAGCTACTTCTCCTTTCGGTGCTGTCTTAGCGGACTTGCTTCCACTTTGTTGTGAGGATGAATCATCATCAAGATCGTTGAATTCACCCTCCTTGTAGACCGCACAATTGTCTACAAGGTAAAGAGCCTCCTTAGTTAACTCATTTAACGTTGTGCTCCTCTTCATATGTAAGTCCTTCTGGAGATCTGCGTTCCTTAGTCCTTGAATAAATATAAGCATAAGTCTGGAGTGAGTTGGCAGTTCTTCCACAGGGCAGAACTTTACATATCTTTTTAGTCGCGCCGCCTTTTGCAATGATTCCTCTTATTTCTGTTTGAATTTATGGATTTGTGAGACTGTATTATGAGCTATCCCCCTTTGTGAGAATTCCTCAATAAACTCGTCAAACACCTCCTCCATAGACTCAAAGTCTCTACGCTCCATAGAGTCAAACCAAGTAGCAGCATCCTCCTCTAGGATAAGTCCAAACCCTGCAAATTGGGTAGGGAAGTCTAACACCTCTTCAGCTCTAATTACACGCACAAAGGTTGCTACATGATCCCTAGGATCTTTGTTTTCGGTGTATTTTTTGTTTACCCATTTTGCACCTGAGAAGGTCTAATTCTACAATGGTCTACAAATCTCATCATTGGTTCTCCTCGTCCTGCTTGATATACCTCCTCTAGCCTTCGGTAGTGGGAGGGTTCCTCTCCCAGAGGTGCCCCTAAGCCATCATTTCTGATGGTTTTTGCAAGAGGTGGTTCATCTCTTCGAACTCGTTCTATGGGTTGTCTTCCAGGCTCTATCGACTCTTGAGTTTTTGGCTTACTCTTGCCTTGATACTGTGAATAGAGTGGTGGTTCTTGTAAATCTCTTAGCCCTCGTGTGGCTGGATAACCATCTCGATTTTGGTCTTGTTCTAATGTCGCACTTTGTCGAATCCATGCTTGCAATGATGGTTGGGTTGCTTGTTGGTTCTGGTAGTTGAATGTCTGTTGTCGGTTAGAATGTGATGTTGTGTTGTACTCTTCTGAAAATGGATTTGTCGACTTGCTAGGGGTATAGGTGAACCTTGGCACTTCTTCGGGGACATATGTTGATGTTACTAGAATTGTTGCCTTTTCTACCTCCTCTGGGAGAATACGTTTGTATTCTCGCCCGTACCTATCAACAAAAATGATATCCTTTCCCATAGCAATTTCATAAGAGAATAAGTAAAGAACCTTGTCTTTGCTTAATTCGTTTGGGTAGGGTTCTTTGCATCAAAAATAAGAGACTACTCCCTTGCTCTCATGCTTGTAAATTCCCACATTCTCATTATAGGTAGAGACCCTGGTTGTTTTTTTATCATACATAAAAAGAGCTCCATGTCGATCAATTTTTGGAGGCGGTTCTTGAGTTTTCGAGACCATTTTTCCTTTTGCCACATTATCTCCATATCTGTTGTAATCCTCAGGGTTACTAACTATCAGATAGTGGTTTCCCTTTTTGTCTCGGAATATATCTCCATCATCATAGACTTTAATTATCTCCAGTCTCTGAGCAGGTCTTTCTTCTATACAAATACACTTGCGTCCCCGATAGTCAGAATAAACTAGGGCTCCCCTAGAGTTTGTTCCTTCTAAGAAGATTATAGTGAACTTGGCATCGTTCAAAGGGTTTTGGGAGGTACTTCCTCCTAGCATTGGTCCTTCATCGGAGAAACAACCTGGCTGTTGACTATCCATCATGAAGAAGGACTTATCTGATGAAGTGTCAGTATCACTACCCTCCTTAATGATCGGTGCTAATAAATCTAGCCTTGCCTGAGTTACACTCTCCTAAGTGGACACTAAGCTACCCTGATCACCTGCCACTTTTTGGTCTCTAGGAATGTGTCTTCCTGATCTTAAATTCATCAAACTCAGCAATGTGTCTTCGTGATCTTAAATTCATCAAACTTAGCAATGCAATTTTTCACAAATCCAACCACTCACCTGGCAAAGGATCAGTTTCCGCACAACTTCTTGCCTTGCCGCTAAATATACCTGTAGACAAGCGTTTAATTTCGGCAATCGAATCAAAGCATTTAACCGCTAGAGGTGGTCTTAGTAATGATTGGTATAACTGGAGGGTTAACCTCAACCACTACTATACTTTATACACTTCGGATATTCTTGATTAGGTCTGCTAATCTGGAACTGTACTTCACTCGAATGTTTGTCGGTTTACAAGGAAAGTCTTAATTCAATCTTTGCTCTGTCAAAAGGTTAGACAAGGTCCAATTTCACTTCTAAAGGAAGCTCTGGAACTCTTAAGTCAATTGGAACATCACTCTATGTCCACAGTCAGATTTTCACTTTAGTAAGCCCCTGGAGACATCCTACGCGTAGGATGTCTACCTGCTCTGTTTTGGCTGAATTTTGCACTATAGATTCCCCTTGATGTGCTGAGTCCACATCTGTTTTTACTTTTTGATTTGGACACCTATAAGCTGGTCAATTGATCAGAAATCTGTTCCAGCAGCCTGATGTTGGTTTGACCAGTCAAATCAACTGCAATTTGGGACCAAAATTGACTAGGAGGCTTGCCTCAGGCTATACAACACCTTGCTATGCCTACAATCAGTTTTTGACTTCAATATCATGCAGTAGACATACTACGCGTAGTATGTCTAATTGCTCAAAATTGCTTCAAATGCAAACCACAGACTCCTCTTAAGATGTTGATCACTTTGGTATGCTCAAAGTTGGATTTGGAGTGCTAAATCACACAAAACACATCGTACTCGTAGGATGTCTAAGTGATCTGTTTGACCCCAAACTTGAGCCGCAGCTTCCCCTTGATGTCAGCAACCCAGTGCTATGCTTAGATTTTAGTTTGGATTTCAAAAGACCCCAATTTTAGCTATCCTAGCCCTTTTCAGTAAAAAATGCTAAAGTCTGCTTAAAACCCAATTTTCTCATGCAATTGAGATGAAACCTTTCTCATGCACTCAATAAATCATGTAGGTCATGCTCATGCAACCATCCTATGGTTTTGGTCTTAAAATAATGCCTTGGCACAATTTAGGTAGGATGTCTGACAATTTCGTTTCTTTTGGCCTTATCCTGTTAAGATATGGTCAAACTTCCACTTTCCATGTGAAAATAGGGTAATACCTACCTTCTAAACACAGTAGTGAACTCAGATTTTCAAAATTCTCACTAGAACACCCCATCCTACGCGTAGCATGTCTACTATTGGCTTAAAATTTAATTTTTTTTCTGACAGAAGTACTCCCTATGCTCTGCAGCTCTCTCAGAAATACTCACAGAAACTTTTGAACTTCACTTCAACTTTTAAACACTCTTATCCGTCTTTTACAACTCTTTGATGAGCCTAACAACAAATATAACATGCATGAAGTGCTCCAGATCATAAATCATGATGTCCTACTTACTCTACTCCTAATCATCATGTGAGATGGTGATTTTGGTGTCTGGGTTGCTTCCTGGCCTCTCCGGACTCTCAAGCTATCCTTTCACCGCCTCTACCACTCCACCTCCTACTCTCTACACCACAACTTAACTAATACCTAAAACTACCTAAGTCTACCTGAGTCTACCTAAGTCGAAGGATCTAGGCCAAACACTCGCTCCCTAAACTCCTCCTAAGACCTAGAGAGTCCTCCACCCTCTGATCCTATCTAAATGTAAAACAAGACTCTGGCAAGCCAGAGAATCCCTATCCTCAAGGACTAGTCTCGGTCACCTACCTACGATTTTCGTCCCCGACAACGGCGCCAATGTTGGCGGATACGCCGCGATGGACATCAACACAGCGAGAACTCACCTAACAAGATTTGTCAGCTAAGGACGAAGCTCGACCTGCAGGTGCGTGGAAGCAAGCATAGGGTGTCAAGCTACACTCGACCGACTCTCGACTACTTCCTACAGAGGTCTCTACCCAATGTCTAAGCTACAGCCTTCAGGAGTACATAAGAGGAGATTTCCTACAACGCTTTCAAGAGCCAAATACCCATCAAACGTTCTTGAAATGCTACAGAACTTGCGGGAAACCCTATTAACACCAATAGGTTGCTCTCCCTAAGGTCCATGAACCAAAACCCCAACCCTAAACACTCGGTGCAAAATCACGTAGGATGTCTGGTCGAAATTTTCAAGTCGTCGTTTTCGAAAACTAAAGTGCCTAATATGTAGCTCTACTCAATGCGAACGCGTAGATATGCTGAAATACGAAAACAAACAATGTATGCTCACCGAATCACCAGATATAGCTCGTGGGTCGAGCTCACAAAGCCGGATCATACACACGCAATGTAGGTGTTGGCTCGTAGCTCTCTTTGGGGGCAACACGTTGCACTTCTCCGCACTAAATTCCAACCACCGGTGCACGTGTAGCGTCAAGATAAAACTCTCACTCTCTCTCGTACATAGAGTATGCTCAACTCACATAGACAAAACTTATAAAATGACAAAAGGTTTTTTTGCATTAAGGTCAAAAGTGGTATAAATACCTTACAATCTCAAACCTTAATGTTCCAATTTAACCATTCACTCAGTCTAAATGTCAAAAATGGGATACAATCTGGAAGCTTCTGCAAGCCCCACTATTTACAAAGGTGAAATGACAGTTTTTCTTAATTAAGAAATAATTACAAAAAATAATATCCTGTCGGGCAATCATCCTCCGTTGGGTGTGTCCAACCGCTAACATTCACCATTCAGTACCGCCCTATATAACGCGCGTTCGAGGGGTATTAAAAAAAACCCTTTTTTTAACATGTTTGAATGAATAAAATGACCCCTTATTTCAGAAAATTTCCAAAATTGAATATACAAACCCCTTATTTTAATGTATCTTTGTTAAATTGCCTAAAGTTTTTGCATTTTTAAACCCCTCCTTTCGAACTCACGTTATACATTAACATGAATACATAGTGCACCCCCCGAGAAGTCATTGGTTTTTCAATATAAAGATCTACTTTCTATATATGGCTTTGTAGTCGCTTGAAGTGTTTGATAGGCAGCTTTACACTTGATGGGTGCTTTTGTTTAGTCGCATCACTAACTTTCTTTGTCCTTGTAGGCCATCCCAGAGTTTATGATCATTCTCGATCATTTTTTGGCCTCACCTTGTTGTTGAAGACTAATCAACATTCTGTTCGTACCTTTGACATTATAGCCTTGTGCACATGGCTTTTGAGACATACCTCATGAAGTTTTGTCATTTTCATGTACCTTCTTCTCTTTGTACTGCTCAGGCATCTCTTTAGTCTTTTCTTCATCTGGATTATGGATTTTTTTAATAAGAAAATTTCAAAAAATAACTAACTAAAACCAAAAATCAACTCAACAAAAAGCAAAATTCATTTGAACAAAAATATAAACGCTATGTACATTGTACACATGTCCCTAGGGGCTCATATATGGCTTTTGTCCCCCGTACTCCTCCTATAACGCTATTATGAGGGCATATACTCTTAATTTTGTCAAAAAATTATCACAATCAAACACAAGAATTCAATGCAGCTCACAAAACATTGCCCTCTAATATTCATAATATTAGATCCGCATTTAGAATGCCTCCCCCCCTCCTATTTGGAGTCCTCCTCGATGATAGGGTATAACCAAGGGTATGTGTTGTGTTTGGGCAATTAAAAATTGTTTCAACGCAGGCCTTGGAATGTAGCCCTATTATGCATACACAGTCAATGCATGGAAAAAATTTATGATATGCAAGATGTGGGTATAAGCAATTTGCTTATTGGCATTTGCTAGCGAGGCTTCCTATCTAAGCAATGTGATAGTCTTTGAAGCTCCTTTGTCGTTTGCTTGATTGAAGGTTGTAGAGATTTTTTGAAGGCTTACTTATTCGTTTGATGCTTCTTTGGGATCCATTTTAGCCTTGTTTTTGGTTGTCAAATTTAGCATTGTTCCTCATAGTGGGTTTTGTCTTGAAGTAAGCGAATTATTCTCTTCTAATTGTATTGTAATCGTACAAGGAATTGAAAGAATTCAGGCGATGGTACGGTGATAGGAGTTTAATTGGTTGCTTTTGAGACCCACTTCTTTGTGATGACTGGTTGTTTCATTGATGATGCTCGTGTTGGAATTAGGGTTGTAGAGAAACGCACACAGCTTGGAGAAGACGAAGGAAGCTTAAGGCACACAATAGAGAGTGTGTTACTTAGTGTGCGATGGAAAGATACATTGCCCTAGAGTGATGGGCGTATATACAACGCTCGGGGGAAAAAATGCCCTGGCGGTCCTAGTGTGTTCACACACATCACTACCACATATATATGGTAAGAAATCCCCCTTGGAGTGATGCAGTGAACGAAAGATGGCACATGAATAAAGGGAAGTGACGTGCCCTGAGCACATGATCAGTCCACAAAGGGGAGTAAGCCCAAAGCTTTGCGGAAAGCTTCAAGCTTCTCATGAGACAATGCCTTTGTGAAAAGGTCTGCAAGGTTGTCCTGTGTTGGCACATAAGCCAAGCTGATCTCTCCTGTTGAGAGCCTCTCCCTGACATAGTGGTAATGCACCTCAATGTGCTTTGTGCGAGCATGAAAAATTGTGTTCCTCGCAACTGCCAATGCGCTCTGACTGTCAGCGTAGATAGTGTTGGCATTGTCATGTCCAACACCCAAATCATCCATAAGGCGTCTGAGCCATACACACTCAACCGTAGTTGTGAAGACTGCCGTGTACTCAGCCTCACAACTCAAAGTGGCCATAGTAGGTTGCTTCTTGCTCAACCATGATATACATGAACTGCCAAGCATGAAACAAAAACCACTTGTGGACACTCGTGTGTCAAAACAACCAGCCCAATCTGAGTCCGAAAAAGCATGTAAGTCTGGCAGCAATGATCCTCCCTTGGGATAAAACAAGCCAAGATGTAAAGTGCCACTAAGGTAGTAGAAAATCCTCTTGATAGTCTGCCAATGCTTAGACCCTGGGCTATGCATAAATCTGCTGACCTATGAGACTACAAACTGAATATCCAGCCTCATGTTGCATACATAAATGAGGCAGCCAACAGCAGTTTGGTAAAGAGTGACATCAGCAGGATCGCCAACATCATGTAGACTCAACTTCAAACATGTTTCCATGGGAGTGGCAATAGGTTTGCAATCCTCAAGTCCAAACTTACATAGCAATGTCTCTATGTAACTTTTCTGACACAAGGCAATACCACCATCACACTGCTTAAACTGTATACCCGAGTAATGATGCAACAGCCCCAAATCTTTCATCTTGAAAGTAGCATTCAAATCACCCTTAAATTCAGCAATATGTCTCTCATTTGGTCTAGTGATCAGCAAATCATCGACATAAAGAGCCACAATGAGAAGTACATCACCCTCACACTTTACATACAATGTGCTTTCTGTTAAACTGTTACGAAAGCCTCGTTTGACCAAATGAGTGTCAGCTTTCTCATACCAAGCATGAGGAGATTGCTTCAACCCATAGAAAGCCTTGTTACGTAAATCTGCACACTTTGTCCTCTTGTTCTTTTATGACAAAACCGCAAGGCTGCATTACATAAACTTCCTCAAATATGTCACCATTCAAGAAAGCAGTAACAATGTCTGATTGATGTACATCCCAACCAAAATGAGCTGCTAATGCACATAAAAAATGCACAGTAGTCATACGACAAGTGGGAGCAAACGTCTCTTCATAATCTATGCCTTTTTGCTATGCATAAGCCTTTGCAACAAGTCGAGCCTTGTGGCGATCGATCTCACCATCCGGCTTGCATTTAAACTTGTAAACCCACTTCGTACCAATGGCCTTTTTGCCATGGGGCAAATCACATAAAGTCCATGTGTCATTTTTTATAAGTGCATCATATTCTGATTGCATGGTAGCCATTCAATTTTTTGAATTTTGTGCTTCATCAAAAGACAGAGGCTCCTCAACATCATGTAAGCTAGACACAGCCAAATCATAACAATCTAATGCATAAGATGCATGGCGAGAGCTTGAACGAGTATGACTAGACAAAGGTGCATCCAATTTACTGTCACGTAAAGTGTTCACCAGCCATTTTTGCATTCCTCTAGCCTGCTCATTTTCAACCCTTTCCTCATCAAGTACATCATGTATATCTGCATCAGTAAAAGGCTGATCTGTAACATTTTCAGAAACCCCCATAGGCTGTACATTTACCTCATTGGAACTTAAATTCGTATTTCCACCACTGAAAAGAGGCAACAAAGTGTCATAAATGTCCTGTGAGCTTACATTACTGTCTCTAGTACATGACAGCAAGGGCTGAACAGAATCTTCCACAAACACTACATCTCATGAAACTAGAATACGCTTTGTTTGCGGATGATATAACCTGTAACCTTTGCTTTCAGCACTATAACCAACACAAATACATTTGACAGCCTTATCATCCAATTTTCTGCGTTGTGTTTGTGCCACCAAAGCATATGCCAAATATCCAAAAACACGCATGTGCTCAATAGAAGGCTTTCTATCATGCCATGCTTCATATGGAGTAATAGACTGCAAAGCTTTTGTAGGACACCTGTTAAGTACATAAGTGGCACACATGATGGCCTCAAGCCAAAAAGAATGCGGCAAAGCTTGACTTTTGACCATACATCGTGCCATTTCCGTAAGTGATCTGTTTTTCCTCTCAACAACACCATTTTGCTGAGGTGTATAAGGCACTGTACATTGGTGTTTTATCCCACGACTAGCCAGAAATGCATTGAACTCATGAGACATATACTCCCCTCTTTGATCGGAACAGAGGGTGCCCATAGTACATTTCGAGACATTTTCAGCCATAGCCAGAAATTGTTTGAAGCACATAAAAACTTCGGACTTTTCTTTAAGCGTAAATACCCATGCATGCCTGGAGTAATCATCAATGAAAGTCACGAAGTAAAGGTAACTGCCCAAGGACAGTGTTTGCATGGGCCCACAAACATCACTATGCACAATCTACAATCTGCATGTGGCCCGAACTGAACCATCCTTTGGAAACTTAGAATGTTGCATCTTACCCAAAATACAGCCTTCACAAACATGTCTGACAGGTGCTTCAAGAGGTGGCAAAGAAGCAACCATATCAGATTTCTGCAAACGCAGCAAACTAGAAAAATTTAGATGACTAAAACGTGTGTGCCAAAGTTTTGCATCTGAAATAGCCCTTGAATCTGCAACAGCATTTGCAAAATTTTTTCCACACTTGTCATACAAAGTGAGCTTATACAGCCCACGACACAAAAGGCCAAATGCAACAATTTCATCACCAAAACTGAGATCATGAACTGTATATATGTCATCCACAAATTTGACTACAAGTCCAAGTCTAGCAAGTGCGGATACAGACAAAAGATTCTTCTTGATCCAGGTACATAAAGTGCATTAACAAGTGTGAAAGAATTTCCATTTGCAGCAGTAAGCACAATCTTTCCAACTCCCTAAACCGGATAAGAGGCATTATTGGCACAAGTGACTGAATTCCCCTGAGGGACACACTAGAGAGAGGTGAACCATTCACAATGTGAGGTAATGTTCTTTGTAGCACCACTATCGAAAAACCAGACATGTGAATCTGCAGCAAATGACTGGCATGCATCATGGACAGCAGGATTGTAAGTGCACTCTGTGCTAAAGCCCATTCTACATCAACATCAGCATTACAGTCTCCTTTTACAGAAGACTCAACAATGGCTGTATTTGTAGTGGAACCAACGTTTGCAGTGCGACCACCCTCTTTCTTCTTAGCCTCTTTGGCCTTCAACTTAGGAAACTACTTGATCAAGTGATCATTAGCTTTACAATAATGGCAACGCATCTTCTTTTTGCCCTTATCACCAGAATTGCCAGACGAAGTGTTGCCAGCAGAAGCATTGAGAACAGAAGTTTTGCCACTCGCAGCAGAACCATAAGAAGTGGCCACATTGCTGTTACCACCCTTTCTTTGAGAAGCAACAAAACCCTGTTTAACTGCACGCTGTCTAGTCCTATTTTTTCTGGAAAGTGACTCTTGCAACAGCAATGTGCATAATGCATCAAACTTGACAACTTCTGGATTTCCTTGGGTCATAAGTCTCCAAGTACTAGCAAAAGTTTGGTAAGAATCTGGTAAGGCATCAAGAACAATCTGCACAAGGGAATTGTCTGAAATGACTTCACTTGCACAAATAAGTTGCTGATTGATATCCTTGACACCAGCAAGAAAATTATCCATATCATCTTGCTCATGCATAATCTTTGACTCCAGCTCTTTACGCAGCAAAGCAATTTTAGCCTCATTGTGGCTTGCATAAAGACCTGCTAAAATATCCCAATCCTGTTTTGCAGATTTTGTTGAATGGATGTGAGGAACAATGGTGCGCTTCGTAGACAACACAATCGATGTATGAGCCTGCGCATCCTTTACATCCCAACGAGCTTGTTCTACCGTAGGCAAAACAACTCTAATAGCAGCAATCCTTGTAGCAAGACCTGCAACATCCTCAACATCTCCTGCATCCTCAGAACCAGGACGTACATCAATGCCCTGCACAATATTCCAGATGCCCTTTGACACAAGAACATGTTGCATCATGTAAGCCCACATAGGGTAATTGTCCCCATCCAACCTGTCCTCAGCAACAAACATCTTGAACACATCTGTGTTGTTGTCAGCCATGGTAAATGTTGCACCTGATGTGAAAACTGCCCAAAAATAGGAGAAACGGAGCAGGAACAACACATGCTAATATAGCACAAACCGTAGAAGACTGTAAGGCACCTGTTAAGCAAAAAATGGCACTGATAGAAATCCTGCACAAAATGAAAAAATAGCATGTGCAAACCTGCCTGTAGTGGAAATGGAGGTCGAAATGAGCCCGAATCAAAATTTTGAGCGGACTGAGCTCTACGATCTCCCGAAATTTTTGTCGATCTGCGAACGCTTGCCAAAGCTCACTGAAATCGGAGAAAGTGAGCAGGCGTATGCTGGAGCAGCTGGCGACTAAGCCCAGGAGGACGCAACCTGCTCTGATACCAATTGTTGGAATCAGGGTTACAGAGAAATGCACACAGCTTTGAGAAGACGAAGGAAGCTCAAGGTGCACAATAGAGAGTGTGTTACTTAGTGTGCAATGGAAAGATAGATTGCCCTAGAGTGATGGGCGTATATACAATGCTCGGGGAAAAAAACCTCCTAAAGAGGGAAAAAATGCCCCGGCGGTCCTAGTTTGTTCACACCTATCACTACCACATGTATATGGTAACAGCTCGTTTGGGAACCCATACTTGTCTGTGTTGCGTTTGTGTTTGAAGAGACTTCTTTGGGATCCACCTTGTCTTTGTGTGAGTCAGCAATGATTTTTGCTTCAGCCCTTATATGCTTGGTTGGGGATGGGATTCAAACTTTGGGAGTTGATACTTCAACTATTTTGGAATAAACTCTTCTCTTTGTGGTTGAATCAACTTCTTTAAAACCCAAATTTGATTTGCAAAAGCTTGCAACGTGGTGATTTTCTTAGCTGTTCTTATACACTTTGATTGTCTTTTGGTGTTGGATCATGTGATTTTGCATCAGAGATCTTCATCTTCTTGATCCATGCTTTTGGTCGAATTGGCTCTTAGGTATCCAAATTTGTTGAACTTTTTGGCTCTAACCTGTTGTTCTTTGATTTTTGCCTTGCGTGATTGTTACGAAAGCTGCTAGTGATAGTGATAACCTAAGTTCCTGGTAGGGGATGTCATAAGAATCATCATTGTTGCTACTATCCTTAACAAGTTTGATATGCGCATTTTTGCAAGCAGTTAGGTGTAGGGTAGTACATCACTTCTCTACATCTCTTGTATATTAGCTTGTATAGTAGATTCTCTCACACTTAAAGTACCACATTGGACTTTAAGTGGGAGGTTGTTGGGGTATAAAGCCCAATGTGGTCACCCAGGTAAGTGGGCGGGCCGCCGGGTATGTACACATATTCTTTTGTAAAACCTAATAAGAACTCACTATGCCCTACACATTACAGTAGAGCGAGTTCACCATATGGTCGTGCTCTTCTTCTCGCACTCTCTCTCGCGTCGCACTTCTGCTCGTACTCCTTCACTGTCTTCTTCAATGCTTTGTCTTTGACTGCTTCATGGTTTTTGTCTTCATATCCTCCCCTCGAACAAACAAGTGCTTCTTCCCCACTTTTGTTGTGCAATCAGGTTTTATTGAAAAAAAAATGCAATGCAGAAATACTAACATAAAAGAACAACTAATGCAGATGCTAATGATGGTGTTGCCGATTTTTCCTTCCCCTTGAAGTGAATTTTTCCCCATGGTGCCTTGGAGCGGTCTTTGCACTTGGAGACTCTCAAGGGCCAGTTTCTGGAACTCCGCAGATGAACACATGCTCATATCCTTGACGATAGATATAAAATCATGCATTGCAAAAGTTATGCTTGGATGCAAAATTTTAGGGTAAATTGCGAGAGAGAGAGAGAGTTGATAGAAAAAAACAAATCAAATCAGTTAATAGAAATGAAGCTTCAATGAAGTATCAATATCCTAACTAATGTACCATTTTACCTTAGGGCTTTTATCATCTTCAAAAATTTCCTCTCTACAAAGGCCAATGGAAAATCTTGGTTTACTTTTTGTGCTCTTCTTTACAACTTCTTTGCCCATGTGTTCAATCTTCAATCTTTTTTGAATTTGTTGGAACTCCTCATTTGTGGGAAGCCCTTGCTCTTCATAGCTTTGAACAATATTTAGTACATGCTCCCCAGCATGGGACTGATCAATAAAAATTCTCAAATTCTGTATCAAGTAATGATAATGGGCATGGTGTATTGTGGTCCACAAAGACTTTATCATGCATGCTCTACCCACTCTGCCAAAATAGCAAGGCAGTAGTCCTCTCTTAGATCACAGAGGTTTTGTATATCATGTAGCAGCAACAAATACTCCTTATTGTTTATCTTGTAGGTGTGCATGGTTGTTGTACAGAGCAAGGGATCAAGCTCTGGAATGTGGATGGGTTCCTACACCTTGGTGATGTTACTTGACTTGAACTCTGCAACCACCATCTCTTTGCTTTCAAGCCTCTCCATTTCCTCTCTGAAATCTTCAAGTGTCTCCATTACATCTTGAACATTCAACATCTGCTATATTTTGTAGAGATTTGGACTCTCCTTCCTCTGGTGGAATAAGAGTCAAAAAGAGAAAAATGGAAATATGTTCAACCACAAGCTTGCATCCATGCCACTGACAGGGGTTTAGGACCTTCTTCCAATCATCTTGGAGTATTGTCAATTGTTTTGAGCCTATGCTTGGTGTTAAGTTGCCTGCTTTAAAAATATCATTGAAGTGCACAAAGTTGTCAATCTTGTGCTCATTGGTAAGGTCGGAAAAAACCTTTTGATAGTCAAGAATGTCATTGTTGAAGCCTTGCAAAAAACCTTCCAGATAAAAAGGCACATTGAACATTTCTTGCACATAAAAAAACTTGGACAATTGCTTCACTTCATATAGAAAGTCCATCAACCTATCATCATATGTCTCTTCAACTTCTTCAATATCAAGACCCTTCAAAAAATCTTGAAGCCTTTTTTGCAGAAGGAGCAAAAAACAAAATTAAAATTTAACACACTTGGAAAAAAGGTTGACAATATTGAGTCGCACAATATCATGATGATATGTCGCCTCTGTGCAAAAATAGAGTACCCAAAAGTCTATTTGCTTGCTCTGTTTTTGCATAGAGGTGACAAAACATGTTTCATAGCTATATCTTTTATATACACCATATCTTGTCCTCTCTATGCAAAAATAGAGCACTCAGACGTACGTACGTGTGCTTTATTTTTGCATAGAGGCAACACAACACCTTGGACATTGCATATATACTTTCTTCAACTAAAAACATTTCCTATATCTTGTAGTGTTGCTTCTATGCAAAAATAGAGCACTCGAAAAGAAGTCCGATATAAGACTTAGGAGCCTAAGATGTCGGATCCACGACCCTACCTCCCTATATATAGGCCGGCTCCTTGCCCTAGCCATAGTTTGGGTCCCCATTCCACACTGGTCCAATACAAGCCCTTGGCTTAGGTCCCTAACCCCCTAGGTCGTGCGAGCCGTGCTCCTTAGGATCTTTGTCCTGACATTACTCCCCCCTTGGAGAAGCGTTTTGTCCTCAAAAACAAGAGTGGTGATACACTAATGTGTTACACAATGGCATCTTTTATGGATCCAATTGTGCATGTGACTGGAACATGGTTCTATGAGAGGTTCAACAAAATCATGAATAACATCCCAATTCTCCACATTGTTGTCCCTTTGCAACCATCTAAGTGTAACCGTCACATATACAACATAGTGTATAAACTCCATTTAGAGCTCTCTTGAGTATGCTAAACGAGTTATCACAACTAAGATGTACCTGAAAGAGTACCTCTTTCACTTTCCATGAAAGTAACTTGTTGGCGTAACTCATCAGCCAAGTTTTAGTCCTTGACTTGTTCTCTTCTCGTATTAGTAAACAGCCTCACCAGAATCAGTGGTCAAGGTTTCAAACTTGCTTTGATTTATATTAAGCAAACTCAAACTATAGCAATACATGCTTAGTAATTGGATTGCTTGGTGCTAACATATGCACTTTGCATATGCTTTAGCACAAGATTAGGCTTTGTAATCTACCTAATCTGCCTATCCCCGTGGATACTGAAGTAGCATAAGTGTTGTAATCTACCTATCCCTTTGGATACATAATTGTTGTAATATGCCTATCCCCTTGGATACTGACAGTAGTGAGGTGTCTGGGATTCCCCACGGTTTACAAACAGTCTTTCAAATGACTAGTAAATAGGGAGCACAATGTCGTACAACATTGCTAAGAAAAGGACAATGTCATGAATAACCATCTTAGTTAACTTGAAAGATCCACAAGCACCCAAACCGAGCCATGAAATCTATTGGTGATTGGTAGATCCAAACATAATTTTATAGAGATACTACACATAGAGTGAAAAATGCTTCATAAGCAACAACTTGATGAATACGCATGCCGCTCCAAATCAGCCTTTGCTAAACACTAGGGCCCATAACACCCAGTGTACATGCATTTAGCAATAATTAATATAAACCTGTATATTCATGATCATACTTGCCAATACGTATGGCAAATGTGATGCTCCCATCACACATGAAAAAGAGTGTAAATAGTTCTCAAAAGAAACTAAATACTTGCTACTACAATCATTTGCAAGCCTTGTTGAAACGTTCGAACCATAATAGAAGGTGAAACATAAGTCCCCTCTAGGTACAAACAATGAAACTGTTTCATTGACAACACATAGTCGTGCTATGTACCTAAACAACCATCCGTTAATGTTGTTTAGTAACACTTGCAACATTAACAAGTCGTTCTAAGTACCCGACAATTCTTGGCCACTGAAATTGTTCCTGATACGATGTGCTGAAAACGGTCTTGTAAATGGATTTGACCAGCATCAACGGACTTTGTCACGACACATGATTGTCAGTGTCAGTCCCAGACTCATATTCTCCAAAGGTGGAATATGTCTCAATGAAGGATGTCTAAACAAAGAATATCCTTCAAGTACAAGATGTACTAGTGTGTGGAGGTAATTGCAAACACTCCGCAACGTGAGTGAGAGGGACCCTCATTATCCAAGCTCCACACTGGCTAAACCGAACTCCTAGAGTTCCTAGACCATGTTGTATCACATGTGACAACATGTGCCAAATCAAACCCTACAAGCGGGTCCATAACTGCGTAATGTAGAAGCTTATGTTAAACATTACAACCCAAATTTTGTGGCTCTTACATGACCTTGTCATCTTGCTGAAGAGAAAAAATGGATGAAAACATAGAAGTTTATGCATCCAAATCAGATGCATACCTAGAGGTTGAACATTGTGTTCACTTATCCGAAGCGAAAGGCACCTGCCCAAATTTCCCGCCTGCAAAGGCCTGGGAGTACTAATTTCAAAATTAGTAAACTACAAGTGATATTGCACATGTAACCTTGGGTGTTGCCATTGCAATCCAAACCCCTCGGTTAAAATCAACATTGCCAAACCGCTTGGTGAGACTTTTGTATGGAAACTGTCCAACTAGCAGCTAACAGTATCTTAATTCAACGTTGAAAGGTGAAATTATCCACTATCCCTTGGCAGCTTATGGACTTCTTTCCTTGAAAGTGCAAGTGTGAAGATTCCAAGAATTGACCATCACACTTAATAAGTGATTTAGTAATCACGAGCTTGGTCTTACCCCAAAACTGGACTCATATAGACACTCGTAGTGCTATAGATAAAATAGAAGATCCACTAAAATCCTATTCACAACTAGATCTTTTTTGGACCCAAAAACCATAATCTTGGGCTTTTGTGAGCAGCCATGCTGGCTGAAATGTTGGCTTCATCTATACACCTTGGTAGAGATAAGCCCTTACAAGTTTAAGATGTTCAAAAACTCAACTTGATTTGCACACTCAAAATGTGCAGTGCTAAAATAACACCCAAAAAATCGCTAATGGAAAGACTCTTGCTTGTCCATTAGAATTGAGGGGTACTCAACTGAATAGAGTTGTGCAATTTAGAAAGAAATCACATATGGATTACAAACAGATGGCTCTTAGCCGTTCCAAAACAGGTGGCAATAGATGGCTCTTAGTCCTTCCTGTTACCATATTGACATAGAAAGATTACAAGAAAATCATGCCTAGTTTCACCTTTCCCGCATAGAAGCTGGAAAGAGAGAGAGAGAGAGAGAGAGAGAGAGAGAGAGAGAGAGAGAGAGAGAGAGAGAGAGAGAGAGAGAGAGAGAGAGAGAGAGAGAGAGAGAGAATGCTGGACTGAAGAAAAACCCTTATTCAAATGTGTTGTATGTCCCTTGCATATGATCTAGTGCAGGCCATGTCTATATCATAGCTTATCATATAAGCATACAACTGTGTACGGGTACCACGTAGAGTGGTACCATTAGTCACAGGTTGACCCACTTACCTTTTATGTGATCGTGACTGTGTGAGGGTGACTTTAAATACGGCATGTTGCATAGTAATGAGGTGGAATTATGTCAATCTCATTGCCATGCCATGCACGCAGAGGTGTAAGTCCTTGGCGATATGGACAGTTAAACAGATGGAGCTGAGACCAGAAGTGCCTTTGCACAATCAAGCATGGATATATCACAATTTGCCATTGGCTAACGTAAATTGTGAGCTTATACCCGCGCGTTGCCGTATGCCCATAAATGTGTGCCAATGTTGTTGAGTTGAAGTCAACGGTAGAATCTTGGCACTGGGAGAAGCCTTGCTTCTCATAAATGTTGGAAAAGCACGTTGTTGTGTACAATACACAATTTGTGCCAACTTAAAAGTTAAAATGTATAAAAACAAGAAAAACATGAAATTGTCTACCCTAGTTGCCCTACTTTGTGGCGAGTTGTCTTGAGTTTTTGAAATAAAAACTTGCTTTAATCTGGCTCATAGCCATATTTGTTGCTTGAGCGAGGTAGTTACGCCCTCGTGTGATTTAAAAACCTGTAGACATCTTGGCAAGTTGCGCTAAGTTCGTATGCTATTAGCATATTCCCAACTTTGGAAACCACTATGCCAAATATCAAAAGGGAAGCCGTGCTTCACATAAGGTATGGAGTCGTGCTCCGTTGCTGGAGGATCATAATCTAGGTTGACTGCATCAATGGCAGACAACGTGCCTAGGAGTTCTCTCCTAGCATTGCTTGCCAATATCGTGAAAGAATAATTAGTGATTGGCCTTGCCGAGTACCTTAACCGCATAAATCACAGGCCATGCCTGACTTGCTTTTACATGCCGAAGGGTTGAATAAACCCTGGTTGTGTAGCCCAACCAGATGATGTTGGCTACAAGTTTTCCACATGAGCACCATGTACGGAGCCTTGCTCCCTCACAATACAAATGATAGGTCATCACTGGTCGGCCTTGCCGAATTCCTATTCCCTACAAGGCACAAGCCTTGCTTGTACGTGCTTACATAACCAATGTACCTTGGGTATACGGAGCCTGCTCCAATCTAATGATTGATGCATTGTCGATATACCCATATACGACCATGTGTTCATGTTCAAGGTCGAGACAAAATTTTAAGAAACTAGACCACGTCGATCCACCACCTCAACAATTAGGACGCCGTATTAAAAGCATATAATTGAAGATGAAAAAATACTTTTAAACACAATTCTTATCTAAAACATATTGAGACCTCAAGCGTTGAAATCCAACTCTTCTTTAAAATCAAGTCAAAATTCCTCTCAAAATGCCAAGGGTTGATCGAAAGCGATTATATACAACCGGTGAGCCATAAATAGTATGCCAATCATACATCTCGGGACACTTGCCCAACTGTCACATACATGCAGAATGGTCATATATAAGCATCAAAAAATGTGTAAATGCATGCAAAATGGTCATATCTAAGCATCAAAATACTTGTAAATTCAAATTAAACCTGGATATTTGTGCACCACTATATATAGAGGTACTTGCACTCAAGTTATATTTTTTGCAAATTTCTCTTCATTAGCTCCACCCTTTTCTAAAAGGTGTCGTCCTTGTGCGAAAACAGTGTAGCCGGACACCTATCTTGGCTACACTGTTTTCATACAAGGACAACACAAGTATTGGTATGTGTGTGGAGTGTGACCTTTTCAAGCTATGTGATATAATGTGTATAAAGACTGGCATCAAGGTACAACGCTATGTAATTTACTTATGGTATATAACCAACAAAGCAGTTTTAGTTTACCTTTTTCAATGATGTCTTCCTTGTGCAAAAATAATGTAGCCGGACATCTATCCGACTACTTTGTTTTCGCACAAGGACGACATTCCTTTGAGCTTAGTATAGAGTGACTCCTTTAAGCTTAATATAAAGATGTGATATAGTGGAATGAAACAAGGTAACTTTATTTAATTTAGTAGACCAACCTTAATTTATCGAACCAACAAATGAGTTTTAGGTAGCTTTTCTTGATGGTGTCGTTCCTATGCAAAAATAGTGTAGCCAGACGTCTGTCCGACTACACTGTTGTCGCACAGGGATGACAACACCATTGATGTGTGTGGAGAGTGTCTTCTTTTGAGCTAATAAAGATATGTGATATATTGTGGGATGAAATCAAGGTACTTCTATGAAATTTTTTGTTAGGAACACCTTAATAACTTTTTTGAATGTGTTTTTATATTTTTCTCCTTCAAGGTCTATAGATATGGCAAGGACCAAGCAAACTGCAAGAAAGGTTCCCAAAGAAAATTTCAAGCCAAGAGATGTGAAAGGAACACGAGCTGATTGCAAGCCAGCAGACACAGATGAAAGCTCACAAGGAGATAAGGGAGCTGCATCCCCCAAGCAACATGCCAAAAAGGAGCTTGATATATAACTCCCACCTATAAAGAGAAGGAGATTTTCTAAAAAACTTAGATGCTTAAGAGGGATAAGAAAGCACAAAAGGCTCTTACACTTTCAGTGCCAAGGCTTCCTTTTCAAAGGCTCTATAGGTAAATAGTAGAGCAATTTAAGATTGACATGAGATGGACAAGAGGTGCTTTGACATGCATACATGAAGCTGTTGAAAGAGTTTTTAATTGAGCTCTTCCAAGATGCATACTTATGGACACAGATATGATTATCTTGTGGAGATTAAGATACAGATTTGGCAAAATTCTTGAGCCAATACCTCTACAAGATGAGAAGACCTTCAATATTCTCAACATACCCCCATCAAGAAAAGCAAAAGATCTTGAAGTGTGATTGAGGAGATCACAGAGGAGGATGTTCAAGATCCCAAAGTTGTGAGGGAGGAGCTGAAAGCAAAAGAACTTAGGGAGATTGAAGCTCACCTCCCTTCAATGCTGAGAGACATCAATCCCACAGGCTTCTGGTTGCTTTCTTAGAGGGCGACCTTCTTCAAAGAACAGATTATAGTACCCTAGATGTTGAGTCTCTTGATATCTATAAAGTCTAGCAGAGAGAGATCAATGACCGTAATATTATTGCATCCTTGAGATTAGCCTAACCATAAACATTCTATATGGCTTTTTGAAGATTGTTCATAACTAATAAGTGTTCTTTGAATTTCTTTGTAGATTAATGATGCATAACTATAAGCTAGATGTCTAAAAAAAAGTGGACATGGTTGACCCAACCATCTCTCACTAATTGAGGTCTGATTTTGACATAAGGAACTGGCTAGCCAATATAGATTTTTGAGACTTGTGAACTCCTTCTCTGCCCCTACCATGAGAGGTAGGTTCTATTGTAACCCTATGTTATCTTCTCATTTTCTCCTTTGAGGCCTTGGCCACAGCCCTCACTAGAGTAGTCTTGCCACAACTCTCACTGGAGTCTTATAGCAATTGATATCACTAATTAAACACACTTCATATTGAACTCTCTTGAGGGCCATCATGGAATGGCTAGGCTGTAAGTGTAACTATCCAATACTTTAGCCAGTGTTCCCACTTTCAATTATTTTGTAACAGTGATTTGGATATTTCTAAATAGGGACATCTCAAGGCTGGTAGAGGCAATTGAGCAATGTCCTCCTATTACAAATATCATGGATGACATGCAAATCTTAAATGTGAAGGTAGATTGATCTTCAAATTTTAAGTAGATTGTGCTTCAAATTATGTATTTATTTTTCCTATTTGTTTGTGTAGCCACCTTTGCAGGAGTCTTTCTCTTGTGGATGGAGAGTGATAACAAATGCCAAGCTAGTGATTGACTACATCTGTTGCAATCCAAAAAAGACTATTAGGTAAGACTTTGACCATGCAAATAGCTATTGCTATAAGGGTAAGCTAACACACTAATTTTTCGTTTCTAGATCAATAGGAATTGCTACACTGACAACCATGTTGGTGGGTAAGGGCAAAGTTGATTAGATATATGGTCGGTGTCCAGATACCACTAGTCACGACAATACCCAAGCCTCCAAAGGGCCAAAGAAGCCAAAGGAAGAGGCCATGCACCACACATATCAAGGTGGATACACAAAAAAGACCAAAGTAAGAGAAGCCCAAGGAGGTTCCTAACGAAGAGAAGTCCAAGGAGGTTCCAAAGGAAGAGAAGCCCAAGGAGGCTCCAAAGAATCATGTTACACCCAGAAAGAGCCCCAGAAAAACACAAAATAATGCCAAAGAGGAGCTAAAGAAGCAGACATTTGAAGAGGTAGAGCCCAAAACAGAGGAAAACAAAGGAAACTAGCACAAGGAAGAATCCTAGGACTCCCAAAACCCCCAAAAGTATTTTGTGAAGCAAAATTTTGTAAATACATACATTACATAATCGAGAACATCTACTTGAGGAAATTACATACTCTCTACTTGAGAGCACCCTTGTAAAGTGAAGACATTACATACTCATATTGTTTTGCAATAAGAAAAGTATACAAATTCTTTCCTTGAGAGTTTACAATTTTCACTCGCTCCATTTCTCATGAAGCTCCCACTACAGACTTTCAGTTTCTACTACAATTTTGGTAGCCCTTGCATTTGTCTTTGCATTTTTTTCATAGTCCAACTGTGTTGACAACAACATGTCAAGGCCCAATCCATAATCCATGCCATCCTCCAACTCTACCCCAGAGGGGCCTAAGAAATCTACCAACCATGGTGGGAGTTCTTTCAAGTAGGTGGAGATAATGAAGAGTGGCTCAAGGTCTTCCTTCTCTTCCACCTCTTCCCTCTCTTCCTTCTCTTCCACGTGTTCATGGACTTTTCTCTTCTTCTTGCCCACAAGAAATGAGGAGGAGGAGGAGTCGAGATCCTTACCCATATTTCTTCACCTATTGCTCACAAAACAAGGAAGAGGAGAAATGGTGATAA
The DNA here is from genome assembly GCF_014529385.1 of Adiantum capillus-veneris. Taxonomy (NCBI): domain Eukaryota; kingdom Viridiplantae; phylum Streptophyta; class Polypodiopsida; order Polypodiales; family Pteridaceae; genus Adiantum; species Adiantum capillus-veneris. Next base: position 15,377,593 of record NC_140934.1, read on the forward strand.
ATCTAAACCGAGCTCTCCTATTTATTGAAGAATTAAAAACAATACTGATTACATCAAATAAGACATCTGAACAATAATAAAATATATATCAAACAAGACTTTTGAACCCAAATGTCATTTGTCATTGATATGGAAATGTACAAAATGTCAATCTGCTACATTAAGGGACAACCAACATTTGTACAAAATCCCAGTTTGATACAATTTGCATAGGCTTTAGTAGGAGGCTTGGAAGAGGCTTTAGCTTGGAAGAAGATGTATTGTCCCTTCTAGCACAAACCTGGCATAAAATATTCTTCTCAATTCTCCTCAAGACCTGCAACCACACATAAAAAGTAAGAATAGGTCACACAAAAATTTCTTCATAAAAAAAGAAACTATTAAAAGAAAAAGTTGAAGGTAAATCTATCTCCTCCTTGTGTAAGTCTTGCCCTCTCTCTCAAAGGGGAAAGGGGGACACTTGTCTCAAGGCTACCCTTGCTGCTTGTAATGCCTCCTGCTTGTGATTGGCTAGGCTTGGAGGGGTCCAATGAGCTTCAAGCATGAGCTACAAGGGGGGGTCGACCCAAGCAAGCTAGGGGGTTGCTTAGGGGGTATACTCACCCACACACACTCACAAACACTCTCATTGTGTGCTATGCAAAGTGCAAGAGCTCCCTCTCCTTCTCCAAGCAAGTAGAGGTTGAGAGCATACACCAACACTCTTGGATATGGAGTGCAAATCCAACCAACATCCATGCTTCAATGCTTACGCTTGCCATCTCCTTATTCTTCATTACTATGCTATTATGTATGCTAGCAACAAGAGTTATGATAAGTGAGGAACTAATTCTTTTTCCTACGAAATGTTTCTTCTTCCTCTTCCCTACCCTCATTCCCTGCTAGCTCTCTCCACCTTCGAAGGTGTTTGAGGTCTTGGGACTGAGGCTTGGGATAGTTAAAGCTTTCTTCAAGTTTATGTTATGTTTGTGATGCATGAAGCTTTCCCCCTTCATTGCATCACCTAGGTCACAAGGAACACAAAGATTGTATTGTAACAAGTCTCTCTTAATGGGAAAAATCATAATACAAATGCCTATTGGAGGGGGGACCGGCTCCACATAAATCCGGTCCTCAACTGTTGTCATGTTCTCTAAATTCTTTCTCTTGCAAAAGTATTGTTCATGCCAAGTTAACTAATTGCTATGATTATGTTGCTATCTTCAATTATGTTCACCCGCTACGCTCACAAAGTCATTTCTCAAAAGTACTCTCATTAATTTCCGCTACTCTCAAATTAAATAGGCCAATTTCATTACATTGGTATCAGAGCATTTGGTTTCTCTTTTCTTGCTTAAGAAGAGAGGTCCTTAAGTAGCCTATAAATGGTTGATGTTGTTAATTATATTAGGGTAAGTGGAACTCGGATCTATTATCGATTTTGTTGAGCCCACTATGTGGGGGATGGTGCACACCTCGGGAGATTTTGACTTAATAATGGAGTCTTTTTAGACTTGCCTACGGCTTTACCATTATTGAGCCATAAGAAGTCCGAAAGGAGCTAGCCCTTGGCAACTCTGCTATGTTAGACCTACTCCTCTACTCTCTATAATTAACCACTTCGGGCCGTGGGTGTAGATACTTAAGAGCCGATTTTCAAAGGCTAAGAGGAGTGGCAACTAAGGTTTTGAATTGCCAAAGCATACACTAAGTACATACATAAATTTTGTTAACATGGCTGACAATAATCAAGAGAGTAGAATGAACATTGATAGCTTTGATTTTGCACATGAAGGTGCTAATGATGATGCTCCCATGTTTGTGAATTATCTCGTCACTAGGTTGCAGCAAGCTATGGGCAACCCTGCTTTGCAAGCCGAAGTTACTCAACAACTTCGTGCTTATGGAATTTCCCTTCCTCTCCAAGAGGAGAGAGAGCTTAGGAGGCCTCTTGAAGAGACCCCCAAAAGAAGACTCTCTCCCTTTCTAGAGGAGGAATCCAAAGAGCAAGAAAGCAATGAAAGTTTAAGTTCCTCTGAAGATGTGGCTCCACGAAGACGGCGGTCTAGACGATCGCCCACTCCTCCCAAGAGGAAAAGATCAACACATAGTCCTTCTCCTCATCATTTTGAAAGGCAAGAGAGGAAACAAAGAAAGAAAAGGGCTAGGAAGAGGTCACCCTCTTCTCCTTCTTCTTCACCTTCCTCCTCTTCCGACGAAAGTTATGGCTATTCTCCTAGAGAATACAAGAGGGGAGGACATCGCAAATCATTTCTTGCATGGCGAACGTCACAAAAGCTAAAGAAGTTCAAGGAGGGAGGAAAGAGTATCTCTTTTCTCACCTATGATGGCACCTTCGGTGCTATCGACAAAGTGTTGGCCTTCATCCAGCAATTTGATGCGGCCTTTGGAGATGAGGGCTTTACAGAGTCCTCTAAGCTACACCATGTAGCTATGCACTTACAAAAATCAGCTCGTCAATGGTGGGCTAGCCTTCGTGAAAATGGTGAAGCCCCAAAGACATGGAAAACTCTACGAGTTTCCATCATGAAGCAATTCCTTGCAAGCGATGCAAAGGACAAAGTGCTTACCGAATGGCGCAGCTTGAAGCTCCTCTCCCATGAGTCTATCCACAAATATGTAGACAAGTTTTGGGATTTACATCTCAAGGCTACTGTCTTTCAAAAGATAGACTTTGCCGAGCAAAGGCAGCAATTCTGTGCGGAATTACCTGAAGAGATGGCCGAATACATCAACTCTCAACGGCCTAGTACTATTAGCGAAGTAATCCATCACACCATGGTTGCTTCACGCATCAATTTCCATCAAGGGGCTAGACGTAATGTCAAGCCCATGGAAAACAAAGACAAAAATGATGCAAAGGGAAAAACCAATGTTCAAAATACTTCCCAAGTCAATTCCAACAAGAACAACAGTCGGTCCAAGGAGAAGGGAGTTTACAAAGGTAAAAAAAACAAACTCTCTCCTGAAGAGCTTGAAGCTTTTCGCAAGGACCATAAGTGTTTCAAGTGTGGGGAGCAAGGACATGGCTATCGTTCTTGCCCCAAGAAGAATACTCGCAATGAGACTCCTAGGGCTTCCACCATCGAAGCTCCAAAAGAGGATGCTCATTGCAAAGGATCGTCACTTTCCTATGCTTGGGGAAAGGTAAGAGAGCATGATGCCTTCATCTTGTTTGACCCTGGCTCTACTCTTAACTTCATATCAATCGAGTTGGCCACCATGTTGGGCATTCAAGCTTTTGAGATGGGAGATCTAGTAGTGGCTGGTGCAGCTTTCAAGGGACAACAAGCCTCCGTTACTCCCTTGATTGGGAAGTTGAGGCTTCATGTCCAAAGCTATGTCGACAAAGAAGACTTCTTCATCTCTCCTCTCCAACATGAGGATGTTATCCTAGGGGCACCATGGTTTGATCGCATGGCTGCCAACATGAAGTTCCCTGAAAGGAGAATCTACTTCACCTACAGGGGAAAGGACATGTATATAGATGCTAGTGAGCGGGGTCGCACTATTCCACTTGTAAATCCTCTTGCTTTTGATAAGTCAATGAAGAGCTCAATTTTTGCGTACATGATTTTTGTCAAAGAATCTCTAAAAGATACTAATCTTTCATCAAATGTAAATGGTAGGAATCAAGAAGAGTTAGACTTGTCTAATTTTCTAACAGGATTTCAAGATGTGTTCATCGATGATATCCCTATGGACTTGCCTCCAAAACGAGGGGATGATGACCATCGCATTGAGCTCCTTCCTGGAAGTTCACCACCTAACAAGCCTCCTTATCAAGTCTCACAAGCTCAACAAGAGGAGATCATGAGGCAAGTAAAAGAGCTGGTAGACAAAGGGATGGTGAAGCCTAGTTCCTCTCCCTTTTGTTCTCCAATCCTTTTAGTGCAAAAGAAAGATGGTACATACCGTATGTGTGTGGACTATCGAGCACTAAACCATATCACTATCAAAAATAGATTTCCCGTACCTCGGGTAGAAGATCTGTTTGATAAGCTACAAGGCTCTACCTACTTCAGTAGGATTGACCTTAAGAGTGGCTATCATCAAATAAGGATAGTGGATGAAGATATCTTAAAGACCGCGTTTCGCACAACGTTTGGTCTTTATGAATAGATAGTCATGCCTTTTGGCTTGATTAATGCACCAGCTACGTTCAATCGTTTGATGGAGAAAATTTTTAGACCATACTGCAAATTCACTGGAGTGTTCTTTGATGATATCATCATCTACTCCAAGTCTTTGGAGGAACATAAGCAACATCTCCAAGTGATTTTTCAAGCATTGAGGGAGAACAAGCTTTTTCTCAACCAAAAGAAAAGCGAATTCTTCCTACAAGAGATTCAATACCTAGGTCATATTATCTCTAAAGATGGTATCCAAATGGATCCATCAAAGTTAGAGGTAATAAAAGCACTAACCCAAGAAATCTACATGAGCTAAGAAGCTTTGTTGGTATGTGCGCATACTATAGACGCTTCATAGCAAAATTCTCTCAAGTAGCAGGACCACTACACGACTTAACTAAGAAGAACGTTAAGTTTGTGTGGACTGCTAAGGAGCAAAATGCTTTTAAAAAGCTCAAAGAGAAGCTTACTTCCCAACCAGTCCTCGTGCTTCCAGATCTCTCAAAGCCATTTGAGGTCCAATGTGATGCTTGTGGTGATTGCCTTGGAGCAGTTTTGCTTCAAGAAGGACATGCCATAGCATATGAGAGCCGAAGGCTCAATATTGATGAACAAGTCTTGGGCATTTATGAGAAAGAGCTTTTAGCTGTTCTGCATGCCCTAGACACATGGAAGCACTACCTATTGGGGACTCCATTTATCCTACGAACCGACCACCAAAGTCTTAAGTATTTCATGATGCAAACCAAGCTTTCCGACAAACAAATGAGGTGGGCAAATTTTCTTTCGCAATTTAATTTCCATATTGCTCACATAGCTGGTAAGCACAATCAAGTGGCCGATGCACTTTCACGACGACCCAAAGTTAATGCGGTGTTTATAGCTACTCACAATGATCTATCCTCTATGATAGATGAATATGCTACTGACCCTGACTTTAGAGACATAATGTTAGCCCTTGCTTTGGGGAAGAAAGAAGAACCATTCACCTTGCAGGATGGTTATCTTCTCCACGGCAATAGGCTATGTGTTACCCATTCCCTTCCTGAGAAAGTTATGTATGAATCCCATGCTCCTCCATATGCGGGGCATAGAGGTATTCAACCTACTCTCCGAGGAGTAGAGACGTACTTCTATTGGCCTACCATGAAAGTGGACATACAAGAGTATGTTTCAAAATGTGTAGCCAAAATACCAAGTATGATCGAGGGAAGCAACCTGGATTACTCCAGCCATTGCCTATCCCAAATTCACCATGGGAGAGTATATCCATGGATTTCATCTTTGGATTACCCAAGTCTATCCATGCGAATACAGGGATATGGACAATAGTTGACAGGTTTAGCAAGCAATGTAATGGAATTTGCCTATTCAATTTGAGAGTAGCGGAATTTAATGAGAGTACTTTCAAGAAATGATTTTGTGAGCATAGCGGGTAGACATAATTGAAGATAGCAACATAATTATAGCAATTAGTTAACTTGGTATGGACAATACTTTTGCAAGAGAGAGAATTTAGAGAACATGACAACACTTGAGGACCGGATTTATGTGGAACCGGTCCCCCCTCCAATAGGCATTTGTATTATGATTTCTCCCATAAAGAGAGACTTGTTACAATACATTCTTTGTGTTCCTTGTGACCTAGGTGAAGCAATGAAGATGGAAAGCTTCATGCATCACCAACATAACATAAACTAGAAGAAAGCTTTAACTATCCCAAGCCTCATTCCCAAGACCTCAAACACCTTCGAAGGTGGAGAGAGCTAGCAGGGAATGAGGGTAGGGAAGAGGAAGAAGAAACATTTCGTAGGAGAAAGAATTAGTTCCTCACTTATCATACTCTTGTTGCTAGCATACATAATAGCATAGTAATGAAGAAGAAGGAGATGGCAAGCTTAAGCATTGAAGCATGGCTCTTGGTTGGATTTGCACTCCATAGCCAAGAGTGTTGGTGTAGGCTCTCAACCTTTACTTGCTTGGAGAGGGAGCTCTTCCACTTTGCATAGCACACCCTCCGAGTGTTTGTGAGTGTGTGTGGGTGAGTATACCCCCTAAGCACCCCTCTAGCTTGCTTGGGTCGACCCCCCCTTGTAGCTCATGCTTGAAGCTCATTGGACCCCTCCAAGCCTAGCCAATCACAAGCAGGAGCTATTACAAGCAACAGGGATAGCCTTGGGACAAGTGTCCCCCTTTCCCCTTTGAGAGAGAGGACTTGATAAATGCAAAATCAATTAATTAAATATCCTTTATTATCATTGGACCCCTTGGGTGGCCAACCAATAGGTTTCAGGCACACCATGAGGGCAACATGAGGAGGAACTTGACAAGTGTCCTTGCTGCCTCTTCAAGCTGGGGCTTCCCTTGTGTGTGTGTGTGTTCTCTCTCATCCCCCCCCCTTGTAGGCTCGCCCCCTCCTTGTAGGGATATTTTTGATTTTGGATGAGCAAGCCCCTTAGTCATCAAGCATGACTAAGCACTTGAAGTAGGGGGTGTTCCCACAAGCATCTCAGGCAAGCTTCTCAAGGCACTTCAAGCACCTTAATCATGCACCAAGTCAAGCACCTCAAGCATCTTAATCAAGCACCTCAAGCATGACAAGAACCTCAAGCAGGACAAGCACCTCAAGCACGACAAGCACCTCGAGTTTGGGCCGGGTTCCCACCTCAAGCTCAGCCCTAGCTTACTTAAGGTCAAAGGACTTTTACACACATTATTGGAGGTCTTCAATGAAGTTAACCCTAAGGTCTTATGCTCCATTGGTTAGCCTTGTTCTTGATAGACCATCTCCCATTTGGGCCCCTTTACTATTGGCCCCGTGTTGAGATAGATCTATAAGCACATATCTATATCTTAACACTTGTTCCTGTTTATTCTCCCACATTAAGTGATCAATTTAATATGAGAAAATCATTTGGGTTGGTTAGATATTAGATTTTATGACAAGCAAGCACATTTTATTCCTGTCAAAAAGACTACTAAGGCCCATCAAATGGCAATTCTCTTCATACCTCAGATTTTCAAGCACCATGGATTACCCACATCCATCGTGTCAGATAGAGATCCTAGAATGACCAGTAATTTCTGGAAAGGTCTCTTTCAAAATCTAGGAACAAGATTGAATTTATCTTCGGCCAATCACCCACAAACGGATGGCCAAAGTGAGATAGCCAATCTTACGATACTCGATCTACTCAAGACTTATGTTACCGAAGTAGATCAACGCTCACAATGGGAAAAGTATTTACCTCTTGTAGAGTATGCCTACAATAATACTGTACATACTTCTACGGGAAAAGCACCTTTTGAGATCATTGAGGGAAGACCTAAAATTCCCTTGCTACTCAAAGTACATGGGAAGATCTTCGCCGCCGATGAGTATAGCCGTGACCTACAAGAATCTTTTCAAAAGATTAAGAAGGCTATATACATCTCTCAACAAAGGCAAAAAGCTGCTGTTGATAAGCACATAAGAGCCTTAATGTTCAAAGAAAATGATTGGGTCTTACTCAAGTTTCCTAAGGCTCGATTAAGGCAAACGACGGGCAAAAATCCTACGGGCCATCAAAAGTATTATGCTAAACTAGCAAAAAGATACTATGGTCCTTTCCAAATCTTGAAGCCCATCAATGAGACGGCTTATCAACTCAAGTTGCCCAACCATTGGCTCATACACAATGCCTTTCATGTAAGCCTACTTAAGCCCTACAAAGGAGAGCCACCAACTGAACCAATTATTGAAGACCCTCCCGAAGTTGAAGACCAAGAAGAGGTGCTACAACCCGAAGCTGTTCTTCGGCATGAAGACAAGGTACTAAGACATGGTATGATTATCCTATGGTATCTTATTAAGTTCAAAATTTATCCTTTTGAAGATGCTAGATGGATGCAAGGAATACAGCTTAAGGATAGTATGAACCTTGTCAATGCTTACAATGCTACATTAGAGTAAGCAAATGTACAAATTTCTTTTAAATGACTCATTTTTTTGTCTTATAAGACTAGTCCTTTTTTTAATTGTGCACAAATTTAACTAGTATGCATGCTTAGAATCATGTTTGTGATGACGACGTCTCTCAAACACCAAGTAGAATTTGTCACTCTACTTTGGGAGAATGAAATGGACTAAAGAGCAAACATGCTTGCGGCAGCTATGTCTCCCAAGCACCAAATGGATTAGTCATCCATCTTGGAAAGATGTCATAGGGTAAAAAGGGATCCTCTACCCGCTAAGTAAAATTGACTAATGACTAAGGCTTTATCTCTTCTACCTCATAGTCGAGGACGAGTATGATTTCAAGAGAGAGGTAATGTCATAAAATCTAATATCTAAACAACCCAAATGATTTTCTCATATTAAATTGATCACTTAATGTGGGAGAATAAACAGGAACAAGTATTAAGATATAGACGTGTGCTTATAGATCTATCTCAACACGGGGCCAATGGTAAAGGGGCCCAAATGAGATATGGTCTATCAAAGAGCAAGGCTAAAAAATGGAGCATAAGACCTTAGGGTTAGATTCATTGAAGACCTACAAAAATGTGTGTAAAAGGCCTTTGACCTTAGGTATGCTAGGGCTGAGCTAGAGGCGCGGGAACCCGACCCAACTCGAGGTGCTTGTCTTGCTTGTGATGCTTGATGACTAAGGTGCTTCAGGTGCTTGATGATTGAGGTGCTTGAGATGCTTGAGGTGCTTAATTATTGAGATGCTTGAGGTGCTTGACATGCTTGAGATGCTAGGGTTGCACTTGAGGTGAGAACCCAGCCCAAGCTTAAAGTGCTTATGAGCCAAGCTTGTGGTGGGAACTGGGCCTATGTATGAGGGGCTTGAGGTGTCAAAAAGTCAAAGATTCAATCCCTACAAGGAGGGGGGGAGCCCTACATGAGGGGGGATGAAAGAGAACACCCACACACTCACACAAGGCATGCATGGTACAAAGAAAGCAAAAGGGACACTTGTCAAGTTCCTCCTCATTTTGCCCTCACGGTGTGCCTAAAGCCTATTGGTTGGACACCCAAGGGGTCCAATAATAATTTAGGAGATTTAATTAATTAATTTAGCATTTATCTAGCCCTCTCTCTCAAAGGGGAAAGGGGGACACTTGCTCAAGGCTACCCTTGCTACTTGTAATGCCTCCTGCTTGTGATTGGGCTAGGCTTGGAGGGGTCCAATGAGCTTCAAGCATGAGCTACAAGGGGGGGTCGACCCAAGCAAGCTAGGGGGTTTCTTAGGGGGTATACTCACCCACACACACTCACAAACACTCTCATTGTGTGCTATGCAAAGTGCAAGAGCTCCCTCTCCTTCTCCAAGCAAGTAGAGGTTGAGAGCATACACCAACACTCTTGGATATGGAGTGCAAATCCAACCAAGATCCATGCTTCAATGCTTAAGCTTGCCATCTCCTTCTTCTTCATTACTATGCTATTATGTATGCTAGCAACAAGAGTTATGATAAGTGAGGAACTAATTCTTTTTCCTACGAAATGTTTCTTCTTCCTCTTCCCTACCCTCATTCCCTGCTAGCTCTCTCCACCTTCGATGGTGTTTGAGGTCTTGGGACTGAGGCTTGGGATAGTTAAAGCTTTCTTCAAGTTTATGTTATGTTTGTGATGCATGAAGCTTTCCCTCTTCATTGCATCACCTAGGTCACAAGGAACACAAAGATTGTATTGTAACAAGTCTCTCTTAATGGGAGAAATCATAATACAAATGCCTATTGGAGGGGGGACCGGCTCCACATAAATCCGGTCCTCAACTGTTGTCATGTTCTCTAAATTATCTCTCTTGCAAAAGTATTGTTCATGCCAAGTTAACTAATTGCTATGATTATGTTGCTATCTTCAATTATGTTCATCCGCTATGCTCACAAAGTCATTTCTCAAAAGTACTCTCATTAATTTCCACTACTCTCAAATTAAATAGGCCAATTTCATTACAAGATCTTGCACCTATAGCTTTCACTTGTTATAGAGCTTGGCAATGGCCATTCTCCACTTTTGAAACTAGGTAGTGCAACCTTGATGACAGTGCCCAATCCCTCATAGATTTTGGGGGGACATAAAATTGATCATAAAAGAATACCCTTCTTTTTGCCAAAGAGCCATGTGTTCTACCTTTGTAAAGATCTTCACCAATGGATGCATGCCAGACATCTAAAATATCTGACACACTCCACTGGTTGCCATTCCTCTATGCTTGAGGGATATAGGTCTATAATAAGCATAGTAGAGAAACACAAACCACAAAGCAAGTACAAAAGATAAGCATAGTGGAGAACCACAAACCACAATCATGTAGAGAACAACAATCAAGAAGAGAAGTGTGAAATACTTACATTTAGCTCTGTGTAGAGGAAGATTTGAGCTTTTGGCTTGTAGAGGAAGCTCCTTGTGCATGTAAACATGCTGCACCAAAATCTCTTTCACTGTTTTCTTGGCTCCAACAAGTCGGAAGTCCTTCATTCTCCCTTTCTAGCATGACCAAAATGGGCTTTTGGATGAGACTTTTCTTCTCTTACTCTGCTGCATTATAATCCAACTAACTTGGATATAGATGTTGGAATCTCCAAGAACCCTGATGCAAGGCTCACATTGCACGAGCTATTGTGTCATCCATGGCTATATCTCAACACAACATGTCCATCCATTGATCAAGGGCTTGTCAGTGTTGTTGGACCTTCGTCGCCGCCCATAATATGTCAAAACTGCATGTCAGGATCTCAATATGTGATGCCAAGTAATTCTAATTTGCAGGAAGTGAATGGAGGCAAATGGTCAGACGTGACAACCCATAACACATTCGACTTCCCAGCCGAGGCTTTCACAATCCTTTCAACTTGACTTTCAAGCAAGTCGACCTGAAGCTAGTTGCAAGATCTGTAGAGCAGGGAGTGTTGGATTTAGAGACTTGATTACCACACTAAGGACAAGTGTCGATTTGGAAGAGACACTGGGTCTTTTGAGAAATTCAATACCTATAGTAGTAATGTTGGTCTTAACTTCTTCCCCCTAAAAGCAAGACTGCAGTGTTGGCCATGATAACATCTCTCAGACTGTATGGGTTTTGTGACCAGTATGTATGCCAATCGTAGCTGCACGGGCGATGAGGACTAGAAGGGGGGCCACAATGCAATAGTTCAGGGTTGAACCATTAGGATGATGACAATCAAATGGTCACAGTCAGAAGGAGAATCCATTTGCAGCAATCTGAAGATTTCATACACGAACTCGATCGAAGGCAAATGCATGTTTTTGTCTTCTGGTAGCCATGTATCTAGAGAACCTGTATTTTCAGTTGAGATTGGAATGGTCATGGAGAATTTGGAGACACCTTCGTATATGTCCAGCGTGGAGGCAAGAAGCCATTCCCATGATCGCAATCTGAATTCAAACATGCCATCCCTCAACCATTTCCATCAGCTACTGCCGATAATAATGTTCTTGGAAGAGATGGTTCTCTATATTTGTCTCTAGCTTGGAGAAGCATCAAGATTGCATATGGAACTTCATCGATGGTTGCCTCCATCCACCAGTTCATGCAAATGCATGCATCCCTGCATAAGGAAGAGAAGGCGATCGTTGATGGTCTCTTACCATTTTCTTGATTCACAAAGAAGCATTGCCACCCTCAACATGTACAAAGGTACACAAATTTTCCTTGAAAGGAGCTATAGGGACAACCAATTACAGCCTCCTATTCTACAGCTTGATGCTTCTTTCACTAAGGTACTGCATGAAATTCTATTTTGCAACACCGATGGTTGGCATACAATAGGGAAGCACACAAAGGTTTCCATATTCATTGCCACAAGAGTGAGTCACGTGGAGGGGCAAGTTGAGGCTCGCTATATTTCCTTGGTCGGCCTAAAAATGTTTTCTAAAAGAAGGATAAAGGATTATCTACATAGAATAATCCCAAAACACCACTGTAGATTGCTATTGAGGATAGACAGGTGATGAAGGCAATGGTTTTTGTGTTAACTCCTGTTTTGTGTGTGACAGAAAGGACATATAATTACAACAGTTGATGATTTGACTGCACAACCACGACTCCAGATCGACAACACTGCAAGGTCCGACATCTGCATCCAGTTCCCCATGCCTATGTGTTTTCTTGGTGCAACACATAAATGCTACAAGGCAGGGCACGACTTCCGTTTCTTATAATTTCTGGAGAGACCATAGTGCCAACTCTCCACCATACTTTTGTATGGCACTTCTGCATGACGTTGCAAGGTCCGACATCTGCATCCAGTTCCCCATGCCTATGTGTTTGCTTGGTGCAACACATAAATGCTACAGGGCAGGGCACGACTTCCGTTTCTTATAATTTCTGGAGAGACCATAGTGCCAACTCTCCACCATACTTTTGTATGGCACTTCTGCATGACGTGCATTGTGTAATTAGCATTTTCAGTTTGCGCCTAATTGCAAGATAAAATTTTTAACTATTCACAACGCTTTTATGTAGCTTGACTCAAACATTGTCCTTCGGCTTGCACAATTAGACGACAACCGTACATGATTATCAGGTCGGTACTGCAGTTCAATTTTTATAATATGTTGATTCTTTCTGTATTCTTTGAATTTGTCTAAGCTTTCGTAAGTTTAGTTTAGCCACATGTTAGAACACGTAACTCTCTCTCTCTCTCTCTCTCTCTCTCTCTATCTCTATCTATCTCTATCTCTCTCTCACTCATGTTCTACGAGAAATAAATCAAAACTGACTACACTCGATTGAGAATAAGATGTGTGTCTCAAAGGTGGGTCCACGGTCTGGAGACTAAATGGTCGATATTACTAGGCTGAATGGCAATCTGCAAACAACATCTACCAAAGTAGGTTAAGCTGCAACTCTTTTGTTCGATATTACTAGGCTGAATGGCAATTTGCAAACAATAGCTACCAAAGTAGGTTAAGCTGCAACCCTTTTTCTCCATTCAATTACCCTCTTTAGTAGCCCTTTGTTGTATAGGGAGCGCTATGGGACACAATTTGCTCCTTCCCAATGCTCATCAAGTCTCCCAATGCTCATCAAGTCCCAAGCTGAGCTATTATTCATTCTACTCATCTACTCGTGTTCAACAACAAAACTTGAGTCGACAACAATCACAACCAACTAACCAAGTAACCAACTGCGCTCCAAAATCTATCAGATTATGTACGACAAAGGCCCACCAAGCAAGACTAGTTGACAATTGAGATCCGTTTTTGAGTGCTTAGCATGTAATTTGTCACAAATTACCTAGCAAAAAAAAAAGGCAATTGTGTCTAAAAATAATGAAGCAATTCATCTCCAAAGCTAACTGACTCAAATTCCAGTTTTAGCATCTTGTATTGATAGACAATCGGTCTTCTTATGAAAAACTACAAATTTTTGTAATCTTTGAAGAAATGTACTATCACAACTAGGGGTATTTTGAAAATTTTGAAGGGCATTTTCGAAATTTATGACAAATATTGGAGGTAGTTTGGGAATTTTCACAAATTAGAGGGGTATTTTGGTAAATTTTCCATAAATAATATCTACTTCCCACGGCCTCCACTGGCCAACAAGGGGCAACGAAAAGTGCATGCCACATCGGGTGATAGAGCAACTGATCGGACTGAGAGCACTCATGTGCTCATTACGAGAGAGAGAGAGAGAGAGAGAGAGAGAGAGAGAGAGAGAGAGAGCAATCGACTGGGAGGGTTGGTCCCCCTCCTCACTAACTCACACGGGCATGGATACGAAGGGATCAATGGCCCACGCCCATTTCGGGGAGTCAGTGCGATCTGAACCGTTCGATGCGCTTTGTGTAAATTCGAGAAAATAAGTAAACTCGGGTGCAACAAAACTTGTAATTCGCCCCCCCGCCCCCCCTTCCCCTCCTCCCTCGGATTCAAACCCGGGATGACACCGTTGCAAGCTTATCAACTTAATAACCACCTCACTTGCACGTGCTTGTTGAAAGCATAGGGAGAAGGGTTTGTTCTATGATGAACCGCCGCTGTGTAAATTCGAGTCAATTTAGTAAACTCGAAAAAATTGGTAAATTCGAGGCGCGCCACAAGATCGACGCGGCCCACGATGACCGCGCTCTGAGAAATAGAAGTGGGCCATTGATCCCCTCTTGCCCATGCCCGTGTGAGATAGTGTTGGTCCCAAAAATCCGGAAGACGCAAGCTGCAGTAGAAAGAAAGCTCTACCCACAGCCTCAACACTATCTCACACGAGCATGGCAGGAGGGGTCAATGGTGCACGTCTAATTCTCGGAGCGCGAGAATCGTGAGCCGTCGATCGTGCAACGTGCCTTGAATTTACCAATTTTCTCGAATTTACACAATTGACCCGAATTTACATAGCGACGGGTTCATCATAAAAGGAACCCTTCTCCCTATGCTTTCAACAAGCATGCGCAAGCGAGGTGGTAGGCTTGCAAAGGAGATGTCTTCGGTTTGAAACCGGGGGAGGAAGTGAGAGGAGGGAGGGGGGCGCCCCGAATTTACAATTTTTTGATGCACCCAAGTTTCTCAAATTTTCACAAAATGCATCGGACGGCCCAGGTCACACCCGATCCCAAAAATGGGCGTGGACCATTGATCCCCCCTCTCTCGTCAAGGTAGGGCCCACAGTGTCCAGCGCTAGCTTGATGAGAGGGGCTTTTTCAGCTTTACTGTGTCCAGCAGTCCGGGCTTTCGCCTTTCCCCTCCTTTCTCCCCCTACTGCCTGCTGCTGTGTGTGTCTTTTTCACATTGTCGTCTCTTTCCCACTTCGCCCCGTGAACGATGAACTGAACCCCCCGTCGCCTCCCTTTTTTCAAGCTTCTCGTTCTTTTTCGATTTCCGCTAGCCTCAAAACCCTCTTCACTCTTCAACGGAGGTTGGTTCATCCCACTCGTTCTTTTGCGCTGGGTTTTCTTCATCTCTTCTCTTCGGTCTGTCATACGTCTTCTCCGCATTCGATTCCATTCTAAGCCGGGTGAGTTCTTTCCAACACATGATGTACGCACTCAGGCCGCTACACAAAATATACTCACAATCACCCAACAATCTGCATACATTAAAGTAAATCTACATGAGCAATTTACAGAAGTGCTCTATTTATTTATAATAGCTGTTGCTAAGGTAAGATGCGGAGATTTCCCTGGATAACAGACATCCCAAGCTGAAGCAGGTTTGATGGCATGCATACGGTGTGTTTTGAGCTACTACACGCTGTCTTTGGCCACGCTGCTCTTCTTGTCATCTGATTCATGCATGATGGCTATCAGAGCTTTGGGTTCCATGTCCTCTGCAGCGGCTGCTTATGGGGGCAACGGGCCTGCATTCTGTGGTCTTCGAAGCTCAGCTGGTAGTGGGTCTGGCGGGGTGGAATGCTTTGGGAGTGATGCAGCATCTGTATATGGGGCTCCCCTTCGGCTTGGGTTATTGGGGCTTACTGCTGGAGATGGATTTGTGTGTGGGCTCACTGTTTTCTCTCACCTGCCCTACTGCTGGGGCAACAATGTGTATGTGCAACAAGGAACACCCACATCCAAGGGCCCCAACATCACCTACTCGGAGATCTGTGCGGGCGACAACCATTTATGTGCCCTCAGATCAGCCTCCCCTCAAGTAGAAGTTCAGCAAGCAGTGGACTGTTGGGGGTACAACATCACTGGATCTTTTGCAGAAGGGGCCTCTTTAACATCCATTACTGCAGGCTCTCTTTTTTCTTGCGGATTGTTTGCGGCAAACAGGACGCCCATCTGCTGGGGTGATGAGACAGGGAGCCGGGTGATAAGCGGGGCACCACAGCAGGCAAAGTTTGTGTCATTATCAGCTGGAGGTTATCATGTGTGTGGGATTTTGGAAAGCAGTGGAGCTACATTGTGCTGGGGAAGAGAGCTTGAAGGTCAGAATGGGTTGCCCGGTTCTGCTCGATTCACATCACTGGTAGGAGGCAGGTTTCATGCTTGTGGGCTGCTTGCTTCCCAGCAAACGGTTTCATGTTGGGGGCTAATCAATCCACCCAACAGCATCCCTCCTCCTACAACATCCCGCTTCTCCGCCATGGTAGCAGGAGACTATTACACTTGTGGCATACCTTCCAGTAGTCTGCAACCTCTTTGCTGGGGTGCTCAATTCCCTGCTGTCCTTCCTACAGGTGCCCTGCCACCAGTTGACTGCATGCTATGTGGGAACAATTGCCCGGCTGTGTGCACGCCTAGCACCCACCACACAAATTCTGTACAGACCCCCATCATCATTGGTGAGCTTGCTACCGCGGTTGTGGTTGTGGCATGTGTCTTGGCAACGGCCATTTTCCTTGTCAGGTACAAGCTGGCCAAGCTTGCAGCTGCCACTGCTAATGGAAGTATGTCTGGGTCCATCAAGAAGCAGAGGGGTGTTTCAGGCAACAAGAAGGGCTCTTTCGGCTCCTCTTTTATGAAAGAGAGACTGACATCGACAGAGCTTGAAGAACCTAAGATGTCAAGAGCAGAGGTGTTCAGCCACCAGGAGCTGGAGCAAGCAACTGGTGGCTTTGACAAGGGGAATGAGGTGGGAAAAGGGAGCTTCTCAATTGTATACAGAGGAGTGCTTGGTGATGGTCGCGTAGTAGCAGTGAAGCGAGCTGCGGCAGTGCCTCTGCCCAGCCAGCAGCAGAAAGACTCAAACGAGTTCCGCAATGAGCTTGATCTTCTGTCTAGGCTCAATCATGCCCATTTGCTCACACTTCTAGGGTTTTGCGATGATAGAGAAGAGAGGCTTTTGGTGTATGAGTTCATGGCCAACGGGACTTTGCATGAGCAACTTCATGGCAACAACCGCCAGCAGATTGGGTGGGTGAGGCGGGTAACTGTTGCAGTTCAAGCAGCCCGTGGATTGGAATACTTGCATGGGTATGCCTGCCCTCCAGTGATTCACAGGGATATAAAGTCATCAAACATTCTGCTTGATGATGAGTGGAATGCAAGAGTGTCAGACTTTGGCTTATCTTTATTGGGTCCCATGGACAGTGACTCACCACTGTCAGAGCTTCCAGCAGGCACTTTGGGCTACCTAGACCCGGAGTATTATAGGCTCCACTACTTGACAACCAAGAGTGATGTCTACAGTTTTGGAGTGCTGCTCTTGGAGATTATGAGCGGTCGCAAAGCTATTGACATGGAGTATGATGAGGGAAACATTGTTGAGTGGGCAGTTCCTCTGATTAAGGAAGGGCAAGTGCAATGTGTATTGGATCCGAGGCTCGAGGCCCCCCCAAACCTGGATGCAGTTCACAAGATTGCGCGTGTAGCGGCACGGTGTGTAAAGATGAGGGGTAAGGATCGCCCCTCTATGGACAAGGTTACCACCTCTTTAGAGAGGGCCCTTGCCATGTTGATGGGCACATACTCAGAGGCCCAACCTTTCTTGCCCTCGGAGGTGGTCTTAGGAAGCAACCGTTTGCACCGCAAATCATCTCAAAAATCTTCGTGCAGGTCCACGTTTGATGTCGACTCCTTGGAGACCACAGAAGAGCATGAAGATCACAGAAATCCTTCATCCCTCACCTTCCCAAGCATCAACTCCTCGCTACGACGGGGCTCCCTCTCTGATAATGATATGGGCGGGAGTGTTGACATCGCCCTACCGGACCATGATGTAGAGGCCCGACAGCAGCGGCAGCAACTTATGTTTCAGTATTGCAAATCTGAGATCTATCCAGCTTCTCCACAGCAGCTGTTTTTGAGCTCCAATTTTTGAGTTGAGTTCATGTATTGTATACTGCAGCTGACAAGGGAAGGAGTGGTCTCTTCTGTGATCTATCTACCCTCTGTTTCTGTGTCTTGAGGCCTGGTTTTGCGGGTGTACTTGTGATGTGGTCCTATTACAAGAGCCCCAATAGGGAAAGCTGAATTTTACTCATCACTCAGCCCATAGGACGGCAATTTCATTTCTACTTGTTGTAGATAGCTACAGTTACAGAGAAGGAGCAGGCTCTCTCATACCATTAAATCAAGTAGATACGTCTCGCTCCCCTTTCAATGTCTGAAGTTGGGGCTGCATGTCCGGACGAATAATAATAAATGGTGTGTGACAGAACAACAAACGTTCTTTTGTTATAATATAAGCTTTCGTAGGGCTTTATGTCTACAAATGTACAGTCGCCCGTGGTTGTCATCGACACTAAGTGACACCGTGCATTTATTAACGGGGGTGAAGGGATCCATGGCCGGGAAGTGAAGAGCGGAAATTAGAGGCGCACTAAACTTGGCCAACGCAAAACTCCACCATCTCTCGTGACCTGGTTGCACCGGGTTTTGCATCGCATGAGCTAACCACCTCGTTTTTATGAGGCTATATTGTGAGTGACTACACGTTGCCCAAGTTTTTGACGTTGAATTTGTGTTTGGGTTTGTTTAGTTTTTAAATAACTTGTGCGGTTGCAATCACCCGACTTTTGTGCGTGGACTTCTTGGCTGTGGATCCCTTTACCCCCCTTTCATAAATATGGGTGTCACTTAGTGTTGAGGGTGTGTGGGTGTCCTGTAAGTGTAAGTGAACAGGTCACACTTATGTTTAGATCCTCATTCATTAGTGTTTTTCTTGGAGAAACCAAGTACATAATACATACTAGACGTTGTGTAGTATCGCCTCAAAAAAAACCTACCTTTGCATTGTGAACCACCAGTTTCAAGCTTTCTAAACCAAATACATAAGGGGCTGAGATATTCGGGATAACTCCTTGTAATGCTTAGAAGTCGAGAATGGCTTAACAGAGCCATCAAAGAGACCTTGTAGAGTGTTGAGACAGTAGGTGATACGATAATTTTTTAAAATCAAATGAGATGCGAGGTGTCTCTGCTCAAGAGAGAAAATGGACGAACTCTCTCTCTCTCTCTCTCTCTCTCTCTCTCTCTCTCTGTCTCTGTGTGGCAACACCTCGTAGCATTGTACACGCTGAATGGGTTGGGGACACTTTCTTTCTTTTTGGGCCTGCTAAAGGGCTAAGGCTTCCCTAAGGGCATCTAGAGGGGAGGGGAGGCGACTTGTTGCTTACATTTTTGGCTTTGCCCTAAAGGGATGATGCCTTCGCTCTAAAAAAAAGGAAAGCGATCGATTAGTTTTTATTGGTTCATGAAGTTCGTGGTCATTTATTGCATTGGTTGAATGGGATAAGAGAAAGCAATGAAGAGTAAATGACATCTTTTTTTTTTCTTTAAATAGCAAAACTCACAATTGAGTGGATTATATTGAGTGGTAAATGACATCTTAAAAATATTTTTGATTAGCTTGTCAAAGCATTGGCCACTCCTCTACAAGAGTCGCCAGCTGGAGACGGCCATAGCAGAGAGTATAGTACCGAGACGGCTCTTCCATGCTAGCTAGGCCTAGCTCCCGCATAGAAAGGGTGGAGACGGCCACAACAATAGCCATGTGGAGGAGTGGCAAGCCATGTGAAGACGGCCATAGGCGAGCCTTGCAGGTTGCAACCCACATATGTGAGGCTGCAACCCGCACCGTCTGTGTGTGTGTGTGTGTGTGTGTGTGTGTGTGTGTGAGAGAGAGAGAGAGAGAGAGAGAGAGAGAGAGAGAGAGAGAGACCAAGTGGGAGTCCAAGCTTTGGAGGGCAATGGACGCTTACATGACTATGTCCATTGACCACATCTTACCAGCATGCAAGCACTTTGTCACCATCTACAATGGCCAACCCGCAACCCAAGTGAAGCACAAATGCACAAAGGCCAATCCACAACTCTCTCTCTCTCTCTCTCTCTCTCTCTCTCTCTCCTCCCTCCTTGCATTTGCCTATTTTGGCCCATTCCTCAAACTCATCTCTACCACTTGCACTACTATGATGTTGTTGAGTGTGTGCGTGTAAGTATGTCATCCCCGTTGTTGGACCTAACAGCCAGCTCAAACAAGAAGTTCATAATTGTCAGCTACGAATGAAAGACATGTTGCATATGGAGAAGAGGAGCTGCACCCCATATGTGCCATGGTCACCTACAATATTAGCTTGATAGATGGCTTACTAAAGCCAAGGAAGTCAACCAAGTCCTGGCCACACCGACTAAATCAGATGGCTTGCTCAAGCCAAGGCACTCAACTAGGCCCTTGACAAAGTGATGCATATAATGAACATGCGAGGGCAGCCTCTAACAAATCAACAAACTAGCATGGCCCTCTAGATTCCGAGATCACATTTACATAGTTGGTTGATGAGTTATGGGTTAATGTTGTTTCCATGAGTGGAAATAAAATTAGCCTTACCATGAGGGATGTGGACCAAAAGACAAGGTAAGATCTTCTATTGCTAAAAAGAAACTGATCTTTCGATAAGGAATCTAATCTTTCCAATATCAATCAGCCTTCGATAGGTCGCAAAGGGATTTTTGGCATTATCATGAAAAACGAGAATGAAAATGGCTCCTCTACGCGACCACTAACGAGAATGAAAATTTCTCTCCACTGAATACTAGCTTGCTTCAAATTAATGAGGTTTACATGTGTTTCCAAAATTGTGTTGTTATTTTAGATATGGGAGACATTAATGCAATTTGGGAATTTTGGTCTTACATAATAAGCAGCTTCGCTTCAGACAGAGATGAACGTATTTCGTAGTTCGTGTTGATTACCATGGTGGGATGTGATTAATTGTGGAGGAGGTCACGAGGAGACATTTTTCACTTGGTTGTTTTGGAAGATCCACACGAGGCTCAAGACGTCATTGACATTGTGATTTAGAAATTAGGGGCTAAGAGGATTCTAGACACCCAACTTTGCAACAGTTCGAAAATCTATGGCACAACAAACGTAGTACAAAAAGGAACTCAAGCATAATGGTGGGGATGGATGTCGGGTGGAAACAGAAGACACAAGAAGCCAAGGACGTTGGGAGTTAAGACACAAGAAGTGGTATGAGGATCAAAACAAAAGATAGACACATGGTTTAATTAGGCACATGGAAGGTCACTTTTGATACTTTCAAAACATAAGGGAGGAAAAAAACTAGGTACTTTTTTGCACACTCAAGATTGTAGACTAAAATTTTGAATATTGTCACAAAGAAGTAGGTTTCTTGGGGATTTAACACTCTTTTTTTTCCTCCAGAACTCACAATGGTGAGTGTATTTTATTAGCTTAACCAAAAAATTACAAGTTTTAGCTGAGCTCGGACCGAGCCAAGACATCTCCCATCAACCATAGATCCTGCAACCTCTAACGCCATCAATGCACTAGGTGTTAAGTTTGTTCCCTTCTCTACAAGCCATATTGCTTGGTATTCTAGCTGGACATTGTGTGATTGTGTTACAAATATGCCATGTGTGATCCACACTGTGATTGCGGAAACACATGAATTCAACCTTTGAGCCTCTTTTGTAAGCACTACCTGTTTCGTTATCCCAAGTTTTGATGCCCCAAAACGACAGAGATGTCGTCCCTATACCGGTCGGTGTCTTTGATGCTCTTTTTGCACTTTCCAACTTGTGCAACCAACCATCCTTGGAACTGCACTATTGCCCTTTGGTAACCGACAAATTTCTCACATTGTCTTATTTATTTCAGTCTCCTTTGTCACCAGTCCCTCATCATATTCATTGCATTGTTGAGCGGCCATTCCACTTGCTACTTGCATACCTCTTCAATTCTTAGTAACAACATTTTGTGTAAGGTACTTAGGCCGATGTGAAGCATTTTCTTCCTCATAGTCAACATGACCCACTTGTTTTTGCTTCCTAAATATTGTAACATTGTCTCCTTCAACACTTGGATGCTGATAGAAAGGAGTACCCTCTTTCTTCCTAGATATTACAACATTATCCCCTTGAAAAGATGGATGCTAATAGAGAGGAGTACCCTCTATGTGCTCCTCAACCTCTCTTGCAATAACTGCTAGTGTGGAGGCTTGCCCTTGCTCAATGTGACGAACCGACTTTTTTGCAAATGGTCCAGCCCCATGATATTCGCCCTACACAAAAGATAGCATGTTCATGCTTTCGGAAGTAATGAATTGGATAGATCATATAATCTCAACATCTCTTTATTGCCCCCGCCTAATAACTAGCTTGTGTGCTTTGTTACTGCCAAGTTTGTGGAAATGCGTGGTAGATCCTCTACTTCTTGCAACAAAGGTCAATGACACTAAACGATGATACTTTTGAAGTGCATTCAAAATATCAGTTGATGATCTTTATCCCAACGAAACGTTTCCTCCAGCGAGGATACGGTACATGCTGCCATCTTAGCCAACAATCCATTTGTAACAAATTTAAGTCCACCACTTTGCTCAAGGCCCACAGGGCTTGTATATTTCTATACAAGAATGTGACTTCATCCTCACTTCGTTCACAACGCCATAATTTACACAAAGTATTTGTGCTCATCTTGGAAATTCTTATGCATATTGACTAGTGTAAATCTGCAAACTTTGCTCTCAATAAAACAAACAAGAACGCTCTCTATTCTCCAACATCTTGTTGGACCCACCGCTAAGTCTCTTCAATTTTCTCCTGCCTCATCGGCTATGAATCCTCTAAAATTAGTTGGACAATGTCTGTTGTCTAGCAACATGGCAATAATCATTTTCTAAAACATGATATGCGCTTGCATATCTTCTTCTTTCATCTCATATATAGGAATGGTTTTCATTTCTTGAATCCTATATGATATAGGTATAGGGTTTGTTAAAGATATTGCAGGGCAAAAAATGATTTCTTTCATGTGTAGAAAACACTTACGCGGGATCGTATACATATGTACTACCATTGTTGTCTAGCCCACAACCCTATGGTTGTGGTCAAAGCAAATGTAATAGGACTAGTCTTTAAAGTTCTTAAAGTCGAAAAGAATGTAGCAGAGCATATCTTTCGTTAGTACGATTTGAAAGATTGTTGAATAGTCTATTAAATAGAGCTTATACGAATGAGTTGAGATATTAAGAGAGAACATATATTTTTTTTATAAAAAAAAAATAATACACTAAAGATGGATTTGATAAAGATTAATGAATAACAGATAGTCTGTTTATGAAGAGTAAAATTGAGATTTTTATTGATATCAATGTTTTATATTTATGTGTTTTAGCTTAAAATGCATGGGTAGGCTTAAAATAAGTTGTAAAAGTAGTGGAAACACAAAAATAGAGGTTTTATGAGTCGCGACCTAAAAGTTGCGTTTTTAGCCAAACAAAGACGTTTTTTGCAATTCTGTCCGCGCTGCCTTGTAGACCAGACCTATTCCCGTCGTTTTGAGTACTTGGATCGCTCTGTTCTGAGTTCGTTTGTAAAAGTTATGATGAAAACAAACAGAAGGCAGCAGCAGTGTAGTTTACACAGGGACAGACAAACATACAACATCATACAGTTCTCCCTGCTATCAACCAAGAAGTGGATTGTTTCTTCACGGTAGAGTATGGAAATTGAGATTATGAAGGTATAGAATTATGTTTTTTTAACTTTGATTATCATGTTGAATTGGTTGCACGAGTATGTTCTTTTGGCTATTTTGTAGGCGATGCAGAAATCAGTTTGTGAAACAGGATCTGTGCAAAGTGTCATGATAAAAATCTAACCTTTACGGATCGCTTAGCGATCACGTTCTTATATTATTCTCGCAGGTATACTTGGTGCAAAAATCCTGCAGGCTTTTCGAGGAAAAGAAGGATAAAAGCACGACGGGTGCTGCGTTTAAGAATCATTCACCATTCTCTCTTCTGCGAGTGCGAGTGCGAGTGAGAGTGAGAGTGCGAGTGCGAGTGCGAGTGCGAGTGAGAGTGCGAGTGCGAGTGCGAGTGCGAGTGAGACGCTGCATGCAAGCGAACTGAAGCTCGGGGGTGGTCGGGAGGTTCGAGCTCCGTACAACGGAGTGCGCCCATATATTTTGCTCCTCTGTTGTATCAAAACTCTACAAAGATTCATCAATACAAAGATCTCTTTCTCTATCTTTTGCTATCGATATCTATTATTCGGTTCCCGTGACAGCAAACCCAGATTCTTCACAAGTCTCCATTCCCATCTTATCGCATTCTATTAACTAGGTTGACACCTGATCTAGGAACAGTGGTTGACATTTTGAAGAAGTGGCATCTTTTGTTTGGATCGGTGCATTGCCTTGGAAATAGTGTGCCATGGGAATACTTGTAATCGGATGTGTTCTTCAACCTAAGCAGTTGAAACTTTTCCACAACTCCAATCCTTGCAATAATAGCTTCATAGAGAGAGAAAGTAGGAGAGAGGGGGGAGAGAGAGAGAGAGAGTTCTCTCTCTCTCTCTCTCTCTCTCTCTCTCTCTTCCTCTTCCATCCATGTATCTCTCTCTCCATTATCTATCTATCTCTCTGGTACACTTGTCGCTTGGGATAAAGGTTTTTTTCTTTGGAAGGTTCTGTGGGGGGCCTTACCTACTAGTGTGAAGATACTAGCTAGAGGCATTGGTCCTGATAGATGCTCGTAATGGCTAGTGAGGACCTACCTCACTTATTCAAGGAGTGCATAGCAATTTGTGGCCTGGTAGGAAAGATTTGCAAACGAGTGGAAAGGACCTAGGAGATAGGGTTCTTCAAGAACGACCTCTTCTTGGTGGGAAGGTTTTCAAGAGTCAAGCGATACTTATCAGCACACAAAATTGTTAGATTTTGTTACCTCAAACACGTGTGGAAGGCAAGGATCACCCTGAAAATAGTGAGGTTCACATAGATTTTACAAGAAAGCACAGAAGCATTTGTGGCCACAAGGAAACGAATGAACTTTGATGAGTGGAAGGGCGCAATTGATGCCACAATGAGTAGATAGTTGTTTGGGTAATTACTCAAGTCGAGGTCCTTTTCAAAAGTGTTGCGGGGTGGCTTCCGTGTTAAGAGTACAATGGCAGATTCACAAAGTGTGCGTTATCATCCAAGCATCTCAATTGCAGCCTCAAAGCGAATAGATTCAATAGTTCTAATGGAGGCTCAAATTGTGGTCACACTGTTGTTGAGGTTAACATGCATGAAAAATTCATGGCTGGTACATGTAATTCACAAGTCCGAGGCAAGTTGTATGAAGTTCACATCACAAATAGTCCAATTTGTACCTGTGGTGGCTTTACAGATCACATAGCACAAAGCAAACCAGACATTCATTGCAAGGATATTTAATTTCTCTTCCTTTGCTACTTTGGATTAGATGTGAACCATAACATGTTTATCCATCAAAACAAGCTAACAAATGAGGATCTACTTTGAGTGTTCAATTATCATTGTACCATGTAATCAAAGATAAGGAGCACCCGATAAGTAGTGGATCCCACGAACAACCATGCCATATGGTATAATTGGACCTTGTAATGTTGCTTTGGATATTTGAAACATTTTACAATGATTCATTATCATAACATTGTTGACTTCTTGATGTGTGCATAATTATAAATTGTACGACGTTACTAAGTGTAACTTTTAGTGTGAGAGAGAGAGAGAGAGAGAGAGAGAGAGAGAGAGAGAGAGAGAGAAGGAGAGGGAAATATAGTGAGAGAGAGACTAGGAAGAGAAAGAGAGAGAGTTGAGAGAGGAAGATAGATCTATTGTAGTGTCCATGCCTTTGTTTGGTATTGTTGGCAACAAGAGTTCTTGGAATGAGCTTTTTCTTCTAATTAATGTGATGCAATGTTGAGAGAGAGAGAGAGAGAGAGAGAGAGAGAGAGAGAGAGAGAGAGAGAGAGAGAGAGAGAGAGAGAGCTAAATTTAGGCTGCAAAGAGGGAGATGGATAACAATAAAAAATATATCTCCCAAAAGCTCGCTCCAATTACCTCTTGAGTCAGCATTTTTGGTAAAATATAGAATTAAGGGAACAAAAGATCGCTCCATTCCAATCCCCTTCTAATGTGAGTTAAGGAATTCATGTTGACTGTAGAATAAATGCTAGATGATTTCAATGAAGAGGCAATAGGAACATCGGAGGGAGATGTAGGGGTTTGGGTCAAGTTTTGATTCTTGGGTTTTCCTCTTCCTCTACTATATGTTTCCACCCAAGCTCTTTTACTTCCTCCACTTTCATCTCTAGTAGCAATCACAACCTGGATAGAAACATTTCTAATTGTCCACCTAGCGAATTGGGTGTTGGTTAGTGAAAGAGGGTTGCATGCTTGAGATAGACTTTAGCCTTTCTTGATAAAGAACATGGATAAAGAGAGATTTAATTGATTCTTGTCCCTCTGTAGAGACCCATTTTAGCAAAAGTTTGAGAGTTGATTTTTAAAAGAGTCATCTGGGAATAAGACTTGAAATTTATGGATCATAAGCTATAATTCAAGGTCAAACCATAGCACATTCCCATCCTTGCATACTTCCCCTATGAAGTCACACCAACATTTGAAAAAATGGCCTATGGATATTTTAGAGTTGAGTAGTAAAGTAATGGTCTCTTCTAGTTAGAGAGATAACCCCTTTTAACCCAAGTACATATCCTAAGTCCTATGAGCATCTTTGTGTCTCAAATAAGGACATGGTAAAAGAATAGCCCATTAGAAATGGTTCAAGGATATTAGGTGAGTTAGTCAAAAAAATATGATTAAGTACAATTCTTGCTACTACCTTGTCTTTGTCATTCAACAAAGTTAGCATAATGATCCTTCATTGATTGGTGCTAATAATGAAAAATTGTCAAAAGCCCATACCTTTTGATGTGTGTCTTGTAGATCCATTGTGCGGTGAGTGCAAGAGAGGGAAGGAGAGAAGGGGAAGGGGATGGACCAGACATGTTGTGTAGTCCATGGAACATTCAAGAGTAAGAAAAACCCTCTCACTCCTTATTCTTCATTATAACCAATAAGAATAGATGGGCGGTCGGCCATTTCCTTTAGGCAGCCACTTGGCCTAAAACCCCTACAATCTCCCACTTGAAGGCCAACGTGGCCCAAGTGGCTAAAGAATGTAGAGACTATTATGTACAATCGTACAAAACGTGAAGCATGACCATAGCTTCACCCTACGGCCATCATCTCTATGCAATGTGTGAACTGCTCTGCGACTAAGCTCTTGGTTAGAGCATCCGTTGGGTTTTTACTCTATGTGAACATTTGACTAGCTCAATGTATTTGCTAGCCATAATATCTCGTACCACATGATACCTAACCTCTGTGTGTTTTGACTTGGAGTGAAACATGGGGTTCTTTGCTAACGCAATCGCACTTTGACTGTCATAATGTAGCACTGGAGTCTATGTATGAAGGGGATCGGGGAACACCACAGACGGAGAGTGAGAGAGAGAGAGAGAGAACGAGACACACACGATGTGGGTGGGGAGACTTAAAGAGTGAGCAGCCCCCTATACACTTATGCTATGTATAAGGTATACAAGTCAGTGGGCGCCCAGACTCTGGGTGGCCGGGCAAGGCACAGGCGCCTATACCCCAACAACCTCCCACTTAAAGGCGACTGTGCCTTTAAGCAAGGGAACCTAGTCTAAAGACTACAAAAGGCGAGAGAAAACCGCTCTCAACCGATGTCCAATGGCTGGCTGTGATCGTGTGAATCCGGCTGTCCTGATCCCGTGTAAGTCCATACACCACCAGATGTACCGCACACGTACTGCAAGTATGTAAACACTACCTGCATATCTCCCTCGTGCACTATGCCATCATCAGTCAACAAACGACTGACAACCCCAACTGCAAATGCTCCCACTGCAGCTGCGATATCCGGTCTCAAGATCAACATCTCATACATGAGACCACCGAATGCCGATGCAATGCTAGCGGGCCCTGCTAGCTCTACGGAGCATGCATCAACATATATATCCCTGGCAATAGGCATCTCTGACTGACAAGGCGTGTCAGCCACATGCATCTCCTGACTGTCCACAAAAGACGCATCAACCTGTCGTGCAACCTCAGAGCAAACCAGCTGCTCTAGGTGTCTACTGGAAGACATATCCTGCACAACTATATCCCCATGCTCACTGTCGAGCATAGAAAGGAATGACTGCATAATCGCTGACATCTCAGTCTCCTCTGCAATCATCCACTGCAAACATGACCACTCAATCTATTGTGACTCACTAGAGCTCTTATGCTCTAACTCTGTATGCATAGACTCTTGCACAACGTCCTCCTGTCGTGACTCACTAGAGCAAGACCGCTCTACCTGTCTATCCTGCATAGAAGTATCTCGCACAACTGAGTCTCTGCTTTGCTCAGTCACTAGCAAAGCATGCATGTCTGACTCTGTCACCTCTCTGTGTGACTGCTCAAGTCGTGCCCCAACTGTGTGCACAACGAGCTCACTACTCTGCACTCCATGCAAAGTATCCTGCAACCCACAAGCAAAAGAGACTCGCCTGCTCTCTCGTTGTCTACCTGGCTGCATGATCACAGAGACAACATTGTCTCTCGCGTGATCCACATGCAATGGGTAACCTGTACCACTCGTGGCACCTCTCGCAATCACTAGAGAACCCAAATGCATCACAAAATCTCGCTCTCGTAGCGAAATCTGACTGTGTCAGACCATAACGCTGGAAGTCAAATGAAAAATCAGCCATAATGCTCTCAAAAGAGCAACCAACAATGAGTAGCAAATGTCAACCAAATCAGCCCTAAACTGGCTCGAATCGCATCAACAAAAGTCTGCAAATATGGCTGTAAAATCTGATGCAAAGTTGCACCAATAACCGTGCAAAGCCTTGCACAAAATCACAAGTCAATATGACTCAATCGCGCATAAATATCTGACAAAATTTTGGCAGAGTCTCCTTTGTAACTGGAGCAAAATCTCAACAGTAAACCTCAAAGAGACAATAATATATGCCACAATGGCCAATCCGGGAATAAACTCGACCGGAATCACCTCACAAAGTCATACATATGAGCATACCCGCTCTTGCCGGAGTACCACTCAACGGCACCTCAAATGACATACATGTGAGTGATGATTGCTGCCAAAATACCTTTCAATCGATGACCAAATGTCTGCCAGATAACTATAGCAACATTTCGCAAAACCTTGCAAGATCTGTCGCTATGCGCAATACGAAATACGGCACACAAGGGCATACACAAGTGACTCCAAACTCCAACCAAATGATGACTGAAAATCACCTGTCAAAGTGGGAGTAAACTCAACCACTAAACTGTCAAAGAGCAACCTACGGATACATAGAAGCTATGGCGAGAATCTGGATAAAACCCAACAGAGTTTCTTCTATAAATTGAGCCAAATCTCAAATAATCTCAGCCATAAACAAATACACAAATCCATATATGGCATACATAAACCGCCAAGACCATGGCAACATAGCTCACTCTCGCATGAGTGGCTCTCTGGACAAATGCATATCCAAAAACCTGTGTACACCTATGAATTTGTTGGTTGCTGCAGAAAATACTCCGTGTGTGTGAGATATACCAAAAACAGTGTTTTTGGGACCCGAAAGTGCACAAATAAACCTGCTGCTGTACTTGCTGTAATTCAAAGCATAATTTCAGCAAATAGACATCACCATCGCGTCCGGAGCGTGCCAAAAACCTGACCTAGACTCTTGGATCATGTAGATCACGCGAGAGACGGTGGCGCCCAGACTCTGGGCGGCCGGGCAAGGCACAGACGCCTATACCCCAACAACCTCCCACTTAAAGGCGACTATGCCTTTAAGCAAGAGAACCTAGTCTAAAGACTACAAAAGGTGAGAGAAAACCGCTCTCAATCGATGCCCACTGGCTGGCTGTGATCGTGTGCATCCGGCTGTCCTGCTCCCGTGTAAGTCCATACACCACCAGATGTACCGCACACGTACTGCAAGTATCTATGCAATACCTGCATATCTCCCTCGTGCACTATGCCATCATCAGTCAACAAACGACTGACAACCCCAACTGCAAATGCTCCCACTGCAGCTGCGATATCCGGTCTCAAGATCAACATCTCATACATGAGACCACCGAATGCCGATGCAATGCTAGCGGGCCCTGCTAGCTCTACGGAGCATGCATGTCTAACTCTGTATGACGGAGCTACGCAAAAAACTGCGTTTTAGAGCGCGAAAATGGCAAAAACGAGCTGCACACAGTCTTGAACCTGCTCCTGCTCCACTCTGCGTGATGCAATGTCCTCTCAATGCAAGCTCCAACGCAAGAGCTCTGCCACAACAGCATCCAAGCACTCGAATGTCAAGCTCTCCTCCGTCAAGCTAGAATGTCAAGCACTCGAATAATCCACTGAGCTCAAAAGCTCCTCTCACCAAGGAAGCCACAACCGCCTCCTCGACCAAGCTTGACCACACCAAGCTCTGATACCAATTGAAGGGGATTGGGGAGCACCACAGACGGAGAGTGAGAGAGAGAGAAGGAGACACACACGATTTGTGTGGGGAGACTCAAAGAGTGAGTAGCCCCCTATACACTTATGCTATGTATAAGGTATACAAGTCAGTGGGCGCCCAGACTCTGGGCGGCCGGGCAAGGCACGGGCGCCTATACCCCAACAATGTATACCAAGGTCTCCCACTAGACGAGATAACCACACAGCTTCTTTACTGGAACTAGAAACTGCAACATACTCTGTCTCAGTGGTGGAAGACAAAGTGAAATTTTGGATACATGATCTCCAAAAAACTGCCGCTCCAACGAACAAGAAAACATAACAAGATGTGGATCGCCTAGTGTCCACACAACCCGTATAATCCGAATCAGTGTAACCAACTATGGATGCATCATTGTTCCCAAAGCATAGCACTTGCTAGCTAAGCCCTTGATGTATCTCAAGATGTGCTTCACTGCTTCCTAATGCTTTCTGCGTGGATTTGCCATAACCCTACTGGCCACTCCCATTGCATATGCAATGTCTGACCGTGTGCTAGCCATGGCGAACATAAGACTGCCAACTGCCAAATAATACGACACCTTTACCATATGTGCCTTTTCAAGATCCGATTTGGGACAATCATGCTTGCTAAGTTTTTTGTATGCAGCCATTGAGGTACTCAATGCTTTCCCCCCTTGCGTATTAAAATTTTGTAAGAACTTGTGAATATACTCTTCCTGCAAAAGTTCAAGTATACCACGTTTGTGATCTCTCTTGATATGCATACCAAGAAAGTGATGTGCATCACCCAAATCTTTCATAGCAAACTGCTTGCTTAAGGCATCCTTAAGAAGTGCAATCTCATCTTTTGACTTCCCAACTATGAGCATATCATCCACGTACAAAATCACAATGATGAGGGAACCATCGTTCAACCTCTTTGTGCACAAGCTATGATCCTCTTGGCTTCATACGCAACCCTAGGACTGAATGTACTTATCAAACTTGATGTACCATTGCCTTGAGCCTTGCTTTAATACA
Source organism: Adiantum capillus-veneris (assembly GCF_014529385.1). Classification (NCBI taxonomy): domain Eukaryota; kingdom Viridiplantae; phylum Streptophyta; class Polypodiopsida; order Polypodiales; family Pteridaceae; genus Adiantum; species Adiantum capillus-veneris. The sequence continues at coordinate 15,408,995 of NC_140934.1, forward strand.
TACAAAGCTTTCTTGGTCTACACACCATTTCTGCCCGTGTTGGCTTCTCAGGTTTTATCACAAAACCTTTTGGCTATTTCATGTAGACGTCCTCTTCAAGATCCCCATGAAGAAATGCTGTCTTCACATCCATTTGGACCAGTTCCATGTCCTCGATGGCTAGCAAACCAAGCATAAGACGCAATGTAGTCATCTTGACCACTGGAGAAAATATTTCATCAAAATCCACACCTTTCGTTTGCTTGAACCCTTTTGCAACCAATCTAGCCTTATACTACTTGGGCTCGAGATCATCTATGATATACTACATCCATTTGCATAGCAATGCCTATTTACCCGTAGGTAATTTTGTCAATTCCCAAGTTTCATTTGCTAAGATCAAGTTATACTCAGATTGCATAGCCTCTTCCCACTTTACGCTATCGTCCATTTGAATGGCCTCTTTGTAGCAAGTAAGTTCACCGCAATCATTTACTAGCAAGTAGTCTAATCTTGGCTCAAAATGCTCAAGTGCACGAGATGTACAAGCAGATCTCCAAAGTGCCTAACTGCTGGATTTCGCTCTCTCTGGAGCAACATGTGTGTGTGTACGTACTAGTGGAAGGTGCATCACTAGCGCGTCCAACATTTGGTGTAACTAGTGGTGAAGAAACATCCTCAAACCGTACTCTGCGATACTCAATGTCTTTCACTGGCTTTCTATGCATCTTAGACTCGTTGCATATCATCTGTGAGTTGTGTATAACCTTCTTAGATTTCGGATGCTAGAGACGATATCCCATTTCTCTATCCACACCATATCCAATGAAGATGCACTTGTGTGATTTGGGGTCCAACTTTTGTCTAAGTGCTTTTGGCACATGTGAGAATGCCTCACCCCCAAATACACGTAATCTATCATAATTGGGCTCTTTGCCCGTCCACATATCCTATTGAACCTTGTACTTTAGTGGTGTACTAGGTGACCGATTGATCAAATAAGCAGCCGTCGTAACAGCTTCACCCCAAAATTATTGAAGTAAGTTGGCCGTAGACAACATAGAAGTGACTCATTCCTGAATGGTTCTATTCATCCTCTCAACCACACCGTTTTGGGCGGGTACGTAAGGCATGGTAAACTGTCTTCTAATGCCTCTTTTATTGCAAAAGTCCTTGAACTCGGAGGAGATGTACTCGCCTCCATTGTCACTATGCAAAGCTTTAAGATTTCTACCCAATCGGTTCTCTACCAGTGCTAAGAACATCTGAAAGACACTAAAGACGTCGCTTTTCTACTTCAAGAGATAAACCCACACCTTTCTAGTAGAGTCATCTATGAATGTTTGGAAGTATAACGCTCCCCCTAGAGACTTGACTGGCATAGGTCCGCACAAGTTGCTATGAACGAGATCTAGAGGACTCCCTAACTCCTTGTCCAAAGGTGTTAATGTCAACCTAGTCTGTTTGCCATAGATGCAATGCTCACATAAAGAGAAGTTAGAACAATCTAATACATGGATATAACCAAAACGCTGCAAGACTTTCATTCCCTTTTGACTCATATGTCCTAGCCGGTTATGCCACAACTCTATAGACGGCATCTTGGATACACAAATAGAATTCTCTTTCAGAGAAGAGACATAAAGTGAGTACAATGAGCTAGACTTATAGCCTTTAAGCATGACTAGATTTCCCTTCTTGATAATCCAAGAACCATGAGCAAATATGGTAGTGTAACCCAAATCATCTAGCTATACAACTGACATCAAACTCTTTGTCAATTTGGGTAAATGTCTGACATTATGCAGCGTAAACTTAGTCCCATTACGTGTAGAAAACTTGATGCCTCCCACACTGCATGTATCAAGCTCATACGAATTGCCTAGCTTCACTATGCCATGCGTGGTAGTGTATGTAGAAAACCACTCCTTGTGAGGAGTCGCATGAAAGCTAGCATCTGAGTCCACAATCCAATTCTACGCATAACACTCATCAAGAGTTAACAATGTACCAAGACTCAAATCCAATGTGAAAATCAACACATCAATTGGCATCAAAAACTGTCTCATCGGCTAGATACTCAACCGCATTAAGCTCTTCAATTTTCACGCTACTTTTAGGTTTGTCAGACTTTGCTTTCTCTTTGCCCTTATCACGCTACATTGTGCGGTAATCTTTCTTCAAGTGTCCCTTTTTATGGTAGTAGTAACACTCAACATTTCTCATGTCTTTGCCGCGACTCTTGCTACAACCTTGCCTGCAATCATGTCAACGACTGTGACTATGACCACGCTGCCTTTGCTTATCACAATTGCCACTAGCCACATACGCATCACCATGCGCACTTGCATCAAGAGATTGACACCGAATCTCCTCAGTGAGCAACGTACTAGAAATATCAATGAAAACTAGCTTGCCATTAGGCACATAATTGCTTATTGCTGTGTTGAAGGTATCCCATGACGATGGTAGCGCACATAGCAAGAAAATATCCTTCATTTCATCATCGAAATTTGATTCTCCTCTGTATGGGGAGAAAACTCTCAAATCCAATAGATCAAAAGTAACGCATAAACTGCTTAAAAGAACTACTGGGCATAAACTGCTCGAAACCACTACTGTGTGACCGCCAACTCAACGTCAAAAGCACAAGAAACCTCCCAGATACATATCCTATGGTGAGGGTCCTGTAAGAGGGGAACTCCAGCTACCTGTATCATCGAAGGTATCTCAACATTTGAGAATACCCGTGCTCAAAGAAAACCTCACACTATCGACCCTCTAAAGGCTAATGGAGACACAAAATGATTAGCCATAGTCTCACAATCGGGAGAACTGCCAAAATAGACAGAAAATGACTCCACACTTAGTATAATATGCAATGTCCGCAAAACTATTGTTGGTGCTACAACCAAAGCCCCAACGTTTAGCACCATTGTCAGGGATACAACCACCTAAGCTAGAGAAAGAAATTGACATGTTTGTTTCTCTTCAAAACCTTTCTTTAACTGATTCTAGAGTGATCCTTCTTTTTGTACATAGGCAATCATTGGTGTGGTTGTTTCTGTTTAAGTGTTTGGGGATGTTGGGGTATCATAGCCACATACCTATAGAGTAGGACTCAGGTCAATGGGATAGACTCTTGGCCTCTTGGATGAGAAAGGGGTATCCACTGAGTCAAAAGAGATATTCACTGAAAACCATTGTTGGACCCGGTGGTGCTACAACCAAAGCCCCAACATTTAGCACCATTGACAGGGATGTAACCACCTAAGCTATAGAAAGAAATTGACACGTTTGTTTTGCTTCAAAACCTTTCTCTAATTGATTCTAGAGTGATCCTTCTTTTTGTACATAGGTAATCATTGGTGTGGTTGTTTGTGTTGAAGTGTCTGGGGATGCTGGGGTATCAGAGCCACATACCTATAGAGTAGGAATCAGGTCAATGGGATAGTCTCTTGGTCTCTTGGATGAGAAAGGGATATTCACTGAGTCAAAAGTATACACTGACAAAAGGTCTAGAACTCTAGAGTAATACTGAACTATTGTTCATAAGAGGGTATCTGACTTGACAAGGTTATTGAGACACTTTACTTTTTGAATCTTCAAGATTGGGTCAAATGAAAAGGCACCAAAATTTTTATGTGATAAAAAAAATCTCATTGAAATAACACAAGTTTCGTGAGGCTACAAGAAGATACACACATTGTCTTGATAGAGTGCTAAGGAGCCCCATTAAAAAATCATGGGAATACATTTATTGCATCAGCGTGGATGTCCTTTTTTTTTAACAAATGTTAAAAGTGGGACATTGAAATCATCCTCACCTAGGGGTTTTGAGGTGGATTGCACCCAATTTGGGTTTGTCTTCAAATGCCTTAGAGTCACTATCTTTGTGGACCTCAAATAGAACCATAGACACAAACATTGTAATGGTAGATGCATCTTCACTTTCCCTCACGATATTTGGCATGAGATGGTTCTCAACAATTTTTGAAGCAACCACCTTTGCTATGCCAACATGTGAGAATCACTCAAATGTTCCATTGTAAGCAATTGCAAATCAAAATCAAATCAAATGCACTCTTCAAGTCTTGAGGCTTCTAAGGGTCTTACCAATGGCTTGGGTGCCTACTTTCTTTGTATAGCCACGTCATCACCAAATAAAAATTTCTCCTTCTCTGTAAATGGAATCTTATTAATTACTATATTTAACATGCACCATAATTGTAGACTCCAGAGGATAAAACTACCCTAACTTGCCTAAAATTTTCCCAACCTTAACAACCTTTGGATTTATGCTTATTATCCTTTTGCCATTTCACATCATGTGGTACACATGACACCAAGGAAACAAGAAGAACATCCAAGATGGCATCATCAACACTCCCACTAGTTCTCACAAACAATCTTTAGTCCATCACAAAACTTTTATTTATATATATACACACACACACACACACACACACTTTTTCGTTGATAAAAATAATTTATATCAAATAGAAAATATTATCAACACAAGACCATAGCATGTTTCTCACAATGGTGTACCATATCAATGACATGAATTATATAGACCTAATTTTAGCCCATACCACATCGTAGATAGTAATAGCATTGCCCCTAGCAAGCAATAGCATAGACAAGCATGCGGATAGTGGTAGTACTATGCAAGCCAATTCCACACAACATAGGTCAATAGCACAAGCTTAGTAGCATTGTATCTCTTCCATGCAACATATAACATTTATCCTAGCTCAAAATACAAATAACCAAAAATAGCACATAGCACATAGCTCACATTTATCCTAGCTCATAATACAAATAATAAAAAATAGCACATGTAATCAACACAAGACCATAACACATAGCTCACAACAATGTACCATATCAATAGCATGCATCATATATACATGTGCCTCACCAATAGCACATAGAAGACAATAATAGCACTCCCCATAGCAAGCAATAGCATAGACAAGCATTTTTGTTAGCGGAAGTGGTATGCATGTTGATACCACACAGTAGAAGCTTAGTAAAATTCTATATATGCATGCATCATAAAACACTTATCAAGGCTAATAGTGCAAAGCAAAAGAAAATAGCGCAAACAAATTTCACATAACATAGATCAATATTTCAACCAATCATTGATAGAATTCCACTTCTAAGAAATTTAGAAGTATATAGTACAAGCAGATAAGACCAGGAACCACCCTAAAAATTGTCCATAGTTATTGACCAAGAACCACCCTAAAATTGTCTTGCAACGCTAACAAGTTACTTCAAACGTGAATGATTGATGACAATAGTGATAGGTTCTATAAAGAGGAAAAGGCTAATACCTTGTTAATTCCAAAAGATCAAAAGTTTTGTAAGTAAAGAAGATTGCTTACATGCTATTGGGGCTTTGGAAAGAATGTTAGATAAGTTCACTTTTGGAAAATTTATAGAGAGTTTCTAAAATGAGAGTAGTTGTAAAGGGTTTTTCTTTGTTTTAAAGAGCCAGATTTACCCTCATGCCCTATAATTTCTCCATTAAATATTTCTTGCCTTATAAACACTAGTTTCACACCACGACCAGACAAATCCTTTGTACTTTTTAAGTTAACTTCAATTTTCTATTTTAGAAAAATCGTTAAAACTCCTTGCAAGTGCGTATGGTTGGGATTCAACCCACAAATAGTATGTAGTGGTTTTGTAAACCACAATTTCATGGTACAAACATAGAGTTGAACCATATAAGTGCTTACAAGCCTATCTCTTTTTAACTTTACAATGAGCTCAAGAAGAGCAATCCAATACCTTGCATTTATATAAAAACCTATCGTTTGCTGCATGCGGTGGGGCACACACGTTCTTGTGACCAATAAATTAAATTCCATCCTAGCAAAATATCATATATACAAGTGAGTAAGACTAAAACAACAAACATTATAGTTTCCTTCGCTCTCCAAAACTTCTAAAATTGCTTTTTTGTTCTAGTCACATGACATACTATGTCCCAACCAAGTTTTGAAGAAGCTTATCACACAATTTTATAAATAGCAATGTTGAGACCCAACCTGATTTATGTTTGATACTTTCATTAAAAAAGTAACTATTTTGAGAACATTGTTCATGTTGTTTATAGGAACATGGCTACGTTTCTAATGTCTATTCTATGTGTTTGCATATTGTCTTGATCTAACATGTTTTTGCGGTAACTAAATTTTTTTGGCCATGTCAATGGGCTTTTAAAGTATATGTTGCACAAAAATGCCCTTCACAATGTTAAGCCAAGGGAATGGTTGCTTAAATGGTTTATGTACTATGCATGCAAATATGCAAAAAAGTCAAAAGTACAAGCATTACTCAACATGCATTGAAACACTATTGTTTCCCCATAGAATGCATTCAAGAAAATGCTTTACACTTTTTTGGACAAATGTAGTAGTGGAAGGTGACTACCTCGTCTGAAGCATTGAGAAGTGTGCATCCTCAAAGCAAGTGGCAAAGTTTTGGAGCATAGTTGGGAGAGAAAACAAGAGTTTGTCAAGCGAGATATTGCTCACAATAATGGCTTTTTGGATTGTGTGTTAAGGTCAATAATCACTAACATGGTTTAGTTATTATGAGGCAAAATAAGGCAAGCTTTGTAAAGGAGAAGTGTTACTTGAATGCATAAGAGTAAAAAAGGATCACAATACTTAGATACATGAAAGATTGGAACATATCTATAACATCTAATTTAAGTGAATTTATTGGCATTCGACCACATCGCTACCACATCGAGTAATATGTACAAGTAATAGGTAATGAAGAAGAGCAATCATGGTTCCAGGCTATTAATCACAAGAGCCACTCTTGTAGCATGGTACCATTTTGGCACCAAACAAACGGCATAACTACACATAGAGATACAACTCAAGAACTTGGACTAACTGCCCACTTTGTTCAACAAACCTTGAATTATTAGACTCTAAGTTTAGTTGCTTTGTTGACATACTAGACTCTAAATTTAGTAGATTTGTGCAAGATAATCAAGTTTGATTCTTGAATGATGTAGAGGGGAGTTTCAAGGAATCATCCAACTACGAGTTTGAGACAATCTTGTGGAGTATAATTTAAAAAACTCTAAAAAAACTATAGATTGATGACTACACTATGAAAGTTGGAAACTGTACATAGACTATTGGGAAGTGTATTCCATAATCACTAATGGTGTAGCGTTAGGCTATGGTGGATGAAACCTTAGCTTAACAATGGTGTTAAGGTTAGGGTTAGAGAAATGGAGATTATGGTAGGTTATGCCAAGGGCAAGAGCATAAAGAGAGAGAACTAGTATAGACAAAGTGATAGAGTCAAAGGGCAAAGATTCATTAGAAAAGAGCCTCTCAAATAGGCTTGGTGCTTTACAATCATTGTCTAGAGAGGTGAACCCTTTTGCTAATGGACCATCTCATCATTTACCTCTTCCTAGGTGGCTAGAGGGTATTCCCATATGGTGCCATAAGTTGGGCTTACCCTAACAATCGCCCCCTTAAGCCAAACTTGGGGTAAAGACTTCATGTGTTCATGTCATGGTGTACTCCTAGGCTAACATGATTCATCTACCTAATACATCATGGTGGTTCTCGTTGGATTTAACACTTTGCAGTTCTCAATTGGATACATCGTGGCAATTCTCACCAGATTCAACGACCATGGTTCAATGTCTCATGATACAATCATAGTGGTTCTCTATCGGATTCATCGTTATGGTTCACAAGTGAAACTTATTAGGTTCACTAGTAGTCCTAGGTAGTACAAAATTATTCATTCATGGGGTTTTAATTCATTAATGAAGAAGGGTTGTGGATGTTGTCCTTCATTGTTGATCTTGTTGTCATAGTTGTTTGTTGGCATCTTCATCATCATTTTGTTGGCTTCATGTGTTGTCGTCTTCATGTTGTCATTCGTCATGTTGTTTTGTTGATTATTTGTGATTAGTATATCATTATCTTCATTGGCCAGATGTATTGAGGTTGTAGTCACAATGGATAATGTCATAATGCATACATACATTTCATTTTGTGTGCTTGTGTGTGTGCCCCATGTGTGTGCATAGTGCTTTTGTGCACAAGTATTACATATGTTTCATTATTGGCTTCATGCACATACGATACATACATATAGGAGTGTGCTCTATGCGTCCAATTTTTCATGAAGTGTTTTTTTTAATGTCTAAGCAAAAGTGTGGTTTTGCCAATCTCAAAATTGGATAAATCATACATATCAAAAAATTTGCAAGGCTCAAGGTGATGCTTTGTGTTCTTCATCTCATTTCGAGTACTACTATGAGAATGCCTCCTTCACAAGGACTGCTTGAGAAATCCTTCTTAAGCCTCACTTCTATGCAGTAGCAGTGTATGCACAAGGGCCTAAAGGGGTTTCAATATAAGTTGCCTTTTGTTATAAATTGACTTGTAGCTTTTTTTAAAATTAGTATTATTATTATTGAGATAGCAACGAATTGCACATGTGACGAAGTAGCAAGCTACTTGCCTTTTGTCCACAGTATACTTATGCACATGGAGTGCATAGATGAAGCCTAGTTGAAGCGTTGTGTTGCTTGTACACACAATTTAGTCAACATGCAGCATTGCTTTGTAGTGCTCAACCAAGCTCACAGATCCGCAGTAGAAATTCAAGAGCACATACTTGTAAAGCTGTCATCTACAATAAATTCAAGAACACAGACTATTAGATTCTTTACATTAATTGCACACTCTATACCTTGGTTGAAATAAACACTCCTTAGCCTTCAACAATTTCCAGAGTTATCGGCGCTTGATCGTAGCCTTGAAATTTTCCATGGACAGGCATTGAGTGTGAAGAGAACAAGGCATCTTTATGAGTTTTGGCTTGGTGGGGAACAAGGCAGCTCTGCTCAGGCTTGGCTTGGTGGGGAACATTGTGTGATCGGTGGTTGCATGCACTGAGTGAACAATGGAAAAACACCTGAGCCAGGGGCTATTTATAGGCAGTTTAAAGGCTAATTTATAAGTGATCAAAGTACTCGGGAGAGAGATCTTGATAGCATGTGGGTGTAGACGTGGCACCAAGCCAGTATGGCCCTTGATGTGGGTGCTCTGTGGTCAAGATAGTGCAAGAGGGCTTGCTGTAGGACTGTGGTGAGTAGGTGCAAGTCGAGACTAGGATTCAGTGGAAAGCATTTATAGTGCTATGCAAAGCATATGGTAGTGTTGGTACAAGTCTCAATACTTCTTGGTGGTGATGCAAAATGTGTAAGCGAAATGACAATTTTGCACATGGAGATCGATGGTGAGATGTCGATTATAGTGGCTTGGGCGAGAGGCTTCAATAGGATTTTCCAAATTGGTGTGACGTCAATGGCGAACCCAAATAGGGTTATAAGATATGGTTGAGCGCTCCCTTATAAAATCCGTCGGGCAGCCCTTGTGCAAGTGGGCACCCACCTTCAAAATATTGTTCCCTTTGACCCTAGAAATAGGGTGGCTTGTACCATAAAATCCCCAAAAATAGCGATGTGCATTGGGTAAGCAATGAATGCTCAAAAAATCACACACACACACACACACACACACACACACACACACACACACACACACACACACACACACACACACACACACACACACTTTCTTCAGCGGTTGCACAAACTGTAGAACATAGTCAAAATACCCGAGCTTAATCAAGATGATAGGAGGATCAAATACAGTCTGAATATGGGGCTTAGGAGCTCTATAGAAAGCTCGCAACAAGGGCTTGTAGCACATACAAATCGCAAGAGCAAACAAAAGCTAGATAGATAAAATATGCTTGTGTAAAAATTACAAAATACGAATGAAATGGCCTATTACTAATGTATCAAATTGGCTCAAAATCAAGATTTATTAGCGTGGAATGAAACTAATGCAAGACAAAACAAATCCTAAGTACTCGCAATAAGCACAATTATATTAACCAAGAAGGATAGTGGCCAATTGGACTTTCCAATAACTTGCCCAAGCTTGATTGAGAGCTTGTGATTAGGAGTTTTACGAGAGGATTCTAATGCAATCTATCAAGCTTTATTGACATGTACAATCCTTTGATCCCAAGCTCTTACTGTTAGGAAATAAGACGTAGCTAAATAGATTTTTGAGTAGATTATTTAATGGAGAGAGATAGATTTCACACACAAGAGCAGCCACTCAATGGCTTTAGCACTTCAAAAGAAGAAGTGGTTTACAAAGGGATTAAACCCTTAATAGAGCTCCCGCCTTGCTTCACTCTCACCACCTCACACTCACCTTGTTACATAAACTTCACACTATGAAATGTGTGTAGAAATGGCCTCCTTTTATAGGCCAAAAGGGCTGCCATCTCTTATGAGAGGCAGCCATGTGTAGCCGCCCTTGTGCGAATAAGTCCAAATCGGACCCTCCAATCCGCCCATGTGTGGCCGGCCGCCCTTGAGAAGACAAGTCCGCTTTTGAATTCGGCCACCGGCCATTGACTTTCGACCACCGGCCACCGGCTATTGACTTTCGACCACCGGCCATCGGCCATTGACTACCGGCCACTAGCCAACCGACCGGTTGTTTTCCGACCACTTTTCGACCGCCGTCTGGCCATAATATTCCGGCGAAAAAAAAGTCTCAGGGGCCTCCGCCCCCGAGGCCTCTAAAGTTGCCCCTGATTCTTGTTCGTGAAAATTTTGGTTTCTGGTGAGTGATTTTCGTTCACGCACGATGGCTTCTCTTCATAATGGGGGCCTTACAAATGTGCGCTTTTACCACAAAAAATTACAAGGGTAAATCAGGCTCCAGACTTAACACTTACACTAAACACCCTGCATTCAACCCCTTGAATATTAGCACATGGATACACATGAATTTTCAAAATAAAATATACTTCAATATTATTTTTTCTTGATGAAGTTAGATCAAACCAAATAAGCATTGCAACTAGGATAAGGTGCAAAAGATAAATCAAATAAAGCTTTAAACAACATGGACTTTTATTCAATCAAAAACTCTAATATGAAAATCATGCAAAAATATTCGTACAATCATTCAACTCCGTCTCCGTAAATACCCACTTAAAAAGTACAATATTCACAACAAGAGCTTAATGTTGTCACCCATATTTTTTCTTCAAAAAAATAACTAAAATTTACCTAAAATATATGTATCTCTCCAGTGGGTGAACAAGTGTCTTACTATGTCATATAGAATGCATATATCTAATATCACAAAAAATAATACAGTGCCTCATATCATGATGATACTTGTCATGTGGAAAGTTCACAAAAAATCAAACCAAACAATATAAACTCTTCATTGAAAACTTTTCTCCAGAGCTATCCATTTTTAGAACATGACACACAAAATTCAACCAGAACAACTACAACACCCTCTAATCTCGATTAATGACTTCACCATAGATAACTCTTCAAAAAATCCAAACATACATTGAGTTGAAAACAAAACTCTAGACAGATGGCCACAAACAGCTAAGACCACTCTAGACACCAAGCTACAACTCCATACTAGACCACTTTTGGGCTTTGAACATAGTCCATACATCCATACTTAGAACTAGCTATTGTTGTTGGTCTACATTTTTGTTAGTTATTTGTCTTTTGCACCTCCATGGGTAGTCCTAGTATGAGTTGCTCACCTCATCAAGGTTTTTTTTTGGCAAAATTTTTCTCTGGTCCACAATGACTAAATGTCTTAGAAGAAAGAATTATGCCCTTTATGGAGTTGCATTTAGCTCCATGTGTTAGCATGTATTGCTATCAAAAGCTTAGTGGCTTAGTCAGCCCCTCTAAAAATTCCAATAGCACCATGTGCCAACACGTGGTGCTACACACAATTCCACAAAGCGCTCAAATTAGCCACTTTGAAGCATTTTGTAGCACTACGTGCTAACATGTGTTGCTACAAGTAGCTCCACAAAGCACTTAAATTAGCCCTTTTAAAACGTCCTATAGCACTACATATGGACTCGTGGTGCTACAGGATACTCCACAAAGGGCTTCAATTACCCCCTATGAAGCTTCTATAGCATCGCATGCTAACATGTGGCGATACAAGAAACTCTGCAAAGGGCTTAAAGCCCCTCCTCTAAAGATTCTTATAGCACCATGTGGCAACATGTGGTGCTACACCTAGCTCCACAAAGCGCTTAAAATAGCCCCTTTGAAGCTTCCTATAGCACCATGTGTCAACACATGGTGCTATAGGAAGCTCCATAAAGTGTTTAAATTATCTCTTATGAAACTTCATATACCACGAGGTGCCGACACGTGGCGCTACGAGAAACCCTGCAAAGGGCTTAATGTCACTCTGAAGATTCCTATAGCACCACCTGCCAACATGTAGTGCTACAAGTAGCTCCACAAAGCTCTTACATTGGCCCCTCAAGTGTTGACGCATGGTGCCACAAAGATCTCCATAAAGCACTTAAATTATCCCTTATAAAGCTTCCTGTTGTACCACATGCCGACACATGGTGCTACAAGTAACTACGTGAAGGGCTTAAAGAGCCTATTAAGTTTCTTAAAGAACCATGTTTTGACATGTGGTGCTATAGGTAGCTCTGCAAAGCGCTTAAAGCCCCTATGAAGCTTCTTATAGCACCACATGTCGACACGTGGTGGTACATGTAGCTTTGCAAAGCGCTTAATTTTTTCTTTTTAGACATCTAGCCACTGTGTCTAAGAGAAAAATTTGGCAAAAAAGGACTTCTTTGTAGTTCCATGTACCATGATGTGTTGACACCGAGTGCTATATGTAGTAGCTCCACAAGAAGTTAAGTTCTCCATTGTGGACAAGAGAAGCACTAGGAAAAAAAAACCTCCAAAGATTTGTAGTACCACATGCTGACACATGGTGTCGTTAGGGAATTTGGGAGGTCATTTGGAGGGCCTTCTAAGAAAATACAAATTTTTGCCTTCTCTCTCTAGAAAATTGGTGTGGTAAAAGAAAAGGTGTCCTCATCAACCATGCAAAAAGTGTACTTCAAAGTGGATTCTTTTGACAGAGTCATAATGGCCATATGGAATGCCCCTTTTTACTTATATTGAATGCAACTCGTCATATAGGAGGGAATTTCTTTTTCATACGATGTATGCAGTAGGTAGTCTAGGGAGTAATGGTGCTATACTATTTCGTTTCTTGATTTTCTTGACTGTGTATTCATGGATTCTTCATCCATCCCCTCAAACCTTCTCGCTAAATGTCATAAATATAATCTACATGTTGATTTGATCTTGAATATGAGCCTTTATGCAAGTGAAGTAAAACAAAGACAATAGTAACACACACGGAGAAAACAAGACTCAGAGTAGAAAGAGCAAAACACATAGATTTATGGACAAATGGCTCCCTCTATCCTTTGAATCCTATGACAAATGCCTCCCTTGCATTTGTAAATCCGACTAATTTATTGACCTTTGCAGGTGACAGACAGAATGGTTTATTTGGCTACTGCAAAGCTCTAACTGGGAATAAAAATTCAGAAAAGCAGGGTTCACCATCAAGAAAATGAGATTATACGCATTTCTACTTTGCATTGTGAGGAACAAAAAACCCTTTTGCAGTGCACACCAAGAATACAAGCACTACAAGAAAAGTGTGTAACTTACAAAGGAAAGATACAAGCTTAGGTGCCCGTGTGCGAAAGAAGAGAGTACGGGATCTTGAAACCTTGAAATTTGGCTTTGGAGGTCTCCAAAAAAGAATCCAAGCATTGAGGTCAAGATTGTGAACCTTTTAGTTTATTCCAATTATACATTGTTTTTTCTTATGTCTGTTATATTTTCTATGTAGACATGCTATATATCCACACAAAGAAAACATAGATCCAAAGGCCAAATGTAGGAAAGCAGTTGAAGCCTTTGATAACAAGTGGTTTCGCAAATGATATAATGCATGACAAAAAGTATAAGATTTTTGCAGCGGATGTTGTTGACCATTTTATTACAAAGAATGTAGTGCCTGCAAGTGAATATAGGGCACACTTGACTCCCTTGGTGTGAGTAAGAAAGAGTACTCAGCTATTCAATAGTCTATCTCCTCCATTTTTGTGAAGAATGGAATAAAGTCTAAACTTCTACCAATTGTAGCAAGTGTTTGGAAAGAGACACTTCAACTCAACCATGCATAGATAGATTTCATTGGATGTTCATTTCATATTGATGGTATTTATAGATCTCAAGGAACAATTGTAACCTACAATGAGTACAACAATATCTTCATGGACCTCACTTTGTTGCAAACTAGAATGGTTGAGTTCTACAATGTAACATTTGAAGAGACGAGTGGTGTTCTGCATTTTGTTTTGAAGTTAGATGAGTGTGAGATCTTTAAAGAGAAGAAGCTAGAACGAGTCACAATAACATTGATGAATAGAGCTCTTTCAAAATGCCCCACTGATGATCCTTCATACTTCAGTGCTCAATCAAAAACAAACATATGGTGGCTTGGTGCTTTTTAGGTATTCCATTTCCACCTTCTCTTTAGCTTTGGTGAGCCCTTTTGAGATTTAATTTTAGATTTACTTTCACATCTCATGCGGATTTAATATTGAAGGTAAGAAAGAATACCACGACATTCTATGTTGGGTGTTCCATCAAACCCCTATCCCTGATATCATTGATAAACAAATGAATCAAGGAAAGGTGTTGGTTGTCAATGGGAGGGGAGACTTTTAGGTCTAATGGCATCTTGCAGGTGACCTTAAAACACTGAAGTATATGTATAATTGTGGAATGGGTGCTATGGTAAAGGCTCCATGCTTGTATTGTATGGAGCCTGTAAAGACGATGGACCCAAAATGGTGGAGAAAGGCACCTACTCGCCACAATGAGGATCTTAATTTCCACCCAGTTCTAGATATTCCAATTGTCAATGTCCACATTTGTACAATGCATACTCTTTGTAGAATTCTAGAGAAGTTGGTGTATATGTACATTGGGTTTGCTCGGAAAATCAAGAACTCAAAAGAACAGAAGGTTGGAATAGTGGCGCTTGAACTAGTTTTGTCAGAGATGGGTCTCCATGGGGGCAATGTGAAAATCCAGCGGCGGACGAGAAAAGGTCAATCAATGATAAAGATGTACCTTGCAAACATCTACTAGTGGGGTCAAGGCACGTTGTTATTTATCAAAGCCAACAGACGTCAAAGATAATAAGCTAACCAAGCGTGGAAGGATATAGAAATCCACTTATGTCAACAAAATTGAGTTTGAGCAATGGAAGAATCTCCATATGGCAGTGAAGGACCAGGAACCCAAACTCGCAATGCCAAGGGTGAAGTGTGGCATTCCATCGATGTGGTATTTCAGACGTGTGACAAAGATGAGTGGACACAAAATGATCTAAACAAGTTTAAGGAGAACCTTCAGCTACTAAAGAAAGCATCTAGGTTAGCATGGACTGAAACTCACATTACTCATTACATGGTATTGGTAACGCACCCTTTTAAATGATAAGGCCTAAAAGGTTGTTTAAAATTCCTAACAACTTGTTTTATTTGCAGCACATCATTTTCAATCACTTACCATACTTCATTCAAAAGCATGGAAACCCAGGCATATAAACACCCAAGGCTTGGAAAAGTCTCATTACATGGCGAGGAATGCATATTTCAGACACACACGTCATGGTGGCTCTCGAGATAAGGAGAAAAATTTGAAAGAGTTGTTTCAGTGGTTTTATCGCAGAATCCTTGATTGGTTGCAAAGAAAAAACATGTATTAGACTACTCAGCAATAGCACAAGCAATTAGGCATTCGCAACAAAGAAAACAGAAACGAGTAGAGGCATTCAACAACTCCAGTGCTCGTGAAGGCCATAGAAAGTGAAGAGAGACGATGCAATATGTTAACCACATGTGGATTGAGAGATTTTGATTTTAGGTCACAACATGTACAAGAGATGCCTAATGAGATAATAGATACAGTACAAGTCACAAGTCTCTCTACTTGATGACAAATAGTGGATATCTTTTGGCACATTACCCTTGTATTGGATCATTAAATGTTTTCCATAATCTTATAGTTCATTTGGGTTTTGTTTCCCCAAAGTGAGTACCATTGCTGTGTATGTGTAATAATAAGTTGCACGACCACCAGTGTACCCCAGACAGTATCCAAAACATTCTATAGCAAAAATTTTGTCGACGAGGATAACTTTGTGTGCATTTTGTGGTAGCATTGGTCCACCTAGGAAGCGTAAGAGTGTCTTGAGGGTGAATGTTGCAGTACTTTCCTCTTGGGACATTCCATTGTGAAATACTAGTATGGGTGCCTCAGAGAGTTTGGCAAGGTATTGTCCTAGTGCTGCATCCCATCCATGATACTCTCTTGTCCGATGGCAAAGAAAGTCATCCTTTTTAGGAATCCATGACTGTACACAAAAGGATGAGTTAGAGAAGGACAGTGACATCTAGATTTTTTATTTTTATTTTTTTTTTTGGGGGGGGGGGGGGGGGGGGGGCTTACCATGTAGCTCTCATCTTGCATATGTAAGTCATCCTTCCATAAGTCCACTGACCTCGTGGACCCTTGTGCGGGACGTATAAACCAGTCCTCTACGTCTTGAGTACTGATTGATGGCCTGAGGTTGTTTTCTAATAGCTTGGAAGGTGGCCTCATCTGGGAGTGTCTCTCTATACTTTTCTACCTTGTCAAAGCAAAGTTTGAGGCACTCCATTGGGTTACTAGAGGTTTCCATTGCCTCATCATCAGTGTTGTCTTCATCAGATACAAATCCACTCCTCCCCTCTTGAAATTTGGAGAGTGTGGCAAGTGCAAGTCCTCCCTTAAAGAAAATATACTTTGAATGTCATGGAGGAAAATGTATGATCTCTCACCAAATTTGAAGTTTGGCAGTCTAGGAAGCATCAATGTGGCTTGATTCTCATTAAAGCCAAAGACATCTAAAGGTAGTTTGACGTCAGATGTTTTAACTGTAAGTATTTTGCTTCGTTGTACCTCTTTAGCCTCTACCTCAAGATTAATATCCTCCTCAATCTTAGGAACCTCATTGGACTCCAAGTCCTCATCGTCTTGTTCATCGGGTAGTAGATCCTCCTTATCCATTACCTCTGAAGGATAATTCAATAGACTAGCAAATAGAGAATTTAAGAGTAGAAGGAACCCAAAGGATTCTTTAATTAGCTTTCAATCTCGTTCGTGCATAGGGTCTATAGATAATAGGCAGCTGATGGTACTTCTTGTATGACCGTCTTGTGGAATCACAATCTGTTAAGTGCATCACCACCATGTCAGCAAGAACAACTCTGCAAGCTGCCCATGTGGACCTCAAGCTAAAACTTTTCTCTTTTAGACTTGAGGAAATCGTTGTGCTGAGCTATAAGGTCATCCTGAATGAATGGGGCATTGAAGATAGAAGAGACCTTGTCGACAATTTCAGTAGCTCCTGTAGATACTGCAAAATCAAAAAGTCTTTCATCCACACATGCAGGATTTTCAACCCCTTGCTTACATTTTGTAGTTGGCTCACTGGCAGAAGAAAGATCAATGTTTCTCTTTTTGATGCTAATCACTTGAAGCTTCTAGCTTACAGGCACTTCTTCTTGTTCTGAAGCTTCTAAGTCATTCGTGGGTTCCTTTGTCCCCACAACATCATCTCCAAGAAATGTATATTTAGCCAGAGAAAAGTTCACATCTCTCTTTAAAGAGCCTCTCAGTTGCCTCTTCATTCTATACAGGCAAAAAAAGGTAAGTATTGGGACTCACTAGCAGTTAACTTTTTTATTAAATTTGATAGCACATTTCTCCTAAATTGCAAACTGTTGCTCTCTCTCTCTCTCTCTCTCTCTCTCTCTCTCTCTCTCTCTCTATGACAGATTGGTCTCATAGGTTATGTTTTTTTTTTCAAGAGGTTACTTAGGGCACCTCATTTTATTTGAGTTCCAACTCCTCTCTCTCCTTGTTTTGCTACCCCTTAAATGCTCCACGGTGCGTGAAGAATGATCAACAGACCAATACTATGTATGTGTGTGCCATAAGACAACAAATAGAGGGAGAGTCTTCTCTCTCACTCTGTTTTGGTCTTATTTGAGTGTCTATCACCCTACATAACCATTTAGTGCTCTACGACGTGCGGATGACAATCAACTTACCAAAAAGACCCATCTGCGTGCCATAAGACAAGAAAAATTATCGTGACTCTCTCTCTCTCTCTCTCTCTCTCTCTCTCTCTCTCTCTATATATATATATATATATATATATATATATATATATATATATATATATATATATATATATATATATATATATATATATATATATATATATATATATATATATATATATATATATATATATATATATATATATATATATATATATATATATATATATATATATCCCAATCACCTCTCTCTCTCTCTCTCTCTCTCTCTCTCTCTCTCTCTCTCTCTCTCTCTCTCTCTATTTGCGGGATACAAAATGTTTTGTATGTGAAGATCACAATATTAAGCAACAAAATATGCGTCGCAAGGCATATGAGGAAAAGAATAAAAAAAACAAGAAGCTTCAATATGATGCACCATTGGAAACTAAATGGGAAGCTTTCAAGAAAGTTATTCGTTCTTGTGCCGAAGAATGCTACAAAGATAGATCACGCAAAAGGTGGTTTGATAAAGAATGTCAAGATGCTCGAAAGTCCTTGATAAAGCTTGATGCAACTGTGGACAAAGACAACTATCAAAGTCATTTGCATACATACAAGGCATTGATTAAAAAGAAGAGAAGAAGATGGGAAGTAAAGCAACAACTTTTTCAAGTCCAAGAAAAGGCACATGCATGTGGAAGATTTTGGAGAAACTTGAGGGGCAAGCGGATTGAGAATTTGGGTAACTTGAGTCTTGTGGATATGTACACATATTGTAGGCAATTATATGAGCAAGCAAATGCTCGAAAAATGTCATTTTATGGTTCACTCCCATGTATGCCTTCTTTATTTACTATTGAGGATGTATGCGGTGGGCTTGAAAAGTTGGCCACTCGCAAAGGGGGAGATCTTCAAGGTATCAAGCTGGAGATTATCAAATGGACAGGAGATTTTACCCATGAGTGGATGTGTGATACGTTCAACCTTGCACTTCAACATGGTATGCCTTATGATTGGAGTACTAATTGGGTTAAGCCTTTGCATAAAGGAGGGGATGTAAAGAATGTAAACAACTACCGGACTATAATGATTGGGTCTCTTATGGGAAAGTTGTTTAGGTGCCTAACGGAGATGAAATTGAGTGATTGGGCTGAAGATAATGACAAGCGTGCAAAGGGACAAGCAGGTTTCCGTCAATGTCATAGCACCATTAATCATCTTGTCACTCTTCGTGTTCTCATGGAGGAAAGTCGGTTGAAAGGCAAGGGATTGTATTGTTGTTTTGTGGACTTTAAGAAAGCCTTCGATATGATTCCATGTAACAATTTGTGGAGAAGGATGGAAGAACTCCAAGTTCCAAGTGAGTTTATGCTTGCGGTTTCTCGAATCTATGAGAAGGCGATTTGTCAATTGCGCATGGGAAGATAAATTTCAGAAATTTTTGTAAGCACTATTGGGGTTAAACAAGGATGTCCGTTGTCACCAACTCTCTTTGGTTTATGCATCGATCAATTGGAACATAAGGTACTTGACTTTATGCAAGAAGAAGGCATTGGAGAGGTCACTATTTGCAATGTGGTAATCATGCTTTTGTTGTATGCAGAAGATGTAGTGCTTCTAGCACACACTTTAGAAGATGCACAAAAGCTTATGGTTGTCCTTGAGAACTTTTTCTTGCATAGTGGGCTAATTGTGAACGAATCCAAGACAAAGGTTATGCTTGTGAAAACCAACCATAAGGAGAAGCCATGCATTGTGTACAACAATGAGACACTTGGAGTTGTTGAGAGGTTTAAGTACCTTGGCCTTGAGGTTCCCTCCAATCACAAGTGGCGCGAATGTGCTATGCATCGTTTGGAAGCGGGAAAGAGAGCATATTATGCATTTGAGAACATGTGTAATGCGGGAAACATCAAGTGTTGGGTTCTCAAGAAGTATCTTTTTGATGCATTGGTGACACCGGTTCTTCTTTATGGAGTTGAAGTGTGGGGCGGGAGCATCTCAAAGTCTACTTGGAAAGAGTTTAAGAATGTCCAAAAGCGTTTCCTCACAAACTTTCTCCAAGTGAAGACACAAACACCATATATGCTCCTACTTCTTGAGTCAGGATGTCTTCCAATTCAGGTTATGGGCATGGAAAGGATTGTGGAGTATATGATAAAGATGCGTCAAAACCCCTCACATCGACTTCCTACAATTGCATGGGAAGCAAGCAAAAAAGTTCAAAAGACGCATAAAAGCAAGATCTTGAGCACGGGATGGATGCAAGACATAAAGAAGTGGTTTGGGAGATGGGATGCATTACACTTGGTACATATTGCTTCAATTGACTCCCAAGTGAATGAAGCTTTTCTACAACGCCAATGTATTACGGCTTGGGAGAAATCCGGTGGGTCACGCTTCATACATTACACCACCCATATTGCCCCCAACTACAAAACCATGTTCTTCGCTGAAAGAGGAAACCGTACTCTCAGTTACATGCTTGAGCCTATCCCCTTGGGCGATACGCACTATCGCAGCCATTCGGCTTAGCTCTCATTTCCTTCGATGTGAGATAGGGCATTGGGGCAATGAAGAAGAGTCAAATCGATTGTGCACATTATGCTCACTGCAAGTTCGAGAGTCTGAGTACCACACACTACTAGAGTTCTCAGTTTTTGGTCACATCCGACCTTGCTTCTCTCACATTTTCAGCCATAACTTAGACCTACACGCTTTCCTCTCCCAGCCAAAGTGTGGGCTCTCCATTGCGACTCTCATCACCACAATTTTGGAGCATCGAGAGTCACTCATCAGCCATACACATACTACACATCACATGTAACTTTGGTCCCATAGGTCATATTTGACCTCCGAGGACGATAACAAATTCTATCTATCTATCTATCTCTCTCTTTCTCTCTCTCTATACCAATTCTAGTGTAATTCCACTTACAAATTTTGAAATCTACCTAAGTGAAATCTCTCTCTCAACCTAGTGAAATGTGCAGAACTCTCTCTCTCTCTCTCTCTCTCTCTCTCTCTCTCTCTCTCTCTCTCACACACACACACACACACACATAAACAAATCATTTATAGTACCGTTGTCGACATGCACAGAAAATAACTACATGCTTTACTTGTGGCAAACGGCTAAAATTGACTAGTGGGCATTTATTGCAACGTATAATTTTGATTGAGAGGTCACTTTCACACTTTATGGGTTGCACAATATTTGTTGGCATGCTTATTGTAGCACCTTAGAGAGAGAGAGAGAGAGAGAGAGAGAGAGAGAGAGAGAGAGAGAGAGAAGAGGATAGTGCCAGCATCCATTGCAAGAGACAGGGAGAGAGAGAGAGAGAGAGACAGAGAGGGACAACACCTCAGAGAGCAACACACAAGGTTACAACGCAGAGGGTATTGCTGTCCACATATACCTACAGGTATGTGAGAGAGACATAGAGAGGAGACAGAGAGTAGTGTTGTGGGTGTTTGTGTGAATGCTAAACTCGAAGTGGTATGTTATTGGGACTGATACACAAGCCAAAATGACAACCTTCCAAAAATTTGGTGAGTTTCCACAATGGCGTGCAGAGACGACTCTACGTTAAGCTAAACGTCTTATGCGCGCCATATTGACATTTTTTCCCGATGTGTTTGTGTGTGTGTGTGTGTGTGTGTGTGTGTGTGTGTGTGTGTGTGTGTGTGTGTGTGTGTGTGTGTGTCCCTATGTCTGATAGAAAAAACTTTTAATATTGTGGTTTAAATTAGAGCCCTTGGGTGCACAATGACGTGTGGATATCATTCTATCAGTCTCTAAATCGTTCTCGCTCGACATAATGCACTCTGTGAGAGAGAGAGAGAGAGAGAGAGAGAGAGAGAGAGAGAGAGAGAGAGAGAGAGAGCAATCTTAGAGAGAGTGAGAGGGAGATAGAGAAAGATTTTTAGAGAGAGAGAGAGAGTGTGTGTGTGTGTGTGTGTGTGTGTGTGAGAGAGAGAGAGAGAGAGAGAGAGAGAGAGAGAGACATTGGCTTATAGGTAACTGGCAAGAACAAAGGCGACTGCGAGAAAGGCAGGCAAAGGACCAGGTTGCTAAAGCAGGAGGAAGATCTGCTAGTAAAAAGAAGAGACCAGGGAAGCCCATGAAAATCTTGAAAGCTCCAAGGATGAATAGGCTACAAAGACACGTCAGGCTGTTTAAGAAAATGAGGATGGCTCAGAAATGTATCGAGCTTCTAGTACCAGAGCTTCCATTCCAAAGACTAGTCGGGTCAATCTGTGAGGAAGCATGTTTTGGGACCATGAGGTGGAAACATATTGCACTGCTAGCACTACAAGAGGCAACAGAGGATTTTTTGGTGGAATATTTTAATGACATAACGATTGTTGCAGTACATGCACACAGGGTAACGATTCTGGATAAAGACAGTGAAACTCTGAAAAAAGTAAGGTGGAGATATGATAAGCTGCTCCAGCCCAATGAATCTATAGATAATAAAATGAAGGAAATTTTGCTTATTCCTCCATCAAAGCTGGAGGCGGTGAAGATTGTAGAAGTCACCCACGATGTGCATACCAGGGCAGGGCTGAGCAGGAAAATCAACATGCAGAGGAGATAAATAAACTGAAAGAGAAGGAAAAGGTAGCACGTGCTATAGAAGAAGAGGTTAACAGCTACCACATTGTAACACACGAAATCGATGTCAGCAACAACAACAATTTGTCATCTATGGAGGAAGGATTAATAGTAGATATACAGCTACACGATGCTATAAGAAGACTTGCATTAGATTCTACGAATATCAATATATTGCGGGATCCAGATGCTCAAATCATAGATTCAATTGTATATATCTTCCTGAAGTAAGATGCTTTCACCATCTTTATCATATTTCGATCCAACCTTGAGGCTAGAGACTAACAACATCAAATTGTCTTGTAGTTTGAAAAAGAGCCAGTTACCTCCACAATGCCATGCAGAAATATATATATTGGATTCCCAGCTTTCTCCCCTTCTCAGAATGAAAAATACCCCTATTGGCATATTCGAGAAGTGGCTTGCTCATTGTCCAATGTTGCAAGTAACAACCACAATTTTTCTATATGAGAGAAACCGCCATTAGAGCCTCGCGTGCATTGAGCTTCACAAGCAGAATTTGTATTTACAAATACTCTCTAAAATGCTAGCTATCTAGATTAATATGATTCTTTGTACTTCTCAATGTGGTGCCATGGAAGTGTGTGTGTGTGTGTGTGTGTGTGTGTGTGTGTGTGTGTGTGTGAGAGAGAGAGAGAGAGAGAGAGAGAGAGAGAGATATTATACATTTAACTCTGCATATGTTGTTCAAAATATACAGTAATCATAGTACCGACTAACAAAGGGACATAGGTAGTGAGATAGACATCTTACAATTGAAATAAAGATATAACCAAATTGTGGGAATCATCTCATAACCAAATTGCAAGAAACGTTGGAATGGAAGTCTTGAATATAGATTCATTCAAGTTACATTGGCATGATTTGGACTCCGCTAGTTAGTTCTCTACAAACAATCTCTTTTTTTCGTCGTTCCATTACTTTGCATCCACCAATTAAGAAAAAGAACAGTGAGGGCTCGTTCTCCGTGGACTCGTCCACGATGTCGTGCCAAAGTTACAGAAGGTTGCATTGCTCTCTTATTGTGACCAATGTCACAAGGTTGAGCTCTTTGTTGAATACCTCCACATCTATGACACCATTGTTCTCCAGGCCTGCTGACTCTTGATCAATAGAAATAAACTTAGAGTAGACTGCAATAATTTGAGAGCGTTGGTACTAGAAGGAGATGAGAAGGGAGTGTGTGCCGATCATGTACTTGACCACCAAAGTGTCCAGTGCAACCTCGCAATGTATGCCGACCACCTCTTTAACATACCACCCTCTATCAAGCAGCTTATCACAGAAACAAGCATCTAGAGATTTACATACCAGCATTGTCTTTGCAACATGTATGTGGCAGGTGTGAAATAGTTCTACAAATAAACTTATAGGACAAAAATTATCAATCTTTACCAATTTAGTGGGCACTGAATTTTGTAGGGACCTCTGCACATCCCTAAACAGCTTGCTTCTGAGAGCTTCACACATGGTGGTGTCCAGGACTGGCCAATCAATACAGCTCCAATTGGTAGGGAGAGGGAGTTTAACCAGATTACCTTTTTGATTTTTTTGGTTGAGCTAGTAGAAATGCTCATAGAAAAAAATTCCATCATCTGCAAGACTCTTGCTAGTTCTTCCATCATACGTAAAACACCAATGTCAGCGTGGGTTACAAAGATGAGACCTATAATACACTCCACTGGCTCCCATTCCTCGTATGATGAACGATAGGCATCTGCAATTGCAACAACAAAAATGTAATAGACACCTAGTCTAACTACTAAAATGAAAGAAGAACTAATGAGAAATTGATCTTGCTCTGTTGATATTTTTCTACCTCTTCAAAAGAAAAAAGAAATAAAGAGAATAGCAAGGTCTAAAAGAAAGAATAGAGATGGAAGCCTATGAACAAACTCACAGTTGCATCGAGGATGATAAGCCAATGAGACATCTCCGCCAATCACATCGGAGTGACTATAGACATGTTGTACCAAAACTTCCTTGACAGTTTTCTTGCCCACCTCCACTTTGAAATCTAGCACTCGTGCTATCCATGCTGAACAAAATAGATTTGTTGTTATATTTTCCTCCTTCTTGGTTGCATAAGAATCCAAGAACCTTTGTATATTGTTTGTTGTTTTTCCATTAACTATCTATATTGATGGAGTTTGAGATGGTGATAGAGCTTATGGTGCTACTTGGCCTCCTTGGGAGACTAATGGCGAGGCTGGCTGGGGAGAGAGCACAACAACCCCTAGAGCTATTAGAGCAGAAAGAAGAAGAAGAAGAAACCATGGCTCTTTTTGCGTGGTAGAAGAAAGCATGAACTTGCTTCCAATGGAGGGAAATTCATTTTTGAATGCTTGGTTAATGGAGCAAGAGCTTTTGGTGGCGCAAGAATGATACAGTATAGTAGCTTTCTTTTAGTACCATAACTACATTCAGACCTTGGGCCCACATATAGTTACCTTCAACGCCGTAAAAACGAGGTTTTACCTCATGTTCTTTTGGTGGTGGGAGAACGATACAGTATCGTAATTGTCTTTCAGTACCATAACTACATTCAGACCCTGGGCCCACATATAGATACCTTCAACACCGTAAAAACAAGGTTTTACCCCATGTTCTTCTCTTTCTTTTGCATTTTTTGAATTATTCCTTCCTATTTCTACGTTCCATTGGCTTGTTGTTCATTGGATGTGCCTCCTTGTCTCTCTCCTCAATAAGGCCCTCCAAATGACCTCCCAAATTCCCTAATGTATAGGCAGCTCTACAAGGGCTACATTTTGTTTCTTAGATAGCAGTTGGGACCATTGTGAACAAGAGAAGAATTAGGGAAAAAGCCTCATCTAGAACTACTTGTAGCACAACATGCCAGCACATGGTGCTATAAGAAGCTCTATATGAGGCTAAGTGTTTTCTCTTAGAAATTTATCTATTGTAGACAAGGGTAGAATTAGGAAAATAAAAGCTCATCCAGATCTTCCCATGTCTTAGTACATTGCTTGAAAAAAACCTAGGTATAATGGAATTGCATCTATAGATTTTGAGATTTACCTCCAAATTTTAAATTAGGAGATAAGAACACCTGTAAAAATTAATTAAATTTGTATAAAAACATTTATATAGCCAATTTACCTTTAGAATTTTCTACATTACTTTAGAAAACAAAATTAAAGGAAGAGCATTGATTTAGTCATTGTGGGAAAATAAGATTTAGGGAAAAGTACCTTCTCTTGATCTACCTCTTGGAGGTGAATGAATATGGTTATAATTGATCAAGTTTAAATTTGAGAACTTAAGAGTTAATTTGTGGATAGAGACTAATGGACTTACATGCTATGATATAATACAAAGAAATTTTCAACTTGACAAGCCACTATTCTCTGGAATGTCCATTACTCATTCGATGATCTTGTATTTAATTCCTCATCTTTTTTTGTCTTTGGTCCCTCGATCTTGCACTAGCTTGGGGATAGAGATTCCCCAAGTCTTGCTAGCTCATTGTAATCAAGAAAAACACCATTTGCAGCAAACTTTCCATATTATGTAGCACCATCACGCAAGGTTTCTTAAACATCCACTCTTAGCCATTAATTTATAGCACCCTTGTCAGTGTGCAAGCTCGGGCCCCTACCTTGTTGGAAAGTCTACTTGAGCAAATGTGTGTGCCAATAGAGGATTGTAATACGAGGCACCCATAGAATTTTTAAATGGCAAGGCAACAACAATATACATTTGTGAATTGATGTGACTTAAGCTCTATTATTTGTACTCAAAAGAGCTTCATTAAAAAAATGTCATCTTTCTAATATGTCGGAATAAGTTTCAACTCCTTGCAGTGCATGAAATCCAAGCACTGCCCACAATCTACAATTGAGGTGCCATCCAACCCGTCAAGGTTGAGTGCTTTCTTTATAACAATACCTTATATTTCAGGTCTTTTGTTTTGAATCAAACATAGTATCACCTCCTCCTTATACAAGAGGTGTAAACAGCCTTAATGAAAGATGATCACCAAGGATAGATGCACAATATCTTCCAAAGAGTCATCCTAAAAGGAACTATTTTTTTCCACAATGACAATTGCATCACGTAAGTTGTTTTGATTTTGCACCAAATTTCAAACATTATGCACCATGTATTATATACTTTCAAAAATCTAAATGAATGGCTCAATTGCTCGCTAATGTGCAACTAACCAATCAATATTTTAAATTAAGAAATACAATTACTAGTGTTCATAAGTGTAAAGTGAATAGAAGCTACAAGAGAGTACCCATTTCTAGATCAAGAATCTTTAAACACTTTGTTGGATATGAACACAAACAAAAGACCACAAACAAGTGCTGGTAATGAAAATAAATTTTAGTCTTTTACGCGAAATATCACACATCCTTCTCGAGTACATACCATTTTCAAATTGTCAAAATTATTCTAGAACACCTTTCAATGCCTTATAATTAAGAGTGAGCCATAGCTTTCAGTGCTGCATCCATCATTTTGTACGTGCAGGTAAACTCCCTTGAAAAGAGAAGTAAACTTCATGATGATCTCTCTCTTTTAATTCTTCTCGAGCTCTCTAACTTGCTTTCTACTTTACTAGTGCAGAAAACTTGGATATGGGAAGCAAATTTTGTATCCATACATCAAATTTAATCATTTCAATGCATAGTCATTATGAAGCTTAAGATTCCTAATCAACTACCTTGAAAAGGTGGTGAAGGTCACATGTAGAATTCAATCTAATGGCACAATTTTATTAATACAGTAAAAGCAAAGTGGCTCTATTATTTCCATAAATGCCGTACTTCTACATCATTCATGAATGGAATAGACTGGTTCAAACATAAGAATAAGAACCCAATATGGAATCAACTCTTCAATAGTCATACGAGCTTTGTGACCTTCACTGATGATAACGATCAGAGTAGAGAAAATGGGTGGAAGCATTATTGACAAAGTAAGTAGGTAGATCTGATTAAAAGACGTCTCCATCGAAACTAGATAATGAATGAGCTTGTACATAGGAAACTGACAAACTGGGTATCTTCAGAATATGGGAAAACTAGGAGGGTTGAGCAATGGAAGGGATTTCTTCTGTTTTGAAAAAGGCACAAACAATTGCAATAAACTACCACTTTCGAAGAGTTTTGATCAACCCCTTAAGGTCCCTCGGGAAACATGGGCTGCAGATCTCAGCCCTCCATCCACTCCACTTTCCTGAGCGGACTTCATGCTTGCAACCGTCGAATGCTGGACAGGTCAGCACGCGTCAGGCGCCACACATAGTCTGCATGCCAATCCGCTGCCCCCAACTCAGCATGCAGAATCGGAAACGCATGGAATTGACACGTCAGCCCCCAAAATCCCCTGCCTGCCTGGCCTGACCTGCTGAGCTGGTAGTCGTCCTCCCCCCGACCGTTGACAACTGGAAATGGCCATTCTGGATTGCTCCAGGCTCCACCGGTCGCCATGCAATCACCTGCATTATGGGGAATGGTCACCAAGTGACCATTCCGTACACCGGCATTCTAAAAAGGAAAGTGTACTTGTACATGACAATTTAAAGAAGTTTATCTTGATCATAGTTATAGAGAACCCTTCCTCAAGTCTGTCTATATCCCAAGGAGCCCCTCCAATAGTTGCCGCTTTGGATTATGCCTGACACATGGAAATCAGGTAAAAATATTGCACGAAAACCATTACAAACCATAAATAAAACAAACCACAACGTGTGGATAGACAAATGGGACAGAACAGTGCTAATGCAAGAATCAACCTTTGGTGATTACCTAATGCATAACAATTGCCTATCATGGAATTTGTACTCAACCCCCACAGACCAATCTTCATGCATACATTCAAAGGTTGACAGCTTTGAGGATGCCTTGCATCCTTCTTTTTTTTAGCAAGAAAAAAGGCTGAATCTTTTACTTGAAAATCTTCCAAAACGCCCAAATGGTGCTTACATCCTTTCCCATCAGTGCTGTAGTCTTCTCAAAGATTTTGAGACGAACTACATCTGCATTCAACAACACATGATTACGCCCAAGTCAATGTGCAAGTATGCACGTAGTACCTTCATACCTTATGCAGAATACCAGAAGCAGGATATACTCAAACGAACACTCGTACTAAAGAAACTATATATCTTCAAAACTGGAACTCGTTCAATATTAATTTCAGAGATATCATCCATGGATTCTCTACACACCGTCCATTTACTACATTTGATGCCCATTTTGGCATATTTCATACAACCGGTCTAGAGAAGCAGCCCAAGTCTACCTAACAAAATTCCAGCAGAGCCATTTCTTATCAGTCTTCTGAAGCTCTACCCCATTCTGAATGCCACTCATAAGGAAAGATCTCTTTATCAAGCCATTTGCAACTGATTCTGATTAAGGCTTTCAAGTAGCAAATTATTTGGAGCTCCATGATGGGCTGAACTACATTCAGATGTCCTCAAACATCACTGCTTTTCACAACTCATTGATACATGCCAAACCAGGGCAGGTACACACGAGTATGCATGCACTCCCACTTCCACATCCATTTGAAACCCATGTAAGCAAGTAGGCTAAGGGAATTTCTATTGTAAGAGCACAAGCAGAGAGAGAGACAGGCATGGCCTTGTCAATGCAACAAGCACGAGCATGCATACATGCACCTGTGCACTCTTATGCTCAAGCATGCACATTTGTAGAATCAGCATCACAAGGCACCAGTTGCACTTTACTTCTAAGCATGGGATGCAATTATAACATCCTGTCCATTGAAAAACTCATGTCTTATGTATTTTGCAATTACAGATTCTGGAAAATACCACGGAAATGGTCATAGAGGGCTACATCATGTAGTTATCAACTGACTGGCTTCATTGTTTCTGACGGGTTTCAACCATGTCTTCAAATGCCTTGCATGGGGACTCCAACCTAATTTAGCCAAGACTCAACAGTCCTCCCATCCGATAATGCTCTACATGACATATTCCGTGGCCAAATAAACTTTGCCTGCTGAACTCCATTTAGGGACTTGACTAGCTTTAAGTTTGTCATAAGGCCCCAAGGCCCATTAAATCATCAAGCTCTCTACAGAATATTAAAATGAATCACCATATTAATTATAGCCTGCCTCAATGATGCAATCCATGGATCATTCACTGCAATCATAGATTCAAATAACAAATCATGCAAGTGAGATTCAGTGTACCACACAAACTGCATCACTTTATTTGGAGGTTTCCACACCTCTTCCCATGGCATCCTCACTGCAAAAGTGAATCAGTTCCTGCCCAGTCACAGAATCGCTATGTGGACCAACCAAGAGAATGAATAAGATCTTTTTTAACCCCACGCCAAGGCCATTCTCTCCCAGCTCTTTTGAGGATATATTACCCTTTCCATACTTATGTATGCATACTGGCTTATTTCCCGGAATCAAGGCGTGGCTTCTTGAAATCCCTTAACTGTTTTTCGCTGTCTACCCAATGGCAACCGTCACGATTGACATGAAATCGCTCATCATACTGGTTTTTTAAGTGGCTCTTCCTACTCTGACCACCTTTACCCCCTTCAAGACTATTCTCCAAAAGCTCTTCAGCCTCTAAATCTGAATTCACTGCAGAAACCTCCCCGCCGCTATGGTGCGGCTCACACTGTACGTCTCTACATCCATTTTCCAAGTCCATTTCCAGCAGCTCTTCCTCATCTGTGAGCTCCCTTTTAGCTACCAAAGGCCTTTTATCTCTTTTCTTTCGCCTTTGAATTGCCGCCTTCACTCTGTCTATGTTCACATCAGCAAGATCAACCCACTCCGACTTTGGTTGAGATTGTTGACGCAGACTTTTGGTCTGCTCTACTTCTTCAATGAAAGCTGAGAGAATCCCTTCAGATGTCTGCGTACAAGTAGCGAGACTTGCATCAGCAGCTCTGGTACTATCTATAGTTTCTTTCGACTTCCAATCCGAAATATCTTCTACAACCTGTACGCCAGGATGGGACACCACAGCCGAGTGTCGGTTAATGTCCTTCGTCCACGCATTGCACTCTCCTTCCACAGGTGACTTTGTCTCTAACAACTGTGGAGCCAAAAGAGAGACTTCGTTTGAAGCATTGTTGTTACAGGTTACATCTGTCAATTTTTTGGATTCTTGTACTAAGCTACTCTCTGATACCAGGGTCGAAGCAGGTTTCATCTCAGGGTCTGAACCAATCCTTGCTTTTTGATCTACTGTTTCTTTTATATTTGTGTCTGGTCTATGGTCTGTTGTAGAAGGAACAGCCTCATCAACACTCCTCACAATGTTGGCATTCCCTCTGGCCTTCACATCTTCTGGTAAATTTTTGTCAGAAACTTGAACAGAAGAACTGGTAGGTGCTTCCCCTGCAGCTCTGTTGAGATTCCCACTTGCACTCGGATCACTTGCTCGTGAGGCTGGTGCTTCACGATTTTGCTCGTAAAGTTCTAGCATTTGGTTGCTTACTTCTGCAAAGACACAGATTTCAGAGTGGTTTTTGCCGGTAAAAATAAGACTTACTCGATCCTACAAAAGCCATCATTAAAGCACAAACTTCTGCGCAATAAGTGCCATGCTTTGACCAATGGGAATATTTGAGTAAATGGAAACCAAAAACTGAGGTTTGATTACCCTCGAGCTGTCTTGGGGTGACTTCAAACTCCTGCCACCAGACCTTCTCTCCTTCACTCGGTAGTTTGACCTTGAGAAATTTAGCAGCAAGAAATATAGCCCCCGCAGCAATATGATGAGGTTTGAATTGCAGACACAGGGAAGTGCGCAGCCTGATCAATACGAGTTACAGGAAAAGTGACTCATGTCTGACATACACTAGTGTGAACTAATTCCGTGAAGACCAGCCCAAATGCAAACATACCCATCATTGACAAAATTCCATGCTACTTGGGCCAAGGCATTTTGAGCCACTTTGAACTTTTTGATAGCAGCTACCAGGGGCTTATAAGGATGGTGGATATTGAGATCAAACCCCAGAGTTGTGAGAACCAATCGTTCCCCAAGAAGCACAAGCTCCTTCTGTGGTTCATAAAGATCCTGCACCAAAAAGATTCCGCATTCACATTCAGCAATGCCGGCTATCAGGTTAAAAAGGACCACACCCAAAAGAAAAACACTACAACCTTCTGCTTGATTCTCTGTAACGCTGTTGGGTCCTTCTTGTTCCGTATCTCATATGAAAGAAAGATAACGTCACAAAGCTTTTGGGGAGTCTCTTCTACCTTACCAGCGAGGAACATACATGATGTTGCAATCAACTGCCAGAACTCACAAATTAAATATATATAAGAGAACCAAAAAAGCCGAATGAATGTTCTAAGTCTACTTGACTTGCTCAAGTCCACTACACAATTAATTCCTCGATGCACATGAGAGAAATTCTGAACAGTAACTTTAAAAGTTTCCCAACTTTCTGGATGCCTAAACATAAAAATATCCTGTTTGCAAGAAAGAAAACGTTAAAAAACAACTGGTCGGTCGTACCCAGCTTGTCTTCCACACTATCTGGAACCCAGCATCCAAAGAAAACGTGTATAGAGCTAATTGAAGGGTTCCTCCATCAGAAAACTGTCAGACAAAGCCACCTGGGTTCAGCAACATTTCTTTCTATACTTATTACATGGCACTTCATTTCTCTCCTCCTGTTCAAGCAACTGCGTCCAGCTAAAACAACATTGGCCAACACATTTCAAAGGTGCACCAACCATTTTTGCGCTTATGCCATTCTATTAACTAACTCAGCCCTGGAGTTTCGACAGGTCATCTATAACGCCCATAGTTACGACCCCACACATCAGGGTGGGCACCTAAGCTATGTCTGGCCAAGTGTGAACATGGCCCTATGGTTAGGGCGGTTAACGAGTCCTATAAATACAGCCCTGGGCTCATTTGTGAGCTATCTTGTGTGATCACCACACTTGACTCTGGGTCCTTGGCAGCTCTACCTGCATACCCGTAGCAGTGTGGGCTTGGTGGTACGGGACCAGTGTGACATAAAAACACGTTTTGGCACCCCGAAACCCCGAAATGGCCGACACGTTTTTGGTGAAAATAGACAAAACCAAAAATGGGGTTTTTTTTAAGGTGAGTTTTAAAGTCACTTTTTAAGGCCAGCATTTGTTTTTCGAACAGTTTGGCTAAGCGTACACGGACTGCCTCTCTCTTCAAACTTGAAGGTTCTCTCTCTTCGAATTGCGTGGACTTTCTCTTTCCTTAAAGTGTATCGAACGTGAGGTTTGAATGCTGCTCGTCCACCTTTTCTATGCAACAATTCCTTCTCTCTCACGCAGTCTCACACACACACACATACAATCAGCCCTCTCTCTCTCTCTCTCTCTCTCTCTCTCTCTCTCTCTCTGAAGAGTGAAGGTAATGGGGAGAGTTCAAAAGGACGGGCTCTCATTTTGCGCTTTCCCTCCATGGAAGAAAAGATAGACTTTTTAAAGAAGAGGCCAACCCTCAAGAAAACAGGTATCTTTTTAGGAGATGATCTTACGCTCTCACAGCTTGCACATATGAGAGAGGTCATGCCAGAGATTATAGCAGCAAGGGAGAAGGGGAAGTTAGCTTTCTACAGAAATGGACGAGTAGTGATTACAGAGCACCGCTCTACATGACGGTGCGAGACCTATGGGACCACTCTCAGGATGGCAGTTTGGAACTGTAATGGTTCGTATACACTTGATGTGGGGGCCTTTGAGGATAGCTTCAGAGACAGAGACATTGTTTTCTACTCAGAGACTCATCAGGCTCCAGGACAGTTGATGCCGCACATATCAGGATACAGATGGGAGACAGCTTGTAGGACATGCACTAGAACTGCACATGGGACTAGAGGATCAGGAGGTGTAGCAGTTCTTTTCAGAGAGGAGCTCCAACCACTATTGCACATAGTTCGGAGAGATGATCAGGCAGATACTTGTGGGTGAGGCTGAGGGCAGAGACTGGATGTTTCTTGTACATCGCCATATGCTATTTTCCTCCCAGCACTTCAGTATATGCTTCACCCAGAGGACAGTCTCCTTACTCTGTACTTGATGATGATATCTGGGAGTTCTCCAGAGATGGAGACATCATACTCCTGGGGGATTTCAATGCCCGTACAGGCAGCTCACAGACAGTCTTCTATGACACATCAGAGGAGATGCTTAGAGAGCTAGAGCCAGAGGAGTTGGGACTTGAGAGATGCTCACACGACAGAGAGCATACAGAGTATGGGAGATACCTGAGAGAGATGACGACTACTCACAGTTTAGCCATACTCACAGTTTAGCCATACTGAATGGCTTAACGACTTTCCCATTGTCTACAGGTTTTACTTGTTTTCCACATAGACATGGGTCCAGCACTGTAGACTATGTTCTGACACATCCGAGCTTTATCTCTCACATTCAGGATTTCACAGTGGGGCCCAGGCCAGTTGGGATAGCAGTAGATCATGCACTTTTAACATTATCAATCTCCTTTGAGTACAATACATCTCAGGCCTCACGGGATGGTGGACATACACGCTATACTTTTACACCAGAGACTGACTCAGTCTATGTAGAGGAGATACGTAGGCTTTTATGCACATCAGAGCCAGTATACACAGTGGAGGAGATCACATCTATGCTGACAGTGACATTACATGGGGCAGCGACAGAGGCATATCCACACACTCAGCCTGGGCAGAGACGTCGTTCTGGGCACATGCCTCAGAACAACTGGTATGATGAGGAGTGTCGACAGAGGAGAGCTCAGATACAGCGGGACCTTACATTGGGAGTGATCACCTATAGACAGTCTCGCATTGCTACACAACGACTAGTGCGGCGGAAGAAGCGAGCTTTCTTGATCTAGATGGAGCAAGATTTATATCAGCTCTTCCTTAGTAGAGATTCAGGAGAGGCTTGGCGTCTATTCCATGAGAAGTCTCCCCCACCAGTGATTACTCCTACAGAGATATGGGGGCAATATGCAACATCTTTATACACTGTACCTGGACAACCACCATTACCAGACCCACCACAACCATGTCCGGCTACGAGCACCTTCTTTACCACTGAGATGGTAAAGGAGGCCATTGACAGGATGAAGACGAGACGGGCACAGGATCATGAGGGTTTGGTAGCAGAGCACATTATACATGCTGGGGATTTGTTGGCAGAGATGTTTGCACGGATATTCAACCGTGTCATGTGTGAGGGTCTCCATGAGTCTTGGAGATTATCTACTATTGTACCTATCTTCAAGACAGGTGACCCCACAGTGCCGGGGAATTACCGTACTATCATGGTAGGACACACATTGGCACGGTTATATGCATCCATCCTCGAGCATAGGCTGAGCAGTTGGGCAGAGATTATGGGCATACGAGCACCTGGGCAGGCTGGTTTCAGAAGGGGTTTCTCCACACTAGATCATGTCTTTACACTCAGAGCTATCATTGAGGAGGGTCGAACACATGGTAGACGAATATACTGCAGCTTTGTGGATTTTCGCAAAGCCTTTGACACAGTGCCGAGGGCCAGATTGATGCACCAGCTTATGGAATTGGGGGTACCCACAGAGCTGATGTGGGGGATCATGGCATTGTACAGTTCAGTGATGGGTCATGTACGCACATCAGAGGGGATATCCGACATAGTTCACTCCACCATCGGAGTGAAACAGGGATGCCCACTGTCCTCTACTTTATTTGGTATGTATGTTGATGGGGTCTCTGATTATATTGACAGAGGAGGTGATAGAGGTGCTCAGCTTGCAGGGACATGGATCCCTCTTTTATTGTATGCTGACGATATCGTGTTGATATCAGAATCGCCAGAGGGTATGCAGAGACATTTGGACGCATTGCATAGTTTTGCAGAGGATAGTGGATTGTCTGTCAACCTTGGTAAAACCAAGGTCATGGTATTTAATACCACGCCACAGTGGGTTAGGAGATGAGCACCTACTTTCACATATGGACAGGACAGTATGGAGTACACTGATGCATACACATATCTTGGGGTGGTCTTTAGTGGACCGAGGTTCACACTGAAAGTAGCAGCAGACACTAGATTGACTCGTGCCTATGCAGCCCTAGGTGGTTTAGAGAGGATTTGCTCGCAAGTTCAGTTCCAGGAACCTCGAACAAAGCTTTGGCTTTTCGATACTTTGGTCGCTTCAGTTATGCACTACGCGGTTCAGGTTTGGGGACCGTCTATTGACAGTGCTGGATGGACTAATATGGAGAGACCCCTGATTGATATCTATGATTTCTAGGCTGATTAGAGCCAAGGCCTCAGTCCCACATGACATCATACGAGCGGAGCTGGCTGCCCCACCTATGGAGGTTGAGGCACTCACCAGATCAGTATCATTTGTGCACAGCTTATGGGACACCACCAGGGACAGGTATGCCAGGCTTGCTCTTGAGTCATCCAGACAGCTGGCATTACAGGGAGATACATCATGTTGGTATGCACAGATGAACTCATGGTTTCAGAGGCATGGTTTCAGCATGGACAGGCTGCCCCCTTTCCAGTATTCTCTTGATGCACCATCCTTGGCTCTTGCACGGATGGAGACTACTAGACTCATTCGGCAGGATCTTATCCAGCTTGATAGCAAGAGGACATGGATAGAACCATCATGGGAGTTGGGTACGAAGAGGGTTTTCTATAGAGAACATCTTCTTCAACTCACGACAGACGGATTTGTCACACGGCCCAGTTACATGGACACACATCTATCTCATAGGTTACGATGCGCTATTGGCCAGATTCGCACATCTTCACACCAGCTTGGGATTGAGACAGGTAGATTCAGAGGCATACCAGCAGACAGTAGGATATGTCAGTTATGCCATGCAGAGCCAGAGACAGAGTTTCACTACATATGTCTACTATGAGATACGGGGACGCTTTCATTGTCTATTCAGAGATGGTTTTGACTCGTTAGACAGAGTCATGAGATATCAGGATCAAAGATGTCTCGGATTATTCCTACTTGAGATTCAGAGACATAGAGACGCTCTATTGAATGGGCAAAGACAGAGACAGTCCCAGAGACGCATCTCAGATTTCTTCAGTCTGAGTACCACAGAGTCAGAGGGGACACCACCACCAGAGAGCTCGGTTCCCACCCATACACACATCAGCGGTACTCTCATTGATCGAGCTATAGAGTTAGGGAGATCGAGACGACCACGACTGAGGAGGGGAGCCACGCAGCACCGGCGGAGATTGCGGCAGAGGATCCACAGGATTCTAGCACGACACCCAGAATGTCGATCGGGATAGGCTTCATGCTACTGCTATATTGTATCATGGTGACACTTATCCCCACTTTGTACCTTTATGGCATGATACCATTGCTCAGCCTACC
Source organism: Adiantum capillus-veneris (assembly GCF_014529385.1). Taxonomy (NCBI): domain Eukaryota; kingdom Viridiplantae; phylum Streptophyta; class Polypodiopsida; order Polypodiales; family Pteridaceae; genus Adiantum; species Adiantum capillus-veneris. Next base: position 15,446,125 of record NC_140934.1, read on the forward strand.
AGCCACCCATAGGAGTCGGTAGCACTCCTATCAGTTCTTTGTTTGTAGTTTTCTTGTTTGTACCCAGACTTGGTACTAGACTCATCATTGTAATCCGTTGGTCTCATAGGTCATTTTGGCCTCTTGTAGACGTTAATATATCATTTCATTTCATCTATCTCTCTCTCTCTCTCTCTCTCTCTCTCTCTCTCTCTCTCTCTCTCTCTCTCTCTCTCTCTCTCTCTCTCTCTCTCTCTCTCTCTCTCGCAGTCTCACACACACACACATACAATCAGCATGTGTAGTGCAACTCTGTCTCAGGCTCAATGTCACACAGGGGGCATGTCCTAGCCTTTGCTGGTACTCCGCTGTATAGAGAGCAGCAGGGGAGAGAGACATTTTCATTTCTCGCTCCCCTGTTGCTCCCCCCCCCCCCCCCCCCCCCCCCCCCCCCCTTGCTACTCCCGCTCGCGCTGCTGCACCCGCTGCTCCTGCCCCCGCACGTGCTTCCCCCCTCCCTGCTGCTCCCTCCCGCTCGCGCTGCTGTGCCCCTGCCCCCGCTCCCTGTTGCTCCGTCGCGCTCTCCTTGCAACTCCCCAACCTAGCGTGTAGAAAGAGAGAAAAATTGCGTAGAGAGAGAAAGAGGGGGGAAAAACTGCGTAGAGAGAGAAAGAGGGGGGGAAAGTTACGTAGAGAGAGAAAGAGGGGAAAAAAAAGAGTAGCGTAGAGAGAGAGAGAGAGAGAAATGAAATAAAATGAAATGAAATGTTATATTAACGTCTTCAAAAGGCCAAAGTGACCTATGAGACCAGAAAGTTACAATGTGGTGGATCTGATACAAAGTCAGAGTAACAAGATGACAAAATGACAGAATGACAAAATGACAAAATAAAATACTATGGAATCCTAAACTGCTAGGTGTGAACTAAGCAGCTAAGCAGCTAGCTGGGATAGCTAAATAACAAGAGATCCAGCATCAGTCGTCGCTGGCGGATCTCATCAATCTCCTCCATGGTCAGTAGTCTGACCAGGCTTATTGCATGTCAAGCCAAAGTGATCCGAATCCTCTGATGCAGCCTCCGTCGATGTTGTGTAGTCCTCCGAAGTCGTGGGCGTCTGGATCTCCCCAGCTCAGTCGCTCGGTCGATCAGTGTGCCTCTGGTGTGAGGCGACGAGCTCTGCTGTGGTAGTAACTCCTCCGGGTGGCCAGTGGCAGCTCTAAAGAAGTCTGTGATCTGTCTCTGAGACTGGCTAGCCTCTCCTCTCATCAGGCTCTCTCTGTGTCTGCGCAGCTCGAGCAAAAACAAACCCAGGCATCTCTGATCCTCGTACCGCATGACTCTAGAGAATGGTCCAAAGCCCTCTCTGAACAAGCAATGGAAGCGGCCTCGTATCTCGTAGTAGACGGGCAATGGCATGTGTAGTGCAACTCTGTCTCAGGCTCGATGTCACACAGGGGGCATGTCCTGGCCTCTGCTGGTACTCCACTGTATCTCCCAGTCTCGATCCGCAACTAGTGTGAAGATGTGCGTATCTGGCCAATAGCACATCGTATCCCATGAGACAAGTGGGTGTTCATGTATCTGGGCCTTGTCACAAAACCATCCTCCGTAAGCTGGAGGAGATGCTCTCTGTAGAAAGCCATCTTCGTGCCCAGCTCCTGTGCTGGCTGTATCCATGTCCTCTTGGTGTCTAGCTGAGTCAAGTCCTGGAATATGAGCCTGGTGATCTCGGACTGTGTAAGAGTCAGAGAGGGCGCATCCGGTGAGTACTGGAAGGGAGGCAATCTGTCTATGCTGAACCCATGCGCCTAAAACCATGATGTCATCTCCCCATACCAGCATGTTGTATCTCCCTGCATGGCTAACTGTCAAGAGGACTCAAGTGCAAGGCAGGCATATCAGTCTATGGCAAGTTCCCACATGCGGTGTATGACGGAGACAGATCTGGTGAGCGCCTCAACCACTAGTGGGGGGGCAGCTAGCTCTGCTTGTACAATAGCACGTGGTACTGAAGCCTTGGCTCTAATGAGCTGCGAGATCATAGAGACCAGAGGCTTCTCCATGTCCCCCCATCCATCATTGTGGCCTGTCCTCCCGTGATGATCCAGTGAAGGTCCCCAAATCTCAGCTCCATAAAGCAAAGCAAAAGCCACCAAAGTGTCAAAGAGCCAGAGCTTCGTCCGAGGCTCCTGAAACTGAACCTGTGAACACATCCTTTCCAATCTACCCAATGCTGCATGGGCTCTGGTCAATCTAGTCTCTGCTGCCCTCCTCAATGAAAATGCTGGCCCACTAAAAACCACTCCAAGGTAAGTGTAAGCATCTCTATACTCCACCGTCTCTTGGCTAGCATATAACAATAGTGGAATCCATGTCCCTGCCAGCTGTGCACCTCTATCACCGTCTCTCTCAATGTAGTCAGAAACCTCATCCACATACTACCAAATAGAGTAGGAGAGAGCGGGCAGCCCTGCTTCACCCCAATAGTGGAGTAAACCGGTGTGACACTCTGGGATGCGTACATGCCCCACTGCTGACCTATATAATGCCATGACCCCCCAAATGAGCTCTGTGGGTACTCCTATCTGCTGTAATCTGCGCATCAATCTAGCTCTGGGCACTGTGTCAAATGCTTTGCGGAAATCTACAAAGCTACAATAGATCCGTCTCCCACGTGATCTGCCCTCCTCAATGATGGCTCTGAGAGTCAAGATATGGTCAAGAGTAGAAAAACCCCTCTTGAAACCTGCCTGCGCGCCGGCTGCGCGTATCCCCTCCATCTCTGCCCATCTATTCAGCTACTGCTCAAGAATAGATGCGTACAACCGTGCCAATGTGTGTCCAATCATGATAGTGCATTAATTCCCAGGCTCCATAGGGTCTCCCGACTTGAAGATAGGTACAATAGTAGATAGGCAAGTATCAGGCAAGCCCTCACACATGGCACGGTTAAACATAATTGCTAGTAGCTTTGCTAGTAAATCTCTGGCATGCGTGAAATGCTCAGCCACTAAGCCATCATGATCATATGCTCTCCCAGTCCTCATCCTATCAATGGCCTTCCTCACCATCTCAGCGGTGAAAAATGCACATGTGTGTGGGCATAGGGGGGGGGGGGGGGGGGAGTTGGGAAGGCGAGGCTGCTCAGGAACTGTGTACAAAGATGATGCATACTGGCCCCAGGCATCTGTAGAAGTGATGGCGGGGGGGGGGGGGGGGTACTGCTCTAGGCGAGCCAAAAATGCCCTCTTCTTCCGCCGCACTAGGCGTCGGAAGTCAATCTGTGACTGTCTGTGAGTGATGTCCCCCAAAAGCACCTCCCTCTGAAGTCTAGCTCTAGTGTCCCAGCATTCCTCATCATACCAACTGTTCTCGGGCATGCTCCCCAAACGGCGTCTCTACTCAGGCTGAGTATGTGGGTATGCCTCTGTTGCTGCATCATGTAGTGTCTGTGTCAGTATAGTAGTAAGCTCCTCCAGAGGTCGCCCTGGATCCTCTGTGCACAGGCGTCTGTAGACCCCATCTATGTATACAGAGTCCGTCTCTCGCATGAAGGTGTAGCGAGTAGGGGCTGCTGCCCGTGGCCTGTGTGCTACACTAAACTGAAAAGAGATGGTCAACGACACAAGAGCATGGTCCACTACCGCACCAACAGGTCTGGGTCCAACCATGAGATCCTGGATACTAGAGATGAGGCTCGACTATGCCATGACATAATCCACTGTGCTGGCTCCATGTCTGTGTGGAAAGCATGTAAAACCCCCCGTAGTGGGAAATCTCTGTAGGCCATTCAAGATGGCTAATCCATGTGCAGTCCCCATGTCTATCAAGTGTCGTCCATACTCAATGTGTTCTCCATCTTGTGATAGTCTGGATAGGCCCGTCTGCAACATCCAACTCTCTCAGCATCTCCTCTGAAGTATCATAAAATAATGTCTGATGATGGGCAGTCCTAGCATTAAAATCCCCGAGAATGATGATGTCACCAGCTCTAGAGAACTCCCATATGTCATCATCCAAAACAGAAAAGGGGGACTGTCCTCTCGGTGGTGCATAAACTGCTGTACTCGGGGGAAAGTAGCAAATAGCAATGTAAAGATACCTATCTGTCTCTGCTCTCAATCTCACCTACATGTACCTAGCTTGCTCATCCCTACGGGCTATATGTATCAATGGCTGCAACTCCTCCCTGAATAACACTGCCACTCCTCTTGAGCCCCGCCCTCTGTGCTCTGATCATGTCTCCTGTCTACAGGCTGTCTCCCATCTATATCCACTAATGTGAGGCATAGATTGCCGAGGGGCCTGATGTGTCTAAGAGTAGAAGACGATGTCTCTTCCCGTAAAACTATCCTCAAAAGCACCCACATCAAGGCGCATAGATCCATTACAATTCCAGGTGGAAACTTTGAGTGTGGTCCCGTAGGTCTCGCACCGTCATGTGGAGCGCGGCTCTACAATCACCACCCGGCTACCTCTGTAGAAGGCCGTCTTTCCCTTCTCCCTTGCCGCTTAAATCTCTGGCATTACCTCTCTCATATGCACAAGTTGTGTGAGAGTGAGGTCATCTCCAAGGAATATGCCCGTTTTCTTTAGTGTAGGGCGCTTCTTCAAGAAGTCCTTCTTTGCCTCCATGGATGGGAAACGGATGATTAAAGCTCTCCCTTTTGAAGTCTCCCCATTGCCTTGTCTCTTCTTCCCTACCCTCCATGCCTTTCTATGAGTAGCCTCACTACCCATCATGCGGAGAAGTTCTTCGACTTCCCCTTCCACATCATCTCGGTCTTTTAGACCGGTTACTCTTATATGCAAGGCTCTAGTTTTCCTTCGCTGCTCTTCTTCTAGAGTCATGTTGATGATTGTACGAGTGGGGATGGATGTGGTTTCTTTCCCTTTCCCTTTCTTAGTGACTTCTATCCATTTCTCCGCCTCATCCGCCTTCTTCTGCGTCTTCGTGATCACATCCATCCACGAAGACGTCTTTACCACCTTCTGTTTCTCCTCCTCTTTAATCATCTGTACCTACTCCTCGACGACCTTGATTTCCTCTATCACCGAGGGCTCGAATTCCACTTCTTCTAGTCCACTGCTTACTCTATCCGCAAGCTCTCGCTTGAGGGCTGTGACCTCTTCTCTAAGTGCTTGTGAATCCGCCTGAAGTGCTTGTAGCTCTGCGTGCAAGTCCTCTTTCTCCTTCTTCCATTGCGCGCCTTCATTGAGAAACGTTTGAAGAAGGTTGGCCTTCTCTTTCCACCACTCTGCTTTCCATTCTTTCATCTCCCTTTCCATTTGTGTTATCCGCTTGTTTGTAAAGCACAAAGGTTGCCTTCGTATGGGGCTTACATACTGGCGAAACGATCATGGCCTCCACTGCCGAAGCGCTCATGGCCTCCATTAAAAACAAAACCAAAAACAAACTCACAGTCTGCACTTCTGCAAGAGAGGCCAACCCGCTATATCCACACTACGCATACATCCATGTCCCGCATAATGCATACGCATGTTTTCCTCATATCAATCATACATTTTCCTTTTCTACTAATTTCATGATGTTCTGTAATTCCCTGCTTGTGAAAATTCTGAGAATTCCTGAAAAAGTATTTTTGTACCTGCAGGTCTGAAAAATGCAGGATTTTGAAAATTCGAAAATTCGGAAACTGTAAAATTTCCTCCTGTATTTCTGCAGGTATGCCGGGTGTATGCACCTGCGGGCTAAAGGGGGGGGGGGGCTGGGCATGCTGTATGTACCTGCGAGCTGGTTGGGGGGGGGGGGGGGGGGGGGGGGGGGGGGGGGAGGGGAGAGTTGTCACAACAGCAAGCGAGGGGGAGAGGATGCGCAGCCTGAGGGGGTGCAGGTTGCGGGAGTCATAGCAGTAGGCGGGGAGGAGAGGATGCGCAGCGAGAGGGGGTGCAGGTTACGCAAGGGGTGCACTAGGTTGCGCGCGCGCGAGAGAGAGAGAGAGAGAGAGAGAGAGAGAGAGAGAGAGAGAGAGAGAGAGAGATGAAATGAAATGAAATGTAGAGAGAGAAAGGGTAGAGAGAGAGAGATGAATAGCGTAGAGAGAGAGATGAATAGCGTAGAGAGAGAGAGAGCCTCTGCCCATGAAGAGAGAGAAAGAGGGGAGGGGGGAACCCTTCTCCACTTCTGTACCCCTCTCCCTCTCCTGTTGCTACCTTTCAATCATGAGAAAGCAGAATGGCAAGGATGATCCGGTGGAGGATGTCATCCTACAATGCAAAGAAGAATCGAGCGAGTCCATCAGCAAGATCAACTGCCACCTCCTAGGTACTATTAATGTACTCAACGCGCGCATGGCAGCATAGGAAAGCACATACACTCGAGGATCGCGTGAAGGCCCAAGATGAGGAAATCACAATACTCAAGAAAAGCTTGCAGAGGTGTGATCGCAGAATGTCCTCGAGGAGGGAGAGCTTCAACCCCCAGTAATTGAAGAGCTTAACACGATTAAGAAACAAGTGCGGGCCATCAAGGAAGGTGGGGAGCAACAAAAAGAAATGACGACCTCGTGGGTAGATGTCATCACAAAGACCCAACAAAAAGTAGAAAAGGCCGAAAAATGGATCGAGATTGTCAAGAAAGGAAAAGGCAAGGAAATAACCCCCACCCCCACACCAACCATCATCAACTTGACACTAGAAGAGGAGCAAAGGAGACGTGTGCGGGCCTTACACGTAAGGATATGTGGCCTCAGAGACCAAGATAATGTGGATGAAGAGGTAAAAGAACTCGTGACTCTGGTGGGGGTCAACGAGCAGACGCATACGAGGGCTTGGAGAGTGGGCACTAAGAAAAGTGGGAGCAACGGAGAAACCTCGAAGGAAAGGGCACTCATTCTCCGCTTCCCCTCCATGAGCTCACCCTCTCGCAGATTGCTCATATGCAAGAAGAAATGCCGGAAATTAGAGCAGCAAGGGAAAAGGGGAAGATTGCGTTTTACAGGGATGGAAAGGTGGTGATATTGGCGCGACGCCCCGCATGACGGTGCGAGACCTATGGGAGCACACTAAAGATGGCAACTTGGAATAGTAATGGGTCACTCCGTCTTGATGTAGGGGCCTTTGAGGATAGCTTCACAGGGAGAGACATCATTTTCTACTCTGAGACGCATCAAGCCCCTCGGCAATCCATGCCACAGGCGAGCAGATATAGATGGGAGATAGCCTGCAGACAAGAGACGAGATCGGAGCATCGAGGACGGGGCTCAGGGGGAGTGGCAGTTATATTCAGGGAGGAGTTGCAGTCATTGATATATACATCACCTAGAGGACAATCCCCCTTTGCTAGAAGTCTCGCCATTTCGGGAAGGACATAAAGAAGGTCTCTCAACCTGAAAACACTCCACTCAAGTTTGATACTTTTAACAAAAGGGGGGATGTCCCGAAAGCTACCTCTTTCATTCAACAGTTTCTCTTTCATTCAACAATTTGAAGTTGCCTTTGCCGATGGCAATTTCTCAAAAGAGTAGCAAGCACCTCAAGGAGACTGTGAGTACTTGGTGGTATACCAAAGCTTTACAAGGAGCTCAAGAAAAGACCTGGATTTTTAGGGAAATTTTTTCCTCTACACTTTGAGGAAGGCATCAAAGAAGATTGGGATCTGTTTTCCCAAAGGGAGCATAAGCGAGTGATGGATTGCGTGAACAGGTATTGGGTCACTCTTTCCAAGGTGGCTCCATTCAAGAACCTTTCTGATGAAGAAAAGATGAAGAAGTTCGAAGCAAGACTTTTACCCGAGCTTCGTGACTTTTGGCTAGAGCTGATCCATACTCTCAGAGGACAGCTTGAGGGACTACAGGGCAGCTCCGACCGCATGCGGGAGCGCCGCGAGGCTTTCCTCCTTCGACTCTGGCGCCCTGGGCCTTTCTACACCATAGTCCAGGGGGTGCTCAGATGGCACTACTGTCCACCTGTGTGGCTCTTCCCTCCTCCCATCTCTCGATTTAGCCTCATTGTATAGATGATGTTTTTTCATTGGGAGAGTCTTCCCATCATGCTTGTTGTAGCCCTCTCTTGCAGAGGTGGTTGTAGCCCTATGGGCAATTTTCATTAACTGATAGAAGGATCTTTTTCTCGGAAAAAAAAAGACTTTTACCCGAGCTTACATGAAGAGATATCCGCAAGATACCTTGCAATGGACAGTGGAGTCAACAATCGCACCTAAAAGTTTCCACTCACATCTACAAAGAATCTAATCTCCGCACTCGGATGAGAACATACTAAAAAAAGGAGGCATTTTTGTCTCTCATGGAGAGATATTTCCTCGGAAATTTTTGGAGCCAATTTATCTAACTCCTACCTTTTGAATAACCTCCAGTTTAAGTGAGAGGGAAAGCTCCTCCAGGAAAGTCGCATCTTTGTGCAAGCATGGTGTGTTTTTGCTTATTTGCTTTTTTTCCGTACAAGAAAAGGACGTATTCAATGACGAAAGACCCTCAACTCTAAGTGACAGGGCAAGTCTTTGATTAAAGTTACATCTTTAAGGAAAACATAAAGTGCGTTTTTGCTTATTTGCTTTTTCCCACGAGATATGGATGTGTCTAACCCAGACCAATCACTCTCAAGTGTTTATGAGAGTAGATTCGAGTTGGAAAATTGCTTTATGTGATGAACTGGTTTGGTCAACCATCCGGAAGATTGAAATAGTATCTGGTAGTTCTTCAACAAATCACCCGTTATTGTGGGTAGGACATTACGTGGAAAGTTTAACAAAAGAAAGCTTTTAGTAAGCTAGAGTACCTTCTAAGCCTAAAACCTAGACCAATCAATGGAAGTTATGGTAGTGTGTATAGCACAAGTATATGAACTTTCTCTTTATGAGGGAAGCAGCACGAACTGGCTACGGCCTGTGCTCGAGAAATTTCAAGATCGAGATCCCACTTTACTTGATGAGCGGGTTTGCTCTAGGATCGAGTTGACGGATTATCAGGTTGAGCGCTTTCGTTCTACGGATGTTAAGAAGGGATGGAAATCTCCCGAGTTCACCAAGCTCTCACAAAGTGATGACATGGCATGCCCTACTGGAAGAGAAATGGCCAAATGGACAAGAGAAACTGAGCCAACCAACCGAGGGACCTAAAACCCTAAAGACCAAAAGCATGAACTCTAAGGAGGATTTTCGTAAAATACGATAACATGTTGACATGGCAGTCGGTAAGGACGATCACGATGACGCGTTTTGCGTTGTTGCTGTAACAAACTTAGACACTCCAAGTCAAGAATCGACCACGACAACACCAAATAACCACTTAAAAACAGTTCACAGTTCACAATTGATTTCTAAAGATATTGGACCCAAAGACTAGCACCCCTTTCGGTATTTCTTTTTGTATTAATCTGAGTTCAAAGTACAAGAGTGGTTGGGTCTTACTCTCAAACTCTGCGTCCAGATGCTCTCCCGAGTGGGCACCCAAACCACTCATTTATTTGTTTACCAAGGATGCCAAAAGCAGAGCCCCAAAAGCTGTCATCTTTTTTAAAAATAAAGCAATTTGTCTCATAAGGCTTGCTTGAAAAATTAAAGCAAAGTTCAAAAGCTGCCCAACAATTTGCGTAGAGCTTCCTACTGCTTTTCCCAGCGCAAAAAGCGGAAAAATCTGCCGTACAGTCCAGCGTGAAACGCACCGCGTTTTTCAGAATCTGCCATACGGTGCCGCGTCATCTATCTGCGCATTTTCCGGCTGTTTTTTCCTGCTGCCTGCCACGTCAGCGATGCAGCCTGCAGCCATCTAGGGTTAGGGCAGAAGTTAGGGTTTCATATTTTTAGGGTTAGAGTTTTTGCAGATTAGGGTTAGGGTTTCAGCACTCGGGCAATTAGGAGCAGCCACATCATCACTTTGTGACATATCCCCCTCTTGAAAGCATTGAAATCGCCCTCGATTACGCCTACAAAACAGAGGCCATAAACCGTCTTAGCAGACACTAACTGTTAGCACCTACGTACTAGGAACACACATCTAGCACATGTACACTGCAATCGACAGTCACATCACAAGACATCACAGGACATCACATGACATTCAACATTCATTCGGATCGTAGATCATGATTTATCGGCAATGTAGCTAGCAATCGCATCTGGATCCAGTCGGGACCTCATCGATGCCGATTGACTAACCCCTATTGCAACCATGTCTAATCGAGATCAAGTAGACCAAAATGCTGCAGTCATTTCATCTATCAGTTCCTGCACTTAAAAAGAAGTTAAGAACAAATCAGTTTCATATTCAGGAATTCCATTTCATAAAGTCATACAGCAGAATATTGTCAGCTCTCAGTATCCCTGAAGCTCAAAGAGACATCAGCGACTCTAGTATCAAAATCGAGGCATCTGTTGACAAAGGAGCGGACTAACTCCCCTCTTCTGCATCCCACTGCACCAGATCTCCAGCCAAACTGAATTCTGGGTTCCATTGGAATAGACTATGCTAAACCAAAAGCTTCGAGGTAAAGTTTCACGATCTGAGGAGTATCTACTAGGTCCTCCTCCTCCATCCACTTTGCATCCAATGCAAAATAGTTCTTGAACTTACCCAAGAACCACCTTCGGACTTTACCTTTATTCTTCGTATCCTTATGTGCCAAAATCTGTTCAGAAACAAGAATGTCCTCGTTTTCTTCCACTTCAGGTTGCTCATCAGGCTCCCCATCATCAGGCACATCACCTTTGAAAGGTTTCAAGAGACTCACATGAAAGGCATTGTAAATCCTCCAAGTGTCAGGCAGTTTCAGTCGAAAGGAGACATCATTAATCTTTTCAGAGATCTGGAAAGGTCCGTAGTATTGCATACTAAGCTTTGGAAAAAGCCTCTCCTTTCCCTTCTTCTTTCTCCGGCGTGCCTTCTCAAAACGTAAGAGCACCCAATCTTCCTCCTTCAATTTCAAATCGCGACGATGGCGATCCGCTGCCTTTTTCTGTCGTTCTTGAGATTTCTACAAAGCCTCGCGGACCTTGGCAAAAGCCGTGTCTAAGTCGCGCGTATACTCATCCGCTTCAAAAATCTTATCTTTCGTGCTTAGGAAGGGTGGAACCTTCGCAGCACCTTCAACAATCTCAAATGGCGCCTTCCCCGTCGAAGAATGTATCGCGTTATTGTAGGCAAATTCCACCAAAGGTAAGTACTTTTCCCATTGAGTCTTCTGATCCGAGATATAAGACTTCGATAAATCTAAAACCACTGAATTGGCAATCTCAGATTGCCCGTCAGTCTGCACGTGGAACAATGACGAGAACTGCAACCGCGTGCCAATGTTCTCCCAAATTGCCTTCCAAAACAAACTCGTAAATATGGGGTCCTTGTCGGAGACAATCGTCTCAGGCATGCCATGTAGTCTGAAGATCTGGCCACCTAGTCAATTTCTCTTTCAAAGTCTGAAAGGCAGTCACCTCTGTGGGTCCCCACGAGAAAGGGACTCCTTTCTGTGTCAAGATATGCAAAGGGGAAGCAACCTCTGCAAACTTTCAAATGAACCGCCTGTAGTACGAACACAGTCCCAAGAAGCTTCTAACTTCATGGACATTCTTCAAATCGGGCCAATCGCGGATAGTCTCTATCTTGGCCGGATCCATTTGCACTCCTTTTGTTGCTAACACAATGTGTCCCAAAAAGTGTATGTCTGGTAAGAAAAATTCACTTTTCTTTGCATTAATCACTAACTTGTGATCTCGTAATGCCTGAAAGACTTGAAGCAGATGATCTATATGTTCTGCCTCATTCTTGGAGAAAACAATGATATCGTCAAAGAAAGTGCTAATAAATAGCCTGTACTCTCGAAAAATCATGTCCATCATCCAATTGAATATCGCAGGAGCATTGGTTAAGCCAAAAGGCATCACCAAAAACTCAAATAACCCAAAAGTCGTCCGAAAAGCTGTCTTGTAGACGCCTCCCGGCACGATTCTGATCTTATGATATCCACTCTTTAAATCAATCCTGCTAAAGCACGAGGATCCCTGTAATCTGTCGAGTATATCATTGATCCTAGGAATCAGAAATCTGTTCTTGATGGTGATTTTGTTGAGAGCTCTATAATCGATGCACATTCTCCAAGATCCATCTTTCTTCAAAACCAACAACACTAGAGAGCAATACGGTGAAGTACTAGGCTAGACAAGACCCTTTTTCAAGAGGTCTTTCACTTGGTTCATAATCTCTTCATTCTGTGCTCGGCTCACACGGTAAGGTGGCCGGTTCAGTGGTGTGCTTTCAAATATCAGATCAATGGTATGATCTTCAGGCCGAGCAGGTGGTAACTCGCCTGGTGGGCCCTCTGAGAAGGAATCGGCGTGAGTGGAGAAAATCTTGGCGTTCTTTATCAAGTTTAGACATATTTGTTCTATCCTCATCACTCAACCCTTTCATAAAGATCGAGGAAACAAACAAGCTGGATTTCATTAATTTAGAAATGGCCGAAGCCGATACAATAGGGACAAACTCGCCCTTCAGTTTAATGTCAAGTACAATGGTTCTGCCCTTCTCTATAATCAATGTCACTTTCCTCGCCCGATAGTCGACCACGGCGTTGTTCTTGTGGTACCAGGGAATTCCCAAGAGAACATCACAACCTTCCAAAGGCATTATGTAATAGTCCTCATGCCGCAAATACCCCTGACAATGCAACCGAAGTTTGCCAATGACAGGTGTAATGGCTACGTCCCTGCCGGGTGCCGCTAGAACAGCCTCCGCAAGTGGTCCCATCCGATCGGGAGTGATCTCGAGCCGCACCGCCAATTCCGGTGAAATGAAGTTGGCCTTGGCTCCTCCATCAAACAAGATCAAGGCCTCTTGGTCTTTCACCTTGCCCCAAGCTCGACAAAGTTCTGTACTCTCGTCCATGATGTTGGGATCGGTACCCACACAATCTGGAACCAGACTTGTTTTTATCTTGCCTTTTCTTCCACGTTCCTCGGCTGCTCTCGAACTTTCAGGCCTTTCGTCGTCCATTATGTTCCTTCTGTGCCTTTCTAGGGCACTTCGCGGAGATATGTCCATGTTCCCCGCATCCAAAGCACTTCCCCTCCCTGATGCTCTCCTGAGGAGTAAGCTTGGGTCGTGCATCTTTCTTTTCTGGGTTGCTCTTTCTCTTTCTACTTTCATTTGTTGAAGTCTGTTCGGCTCGTTGTGTCATGACCTTATCGGTGGGGTAGGTCAAAATGCCAAAGTCAATGGCAAAACCCAATTTCGCACAACTCATCAACTCCTGAATAGAAGCTGACTTCCGTTCCAAACAGTGATCTCGGATCTCTATAGGTAGACCCAAGGTAACCCGCTCAATCTGTTCTCTGAACGAGATCTTCTTGAATGAAGAGGCGGGTAGAAAAGAGCTCCAGAATCTCTCGCAATAAGCGTCTACTGTATCTTTCTTAGTCATCCGAAGATGGTTCCAAGCAACTCGTATATCGCGTTCATACTCTTTAGTCAGCCAAGAAGAAATAAAAAGCTTCTTAAATTTCAGCCATTTAACTGGCGCGGTCTTGTTTAAAAGAAGCGTGGACCACCAAGTTCGAGCATTCCCCTTAGAGTAAGAGGCGGCTCTCCGAATCTTAGAGTGCTCTGAGTAGCGTCCTCCCGCAAAAGCGATGTCAAACTGCTGTATAAAAGACAAAGCCTTCAAAGCATTTCTATATCCCGAAAACCTGTCAAATTTAATTGACTGTCCACCTTCCTTAAACTCTCCGACCTTCTTGCTTTTATCTTCCAGAAAGTCATATTGGTTGGCTTTATAAAAATTCTTCTTGTTTGTATAAAAGTTGTCCTCATTAGAGTCTGAACTGTCTGTAGACGAGTCCTCTGTAGAACTGTCACTCACTGGGCCAGATTTAGACTTCTTTGTCTTTTCTTGCCCTTCCCAAAGCGTTGTTTCTTGCTTCGCTTTTTGCCTTTGCGGTCTTCTTCGCTCGAGTCAGATGAGCTAGAAGAACTATCAGAAGAAGAAGGAGAAGAAGAAGAACTGGGTACTTCTTCAAATCGAACACGCTTCTTCTGTTTCTTTGCCTTATCAAATGTTGACTTACGACCCAAATAACCCGGGAAGTCAGTGCCTTTCTTCTGCTTTTTGCCGTGCTTTTTAGCTTTGTTTTGCACATTCAAAAGCTGAGCAATCCGTGCATCAACCACCTCTTCTAATTCCTTCTCTGAATATTTCTTGTGAGCAGAAGGTTTCTTGAGAGCGGGTTTCGGGGGTGGTGGTGTGGTTTTTTGCCGCTGCTCGTGCACTTCCTGAAAAGAAGTCTCGCTCATATCTTTTGCAAATTTTGGGTCCTTCGCAAAATTGAGCATCATCTTTGTTGCATCGCCGATCAATTGACGACGCTCCATCTCTCGTCGCTCCGCCTAAGCAGGCGGAGGCGGGCCATACTCCTTGCCGGAATCTTCATTGTGATCCCTTCCCGCATCTCCGGATGCAGAGGGAGTCGACTCATCCTTGCGTGAAGCCATAGGTGCCGCAGAAAAAAATTTGGGATCGGATTTCCCGTAGAAGAGAAATCGTCCGTGCTCTAATACCACTGTAACAGACTTGGACACTCCAAGTCAAGAATCGACCGCGACAACACCAAATAACCACTTCAAAACAGTTCACAGTTCACAATTGATTTACATTGGCCCAGTGGAGTTCCATGCCTAGAGATATTGGCCCCAAAAACTGGCGCCCCTTTCGGTATTTCTTTTTGTATTAATCTGAGTTCAAAGTACAAGAGTGGTTGGGTCTCACTCTTAGACTCTGCGTCCAGATCCTCTCCCGAGTGGGCACCCAAACCACTTATTTATTTGTTTACAAGGGATGCCAAAAGCAAAGCCCCAAAAGCTGCCAGCTTTTTTAAAAATAAAGGAATTTGTTTCATAAGCCTTGCTTGAAAAATTAAAGCAAAGTTCAAAAGCTGCCCAACAATTTGCGTAGAGGTTCCTATTGCTTTTCCCAACGCAAAAAGCGGAAAAATCTGTCGTTTTCCTTGCTGCCTGCCACTTCAGCAATGCAGCCTGCAGCCATTTAGGATTAGGGCAGAGTTAGGACAGAATTAGGATTAGGGTTAGGGTTTCAGATTTTTAGGGTTAGGGTTTTTGCAGATTAGGGTTAGGGTTTCAACAGTCGGGCAATTAGGAGCGGCCATGTCATCACTTTGTGATAATTGCTGCCATGTGGCAGGCTGTACGGATTTTTGCAAATTGTGTCGGCTAATTTCAGCGCTAGCTTATGGGAGCAAATGCTTTTGGGGAAGGTGCTTTTGAACCTAATGCTTTTGGGGCTCTGCTCTTAGGCATCCCATGTAAGTTTAAAAGAGCCCTTGGGTCTCTCACTCCACAGAGCATCTCGACGTAGAGTCTGAGAGCACACGACCCTCGAGTTGTACTTCGATGTGAGCAATAATAAAGAAATACCAAAAGGGGCGCCAATCTTTGGGGCCGGTGCTTCTAGGCGCAGAACTCCACTGTGGCATGTCGACTCTCTCTCTCTCTCTCTCTCTCTCTCTCTCTCTCTCTCTCTCTCTCTCTCTCTCTCTCTCTCTGCTATTCAAAGAGAGGACCAAAACCCTCTCTTCCACTGCTTATTCAGAGAGGGTTTTGGTCCTCTATCTAGGGTCATGAGTTATGAGGATCAGAGATGTCTTGGACTATATCTACTTGAGTTACACAGGTATAGAGACACTTTACTGGGGAGAGCTAGAGAGAGGCAATCCCAGAGACACATTACAGATTTCTTTTCACTAGATATGGGACAGCCAGAGGAGCAGCCACCACTGCAGAGCTCGTCCCACACTCATTCGACCACTACTGGCACTCTCATCGACCGAGCATTGGAGCTACAGAGATACAGACGACCGCGACTGAGGAGAGGAGCTACACAGCATCGACGGAGACTACAACAGAAGATTCGAGCCATACTCTCTCGACATCCAGAGTGCAGATGAGGATGGATCCTCACCATTTCTTCCATCTTTGTTTCACACACTGTTACATCCAGTTTACCGGGTACCTATTGTATCAGCTACTACACCCACGTAGTTTTAGATTGTAGTAGTAGTAGTAGTATTTTGTTCCACTTCTAGTTCTTTTGTACCCAGACATGGTATTAGATTCACTATTTTGTAACTGATTGGTCTCATAGGTCATTTTGGCCTTTTGAAGACGTTAATATAACATTTCATTTCATTTCATTTCTCTCTCTCTCTCTCTCTCTCTCTCTCTCTCTCTCTCTCTCTCTCTCTCTCTCTCTCTCTATATATATATATATATATATATATATATTCGTGTGCTGCTATTTATTTCTCGCTTGGAGTGTCCAAGCCTATAACAAAAGCTCTAACACAGCATGAGTATTATGTACACATTCAAATACATGGATAATGCATAAAGATGCACACCTTATTATCAAGGTGAGTCGACTACCAAGCAAAAAAAAATTCTGCTCAACAGAATGAGATAAGCCAACTTTCTTTTCTGGAAGTAGTTTGGCATGAGAGATAGCTCTCTTGAGCGCCTCTTTGCATGCAATGCTATTCCAACACAAAAATTTATATTTGAGATGTGTTCGGTAGCTCTAAGTTTCTCTACTGAGAAGGGGTTTTCTAATGGTCGTTAATCATCGAATGCACTCTGTGGTTTGAGAGAAATTTCTCCTAGCGGAGTTGAGCACCAAATCTAGTTTCAAACTAGAAAGGTAAGTATTAAATTTATGCTTGATTGAGTTTTTAAGTTCTCTCTTGAGAACAGACCAACTCAACTCACCATTGAGCGAGATTTGAAATTTTCCCGACTACCCAGGCAGTTCAATTCGACCACTAAAGTTGAGGACACCTATTTATAAGTGATAGGGATGTTGTTGAATTAACTTTATATCAAGGAAATATAATTCTAAAAGAGGGTTTTCTTGCTTGAGACATCCGATTACAAACATTTCTAGTGTGTCTTTTAAAGAAAAGACCATACCACTGTGAACGGGAATATCTGTAGGGCCAGACACTTTGAGGAAATGCAGTTGCTTTTTGAAAAAGCGGGTTCCTATTCGAGAAAGCATCTGCAAAGGGGTCTATGTTAGCATTGCATCTAAGCATGAGACTGCATCCAGGGAAGCCTGAGTTGTGATTGTGTAAGCATCCATGATGCTGCAGATTTCAGCCAAGATGATGATGTCGCAAGGGAAGATGCCCATGTTCCCTACATGCTGCTGCAGATCTTCAGCCACCAAGTTGAAGTTGCCAATGACCCCTATGGATGCCCTATGTGCATCAGTAGATGCCAAGGCTAAGTAGGCAAGTTCCATCATGAAGAAGTGCCTTTGAAGATTGTTTCCATCACGACAACTTTCTGTTTTTCTTTGTTTTCAGCC
This sequence comes from Adiantum capillus-veneris, assembly GCF_014529385.1. Classification (NCBI taxonomy): domain Eukaryota; kingdom Viridiplantae; phylum Streptophyta; class Polypodiopsida; order Polypodiales; family Pteridaceae; genus Adiantum; species Adiantum capillus-veneris. Next base: position 15,463,449 of record NC_140934.1, read on the forward strand.
CATAAATGTCAAACGCATGCAGAGCAGTGGTGCGTTGGGGGAGACTTCAACATGTTGGAGGACCCCTCAGACAGGATTGGAGGTAGTCATGCTACAGTGCACGGGGCTGAGTTGGCAGCTTGGAAGCGTCTATGTATGACCTTGAGGGTTTCTGATGTTTGGCAGCATACAAGTTGTCTCTAGAGGAGCAGACGACTCCTCTCCATTCGGAGGAAACTGCTTCATTGGAGTTCGGCACGGCTCTCTTTGGCGCGCAGAGTTGTATTGGCCAACCAGGTGCTTTTGACTACAATGTGGTACATCACGTCTTTGTGGATCTTTTCGAGCTCCTACATCACCAAGCTAGGGAGGCCGATCACGAATTTTTTGTGGTCAGGGTGCGACACCCAGTCAGCCCGGGTCAAAGTGTCCTCATCACCTTACCATGTTCTCAGGGGGGGCTGGGGATCATTGACCTAGCAGAATAAAGCAGAGCCCTCCTTGGGAAGTTTGTGGTCACAGGACTACTTCCAAGATGGGAACCCCAAAAGGAGTTGCTTCTTCACCAGCTTCAAGCTCGAGTCCCCCATGCGGGCGGCCCTTGGAGCCCATCCATCGGGTGAATTTTTAGAGATGCGTAGAGTTGGTCTGAGCAGGAGGTTGGAGGACCAGTTTGCTGCGAGCCTGCTTAGGTGTTGGATGCAGCTAAGGAGCGGCCTGGAGCAACATCAGCCCACTTGCACGGAGGAGCGCTTGAGGTAGCCCCTTAGTTTGAAACCCCATGGTGAGCACTCAGAGAGGCCACCTAGTTGGTTGTAGACCTCATGTTTCTTGGGGTCCCATGGAAGATGGTCCAGCCGCACTCTCGACGATTGGCTTCATTTTTCAGGATTGTCCGAGAAGGTTCAGAGCATCTAACTACGAGGCATGAGGGGGTTGCAGGGCATGTGTCGGCATATTAAAGAGGCTTTACTAGCTAAGTCACCCCTCTAGAGGCAGCAACTCCCAGACGGATGGGAGCCTTCAAGCGATTGGAGGTCCTCATTGCACTTCAAGCTTGCTTGAAGTCCGTACCTCACATGTTCTTTGAGGTTCACGGAAAGGGTCGCCTTCACAGAGTCTCGGTAGAGGCTCCACAGGTTGCAGAGTGTTGCTTTCAGAGGATACGAGTTGTGGGCATCTGTGGGAGGACCTGTGTCATAGATCCTAAACCAGCATATCTTGAGACACGCCACTGGCGGCTTTGGGCTTGGGAGAGCTGCTCTCTGGCACGAGCACAGTGGGACCCAGGAGAGTGGTTCTAGAAGGATCCCTTCTCTTCAATCAATCACCCTAGGATCCCCTTTTTCCAGTACATAGTTCGACCGGGGCATCACATACTAGTAGCATAGAGAGAGGCTCATCCTGCTGCAGCACTTCATTCACAGGAGGAGGGTCTCACAGCTGAGTTCTTGTCAAGTTTTTGGGAGTGGTTGTGGAACTGCAAGCAGACGAGGATAGTAACTATGTTCCAATGGCTAGTTGCACACAGAGCTACAGCACTTGGCCACTGGCTAGTACACAGTGGCTTCTCGACAGCCTCTGCAACTTGTGGTCATCCTTTGGAGAGTCAGTGTCACTGTCTGTGGGACTGCCCCATGGCAAAAGAGGTTTGGCTTCGGGTTCTTCAGTTGATACCAGCTCTTTCCACAGCTCGATAGTACACTTGGGGTGCTGCAACCTCGTCCACTCTCACGGGCCCTGCGCCATTCTGAGTTGGCTTCCACCAGCAGGATGATAGTGATCCAGGGGGGTCGACCTACACTCCAGCTTGCCCCCCAAGAGTGGTGCACTGAGAGAGAGGTGTGTTGGGAGCTCGTCTGTGGTCTGACACTCTCGTTCATTTGGCGGGCCTACTGCTTCCGCATCTTCGAGGCTCGCCCTGGCCCACCGGCAGAGACTGTTCGTGACATCTCGATGGAGCTGATTCACACTCTCAAGGGTCAGTTTGAGAGACTTCAAGGCAGCTCCGACAGCATGTGGGAGCGCAGAGAGGCTTTCCTGCGACACTGGCACCCAGGGCCTTTCTTCACTATGGTCCAGGGTGTGCCTAGATGGCACTACCGACCACCAAAGTGGCTTTTTCCTCCTCCCATTTTGTGATTTAGCCATCATTGTACATGCTTTGTTCTCTCACTAGGAGAGTCTTCCCATACTTTTGATGTAGCCCTCTCTAGTAGAGGTGATTTGAAGCCCTAAGGGTAGTTTTATTAACTAATGGAAGGATCGTTTCTCAAGAAAAAGAAAACATATTAGGCACCCTAAGTTGCACCGGCAACTCTGCAAGAGCAGTGTAACTCTACCAGTGTTAGGCACCCTAAGTTGCACTGACAACTCTGCCAGTGTTAGGTGCAGGGAGTGAATGTTGAACTTTGCTCAAGATGAGTGCTCCGAATTGTGCTCAAGGGTTCCTTTTACTTACGGAAGGGAGAGCCTTCCGTTCCTTTAATGGGAGAGAGCAAATGATCACAAACAAAGTGAATAACACTGTCAATGAAGGTGCTAAGACTAAAAGATAGAGAGAGAAGAGTACGACACCAGAATGGAGCGAAAGAGGCTTTCCTTTTTGGGTTGGACGAATATATCAAGTTTGATGTAGAAGTGTTCGACCCCCTCGATCTCAACAAGGCGGTAACAATTGCTCCCTCCCAAGAGATGAAGCACAACAAGGGAAAGCCTAAGAAGAACAAGTCGTCTCAAAGTACCTCCCAGACTTCTCAGAACCCTCAGAACGGTAACTCTTCTAACCAATCTTCCTCTAGTCTTTCAGAAAAGAACACTCGAAATGAATCTAAGGGTAAAGCTAACACACTTGCTAAACCTAAGGTCATCCCATATAAAAAAGCTACACAAGGAATCATAGGAGGATACATCACGGCAAAAGAACAAGTCATTTATTCTAAGGAAGGTCGTTGTTATCACTGTCACATCAAGGGTCATATAAAGAAAACATGTCCTAAGATTGAATCTAACGAATCTAAAGAACCTGTCGCAAACTCCTGACGTGTCAAAGCCCTATAGAATGGAGCCAACTTGCAGATGTTGGCCGAGGGGCCTAACCCTAAGAAGAACAAGTAACAGAAGAAGTCCTACCAACTTATGGAGACCTCGTCCGATGGGCCCCAAGTCACATAAAGGATTCAAATAAAGCTGGACTCTCACATATACACAAAAGACTTGCGCAAACTGACGACTGACAAATTTCCAAAAATTGCACTGACATGATGACGTGGCAGGCTTACGGATTTTCGTGTTTTGCGCCGACTGCTATTCGGACTTCCGTGATTTACACTGGCAACTTTTTGGCATTGCTTTTGGACCAGAAGCTTTTGAGTTTGAAGGCTTTTCATGTAAACTGCTTTTCATAGGCCAAGGACCTTTAAATATATGCTAAGGGCTCATTCTCTAGCACGCTTCAGTGAGAAGGTGCAGAGTCTGGAGTACCAGCTTGTACTGTGTTGATGCAATATAAAGAAAAACTGAAAGGGGCGCCAAGGTTTGGGGCCAATACTCTCTGGGATGGAATTCCACCACTCCGTGTCGCGTGTCGTCTCTCTCTCTCTCTCTCTCTCTCTCTCTCTCTCTCTCTCTCTCTCTCTCTCTCTCTCTCTCTCTCTCTCTCTCTCTTAAGTTGTTATTGAAGTGCTTAAAGTCTGTTCTTTTCTATTGGCACGTAGTGTCCGTCTTGTGACAGTGGTATCAGAGCATCAGGAGTACCGGCTTGTACTGTGTTGACGCAATATAAAGAAATACCAAAAGGGGCGCAATGGTTTGGGGCCAATACTCTTTGGGATGGAATTCCGCCACTCCGTGTCGCGTGTCGTCGCGTGTCGTCTCTCTCTCTCTCTCTCTCTCTCTCTCTCTCTCTCTCTCTCTCTCTCTCTCTCTCTCTCTCTCTCTCTCTCTCTCTCTCTCTCTCTTTTCAGTTGTTATTGAAGTGCTTAAAGTCTGTTCTTTTCTATTGGCACGTGGTGCCCGTCTTGTGACAGTGGTATCAGAGCATCAGGCGTGTGCTTTTCTGAAAGCACACCGGTCCTACAAAAGAGGAGACAGACCCCGAACTTATTAGCCACTCTTTCATCGCGCATCGGGTGCGCTCCCGTCTTCACCACTCATGTCTTACAGGGCATAAGCCATAAAGATCACTTGCAAGAGAAGGAATTAAGATTCGTTTCAAGTCACTGTTTTTTTCAAAAGCAGTGCCGTAGATGTTGATGTCTATAGCCACCAAGCCGCACACTCCAAGAAAAATTTTCCCGAAGTTATATGGTTTCTGACATCTTCCTTCGGAGTGCAACTTTTGGTAGAGTGGGGTATCTTGAAATGCTAGCCATGGAAACCCTAGCAAATTATAACTTGAAATTTCTCGACATCTCTCAGTAGATGTCTCTTCACGAACAAATGAGCTTGGAGGTTCAATGTGATTGCTATCTTGGGACTACCATCGCCGCCAGAGAAGCACTGTCTGTCCAAGAGCTAATGGACCATGATGTGTTGGGCTACGACCTTACGGCAAGAACCTAACCCTAATTTTTGGTGCACGTTTGAAGATGGAAAGTCAGTCGACTTTTCGAGCTCGTCGGCTGATGTCGAGATTGCCTTTTAAGTTTTGAGTTATGTTTGAGAACTTGTTTGGTGATCTTGTTTCAAATTTGTTTGAAATGGATGGTATCTGTTTTGAACTTGTCTTGGTGCCGATTTCAAATGTTTGACTCTGTTTTAATACTGGTTTCATTGATTGGTGATTTTACTCCCGGGTGGAAAAGTGAGAAATATTGTTTTGGTATTGTTTGAACCTCGAACGACGCAAGCCGATGCCTGGGGAGCGTTTCGTTGTATGTTTGAAAACCTAGGAACGACACAGGCCAATGCTTGGGGAGCGTTCCGTTGTATGCTAGAAAACCTCCGAACGACCCAGGCCGATGCCTGGGGAGCGTTTGGTTGTATGCTTGAACCTCCAAGCGACGGAGAGTGTGGTCTGGGGAGCGTTTGGTTGTACAGTCCTCTGAGCTCATGGCCCAGATCTTATTAGGTTATTTGCGGGGGGAGTGACGAGGTAGTCGTTGAGTAGCTTTATACCGCAAACCGTTTGTCTCGAGTGCTCAACGGCACTATTTGTTGTGTCTTGTAACATGCATATGTGAGCATCTGTATTGCATTGTGATGTGCCAATCACTGAATATTCCTAATTGGATGCGATTGCCTGGGTATGTAATTTTACTGCATCAAGACACCCATGGCAGATCGGTATGGTGTGGGTGTGATGCCTAATTTTACTACACCGAAATATCAAGAGTTCCGATCTGGACGAAAGGAGAAGCTAACTCCTTGATCAAAAGAGCCGAGAGGAGAAGCTAACTCCTTGATCCGAAGAGCCGAAAGGAGGAGCTAACTCCTTAACAAAAAGAGCAAACTGATTGTCCCTCAGGATGTCCCTCGAAATGACCCTCGAAAATTTTTTAGCTAACTTGAGTTGTTTTGCAGATATGCTATAATCGCGGATGATTACTCTTTCAAGAAGGGGAGATGTCACAAACTGTTGACATGTCAAAGCCCTAAAGAATGGAGCCAACTTTCAAATGCTCGCCGAGGGGCCTAAACCATAAGAAGAACAAGTAACAGAAGAAGTCCTACAAACTTATGGGGACCCCGTCTGATGGGGCCCCAAGTGACATAAAAGGATTCAAATAAAGCTGGACTCTCACACACACAGAATACTTGCGCAAATTGATGACGTGGCAAATTTTTGAAAATTGCGCTGACATGATAACGTGGCGGGTTGTACGGATTTCCGCGTTTTGCGTTGACCGCTGTACGGACTTCTGTGATTTACGTTGGCATCTTTTCGGCATTGCTTTTGGACCAGAAGCTTTTGAGTTTGAAGGCTTTTCATGTAAACTACTTTTCATAGGCCAAGGGCCTTTAAATATATGCTAAGGGCTCATTCTTTGGTACGCTTCAATGAGAAGGTGCAAAGTCTGGAGTACCGGCTTGTACTGTGTTGATGCAATATAAAGAAATACCAAAAGGGGCGCCAAGGTTTGGGGCCAATACTCTCTGGGGTGGAATTCCGCCACTCCATGTCGCGTGTCGTCTCTCTCTCTCAATTCAGTTGTTATTGAAGTGCTTAAAGTCTGTTCTTTTCTATTGACATGTGGTGCCCGTCTTGTGACAGAACCCACATCCTCTGTTAATGCCATAAATAAGAACACTCTTGTGTCCCAAGTTACTTATGATCGTATCATTGATGAGTCTCTCATGAAGTGTTATGGTCATGTGAATGGTCAACACATGGTGGTCTTGTTGGATTTTGGTAGTATGCATGATGTGATAAGTGACTCTCTTGTCGAAAGAGCCCGCTTGGAGGTCTGCAAGACATCTCCTTTCGAGGTGTCAGGCTTCGCTCTTGTTGGGGTTAAGGCCTATGTACCTTGACCGGTCGCCCAGGTCATGGGCGCCCGCCCACTGTTACCCTACACTTAAAGTGAGTATACTGTATAGGGGGAGCTGCCACTTCTCAGTCTCCCCACCCACTCTGTGTGTTCTGTGCTTTTCTCTCTCTCTTGCTTGTGTGTGTGCTCCCGCAATCCAACAAGTGGTATCAGAGCTAGGGACGACGGTGTGTGCGTGGTTGCGCGCACGGTCTTGACGGGAGCGATACGAGTGTGCTTGCGGTGTGCGAGCATGCAGATCTCAGCTATAACAGCCTCGACCTCGTACAGAGGTGAGCTTGCTTTGGGGCTTGGTGAGTCGGGCATGAGATATTCTACAGATAGCAAATTGAAAGCTTGAGAGTGAGCAGAGCTTTGGGGCATGAGGAGATCTGTCGACTCTGCAGAGCTTTGGGTAGCTTGAGAACCGATTGAAGCTTCCACGAGCACGGAATCGATAGCCAATCGATTGCAAGCTTAAGCACAGAAATAGCTGGAAAGCTTGGACATCGACTAGCAAAAGTCGAGAGCTTGCACAAGGCTCGGAGCAAGATTCAAGGGGGGTCTACAACGACTTGCATCAAATCAAAGCAATTGCTTCAAAATAAAATTGCAGCGCTGGAGGTTTTTTGAAGACCAAATCAAGCAACGTTGTGCACTCTCTGCAAAGGGGTTTGTGTGTGTAGTGTCCACACACACACACACACACACACAATCTAGTGTGTGTGTCGCGCTGCTCAGCAGCGTTTGGAAACTTGAAGCCATAAACAGTCTCGGAGCTTGCAGGAGAGGGTTGCAGGCGTGTTTGCTTGCGGAGAGAGAAATGGGAGCTTGCGGACAGCCATACGGTGGCTTGCAGATAAGCTTCAGGTGAGCTCTCAGTTCAGCCCACTCGCATTTGCAGCAGAGAGGCGAAGTTGCAAGCATTGCAGGAGCTCGCAGGTGGAATTTGGACCAACTTGCAGGGCTAGCACAAGCTGGCGGGCAGGTACAGGGGCTGAATTTCAGCCACACCCACAAGTACACAGGTGTTTGTTTGCATGTATGGGCAGCCGTGTGCATGCTCATGGACATAGCAAGTACCAGACACTGTCGAGGAGACTCATGTGATTGCAATTTGAGCTCGGCAATGTATGCCTCGAGCATGTTTTTTGACAGTCACAGGTAGAGCAGATATTTGTGTACTAGATTTGCAGGTGTTTGCAATGATGTATGCAAAGTGTGGAGATTGGTGCATGCATTTGGAATGCGGTTTGATGCGCTTTGGCTGCTCATGGTTTTGAGTGTACAGTCAGTTTGGTTACTGGTTTTGTGGCCGTTTTACTGACGAAACTCTGGCGAAATTTTCCCAAAAGTTTTATGCGCATCATTTATGTGATCTAGGTAGAGATTGCGGGTTGCACTCAGCATTTGCGTGCAGTGTTCTCTGCAAGTGGGAGATTTGTGCGTGTGTATACATCGATACCGCACAGTGTGGGCTTGGTGATTAGCTCACAGATTGCAGTGTGATACTAGAGCATGCGAGGCTTGTATTGACATTGCGGGAGCTCTATTTTGGAGTGTGTCTCACAGGTTTTACATTGTGTTTCTGGCCATATTGGTAGACAGTTTCCAGGTGTTGTTGGTGAGGTGGTTTTGCTTTCTAGTTTGCTACATTCTGCTCATGGCAGAGATAGGTGATCGCTCAGATTATGATCTCTCCGAAATGTGCATGTTTGATGGGTCAGACTTTGCAACATGGAGAGAGTGTATGCTTGATGCATTGACACAGCGAGGGTTGCATCGACCATTGAGTGGTGATGCAGGTAGACCTTCAAACATGTCTGACGATCAGTGGCAGGAGCTAGAGGAGATGGCACTATCTACACTCTCTTTGCACCTTGCGGAATCTGTATATGCTCTTGTTATGTATGAGACTACTTCGAGAGCACTTTGGCGCAGATTACATGATATGTATGATAGATCTGAGTCATCAAGGACTCGTGTGAGACATGTATTGTGGTCATTCTGGACACGTTAGACGGCGTTGTTTTCGTCGTATGCGACATCGTAGGAGACATGGCAGTCTCAGAGATGTATGTAGTGATGCAATGGACTCAGTTGCTTTGACAATTGAGGCACATGTAGTGTCGAAGTATACTAGTGACGGGGATGTCACTTTTACCTCGAGCTATGCACGAGATGCTATACATGTGGATAGTTCACTCCCTTTGCAGTGGTTGCTAGACGCAGATGCTATGTTTCATGTCACGCCGCATCGTGAATGGTTTTGTAGCTATTCTAGCGGGATGCTTGGCAGTGTACGTTTGAACGATGGATCGATGCATGCGATAGCAGGTGCAGGAGATGTGAGACTGTCATTACCGAGTGGTGCATCTTACTTGATACGACATGTGCGCTATGTACCAGATTTGACAGTGAGTTTGATCTCGATTGGTCAGCTTAGAGATTGTGGATGTCAGATTTCGCTACGAGAGCGAGATTTTGTGATGCATTTGGGTTCGCTAGTGATTGCGAGAGGTGCCAGGAGTGGTACAGGTTACCCATTGCATGTGGATCACGGGAGAGACGGTGTTGTCTCTGTGACCATGCAGCCAGGTAGAGAGCGAGAGAGCAGGCGAGTCTCTTTTGCTTGTGGGTTGCAGGATGCTTTGCATGGAGTGCAGAGCAGTGACCTTGTTGTGCAGGTTGCGTCTACGGATGCACAGGTAGAGCGGGATAGCTCTAGTGAGTCACAGCAGGATGAGTCATCAGAGGTGATAACAGAGATGACTCACATGGATGCTGAGATGTCGGCTATTGTGGAGTCATTTCTTGATATGCTTATGCCAGAGCTTGATGCAGATTCAGGACAGATGGATACTCTTGGTACACATGTGATACGTGGTGGGCACGAGGAGTCACTCCAGAGCTCGGAGTCAGAGTGCCATGGTCTCTATGATAGGAGACAGGATTGCCATGAGTTGAGTTCTGAGTTGGAGGTGGCAGAGGTTGCCAGGGTTGCATCAACGTTCGGTGTCCTCATGTACGAGATGTTGATCTCGAGGCCCGACATAGCAGCTACAGTGGGAATCTCGGCATAGAGCATAGGGAAGGTTTGCAGGTATTGGACCGATACTTACAGGAGTGCATGAGCTCTTGTAGACTCTTTGCAGAGCTTGGAGCTAGATCTGTGTGGCTTCCGCAGCGGGATGTTTGTCTATCAGTAGAGCCGGATGCACTAGCTCATCGAGAGTCAGTGGGCATAGGTTGAGAGAATCTCTCACCTTCTATTGGTTGTACACTAGTAGATCTTGCTTAAAGGCACATTGTCCTTTAAGTGGGAGGTTGTTGGGGTTAAGGCCTATGTGCCTTGACCGGTCGCCCAGGTCATGGGCGCCCCTCCACTGTTACCCTATACTTATAGTGAGTATACTGTATAGGGGGAGCTACCACTTCTCAATCTCCCCACCCACTCTATGTGTTCTGTGCTTTTCTCTCTCTCTTGCTTGTGTGTGTGCTCCCGCAATCCAACAGCTCTCGGTATGGACTCTCTCATTACACAAGAGTGCCTTGATGTGTTGTTCACTGTTCAACAAGTGTCCTTCCGCAGAAAATTTGCAGTATCTCCTCTTTCAGGATGCGATATGCTTTTAGGCATTCGATGGTTTCGTGAGCAAGTTCTTCATTCTTCATCTTGTATTTCTAATGTGCAAGCGAAGATTGAGAAGAATGAGGAGAAGGAGACTCTCTCAATCTTTTCTTCTCCAAAGCACAACACAAATGATTTGCATGATCAAGATGTGATTATTCATAAGCATGATGATTTGGAGGATAAAGATGTGATTCTTCACAAGGATGATGGTTTAGTTAATGCTTTTTCTAGTGAAGCTAACCTCGTTGCAGATACGATCAATCACGAAGAACCAATCTTGGCTCTCGAGTCGAGATCTAAGGAACCCACTTAGGAAGTATTGTGTGTTTGCATGATTAGTCAGCACGCATTGTTCGAGTGTTTCATTCGTGACGGTTTCTTGTATTTTCGTCACCGTCTTTATGTATTCCCTTTTCACAGGCATGCCATATTGTACGCTGCACATGATTCACTCATGGATAAGCACGGATGTATGCCGATTTCTATCGAAAAGAACAAAAGTTTGCATGACACAGTCTCAGAAAGAGCACAAGAAAATTTCTCCATCGAGCATCGGCATTTTCATTGTAATTTGCCACAGTTAATAGATTTAGATCAGAAAGACAACTTTCAATTCCAATTTTTGCGTGTGTTTGATGAATGGTTTGGCACTCCGTCTCTTTGTTCATCTACATTGCATGCACACTCTTTTAGGAAGACTAATATTTTTGCAATCACTTTACATGGAATGGGTATGTTCATGTTTTTGTGTTGGAAATGGTTTCAAGAATTTTCCTCCTCGAAGATTCTTGAAGGTGGACCTACGCCCATAGACGCAATTGGAGCAGTGAAGCAGCCCCAGATCCCTTTGTGTCAATCTTAGTGCGCCCCAAAGAAGCAAGCGTTGCTGACATTTATGAAGTTCAAGTATCGCGCGACCCACGCATCAAAGTGGGTTGGCGAAGAGTCCTTCCGAGGATTCCAGACATTGTTGGTGATCTCCCTCGACGCCATACAATTCGGTACCAATACCTCACTTTAAAAAGGAGGGGATGGCACGTGCATATCTAACCTAACCCTATGTGCATGTGGACAAGCTACTTCATGACAAGGGTTCAGTTAGCTTAGGAAGTGTTCTGGCACCTTTGTGAGTCTGTTCAAAGGCCGTGCATGTCCAAGCACTTAGAGTAGATGCATATCCTCTTGTTGCACACAACATGATCATTAGCATTACCATCAGAATCCAAGAGGAGCATTTTATAGTGCACAGAACCTATTTTCCCTATTTTAGCCATTTTTCACTTATTATTAATAAGTGACTTTGTTGGGAAACTCGGTAGGGCATTTTTGACAAGGAACTATATAAGAAACCTAGCACTAGCAGTATCTAGCAGAAGAGGCAGCAGATAGCATTTGGCAGTGCACCTTCTCAGCAAGACCGGCAAGGGAACTTTTCAACCACCAAAGACCAGCCAGCGTTTTTCATCAACTACAGAACAAGCCCGGCATTTTGCAAGTTGCAGATTAGCCTGGCGACAGCAGATTCCATAGCGTTTTTACAGCAGATGCCTCATCAACCCTAGCGTTTTTGGAACAGCAGATCAGCCCTAGCCTTTGGAGTTCCTTGGCGTCAAGACCCATTTTTGCATCTTTTTCAGTTTTCAGCAGTCTGACTCCGCATCGCAGCCCCCAAACCACGCAGATCTCACCTTCCCGCAGCAGATCCTCGCCGCACGGTCAGATCAGCCAACGTTTGCAAATTTAGCCCAATATTCGCAGATTTCAGCATCTGCGTTTTCAGCGCATCGTCGTCGCATCGTCATCATCGCCGTCGTCACCGACATAGAGTCAGAATTCAGCAGATACAAGATTTGCAGATTTCAGCCCTTAGCGTTTTCAGATTTCAGCCCATCTCATCGTCGTCGACATCGTCGGCAAGACCATTGCATTCAGACCATTGTAGAGCTTTGTGCAATGAATAGTAGACCGCTCTCGCCATAGAGAGTGGGGCCCTTGGAGGAGGGTTTGACAAATCGTCCAATTTGCGTAATTGGGTGTTGAGCTGCAAAACACGGTTAGAAAAAGACATGACGGGCATACCATTCTGCTTGAGATTGCGCCAATCTTCTTTCAACCGCGCTAGGTATTGAGGAGGCATAGACCGCGCCTTGAGCTTGTCTTCGAAGTCGACCCAATTGAAGGAAAGGGGCGCGTCTCCGTTGGCTTCCTCTAGGTGCGCGGCCAACTATGCCTCTTGCCATGCGCGGTACCAATTAAATGGCATCACCGGCAAGGTACATGGCTTCCGTTAAGACCTTGCTATTCCTTGTCTTCTTATTTGTCGCAAAATAAGCATTAAATTGATGCAACCAAGAATGAATAACACTGGCATCCATCTTACCATCATACTTACTGAATGTCAACTTCTCGGTGATGGGGTTGTTGGAGTCCGAATCTCGGCTTGTGCCACTTGATGAACCACCAACATCTTTGGCCGGCTCGGGTTTCGAGGTGAGTACTTGTAGGACCAACTCTTGCATGCGTTGGTCTCTCTGCGCCTCATGCTCCAACTCCAAGGCCGTTTGTCTGTCTTTGGTCGCTACTCGTTGGGCTTCGCGTGCTTGCTCACGCTCAAGCTCAATAGCTGCCTTTCTTTCTTCGGCCGCCAAGCGCACTTGCTCACGCTATGCTCGCGCTCACGCTCCAAGTTGGCCTTTCTTTCTTTACGCTCGCGATCCAATTCTGCTTTTCTTTCTTCGCGCTCACGATCCAAGATTGCCTTTCTTTCTTCGCGCTTACGCTCCAAGGCAGCGCGTTGCGCTTCTTGTTGTAACATCATGTCCATCATCGCCTTTATTAAAGCCTCCATAGGATTTGGTGCAATCCTTTGAGTAGACGAAAAAACCTCCTGGTGGGGAAAATTCTTCTTCGCCACTTCCATGCTCATCATCTCCATGCGAAGTATCCATTCCGCTTCGGGTTATGATCATACACTGAAGTCTTGGGTTCTTAAGTTCACGAGGAACTTGGGTTCTTGTGGTTCTTGGGTTCTTGAGTTCTTGAGTTCTTGAGGGTCTTGAGGTCTTGAGGTTCTTCTTTAGCTTGCAATCTGTGTTAGAGAAGGATCTTCTCTTACCCGAGCTCTTCTCTTTCTCGCGGGCACACCCCTTTGCGGCCTTGCGCTCACACCAAGGTTGCTTTTTCCCACCTCACGTCGATTGGCCGGCCGCTAAGTGCACGGTCCGCTCTCAATGAGTGAAAAGAGAAACAAGGGGAGGTTGGACAAGCCCTTCTTTCTTGGGTTTCCTGTCACTCTTCAAAAACACGATTAGGAATCGACACGCCCAAGTGCACTTGGGTTACGTGCGACCGCAACAAGCAAAAAAAATTATCGTGGCTCTTTCCTTGAGTTATACAAAACACTGTCAAAGCTCTGATACCAATGTTGGGTGCAGCGGAAGTGAATGTTGAACTTTGCTCAAGATGAGTGCTCCGAGCTGTGCTCAAGGGTTCCTTTTACTTACGGAAGGGAGAGCCTTCCGTTCCTTTAATGAGAGAGTGCAAATGATCACAAACAAAGTGAATAACATTGTGAATGAAGGTGTTGAGACTGAGAGATAGAGAGAGAAGAATACGACACCAGAATGTTGTCAAAGCCTCCTCCAAGGGCCCCACTCTCTATGGCGAAAGCGGTCTACTATTGATTGCACAAATCTCCACAATGGTCTCAATGCAATGGTCTTGCCGATGATGTCGATGACGATGAGGACGACGACGGGACGGGCTGAAATCTGAAAACGCTTAGGGCTGAAATCTGTGAATCTTGTATCTGCTGAATTCTGACTCTATGTCGGTGACGACGGCGATGATGACGACGCGACGACGATGCGCTGAAATGCAGATGCTGAGATCTGTGAATAGCGAGCTGAATCTGCAAACGCTGGCTGATCTGACCGTGCGGCAAGGATCTGCTGCGGGAAGGTGAGATCTGCGAGGTTTGGGGGCTGCAATGCGGAGTCGGACTGCTGAAAACTGAAAACGCTGATGCAAAAATGGGTCTTGACGCCAAGGAACTGTAAACGCTAGGACTGATTTGCTGTTCCAAAAACACTAGGGCTGATGAGGCATCTGCTGCAAAACCGCTATGGAATCTGAAAACGCTAAGGGCTGAAATCTGCAAATCTTGTATCTGCTGAATTCTGACTCTATGTCGGTGACGACGGTGATTACGACGACGCGATGACGATGCGCTGAAAACGCAGATGCTGAAATCTGCGAATAGCGGGCTAAATCTGCAAACGCTGGCTAATCTGACCGTGCGACGAGGATCTGCTGCAGGAAGGTGAGATCTGCGAGGTTTGGGAACTGCGGTGCGGAGTCGGATTGCTGAAAACCGAAAACGCTGATGCAAAAATGGGTCTTGACGCCAAGGATATGCAAACGCTAGGGCTGATCTGCTGTTCCAAAAACGCTAGAGTTGATGAGGCATCTGTTGCAAAAACGCTATGGAATCTGTTATCGCCAGGCTGATCTGCAACTTGCAAAACGCTGGGCTTGTTCTGCAGTTGATGAAAAGCGTTGTCTGGTCTTTGGTGGCTGAAAACGCTAGGTTCCCTTGCCGGTCTTGCTAAGAAGGTGTACTGCCAGATGCTAGCAAATAGCATTTGCTGCCTCTTCTGCTAGACTGCTAGCGCTAGGTTTCTTTATATAGTTCCTTGTCAAAAATGCCCTACCTAGTTTCCCAACAAAGTCACTTATTAATAATAAGTGAAAAATGGCTGAAATAGGGAAAATAGGTTGTGTGCACTGTAAAATGCTCCTGATGGATTCTGATGGTAATGCTAATGATCATGTTGTGTGTAACCAGAGGATATGCATCTACTCTAAGTGCCTGGACATGCACGGCCTGCGAACAGACTCACGAAGGTGCCAGAACACTTCCTAAGTTAATTGAACCCTTGTCATGAGGTAGCTTGTCCACATGCACATAGAGTTAGATGTGCACGTGACAAGCGAGGTACCTTACACATTGGTGCGAGCACCACTAGAGCAGAGACACACCCTGCTATACATATAACAATGATAAAAGTGTGTATCTAGAATAATATTGGGCTTTAGAAGCCAATCCGTGATGGTCAAAGTGGACTACACCACAATCCCTAATGACTCTCTGAGAATAAAGCATCCAATCATCCGACCAAGGAGGCCACGTTGAGAAACATTGTGGATACGGTTCCCTATTGATTAGAAGCTTTTTACCAGCTTGAATTCAGACTACCTATCGACTGCACAGAGCTCCCAGCTGCTCTTCTTGTCTACTTGACCTCTCCACTTCCTCAAGTGCACAAGTGTGGATGTCTAAAAATGTAAGGGTATAAGTGTGAGAATAAGTCTGTAAATGGATGAATGAGTGGAAGCGTGAGCAAGTTCTACACGGCGTATAAATAAAAGTGCAGTTGTCTAAAAGATGTAAGGGTAAGTGTGACAGTAAGTATGTGAATGGATGAGTGAGTGGAAGTGTGGGTGAGTGTTGCACAGCGTATAAACGTGCATGCGTGCGTGCGCGCACGCACGTGTGTGTGTGTGTGTGTGTGTGGGGGGGGGGGGGGGGGGGGGGGGCGGCGCTGGCTGGAGTATCAGTGTGCTCACGAGAGGGGAACTGTGTAGATAGAGGGGCAGCTGATCTGTATGTCAATGTGGTTGTGAGTGGGTGTCACAGCCGGTAACCTAACCGGAAGGAGAGTGCAGTTAGTGTGTAAGTGACAGACTTGAGCTCACGCATTTCAAAGAGCAAAGGTGTCCATCGCTCAGCTTGTGCAAAATTGGCCCTTTTAAATAATGCTTTATAAAACCAAATAAGCATGTCATTTTCACTCAAAAGCTCACGCATTTATTAGAGCTAAAATGTCCATCTCTCAGGTTGTGCAATGTTGGTATTTCCATACAACAAAAATCCCAATTAGGCATGTCACTTCCACTTCCACACACAACATTTTGGTTTGTGGCTTCCTATAGCCTCTAGGACTGAAATTGCATGCATGTGGCAGATACAAATAGCTGCATAACTTTTTGCAACTCAATAAACTCCACAATAGTTTAGCTTGATTGTGACCTGTCTATAAAAGATGAGGATTATCCACAAGAAATAGAACAGCCTGCCCTGGAAATTATCCTTACTTATATCCAAATAAGATGACAAGACACAATTCCTAACTAAACAAAGTGCAGATTCAGCATGCGTGCGTGCGCGCATGCACGTGTGTGTGTGTGTGTGTGTGTGTGTGTGTGTGTGTGTGTGTGTGCGCGTGCGCACGCATGTTTGTGTGTGTGTGTGTGTGTGTGTGTGTGTGTGTGTGTGTGCGCGCGTGCGCACGCATGTTTGTGTGTGTGTGTGTGTGTGTGTGTGTGTGTGGGGGGGGGGGGGGGGGGGGGGGGGGGGGGGGGGGCGGCGCTGGCTGGAGTATCAGTGTGCTCACGAGAGGGGAACTGTGTAGATAGAGGGGCAGCTGATCTGTATGTCAATGTGGTTGTGAGTGGGTGTCACAGCCGGTAACCTTACCGGAAGGAGAGTGCAGTTAGTGTGTAAGCGACAGACTTGAGCTCACACATTTCAAAGAGCAAAGGTGTCCATCGCTCAGCTTGTGCAAAATTGGCCCTTTTAAATAATGCTTTATAAAACCAAATAAGCATGTCATTTTCACTCAAAAGCTCACGCATTTATTAGAGCTAAAATGTCCATCTCTCAGGTTGTGCAATGTTGGTATTTCCATACAACAAAAATCCCAATTAGGCATGTCACTTCCACTTCCACACACAACATTTTGGTTTGTGGCTTCCTATAGCCTCTAGGACTGAAATTGCATGCATGTGGCAGATACAAATAGCTGCATAACTTTTTGCAACTCAATAAACTCCACAATAGTTTAGCTTGATTGTGACCTGTCTATAAAAGATGAGGATTATCCACAAGAAATAGAACAGCCTGCCCTGGAAATTATCCTTACTTATATCCAAATAAGATGACAAGACACAATTCCTAACTAAACAAAGTGCAGATGTCCCTAATAAGAACTAAATTTACCTATCACGCCAACTCAAAGCAACTAATCAGAAAATGAAGCATACAAAAAGTTCAAAGTCACTGTATCAGCCATGCCAATACAACCAAAGAAACTCACTTCACTATCCAGTAAGATCATTACAAGTTATTAGGCTAATTAAGCATTGAACTTGCAAAGAAAACAAACAAGAGAGGTTATCATCTCCAAAGGCCACTTACATATCTATCATTCTTTGCATGTGATTGTCGTAAAAAAAAGCGGTGACAAAATACAATAGATGTTGCAATAGTTACTTGAGGTCTGCAAGACAATTCAGTGTGTTTCTCTCTCTCTCTCTCTCTCTCTCTCTCTCTCTCTCTCTCTCTCTCTCTCTCTCTCTCTCTCTCTCTCTCTCTCTTTGTGTGTGTGCGCGCGCACGCGCGCGCATGCGCGCATGCAAAGAAAAGGCGCTTTTTTCTTTCACTTGAAACTCCCTCATTACACCCAAATGGTTCCAATTCTGAGGGCAAGTGCAAAGCTGGTTTAAAAGCAAACCCAAAGGCAACAACTGAAAACTCAAACAACACAATTGGTAAACAATAGCAATCCTCTGTGTAGCCACTGTATAGCTCCTATGCTCTGTGCCACTCTGTTTGTAGCAATGCATGATGAAATGCAGCCTGCCCAAGTCTGGATAACCTGCAAGGTGTGGCGAAGAACAAATCCCATCACTGAAACTTATGTCCATGTCTTCGTGCCAACAAAAGGTAGGCAGGAGAGCATGGGACTATGCCAACTACCGAGAAGAGAGTGTGCCTTCTTTGCACGACGTAAAATGTACTACTGAACCAATAACACACCAGTGCTATCACTGTTGTACTCAAGTCTAGAAAATTGCCAAGCTAGCGCCGCACAAGCTATGAAGGATCAAGGAACATGGAGCGTGGTGGGGCGCCTAGGAGAGGGTGGAGTGCCATTGGGCGGGGCGCGGAGGGGGGGGGGGGGGGGGGGGGGGGGGGGGGGGGGGGGGGGGGGGGGGGGGGGGTCGTTGGAATAGGTGGCAAGGGGTGATGGAGCTGTAGTGTTAGTGAGTGGGGACAGAATGGGAGAAGGCGCTCGTGAAGATAGTAAAGGTGGGAAGTCAATCTCCATAGCCAAATGCGAGGCCATACTATATCCACAAAATGGGTGTCACCAGGTGCGCAGACCTCTATCCGGGGTGTGTGGATCTTTGTAGACAGTGAACCTGGTATAACGAGGCCCCACCTAGGAACTACACCAGTAACATAACCTAAAGAATCAAACGGGAGCGGAGAGAGTTACCAAGAAGCGAGGGATCTGCTGCTGGCGATCAAACTCCTCAACATCGAAGTCTAGTGTCTAAAGCAAGGTGGAACCAAACGTAAGATATTGTACGTGTTCGGTACGTAAGGTAAGCAGTCCTTTATGGATTGGGGTTTCAGGTACGTAAAAATATGCACTATTGGTTTTAAAAAACCTTTAAAAAAAGGAAAAAAATAAGAATTTCACAAGAGAAGCCTACAAATATGTAAACTATCACTCTATATGGCTAAATGAAAAGGCCTACCTGCATTAAACATCAATCAAGTGACCTACCATGGTCCATGATACGAACATGGGACACAATACCAGAATTTAGTGATAGCATGACAGACTGTTTACATGTATGATGATCTCAATTTTCATTGTTCAATACCATAAACTTAAAAGCAACATAGCATTGTAAGGTAAGAGACAATGTACATCCCACATGAGTGAAGATCCAAAGATTGACTAATGATTATCGAAACACTGCAAATACAAAACTCAACACTACACTCATCTCGGCATGAGAAGTTCATATCAATCATGACCAATGTTTGCTAATGCCAACGACAAAAGCTCATAAACCAGCAAGTTGCAAATGCCAAAATAATACATAGCATGAATAATACTCAAAAAAAAGCCAACGAAGTTCTCGTCAAGAGACTCAAGTCTCAGTCTCTCCCAAGACAACTAGCCAAGAGCTCATCATCGGATGAAGATGAGCTCTCTGCAGAGGAGGGAATGTCTCCATATGTCAAGACATTGCCCTCATCATTGTACTCTGGCTCCACTATTGGAGACACCTGTGGGTGCTTTGCAACATCCTAATGATCCTCCTCCTCTCTAGCGTGAATGAGACGTACAGCCTCATTTGCATGGCCCCGTGCTTTGCGGACAGGAAAGCTTTCCTCTGCAAATGCTCTCACATCGTGCACTATCTGGATCTGGAACTCGCTCTTGAAGTGGAATGCTATATGCCCGTGCTCGTGATCTGGTCATACGACGATCTACACACTCCAACTCTCTAGAAAGGAGCCGAAGAATCTCTTGCTCTCTCTGGTTTGCTGCTCAATGTCCTCTGTAGTGTAATCAAGCACCATCTTCACCTTTGTGGGAACTACTTGCTCATAGAAAAAAACCAAACGTACTTTACAAAGGGTTCGATCATAGAGAAAAACCAAAGAGTTAACATTGAACAGAATCACAAATTACTTGCTTTGGTGTCTCAAAGCATGGTAGGCTCGCACAAGCTTCATGTTGGCTCTACAGTAAACCAACCTCTCTAAAATGTAGTACTATTGAGGATTGCCCAAGAAAATCAAGGACTACTGCACAAAGACTACTGTCATGAATATGGCGCAATTGATTGAGAATGTGAGTGGCCAACAATCTGTCGAAAGGAATTTCAGATGGATTTAATAGCAACAAGAGAGGGTCCGAGGGCAAACAGTTTTCGGCCAAGGCCAATGTTGCAGCAAAGTCTTCTGAGCCTCCCACAAAGAAACCATCCACAGATGAAGCTCATACGTCTAAGCACCCGTCTAAACCTTCTTCTGGGCGAGGACAAGGACAGAAAAGGTATTTTTCTCGCAAATCTTTTAAAGAAAGGAAAGCTCTAAGAGAGGCCAAGAAATCCTTCATTTGTGAAGAGGAGGGACATCTTGCGAATGAATGCCCACAAAAGAAGTCACAGGATAAGGATGATAAGTCAGAGCAGAAGGGAAAGAAGCCAAAGCTCAGTGCAGGACTTGTCCTAGATTTGGTTGGTGACCAGCCAAACATAGATGCCACGGAATTGTGCAAAGCTTGGGGCAAAGTTAGAGACCAGACAATATTGGTTTTCTTTGATCCAGGAGCCCGTGCCAATTTCATATCTCCACAATTGGCATCAAAGTTGGGCATTCGTGCAGAGGAGATGGATATGACAGGTGAAGCAGGTTTGGCATGCCCAGGTCATTCAAAGCCTGTTACTCCCATTTTGGAGAAATTTCGTTTGCACATTCAAAATTATGTGGATGCAGAAGAATTTTATATTATGCCACTTGAGGGCTGTGATGTGTATCCCATGGTGTTACGGGTTGCATGCTATGGTGGACACAAAAGAAGTCACAAGATAAGGATGACAAGTCAGAGTACAAAGGAAAGAAGCCAAAGCCCAGTGCAGGACTTGTCCCAGATTTGGTTGGTGACCAGCCAAACATAGATGCCACGGAATTGTGCAGAGCTTGGGGCAAAGTTAGAGACCAAACAGTATTGGTTTTCTTTGATCCAGGAGCCCGTGCAAATTTCATATCTCCATAATTGGCATCAAAGTTGGGCATTCGTGCAGAGGAAATGGGTATGACAGGTGAAGCAGGTTTGGCATGCCCAAGTCATCCAAAGCCTGTTATTCCCATTTTGGGGAAATTTCGTTTGCACATTCAGAATTATGTGGATGCGGAAGAATTTCATATTATGCCACTTGAGGGCTATGATGTGTATCCCATGGTGTTACAGGTTGCATGCTATGGTGGATACACAAAAAAGGTTATCCTTATACATAGTGGAAAGACTCGTGTCCTTGATGTAAAGCTTAAAGGCGAGTCGGTTCCAGTTGTCTTTGCTTTTGCTATTTCATCTCTAATAAAGAATCATCTTTCTGCATACTTGATCTTTGCAAAAGAAGTACATGAAGTTGTATCTAATTTGTCTACCTTAGATAAAGATAGGTCAACTTGGCGAGCATCGATGACAAATTAGAGGCCACCAAGGAAGGATGGTCCAAGTAGTCAAGAAGAATATTAAAAAAGAGGCGAGAACAGAAGCTCAAATAGATGAGGGGATCATCATACACACAACCATCAAGGAAGAGAAGATGTAAGGGAAGGGGCTGATTCAGCCCAATTCATCCCCTTTTTGTTTGCATGTACCCCTATTGCAGAAGAAGGATAATTCATGGCGCATGTGCATTGACTACCGTGCTTTGAATAAGAATACCATCAAGAACAGGTTCCCCATACCGAGGATAGATGACATCCTTGATCGGCTTGAGGGAGCATCATTGTTCACCAGGATAGACCTAAAGAGTGGGTACCATCAGATACACATTAGGCCAGAAGATGTCCATTAAGACTGCGTTCAGGACAACATTTGGTCTCTATGAGTTTCTTGTCATGCCATTCGGTCTCACAAATGCTCCTACCACGTTCAATAGAATGATGGACAAAATATTTAGACCATATGGAAACTTCGTGGGTACATTCTTTGATGACATGATTGTCTTTTCAAAGTCTGAAAAGGAACATAGGGATCAGTTGACCGCAGTTTTCAATGAGCTACACACGAACAGGCTACTCATTAATGCGAAGAAGAGTGAATTTTCTTTTGGAAGAGATTCACTTCCTTGGGCACATTGATTCAAAGGATAAGGTACGTATGGATCCCGCCAAAGTGGAAGCAACTAGGTCAAGGCCAGAAGTCCGAACATGACATTCAAAGCTTTCTAGGCTTATGTTCCTATTACA
The DNA here is from genome assembly GCF_014529385.1 of Adiantum capillus-veneris. Classification (NCBI taxonomy): domain Eukaryota; kingdom Viridiplantae; phylum Streptophyta; class Polypodiopsida; order Polypodiales; family Pteridaceae; genus Adiantum; species Adiantum capillus-veneris. Next base: position 15,485,380 of record NC_140934.1, read on the forward strand.
GGAGGCTCATCCAAAATTTTGTTGAGATTGCTTCTCCACTCCATGCACTACAACGGAAAGGAGTTACTTTCAAGAGGACAACCAAGGAAATTCTAGCCTTCAAACACTTGAAAGAAAAGCTGACTTCAGATCCGGTAATCATTTTGCCAGACCTTTCAAAACCTTTTGTGGTTCAATGAGATGCATGTGGCCACACCCTTGGTTCAGTTCTAATGCAGAATGGCCGAGTAGTCGCATATGAGAGCAGAATTCTTTTGAAAACCGAAACAAACTTGCAAGTTTATGAGAAAGAACTGTTGGCAGTAATTCACGCTCTCACTAGTCAGAAACACTATCTGCTAGAGTCTGATTTTGTTGTCCAAACAAATCATCAAACCTTGCGATACTTTCTCACACACGCGAAGGTGTCTGAGAAACACATGCGACGGGCAAACATCTTGTCAATGTTCCATTTTCAAATTGTGCACGTGGAAGGGAAAAAGAACGTGGTGGCTGATGTGTTGTCACGAAAGCACCAAATTTTGGCACTGTCAATTTTGTACCATTGTGAGCTAGACGAAATGAAGACACAATATGCCAAAGATAGATTTTGCAAGGATTTATGATCAGCTTGTTGATGGGCAACATCATGAACACTATATGCTTAAGAATGACTTTCTCATGATGCATGGAAAGTTATGCGTTACTAAACAGTTACGGCCAAAGGTTTTGATGGAAAGTCATGCTCTACCATATGCTAGGTATTGTGGAATTGATGCGACATTGAAAGGGGTTGAGGCATTCTTCTATTCACCAGCTTTACGTCAAGATGTTGACACATTTGTAAGTTCATGCTCAGTATGCCAAAAAGTCAAATTTGACAGGCAAAAGCAACCGGGATTGTTGTTGATCCATGATAGGCCATGGGAAAGCATAGCGATGGACCTTATCTTTGATCTTCCGAAAACACAGGATTTGGAATATCATTTGAAGTTTCAGTAAGCAAGCCCATTTCATTCTTGTTAGAAACAAGATAAAGCCAGAACACATGGTCACATTGTCAAGATATTCATGAGAAGTGACAAGGTGGTTCCAAACGTATTGTGCGTGGCGGATATGTACGTACCGTACGTTGTTCTGTACATAAAATAGTTTTACGTACATAAAAATGCATACGCTTGGAAAAAAAACTCAATTTACCGAACTTTCTGTAACATTTCCAATTAAAAACAAGATTACATGCATTAGCTGTTAAAGACATTTGACGCCTCTCTTTATGTGCCCAGAAGTGTACGGAATGGCTCGAAAACCCTCACAAAATCACACGACGGCCTATCTTCCCAAAAAAAAAAAAGGACTTGTACGGATCGACCCGTACCGTACAAATCGTACAGTACGGCTGTACGGTAAGGAACAGATTCATACATACTTTTTGAAACAATTTTGATGAGCAATATCTTGAAGTATCACCAGATACCTCAATCAATTGTCAGTGACAGGGATCCACCTATGACGAGTCTTTTCTGGAAGACATTGTTTGAGAACATGGGCACTACGCTAAAGTCCTCATCTTCGTTTCGTCCACAAACTGATGGACACTCAAAAGAGACAAATGCTATTGTCCTAGATTTGCTCAAATGTTATGTGTCAAAGCACAAGGCAACTTGGGAACACCATCTCCCATTGGTTGAATATGCTCATAATAACATCGTGCATACATCAAAAGGCAAGGCATCATTTGAGATAGTGGAAAGAGGGAAGAAAGTCCCACCCATTTTGCAAACTAAGGACAAGATATTTGAGGCAAACAAATATGTGCAAGATATGTATGTTTCGATATGGATGAAACATACAGGAAGATAAAGATTGCTCTTGAGAAGACTCAAGCTAAGCAAAAGAAAGCTGTTGATCGTCACCGTCGTGAACTTGTATTTTCACTTGGTGATTGGGTACTTTTGCACTTTAAAAAGGCCAGGTTAAGGAAAAGGAAAAGCAAGGAATTTGTTTCCAAAGCATAATATGCGATATTATGGTCCTTTTCAGATTTCGTAAAAGATCAGCGATGTAGCTTACAGGTTGAAGGTACCAGAAGGCTCGAAAATACATAATGCTTTTCATGTCAACCTTCTAAGGTCCTTTGTTGGTAATGTGCCAGAGAATATGCTTAATGAGGAACAGCCCGAAGTGGAAGAATTGGATGAGATTCTTGTTCCTGAACAGATATTGGCACATAAGGAAAGGAAGGTTAGAGGAAAGGTTGCAAGACGCTTTTTGGTGATGTTCAAGAACTATCCATCTTTGGATGCAAAATGGATGGAAGAGTCTGAATTGGTTGATTCGCCTCAACTATTGTAACTATATCTTGAAGCCTTTTTTCTAGATGGAACCCACAGTGACTTGATGTAGCTCTTCGGAGCAAGGTGAGAGCATGGTTCATGATGCTCAAAGGAGTAGTTAAGCAATTGTATCTACTCTTTCCATACAAAATTTAGCTAGAGAAGTTTGTGCTTGAGAGTACACCAAAAGACTTCTATGCTTGATATATGTGAGGTTGCCAGGTTGATGAGATTGTCTAATTGTCCAGCACTACATTTCCGGAAGCATGTATATCTTTGATTCCCATCATAGAATATATGTGATATCAAGAGATATCAGCATGTATTATTGGCATGCAAGCGAGGTCGGTCGCAGTATTTCAAGGGTCTGGTATGTCACCAAATGGTGTATTTTTCCTGTTGCCTTCTATAAATATGTACTACATATTTTTATTTATTTTACTTTTACTTGTTTTACCCAAAACCCTTGAAAAGGTGCAAGTGGACCTTGCATGGCCAGTGTGAAACGGCTGCGGCCGAACAGGTTTCTCCCATCACGAATCTAGGTTGGTCAGTCTCGAACTGGTCGGGCCAGTTACCACTGAAATCTGATGAGTATGGAAGCCTGTGTGCACCAAATGGAATTTGGACCCCTCGGCAAGTCACTTACAACTTTATAGTTGGTGGGAACTAGATAATCAACTCAAAAGAGGCAAACTGGACATTTGGCGGGCGGCTCCAGATAGTTTTGCCAAATTCATCCCAAGAGGGGCGCCCAAATTGAGACAGGAGGCTGATTTATCATTCATTGTAAATTATTGAGTGTGTGTAAGTAGTGGGTGAAGGTTCACAGCTTTAATGGAAAGTGTCACGAGGACGTGGCAACTGCTAACCTTAGTTGTTGGTTTCCTTCCGATGATTTTCGTTTAATTTTTGAGACCCTCTTTTTGAAGTTGCAAATGGCCGGACATTGTATGGCCAGTATGAAATGGTAGTTTCACCCGCAGACGGAAAGTTGGCCGGCACTGGAATTTCAGTAGTAAAAGGGTGTCTAGGCTCAGTTCAAAGTCATCCAGGTCCCCTCGCCGCACTTGATAAGTTGGTGGATACTAGGAAATTGACTACATAGAGGCACAGTGACAACGTGGGGTCACCCAGAGAAAATCACATGAGAACTAGGCTACATTGCATTTTTGGACGTGGTCCCAGTTGTGAAAGATGGTCAGATGACCAATGAGGGTCTAATGGAAGCATCTCCTAAAATTTAGGGAACTGCTATTTTGGGCCACGAAATTTGTTCGCATTATTAGCTTCAAAATGACAAGGGGAACATTTTATTACTCTACTGCTAAGTCAACTGAGCAACTAGTTGAGATATTTTTAGACCAGAAGGTACAAAACGAGAAAACCATGCATGAGTGCCACTTGACGCATGTTTGGGCATTTTCCACCTTGAGAGAGAGGGAAACGTTGAAATCAACATGGGGGCTGCATTTTTCATCCGCATGGTGGATTGTTGCAGGTACCAAAGCTATTGTGTGCAAGCTTTCCCTCTCATGTACACTGTAGTGCAAGAAGTGATGTCTTGCACACTCTACATTGCTCTCTCTCTCCCCCATCCGTGCAGTTATGTGATGCCCCACAAGAGGGCTCTTCATTTGACCTATGTACAGTTGTGTGGTCTTATGCTTTTGTGCCGAGGCAAGAGCCTCTTTGAGCAGGAACAGGAGTAGCTAACTGCTACTCCAAATGCAGGCACCCGTGAAGGTGAGAACCTCACCTTACAGGTGCATTTCCACCACTGGTTATGCACTGTTTTTGGACTGTTTTGCGGCCGTATGGATGCCGGAAGCATTGGGAGTAGTGCCCCACTGTTAGAGGACAATTCCGGGACTGTTTAGGGCTGAAAACAGGGTAAAAACCAGTAAATACAGCGAACTGTAATTGCTGTTTTTGGGCTGAAAACAGAGGGTTTATATCTTTCCAAGCAAGTTCCAAAATGGGGATTTGTTCAGGGCGAGTTTTGGGGCCGGTATGCTGCCGAAATTTTGCCAGAACAAGTGTGATCTAGTTGGATACAGGTGAAGATCCCCAAGGCTCTAGTTTTGTAACTTTACCCTCTAAAGGAATAAAGAAATACCGAAAGGGGTGCAAGTTTTTGGGGCCTACACGTTGTTGGCGTTTGCTCGGAGCATTCTAGCTTCCGAGTCGTGTGTGCTTTGAAGTGTTAATTCCCGTTACAGGTTTTTATTTGCAAAGTTTCTCTGTGTATTAAAGTAAAGTTTCGGGTGAAAGCCTATTACCTAAGTCTACCGCCCTATAGCCCAGTTTCATGGTTCCCTTGCGCCACACGCGTCACACTGGACCACAAATGACTTCCTGAGGTCTGGTAAAACAATCACGGGATCTGAAGTCAACTTTTCCTAGAGACTAAAAGCTGAAATCTCTTTTTGGGTCCATCTGAAAGTGACCTCTTTCTTTTGCAAAGCGTGAAGAGGTGATGCTATCTCTGCAAAAGTCCTGATAAACCTATTATAGTATTAACACAACCCCAAGAAGCTTCAGACATCATGCACAGTCTTTAAGTCTGGCCATGTCTTAATAGCTTCAACCTTTGCAGGATCCATTCGGACACCATCTTTTGATACTATGTGGCCATGAAAGGGGATCTCTTCCAGGAAGAATTCACTTTTCTTAGGATTGACAAGTAACATGTGACTGCGCAGCTCTTCGAACACAATGGTCAAGTGACACCTATGCTCCTCTTCATTCTTCGAGTAGACTATCATGTCATCAAAAAATGTGCCAACAAACTTCTGATGCGAGCGGAAAATCCGGTCCATCATTCTATTGAATGTGGCAGGAGCATTTGTGAGACCAAATGGCATCACTAAGAACTCATAAAGACCGAATGTCGTTCTAAAACGCAGTCTTGTGCACATCCTTTGGCCTTATACGAATTTGATGGTACCCACTCTTAAGGTCTATCCTGCTGAAAATTGCAGCACCCTCTAAACGGTCAAGAATATCATCAATCCTTGGGATAGGAAACCTGTTCTTGATGGTATTCTTGTTCAGCGCACGGTAATCAATACACATGCGCCTCAAGCCATTCTTCTTCTACACTAAAAGCACTGGGAACAGAAAGGTGAAGAACTAGGCTCAATCCCTTCTCTAAAAGCTCCTCTACCTGGCCCATAATCTCTTTTTGTTGCGCCGCACTAACCCTTTAGGGAGGTCTGTTAGGTGGGCTACACCCTAGCACCAAATCTATCGCATGGTCCTCACGCCTCTCCGACGGCAATTGCGATGGTAATGAATCAGAAAAACAGTCATTAAACTCCCGCAAAAATGCTGGCCTTTCTTTATCTAGCACAGATAAATTTGACTAACAATTATCTGAAACATCATGTGCAAAGATCAAGTACACAAAAAGATGATTTTTAATTACAGAAGTGATAGCTAGAGCAGATACAATAGGGACAGACTCCCCTTTAAACTTTACATCCAAAACATGGGATTTGCCCCTATATTTAAGAGTGATCGTCTTGTCTCGCAGACATCTAGCACGCCATGTGTTCGAAACATCCACGAAATTCCCAGTAGCGCATCGCACCCTTCCAACGGCATGATATAAATCCTTCTGTGTCCACATACGACTGAATATACAGACGAAGCTTTCCAATGATAGGAGTAACACACTCTAAGTGGCCAGGACATGCCAACCCTGCCTCTGCCGTGTACCCCGTCTCTTCAGCTCTGACGCCCAGCTTCATAGCTAACTCTAATGAGATAAAGTTTGCTTTGGCACCTGGATCAAAGAAGATGAGTGCCGTCTGATCTCTGACTTTACCCCATGCTCTGCATACCTCACTGGCATCTGTACTTGGCCTGTTGAAACCGGCCCGTGGTGGGGCGGTAGGCGTTGGCTTTCACCCGAAATTCTTTACTTTAGATACACACACAGAGCACTTTGCAAAGAGAACCTGCGACGGGAATTAACACTTAATCACACACACGGCTCGGAAGCTAGAATGCTCCGAGCAGACACCGACAACCTGTAGGCCCCAAAATTGGCGCCCCTTTCGGTATTTCTTTATTCTTTGAGAGGGTAAATTACAAAGTAAGGTCCTGAGAATCCTTTACATGTATCACACTAGATACCACTTGATTTGGCCAAATTTCGGCAGCATAACAACCCCAAAACTTGCACGAAACCGATTCCCCTGCTGGAACTCACTTCCACTAGCATAAACCCTCTAATTCTTGCCCAAAAACAGTAAATTCAGCACGCTGTATTTACTGGTTTTTGCCCTGTTTTCAGCCCCAAACAGTCCCCTAACTATCCTCTGCCAGTGGGGCACTATTCCCAATGGTTCTGGCATCCATATGGCTGAAAAACAGTCAATTTACAGCGCAGACACAGCGCTGAAAATGCACCTGTACGGTGAGGTTATGACCCTCACCGGTGCCTGCTTTGGAGCAGCAGCTAGCTACCCCTGTTCCTGCTCAAGGAGGCTCTTGCCTCAGCACAAAAGCTTGAACTCACACAACTGTACATCAGTCAAATGAATAGCCCTCTTGTGGGGCATCACATAACTGCACGTAGGGGAGAGAGAGAGCAGTGTGTAGTGTGCAGGGCATCACTCCTAGCACCACACTGTACATGAGAGGGAAAGGAAGCACTCCATAGCTCTTAACCTGTGACAGGTTCTCAATGAAGCATCCTCCCAGCATAAATCGAGCGCCCCCTCTGCTGCCCTTGACCTGTAATGCATCTATGAACAAATAGATGCAAAAAGGGGAAGATTTCCATGGCTTCCAAAACCTGCGTATCGCTGAAAACGCAGAAAAACAGCCTTGTAAACACGCATCTGATGCCTTCCAATGCTGAAAATGAGCTCCTTGGACCTAGGCAAAGTCATGGGAAGCTCAAAAATGGAGAGAAATGGCTGAAAATCAGTGTTAACAGCCTCCAAATGTCACCAACGTCGTGTGACTACTATCTATCCTTTTTGTTGATTTCTTTCTTATTATCTATTTACTTTCACTTTTTGGAAACACCCCTCGGGAAATCTAACTGCCCTGCATTGCATAGCTAGTGTGGAACTGTCCAGAGGGAGTCCAGGCCTGAGGGCAAGAGAGCACTAAGGTTGGACAAGGACTATTGTTAGCCAAGTGGGGTCATTGACTAGCCAAAGTGGAATCCTTTGCTACAGAGGCTACATTTCAGTTCTGGATGTGGCCGCAGTGTACAAAGAGGGTCGGATGACCTAGAAAGATACAATGGCAGCATCTCCTAAATTTTAGGGAACTGCTATTTTGGGACCTGAAAATGTGTTGACGTCATTATCTCCGGAATGACAAGGGGAACATTTTCTTACTCTGCCGTGAAGTCAATTGGGCAACCGGTTGGGATATTTTTAGACGGCAACCCCGAAACGGGAAAATGCTTGTAAATGTGCCAAGTGGCACCTTCTGGTGCACTTGCCTCATGCAACAACAAGTGGCGCTGAATTTGAAGAGGAGAGAGCCTCATTTTCAGTTTTTGTCACAGGTTAAGAGCTATGGAGTGCTTGCTTTCCCTCTTATGCACAGTGCGGTGCCAGGAGTGATGCCCTGCACGCTACGCACTGCCCTCTCTCTCCCCTTTGGCAGTATGTTATGCCCCTCTAGTGGGCTTTTCATTTGACCAATGTACAGTTGTGTGGGTTCATGCGCGATTGCCGAGGCAAGAGCCTCTTGCACAGGTACTGGATTAGCTAGCGGCTAATCCCCCCGCAGGTACAGGTGAATTCGGAGAGGTTTCACGCCAGAAATCTCGTCCGATTCAAAGGGCAAGTAGCCCTACAGGTGCGGGAGCTCGAGGACTTGCTACGGATGCGATCGGCACGCGAAACGGAGCCCAAAACAGTAAATTACAGCCTGCTGTGTATTTTTGCAGGTTTAGGGTTTTGGCCCTAAACGGACCCTAATACCCACAGGAGGTTCGGGGACGCAAGGGGACCGCTGTACAGGTGATCTGGCGCATTTTCAGGGCTGAAAACAGAGAATTCAGCGTGCTGCAGATTCTCGCCAGGTTTTGCAAAGTGCCCGTATGCGTCAGGAAAGTCGGCCAATGCGTGGGAATACTGACTGTGAAGGGTTCTAGTACAGTTATGCTGCCGAAATCGGGCTGGAACAGTGGAAATTCAGCCGAGTTTGTGCGGGGCAGCTTGTAGGGAACCACAACGTTTATTCCCTCTTTTGAACAATAAAGAAATACCGAAAGGGGCGCCTAAGTTAGGGGCCAATCTGGTGTCCGTCTACTCATACAGGTGCAATCTAGAAGCCTGTATCCCTCTCCCCTTTGTTGTGTCTTGAAAGTACAGGTAAAATAGACGACTAATAATGGATGAAAGCTAAATCAAGGTTTGAAGTAAAGTCTACCGCCCTTTTTGGATTGAACAGGCCGGTTACACCAAAATTGCTCCAGAAAGTCAGTTACGAGTTCTCTTCTCCCAAACTTGGTAAATTTACCAAAAAGTGCCACTTGGCACTCATGCAGGCAATTTCCCCGCATTGGGTTTCCTGCTTAAAAATCTCTCAACTGGTGCATCAGTTGACTTTGCAGCAGAGTACTAAAATGTTCCCTTGGTCATACCGAAGGTAATGAATGACGCGAACACATTTCACGGCCCAAAATAGTAGTTCCCTAATTTTTAGGAGATGCTTCCGTCGGGCTCCCGCTGGTCTTCTGACCATCTATCCTCATTGGGACCGCATCCAAAAGTGCAATATGACCCAACTGTCAGATACTTTCTGTTAGTGATCCCACCTTGACTTTATGCCTTTATTGAGTTCACTTCCTAGTATCCACCAACTTGCTAAGTGCGACGGGGGGACCTACATGATCTTGCTCTGAGCCTAGACATCCTCTTACTTTACGAATTCCAATGCCGACCAACTTCCCGTCTGCGGGTGAAACTACCGTTCACATTGGCCATACAATGTCCGACCATTTGCAACTTCAAACAGAGGGTCTTGAAAATTAAACAAAAATCATTGGAAAGAAACCAACAACTAAGGTTAGCAGTTGCTACGTCCTCGTGACACCTGTCACCCACCATATCTGGCACCAAACCTGCCGTGAGCTTACGCTTCTTTCCTTTCTTATCTTCTTTATCATCCGAATCAGTTGGCCTTTTCCTTTGTGGACAATCTATAGCAAAGCGACCAAGCTGCTCGCATACGAGCATTTATTCTCAGCCATCAAGACCACCTTTTCCTCTAGCGACTTACGCACAAAAGGCTTTCTTTTCTGTTTCTTTGCCTGCGCTCCAGGAGTCTCGGCTGAGTCCTTGTCCTTGTTAACCTTTTCAGACCCCTGTGATGCTTCAGGAGTAGTTTTCGCAAAGGGCTTCTTTGCATAATTTTTCTTTTGCTGCCCCCCTTTCTCATTGCTCAGAAACCCACTGTCCTCTCCCTGCAACAAGGCAAGACAAGTGTTGGCAACTTCCATAAGTTGAGTGAGGGTAGCCACTCTGTTCTTTGTATAGTAATCTCGAAGCTCTTTAGGCACCCCACAACAATACTTCTCTATCTGCTCTGTCAATGGCATGAACCTATAGGAGGTTACTAAGAGCAATGATTTACAAAACCTCTGATTGTACTCCTGTAGGCTCTTGCAAGTAGCCGCAGTGAGTTGGTGCCAATCCGTCATGATGTCGGCTTCAAATTCATTTGAAGCCACACAGATGCAAACATTTGCTTGAAGTATAACCATGTGGCGGGTGCCCGTCCTTGCATCAAGAGGGTCGGGTAGTAGCTTATGATAGCAGAATCTTGCAAGGGCCACAAAAGACTATGCAAATCGAAGAGAAACAGTTATTGGCCGTCATTCATGCACTCACTAGCTGGAAGCACTACCTGTTAGGTGCTGATTTTGATGTCCACACGGATCATTAGACCATGCGATACTCCTTGACACAATCAAAGCTATCCGAAAAGCATATGTTACCGTGCTCGGAGAAGAAGAGAGATTTGTAGTTTGGGGCAATGTGTGAGGTGTAATGGCTAAAGAGAGAACCCATTTCTCCCAAGCCGTGATACATTGGCGTTGTAAGAAGGCCTCATTAACTTGGGAGTCGATCGATGCATCCTTGACCAAGTAACATGCATCCCATCTTCCAAACCATTCTTTGATGTCAAGCATCCACCTCGAACTTAGTATTTTGCTCTTGCATGTCTTTTGGACCTTTTGACTTGCTTCATATGCGATTCTAGGAAGTCGATACAAAGGGCTATGTTGTTTCTTAACCATGTACTCCACAACCCTTTGCATGCCCAAGACCTCAATGGGAAGCGATCCGAACTCAAGAAGTAAGAGCATGTAGGGTGTTTGTGTCTTGACTTGGAGAAACTTGGTGAGAAAACGCTTTAGGACACTTTCAAAATCTTTCCAAGTAGACTTCCCGATGCTACCACCCCACACCTCCACTCCATAAAGAAGCACCGGTGTCACCAATGTGTCAAAGAGGTACTTTTTGAGATCCCAACACTTGATCTCTCCAGCATTGCACATGTTCTCAAATGCATAATAAGCCCTCTTTCTGGCTTCCAAGAGACGCATTGCGCAATCCTTCCATCTATTATTGGATGGAACCTCAAGGCCAAGGTACTTGAAGCTATCTACCACTTCAAGTTGCTCATTCTTGTATACAATGCATGCATTTTCATCATTGAGGGTATGAGAGAGCTCCATTGCAATCGCACTTCTCAAAATTTTCACATACACCTTGAGTCCTCTGACTTTGAGCTTACATAAGGGATAAGTTTCTAGTACTTTAAAGAGAAATTTTATTCTTGTTTGTGGACTATCAAGGTTTGGGAGGGTAAATAACAAAACAAGAAAAAAAATAAAGAATCTAAGTAGAAAATTAGACATGGGAGACAAATATGTGGATCAGATCATACCAAAATTCAACTATAGGTTTATGGCATAGTTTAGAATAAATTTGGGATATCATGAGTAGTGCAATGATTGTCACCATGGAAAATATCCAAATGCTTGATTGGTTAGAAAAAATTCAAGGCATATGGTCTAATGCTGGTAATTGTTTGGATAACCAATGTGTGATCAAAATGGCCACCATATTATCAAAATCAAGGGATGGCCTACAAAGCACCATTTTTGCACTAGAGGAAAACAAGAAGGACCAAACCAAACTAAAATTGATACAAGTTCTAGAGGCCATACGGAAGCAGCAATATGCAGTGAAAAGTTGGAATTAAAAACCTATAGGGATCATAGATCAACATGCACTAGTAAAAAGGTGCACTACATAGCTAGAGTGTTCAATCATGACCAAATATAATGTAAAGGTCAACAAAGTATGGTGTAATTGTTATACCTAGCAAGCCATAAAGATTTCCATGGACAAGATTAACATCAAAAAATCATCCCAGGGTAAAAAACTGCGAGTCAGAGACCTTCAAGCTAAACAAATACCTTATAGAAGCTCCATAGCTCCAAATTCATTTGAAAGGTACCAATGAAATTTAAATAATACCAGGAATCAAGCCAAAGCAAGAGAAGTAAAAAATGATCGAGTAAACCCGTCTCGTGATATTGGTCCAACCCATCAAAATGACAATTTCTCAACCAAGTAGACCCGTATCGTGATATTGGTCCAAACCATCAAAATGACAATTTCTCAACACTAGTAGATTATAGAAGATGGATGAAATTTGTTGATGCCATTTGTGCTTACTTTGGAACTTGCTTTCAGTGATTTGGATATCACTTGAGATCAACATTTGATATTAGCATGTTTTGATTGTAGCAAAGATGGGGAGCCCCAATACATTTGGCACCTTTATTATGAACAAGGTATACTAAAATAGAGAAAACCATGTACTTAGATTCATTATTGAGAGCTTATTTTAAAGCAGTCTAGAGTAGTCACCTTTATTTTTCTTTTAACATATAGCTGGTGATTGGTTTTAATGTCAATGTTTAGGAATTTGAGAATGCTAGGGCACTTGCTAGAGACTTTTTACTATGCTTAAATTAGGTTCATGCTAATGGGATATGATCCGGGACCCTTGGGTGAATTGGGAAGATATTCATTAAGATGTTGATTAATATGTGTTTTGTTACTTTTCACATTGTTTACACTTTTCAGCTTTCATAAAGGTAAGTAGGATACATCACTAAAGATATGGAAAACCCCAAATCCATTCAAAATAAGTCTTGATAAATTTCATGGTAATCAACTCTTGCAATTTGTGAGTTTTTTCTTAAAGTTTTTGACGAAGAAAACTCTTCTTTAAGATTTAGGAGGGGATTGTTGGGACAAGGGTAGGACCATGGGGGACAAGGCGCTTGGGCAAGGTAAACTAGGCATACAATGGTTGGGGGTCTCTTAAAGATAAGGATGGATGGAGAAGCACGTGCACAATTTCTTGGTCTTTTCATTTGGGATTCCATTAGAGAAGCAAATGATGGTAGTCAAACTTTAGAGTTTACAGCATTTGAAGAGCTATGTTCAAAACATCCACCCATGGAAGTTGATATGCAATTCTTATATGAGAACTCATGTTGGAATTAGGGTTGCAGGAAAACACAACTTGGAGAAGACGATGGAATCTCAAGGCACACAACAAAGAGTGTATTACTTAGTGTGCAATGGAAAGATAGATAGCCCTAGAATGATGGGCATGGAGAAAGATCCTTAGTTTGCAAGATGACCAAAGGTTTTTTCCAATGTTTCTAAGAGGGAATTGTTGGCATTCCAAAATATTAATATGCAATGTTCTCATCATTTTTGTGTGTATTTTGCAACTGCAGTTAGATTTCCTATTCTCTTCTTTCTTGAGTTGACTAATTTTATAAGAACTAAAGCTTACTATCTTGTTTCTTTGTTCAGCCTATCCGTTGGCTTGTAGGTGATAGGTACCAACTTGCTATGAATAAGCATAAGCTCATCTAACAGGGTGCTTGATTGACAAACAAAACAATTTGTTTGAAGATAAAACCAACGTGACATAAAAATTAAGGGGAATTTTGAGCACAATGAGGGAGGGCATGATCAACTACTTGAGCCACATTTGCAAACCAAAGGTAGGAACAGCTCTACATATTTAGATCAAACAATTTTTGAACCAAGGATATATACCACAATTTGTTAGGACTCATGGGTATGCTTAGGAAAGATAAGGTCTAAAAACCCCTACCTAGTTCATATAGTCATCAAATTGACCATTTCCACTCTCATTTGTGGAATTTGCCTTGGAGAGAGAGAGAGAGAGAGAGAGAGAGAGAGAGAGAGAGAGAGAGCTCCATTGCAATCGCACTTCTCAAAAATTTCAAATACACCTTGAGTCCTTTGAACTTGAGCATATATAAGGGATAAGTTTCTAGTACTTTAAAGAGAAATTTTATTCTTGTTTGTGGACTATCAAGGTTTGGGAAGGTAAATAACAAAACAAGCAAAAAATTAGAGAATCTAATTAGAAAATAAGACATAGGAGACAAATATATGAATCAAATCATACCAACATTCAATTATAGGAAATTTGGGATATCATGTGTCATTTTTGCAGTAGTGCAATGATGGCCAACAAGGCAAATATGATATAATGCTAGTAATTGTTTGGCTAACCAATGTGGGATGAAAACGGCCACCATATTATCAAAATCAAGGCATGGCATACAAAGCATCATTCTGCACGAAAGCCAAAAAAAAAAAAAGGACCACACCAAACCAAATTTGATTCAAGTTCTAGAGGCCATAGAGAAGCAGCAATATGTAGTGAAAAGTTGGAATTAAAACCCTATAGGGATCAACATGCACTGGTCAAAAGGCGCACTACATAGCTAGAGTGTTCAATCATGACCAAATACAAAGTCAACAAATACTGGTATAATTGTTATACCTAGCAAGCCATAAAGATTTCCACGGACAAGATTAGCATCAAAAACTCATCCAAGGGTCCAAAAATGCGAGTCAGAGACCTTTAAGCTAAACAAACACCTTATAGAAGCTCCATAGCTCCAAATTCATTAGAAAGGGTACCAATGAAATCTAAATACTACAAGGAATCAAGCCAAAGCAAGAGAAGTAAAAAGTGACCTAGTAGACCCGTATCGTGATATTGGTCAAACCCATCAAAATGACAATTTCTCAATATTAGTAGATTCTAGAAGATGGATGGAATTTGTTGATGCCATTTGTGCTCAAAATAGACATATAAAAGATTTATAGGGCCAGATACTGGTATATAAAAGACTACAAGACAAAATTTTGATACTAAGAGGTGATTTCTCACTTCAAAATTTGTTTTTTGTATGTATGTGTTTTATAAGCATAGAAAAATGTGGTGTAAGTTTCTACGAGAATTAATATCAAATTCCAATATCATTGTATTGCACTTATGTATCAACAACTGAGAAAGTTATCACCAATAGGCTTCGTAGTGTATACACAATGTTTATCCATTTCCATCAAGTTTGAACCATAAAATCTCATCAAAACACAAGGAGATGAAAACTTCAGACTCCCACAATAAAAATCCAAAGATCCAAGAGCTCAACACTATGAAGATAAAGTGTATCCATTGCCAAATTTGACTTTCTAGATCTAGGGAAACTATCCAATAGTGCTTTCTTATATGGCATCCACTTGATAAATTTAAAGTCCTAGGGTGATTCTAAATGGTCTTGTCTATCATTATGGAAAGTGTGATTGCAATCAATCACCATTTACAAAGTGAAACGCACGAGTTAGACTAGCAATTGTGAACTTACACCTCGAGTCCTCTGACTTTGAGCATACATAACGGATAAGTTTCTAGTAATTTAAAAAGAAATTTTATTCTTGTTTGTGGACTATTAAGGTTAAGGATGGTAAATAACAAAACAAGCAAAAAAGTACAAAATTTAAGTAGAAAATTAGACATAGGAGACAAATAAGTGACTCAAATCATACCAAAATTCAACTATAGGTTTATGGCATAGTTTAGGACAAATTTGGGATATCATAAGTCATTTTTGCAATAGTTCAATGATGGCCACCATGGACAATATCTGGATGCTTGATTGGCTAGAACAAATTCAAGGCATATGATCTAATGCTGGTATGTCTTTGGACAACCAATGTGGGATCAAAATAGCCACCATATTATCAAAATCAAGGGATGGCCTAAAAAGCATCATTTTGCACTAAAGCAAAAAAAAAAAAAGGGCCAAACCAAACCAAATTTGATACAAGTTCTAGAGGCCACAGGGAAGCAGCAATATGTAGTGAAAAGTTGGAATTAAAAACCTACAGGGATCATAGATCAACATGCACTCGTAAAAAGGCCCACTACATATCTAGAGTGTTCAACCATGACCAAATATAATGTAAAAGTCAAGAATTTTGGGCGTAATAGTTATACCTAGCAAGCCATAAAGATTTCCATGGACAAGATTAGTATCAAAAAATTATCCCAGGGTCCAAAATGTGAGTCAGAGACCTTCAAGCTAAACAAACACCTTATGGAAGCTCCATAGCTCCAAATTCATTAGAAAGCGTACTAATGAAATATAAATACAAAGTGTCCCAAATGTACCTATAACACTTGTGCTTGCTGTAATTAACAGAAAAAACCTGTTTTTGAAGAGATACAATAGGCACCATATTTTCAGCCAAGGAAGGCTTTATGGCTGGCTGGTCATTATGAAATTTGACCCTCTTTTTATCATGGTCTACATGTGTAGCATTTTGGAGCAATTTAGCCTCATTAAATATTGCATCTCGGCTGCGTACAACTTTCATGTAATCAGGAAGCCATACTATGTAACCCATCTCACCCTCATCTCCATAACCCATGAAGATGCCTCTAATGGATTTCATGTCTAGCTTAGTCCTCTGATCTACAGGCACATGTACAAATGCCTCGCAGCCAAAAACACGCAAATGGTCATATGAAGCAGGTTTGCCAGACCAAACCTCTTCGGGGATGCCATTGTCCAAAGCACGATTTGGAGAACGGTTGCATACATGAACTGCAGTTTTCAAAGCCTCTCTCCAAAATTCTTGCGGAAGATTAGTTGTGGACAACATGCAACGTATCCTCTCATAAATTGTGCGGTTATATCTCTCAGCCACGCCATTAGATGATGGATTATAAGGGGCTGTTAACTCTCTTTTAATACCATGCATCTCACAAAAACCATTAAATTCACGTGATACATACTCTCCCCCATTATCTGTTCTTATGGCCTTTAACTTGAGACCCTTTTGTGTGGTCACAAAAGCATGAAATCTTTTAAAAGCGTCAAAAACATCACTCTTGTTTTTAAGTACATACACCCAAGTCTTTCTACTGAAATCATCAATGAAAGATACAAAATAGCGTGCACCACCATGTGAGCTCACAGACATAGTGCAAACATATGAATGTACTAAATCAAGAGCATGCAACTTTTTAGAGACACGAGACGAATAAGAGAACTTCACTTGTTTACCATAGATACAATCTTTACAAAATTCAAGGCAAGGACCTTTTACATCAAATCTCCCAAGAGAGGAGAGAACCTGTAGTCCTTTCTCACTCATATGGCCAAGTCTCTTATGCCAAAGTTCCATTGGACAATGAACTTCAGCCATAGCAACAAACTTGAGGCCTTGCAATGCAAATAGTATAAAGTTCCCCTTTTGCTGCCCTTCACAATCAACATAGAACCCTTTTGTATTTTCCAAGAGCCACCACCAAAAGTAGTGAAGTAGCCCTTTACATCCAGCTGCCCAACTGATAGCAGACTCTTCTTAATGCCAGGCACATACCTAACATCGTGCAAAACAAGTTCTTGACCATTTTCCAAAGCCAAGTGAATGGTGCCAACACCCTCAATGTCACATGCATAGTTATTACCCAAGTAAACTTTACCCAGGTTACCTGCAGTGTATGTGGCAAAAGACTCCAAAGAAGGAGTTACATGAAATGAGGCACCATTGTCTACTATCCAAGACTGGGACAGCCCATCATGTGTTGAAAGCAAAGCGTCAATAAGATCTGGCTTCGTGATATACATATCACTTGCCATAGCCACAACATCATCAAAGACACTCGAAGCTACGACAAGTGCTTCGTCCACATCAACAATTTCCTCTATGACTACACTAGAGACCACATTTGCCTTGCCAACATCCTTGGAAGAAGAGAAGGTGTCATCATCACCTTTAGCATCTTTTACATCCTTCTTCTTCTTACCCTACTGCTGCTTCTTCCTCTCAAGCTCTTGCTTGTAAAATCTGCAGTCAGGCCTTTTATGCCCTTTGCGTCCACATTGATAGCAAGTTATGTCTTGAGATTTTCCCTTGCTCTTACTTCTACTTTTGCCCCTATTAGCTACATTGGTCCTTTTCTCTGACCTGCCCCTTACATGATAAGCTATGCCACTGCCTTCACCACTGGCTTTCCTCCTAATCTCCTCATTGAGAATGGAGCCTCTTACACCATCATAGGTTAAAGCAACATTGTTTGACAATGACACAACAAGCGCTTCCCAGCTGTCGGGCAAAGTCATCAAAAGAAAGATAGCTTTCAATTTGTCATCAAATGGTTGCAGCCCTGAATCCTGAAGTTGACTCAAAACACCTGTAAACGCATTCAAATGCTCAGATGCAGGCTTTGCCTCATCCAATTCCATGTTAACAAGTTTCCGCATGAGATGAACTTGATTCACAGGAGTTTTATTCTCATACGTACTAGTCAACTTCTGCCATATAGCATGTGCAGTGTCAAGACGCTTAATATCAGTAAGCACATCATCTGACACAGCCATTTTGATATAAGCAATAGCCTTTTTGTTCAGCTTTGCCCAATCTACATCTGACAAGTTTTCAGGTTTTGCTGCGAGCAATGCATCTTCACAATCTTTAAGGAATAGAATGCCTTGCATTCTTTCCTTCCACAAATCAAAGCCAGTGCCATCAAATCTTTTGATTTCTATCAAAGACTTTGACTCACTGCTACTTGTAGATGCATTGGAAGCCATTTCGATGCAAAATAGACCAAAAATTCACTACTGTAATTTTATAACAGCAGGCTGCAAGTTGCAATTTTAGCCTCTTACAGGCTCAGAGAACCCTATAGAAGTGCAGGAAACGTAACACTGGGTTACAAACACTTTATCCAAAGTGTACAGCAGTAAAAGAGATAAATTTCAGTAGTAAATACTGAAATTTCAGCACACATGAAGCATGCATGAATGCTCCCACTTCAGCAGTAAAACCAAAGTGCATTTGCAACAACCTCAAACCTGCAACTGAGGTAAAAGCTGCTGCAAAATGTATTTTCAGCAATACATAGACTCAATAGGAAGCATCCACAAGTAAATACATGTGTTTATTGTCACATAAACCTCCTATATATGTGAGAGAGGTCTCAAACTCTGCTCAATTGTACCACAGATTGCAATACATGACACAAAATGTCCAGAATTGCATCACATTTGCAAAAGCCCCAAAAGTTACTGCACAATTTGCTGAAATTTCTGAAAAATCAGCAAAAGCCCTCAATTTCTCAACTCGAATCCGCGAGAATTTCTCCTGTAATTACACCTGTAGGCGTAGACTTGAATAATCTTGCACTAATGTGCAAAACCCCCAAGTTTAAAGTGACAATTTGCTGAAATTTACTGAAATTTCAGCAAATAGGGCAAAATCCCCAATTCTCCGGGTGGATTGGTGTTGCCCAAGGTGTACCAAATGTACCTGTAACACTTGTGCTTGCTGTAATTAACAGAAAAAACCTGTTTTTGAAGAGAAACAGCCCGAAATGACTTGTTTTCAACCTATTTTCAGCATATAAGCACTTGTGGGCTGAGGTATTGTCTTCCCCGAGTCCGGAGAGGAGAGAGAAAACACTTGCGCTTGCTGTTTTTACAGAGAGAAAACTGTGCAGGAGAGAGAAAATGAAGATTTCTCGCGAGGGAATGTGCGCGGAAGTAGAGAACTTGGCTCTGATACCAGTTTGAAGTGATAGAGGGGCTGGCGATGGGTGTAGCAGACCACACGAGCAGAGGGAGACAGTGCGAGCGCTGTTGTAGAGACAGAGGGAGAGAGAGCGTATGATTTCAATTGTGTTTCCTGGGCACACAACTAAAAGCCCTATGTTTTATTATTAAGGGTACAAACTTGTGACCATTTAAATGGCCTTTGGGTGTGAACACACCCAAGTATAAAAGAATGAATAAAATGAGTAAGAGAGGCTATAAGAGGGCCTTTAAACCCAACAAGAAAGTCATGTCCCACCGTATGCAGGGCATCGTGGAATTGATGCGACAGTTAAAGCGGTAGAGACATTCTTTTATTGGCCTACTTTGAGGAGAGATGTGGATGCCTTAGTGCGAGCATGCGTGATTTGCAAAAAGGTCAAGTTTGATAGGCAAAAGGCACCAGGGTTATTACAGCCACTACTGATTCCGGATAAACCATGGGAAAGCATTGCTATGGATTTTATCTTTGATCTTCCAAAAACACCGACAAGAAATGATGGTATATGGACCATTATTTGCAGGTTCAGCAAGCAGGCCCATTTTATTCCTGTCAGAAAGAAGATAAAATCTGACTAGATGGCACGGTTGTTCATGTACAATGTGTTTAAGTACCATGGTATGCCACAATCGATTGTCAGTGATCGTGATCCTCGCATGACAAGTTTGTTTTGGAGAGGATTGTTTGAGAACATGGACACTACGCTCAAGTTCTCGTCTTCAGTTCATCCACAAACTGATGGACGGTCAGAAAAGGCTAATTCTACTGTCTTGGATCTGCTGAATTGTTATGTGTCAGATAACAAAGGCAAGTGGGAACGGTATTTGCCTATGCTTGAGTACGCATACAACAATACGATGGATTCGTCAACTGGCAAGGCACCTTTTGAGATTGTTGAAGGCGGCAAGAAAGTTCCTCCAATATTGCATACAAAGGACAAGATCTGTGAGGCAGATCGGTATGTCGAGAACATGGATGAAATGTATAAGAAGATTAAGCTTGCCTTGGAGAAGACTCAGGCAATGCAGAAAAAGGCGATTGATCGTCACCGTCGTAAATTACTGTTTTCACCTGGTGATTGGGTACTTTTACGGTTTGAAAAGGCAAGGTTAAAGAAGATGAAGTGCAACGAAAGGTTATTTCCGAAGATTAGCATACATTACTATGGGCCTTTTCAAGTGCTTGATAAGATCAGCGGTGTCGCTTAGAAGCTAAAATTGCTTGACGCTTATAAGATTCATATTGTGTTTCACGTGAGTCTTCTATGTCACGATTGTGACGTATTCTTTGTCTTGTATTACCTTCTTCACTTGATTCTTTTGCAGATACGAAGATGCACCATATCAGAGACCCCTGTTCTCGAAAGGCCGTGTCTCTTCGCCCAAGAGTCGCACCTGTTCGATGAATAGCCATGCCTCTTCAACGAATGGCTCCACCTTTACACCGAAGGGTCATGACTCTACAACAGAGGGACACGACTATTGGCCTAGAGTCATATCTTTTGACCTATGGTCATGTCTTTTCATCGTGTCTCTTCAGTTTCTATATAAGAACACCCTTGTAACACATTTCAAGTAATCATTCAATGATGAATCAATAAATAAATCAAACACAGAGTCTTCTAAGTCTTATCTTTAAGTCAAGTTTAAGTTTCTTAAGTCTTAATCACGACTTTAAGCATAGTTACAGGGGACAGGGGGGACGGGCCCTAGGGCCGAGGAACGGCCGTAACCGGGCCGGGAACGGCTGGGAACGCCGAGGGACGGACGGAAAACGGGCCGGACGGGCGGGTCGCAGGGGGGACGGCCGGGGCCGGACCGGGGTCGGACGGACCGGACGGGGACGGCAGGGGTCGGCCGGGGTCGGATTCAAAAAAGTGACCGTTTGCAACGGCTCTGTGCAGCCCCAACTGCCATATTTTTTAAGCCTTGGCCCTTGGGAGGCTATAAAAGGCTCCCTTGGGCCTCTTAATACTCATAGTCTCAATGCTCAATGCTCATTCCATTTCCCTCAAGCTCAAGGCTCAAGCTCATTCCATTTCCCTCAAGCTCAAGGCTCAAGTTTGAACTTTGAAGCTCTCCTCTCCCTCTTCTACCCACTTTGAAGCTCTCCTTTACTCTCTCTCCACACAAGCTCTTCTCTAACCCTTCTAACTTCTAAGCTCTACTCTCTCGAGTCTCTCCACCACCATGTCATCTCAAGCCAACTCCACTTCTCAAGCCGCTTCTTCTCGAAGGAGGCCCGCCGTGCAAAAGTGGTCGTGGTGGGATGAAGTCGACTTTAGCTCGCGTGGCAAAGGTGGCGGTGCAAGACCATGGACGTGCAAGCTATGTCCATACAAGAGATCGGGTGGTTCAAACAAAGTGCGAGCCCATCTTCTTCATGAACCCGGTCACGAGGTGAAGTTTTGCCCTCATGTAGCTCCCGAGAAGAGGTTGGATCTTCTTGAGAAACTCACGGTGTATGAGGTTGCGGAAGCGGCCAAGAGGGGCCGTTTTGTTGCCGTTGATCCCTCCGCCACGGCGACACCGCGAGAGCAAAGGGAAGCCAACCTTGACGACATCTCTCGAACCTTCAAGAGCCATGGATCTACACCGTCCTCTTCCCTTCCGCATCGCCAAACCACTCTCAACGAAAATTGGAATCCTAAATTGAAGGAAGAGGTAGATAGGTCGGTTGCCCGATTCTTCTTCCACGACCACATTGCCTTCCATGCTTCGCGGTGAGTTTCCCTTGGCATATGCACATTGCAATCTTCCATTTTGTATTCATAATGGGTTATAATTTCTCGACTCTCCATACTAACGCAACATGCTCTATTTTGTGTGGATAGGTCTCCATACTTTCGAACCATGGTTACGAAAATAGGGGAATATGGCTCCTCTTATGTGCCACCTTCATCGGAGAGGCTTCGCACCACCCTTCTTGACAAAGAGAAGCTTGCCGTGGAGCAAGCGGCCCAAGCAACAAAGGATTTGTGGGAGACCAATGGCGTCTCTCTTCTTGTAGATGGATGGAGCGACACCTGCAAGCGGTCCATCCACGGGGTGGTGGCCTACTCTCGGGGGGAGATGTACTTTGTGGAGTCACATGATGCATCCGATAGTGGCAAGGCCGCCGAGATGCTTGCTGCTGAGTGGACAAGCACCATAGAGATCACCGGCCCGGAGAATGTCCTTTGTATGGTTGCAGATGGAGAGGCGTCAAATAGGGCAGCCGGAGCTATCATTGAGGGCATGTATCCCAGCATCCATGTCACATTTTGCATGGCGCATTGCCTCAATAACCTCCTCAAGGACATAGGGAACTTGTCATGGATTTCACCCACCATTGGTGACGCCTCTCGAATTGTCTCCTTTGTGCTCAACCATCGAAAAGTGCGCCATGAATTCTCAAAGAGGAGCCAGTTGTCTTTGCTCAAATATTCAGAGACAAGATTTGCATTCAATTGGCTTATGCTAGGCCGCTTGTCTACATGTGGCGGAGCCTTAAGGGGCCTCTTTCTCAGTGATGAGTTCCAGGCCATGCCGGAGTCTACATCAGCAGTAGGATTGAAATGCCGAGAATGGGCCGACGACGCCGCTTGGTGGGAGGAGGTGAAGACTCTTGACGCCATGGTCAAGCCTATTCTACACCTACTTCGAGTGGTGGATGGCTTGCAGCCATGCATTGGCAAAGTCTACGAAGCCATGGATCGGATGATAGAGGCACTTGAGAAGCTTGTGCCTGACCCTGTTCAGTATGCGGAGATTCATGGCTTGTGTGAGTCGAGGTGGAATGGATACTACTCTCCACTTCATGCGGCAGCTTATGTGCTTGACCCTGAGTTTCAAGGAAGGCGTCAAGAGACCGACAAGGAGGTGAGCAAAGGATGGCGGCTTGCATTGGAGCGCCTTGAGCCTAGCAGTGACATTAGGCGCAAGATTAGAGACGAGCTACTCAACTACAGGCAAAAGAAGGGCTCCTATGGATGTGTAGATGCACAGCTTGATCGCAACAAGATTGGCTCGGTTTTGTGGTGGGAGGACTATGGAGGAGATGGCCCACATTTGCAGCGCTTGGCTGTTCGTGTCCTTAGCCAAGCATGTACCACTAGTTGCTTGGAGCAACTATGGAGTGTGTACAGCCACATTGCCTCTAAGAAGAGGAATCGCCTTGGCGTTCAGAGGGCCAATGATTTGGTGTTTGTGAGCGCTAACTTGCGCATGCTTGCCAAGAGCATCACACACAAGGCAGATCCTTTCACTGAGTGGGAGATGGCACAAGAGAATCCATCTATGGCCGATACTCTTTTGGAGGAGCTAGAGGAGGATTTCGAGCCTCAATGCGAGCCTCCCGAGCCGGAGCCCTCATACGTTGCTGACGACCTCGACTACGACGACGATGTGGAGATTCAGCAGGCGAGCACTTCTTGAGTTTGATGATCATTGATCACTCGACTCTCGAGTCTAGACTCTTGAGTCTACGACTCTACCTACTACATAGCCCTTTGTACTTTTTGTTATCCTTGAGGCCTCAGGCTTGTCCTAAGTCCTTTAGGCTTTTTGACTCTTGAGCCCTTGTGGCATGCACTTCTCATTTTGTATCCATCGATCATCGATGTTTTATTAGCACATTTCAGCCTATATGACTCGTGTTCTTTGGTCTATTTAGTGTTAATTTATGGTCAAAGTGATGCTCTATGTGTGTGGCATGTGTGTAGGTCAAAAAATGCCAAAAAAACTCTCTTTTTTTTTTGCCGTTCCGACCCCCGTCCCCGTTTCCTGACTTTTGCCGTCCCGACCCCGTTCCTGACCCCGACCCGCCGTCCCATGTAACTATGACTTTAAGTACTAATTAAGGATTAGTAACTAGAATCCTTACAGTGGTCTCATAGCAAATTTTCTCCCGGACCCGAAGGACAGAAGAGCTATGTGTGTGTGTGTGCGGCATACCGGAAAAGCTCGCACCCCTTCGCCAGGTTACAACCCTTTGCACTCGTGTGCTCGCACCCTTTCATGTGAACGGGCACACTCCCGGCACGCAGGTGCCTCCTCGCACTCGCAAAAGACACCCCTTGCATGATACATCGCTTGTTGGATACCCTTCGCTAGACACCTCTTGACGCATGCTAAAATGCTGGCTGCGTCTTCACAGAAAACATTTCGTTGGCTGCTTTTGACGCTTGGCGGATTTATTGCGTCAAGCCAAATACACCGGCAACGTAGGTATTAACATTAATCGATTGACCTTAATGTTGATGCCAAGTGGCCGCCCAACCCCAATTTATTAAAAATGCCATGTGAACTTACGCAACAATGTCTCCACACCATCGATCTCAAAAATTCTACGCTAGTAGCCCTCTCAATGCTTCTGCATGCGAGCCACATGGCCGACGGAGAATTCGACCCATTTCTCTCGTACATAGACGAGATTCCCAAAGAAGTCCTTCCGGAACGCGAAGTGATCATTATTACCGACACTCCCGAACCCGAAGTAATTGTGATTCCCGATACCTCGGAGCCAGAACCCGTTCCATATATTGTTCTTGTTCCAGGAGTACTCGTTCCGAAACCTGTTCCTGTAGCAACTCCTACTCTCGCACAGGTTCCAGTTCTCGAGCCTCGGCGTGAGCTTATTCCAAGTAATCAGTTACTTTCTATAAGGAGTCAGCATGACTGGATCACAAGATGGCGACGACAATATTTACCCGAGGACCCGATAGCAGTTCTCAAAAAGCAGATGGCAACAATTTCAACAAGCCTCGCATTGATTCACACTCGCTTGGATCATATGCAAATGCAAACCTCTTCTCGAAATCACCCAACTGCTTCTCGGACTATACATGCTACTCCTTTGCCACCTTCTTCGAACGCTTCAATGGTCAACCAGGAAGAACCACTCAAACCAAAGGCTTCGGAACTCAAATTTTCTCGCCCAAAGCATGGTTTCTTAGAGACGACTAGACACAGAGTACCTTCATGCGAGCAGCAAAAGTCTTAGCATGAATATTCTTGGAAATGTTACAATTCTCAGCAACCAACTTCTTATTTGAATCATCAGCAACAGAAGCAGCAACATGAAGCTTCCAAAGGATCATCACCCGTATCAAGATGTGCTTACTCAGTGGCACATATATCCCACCCTAGTCGAGTACTCTGTCGTGAATGCCGCGACGTTGGACAAGTTCCCCCTCGCGAGCCATGCACTACATTTAAGTCTTCTTATCTGATGGTGGTAAAGTTGAAGATTTATTCATCCTTTCCTTGTCCAAGAGGATTCTTCGGAGGTTTGAGAGGCAACAGCTCCCTCAACCTCCCCCTTCTCAATTGGAAGCCTTAATACCCACTAAAATAGCTGATGATTCAGAAGATTCTGGTTCTTGTGTGACAACCAACAAGCACATAACCCTTTCTTCGACCATGATCCAAGCAAAAAAATTTGCCTTGTCACCGTCCTTGCAGAATAAAGTCTTTGTCTCTAAACAGACATCGGATGCTATGGTGAATGATAATCTTTCAAACTTGAAGATACCACTCCTTACCTTCAGCGATGCAAAGGATAAAACAGAAGCAAACTCTTGCAGCATAACTTTAGTCACTGCAATTGAATCTTTGGACACAACTTGTTTTATGGATAAACCTTTACAGATGGATATATGAAACCGGCCCGTAGGGCGGTAGACTTTGGCTTTCACCCAAAATTTTGTACTTTAGACACACACACAGAGCACTTTGGAAAGGTCCTACAACCGGAATTAACACTTAAGCACACACGGCTCACAAGCTAGAATGCTCCGAGCAGACGTCGACAACCTGTAGGCCCCAAAATTGGCGCCCCTTTCGATATTTCTTTATCCTTTTAGAGGGTAAATTACAAGAAGAGTCTTGGGAATTCTTTACCTGTATCCAGCTAGATACTACTTGTTCCGGTGAAATTTCGGCAACATAACAGCCCCAAAACTTGCTTGAAACCAATTCCCCCGTTGGAACTTGCTTCCGCTGACATAAACCCTCTGATTTCTGCCCAAAAACAGTAAATTCAGCAAGCTGTATTTACTGGTTTTTGCCCTGTTTTCAGCCCTAAACAGTCCCTGAACTGTCCTCTAACAATGGGGCACTATTCCCAATGGTTCTGGCATCAGTGTGGCTGAAAAACAGTCCAAATTCAGCGCATAACCAGTGCTGAAAACGCACTTGTACGGTGAGGTTATCACCCTCACCGATGCCTACTTTTGGAGCAGCACTTAGCAACTCCTGTTCCTGCTCAGAGAGGCTCTTGCCTCAACAAAAACGCATAAGACCGCACAACTGTACATGAGTCAAATGAAGAGCCCTCTTGTGGAGCATCACATCACTGCACGTAGGGAAGAGAGAGAGCAGTGTGTGGTGTGCAGGGCATCACTTCTTGCACCACACTGTACATGAGAGGGAAAGCTTGCAGTCAATAGCTCTTCACCTGTGACGGCTTGCAAATGAGGCCCCTCCCAGCTAGAAATCGAGCGCCAGCTTTTTTGGATGAGAAAAGTACACAGAAAGGTGCCACTTGGCACATTTACAAGCAAATTCCCGCTTTGGGCTTCCCGCTTAAAAATCTCCAAACCGGTTGCCCAATTGACTTTGCAACGGAGTTTTAAAATGTTCCCCTTGTCATTCAGAGGTGACAACGCGAACAGATTTTGTGGTCCAAAATAGCAATTCCCTAAATTTTAGGGATGCTTCCATTGGACTCCCACTGGTCATCTGACCATCTATCCCCACTAGGACCGCATCCAAAAATGCAATGTGGCCCAACTGTCGGGTACTTTCCTTTGGTGACCCCACCTTGGCATTATGCCCTTATTGAGTTCACTTCCTAGTATCCACCAACTTGCTAAGTGCGACGGGGGGACCTGCATGATCTTGAACCGAGCCTAGACATCCTTTTACTATACAAGTTCCAGTGTCGACCACCGTTCACATTGTTCATACAATGTCCGACCATTTGCAACTTCAAAAAGAGGGTCTCAAAAATAAAACAAAAATCATTGGAAAGAAACCAACAACTAAAGTTAGCAGTTGCCACGTCCTCGTGACATACCCCCCTCTTGAAATCACAAACATCCTCGATTGCATACCATAAATACACGCCATTGATGATCTTGTGTTGTTAGCACTCTTTTATCATCGCATGTATCCGCAAGAAAGGTCGTAACACATAGATACAAATGACTTAATGAGACCTTCATACTTTTGTCATTTCCATCTATTACACTGAATTGATATGTACATTTGATGTGCTAGCTCTATCATTACCCCTCCTTTGCACATGTTGGGTTGGGGCATAGGTAGGCTGTAACCCAAAGGCTTCAAGGTAAAGCTGCAATACATTTGGTGACTCTGACAGTTCATACTCTTCGATCCACTTTGCATCCATAAGTTGACAGTTCTTGAACTTCACCAAGTAGCGTCTTGCAACCTATCCTTTAATTTTTCTGTCTCTATGTGCCAAAACTTGCTCAGGTACCAGGATCTCATCAAGTTCCTCAAGTTCTAGTTGATCCTCATCTGGCATATCTTCTCCCACATCACCCACGAACGGTCTTAGAAGACTCACATGAAACGCATTATGAATCTTCCACGCATCAAGCAATTTCAGCCTATGAGCCACATCACTGATCTTATCAAGCACTTGAAAAGGACCATAATAACGCATACTGAGCTTAGGAAAGAGTCGTTCCTTGCCCTTCATTTTCTTTAACCTTGCCTTTTCAAACCTTAACAGAACCCAATCACCGGGTAACAACACCAATTCATGTCGGTGACGATTAGCAGCCTTTTTTTGCTTTGCCTGAGTCTTCTCCAAGGCAACTTTAATTTTCTTATACATTTCATCCATGTTCTCAACATATTGACCTGCCTCAAAGATCTTGTCCTTTGTATGCAAAATGGGAGAAACTTTTTTGCCGCCTTCAACAATCTTAAAAAAGGTGCCTTGCTAGTCGACGAATGCACCGTATTGTTCTACGCATACTCAAGCATAGGCAAATATTGTTTCCACTTGCCCTTATTATCTGACACATAGCATTTCAGCAGATCCAAGACAATAGAATTAGCCTCTTCTGACTGTCCATCAGTTTGTGGATGAAACGAAGAAGAGAACTTGAGCATAGTGCCCATGTTCTCAAATAATCCTCTCTAGAACAAACTAGACATGCGAGGATCACAATCACTGATAATCGATTGTGGCATACCATGGTACTTAAACACATTGTACATGAACAAGCGTGCCATCTGATCAGATTTTATCTTCTTCCTAGCAGGGATAAAATGGGTCTGCTTGCTAAACCTACAAATATGGTCCATATACCATCATTCCCTGTCCTCGGCGTTCTTGGAAGGTCAAAGACAAAGTCCATAGCAATGCTTTCCCATGACTTATCCGGAATCGACAGTGGTTGTAACAACCCTGGTGCTTCTGCCTGTCAAATTTGACCTTTTGGCAAATCAAGCATGCTCGCACATAGGCATCCACATCTCTCCTTAAGGTAGGCTAATAGAAGAATGTCTCTACCGCTTTAACTGTCGCATCAATACCACAATGCCCTACATACGGTGGGACATGACTCTCTTCCATGACCTTATGTCACAATGGCCTAGTGACACAAAGTCTGCCATGCATCATCATAAAATCATCTATGAGGAGGTAGTGCTCATGATGTTGCCCCTCTTGCAACTGTTCAAAAATCCTTGCAAAATCTTCATCAATAGCATATTGTTCCTTCACGTCATGCAGCTCATGATGATAAGGAATTGACACAGCTGAAATTTGTGGCTTTCTTGATAACGCATCAGCCACAACATTCTTTTTGCTTTCCACATGCATAATCTGGCAGTGGAACACCTCACCTTATAGGTGCATTTTCAGCGCTGGTTATGCATCGTTTTTGAACTGTTTTGCGGCCGTATGGATGCCAAAAGCATTGGGAACAGTGCCCCACTGTCAGAGGACAGTTCCGGGACTGTTAGGGCTGAAAACACGGTAAAAACCAGTAAATACAGCGCGCTGTAATTGCTGTTTTTGGGCTGAAAACAGAGTATGTCTTTGGCAGCAAGTTCCAGCAGGGGGATTTGTTCAGGGCAAGTTTTGGGGCCATTACTCTGCCGAAATTTTGCCAGAACAAGTGTGATCTAGTTGGATACAGGTGAAGATCCTCAGGGCTCTAGTTTTGTAACTTTACCCTCTAAAGGAATAAAGAGATTCCGAAAGGGGTGCCAGTTTTTGGGGCCTACACGTTGTCGGCATCTGCTCGGAGCATTCTAGCTTCCGAGCCATGTGTGCTTTGAAGTGTTAATTCCTGTTACAGGTTTTTATTTGCAAAGTTTCTCTGTGTATTAAAGTAAAGTTTCGGATTAAAGTAAAGTTTCTATGCCTAAGACTACCGCCCTACGGGCCAGTTTCAGAAAGCTTGCCTTCTCCTTTGTCTCATATAGCACGATAAGTAGCACTAACGTATCTCTCTCTCCCCTTTGCACATATGGCATAATTACCAAGAACGGGAAACCGGAACAAGGAACGCAAAACGGCAACTACAACAAAATGCCATTCCCTATTAACGGGTACTCACATTTGAAACACGGAATGGGAATTCGGAACGGGAACTTAGAATGGGAATGGGGAACGGAGGCATGAAAACAGCCATTCCCTGTTATTATGACATATGGTCATGCCCCACTAGTTGGGCTACTCAGATGATCATGTACAATTATGTGGGTTTTATGAGCGTTTGCCAAGGCAAGAGCCTTTTAAGCAGAAACCGGATTAGCTAGTTGCTAATCCCCCACAAGTACACACAGTTCCATCACAAAAAATTGAGAATTTGGAGAGTTTTCTCGCGTGAAAACTCGTCCAAATCACAGGGGGACTGTCCCATTGCATGCGGGAGCTCTTGGGACACGCGTAGACATGTTCGCTCTGCCCAGAGCGATCCAAACAGAGAATTACAGCCTACTGTGTTTTACTACAGTTTTAGGTTTTGCACCTAAGTTGCAAGAAAGCACCAGGGGGAGCCTCGGGAAGGCCTTGGGATGCTTAGATCGGGCTTTGGACACCTCGCAGTGACAAAACACGAAATTATGACACGCTGAAATTCAGTTACAGCTCACTGAAAAGCTTCTAAAATGCGAGGGAATCTATCCTAGAGGCGTACTTTTGACCTACAAGGGTTTTGGCGTCGTTATGCTGCCAAAAGCAGGTCAGAAACCTTCCATTTCAGCCCTCAACAGGTTTGGACAGCTTGGTGAGAGTTTGAACTAGGTGTTCGGATCATCCATTTTCAATCAAATAAAGAAATACCGAAAGGGGCGCCAGTCTTTGGGGCCTACATGGTGTCGGTCTCCGGGTCCGCAATGACATTCTAGTCAAACGACACATCTGTGTTCTCTTTTCTTCTCAATACTATGTGTAGAGTGAAAACTTGAGTTGAAAACTGATGCTACACAACACTCCCCAAGCGTCCTGAATGCAACCTCGTGCATAGATGCAATACAGACGTAGATTTCCTCTCGGGAAAGCATCTGCTTTCTCGAAAAGCACTTAAAAGTATCCTACCTTTTATCAAAAAGTTCTCAAAACCCATCTTTGTTCTTGTGCCTGCGTCTTTACGAGTAATCCTTCACTGAGTTCGGATTTCCTCCCATACTAATGGAATATTCCCTATCCTCGTCAGCCATCATGTGACGCATCAAGAATATCCATTCCCCGGTCTCTCCCACAAAACTTACAGAACAGCAACCGTGCTAGGTACTTTGATGGCATAAACCGCGCCTTGAGCTTGTCTTGGAAGTCGGCCCAATTGAAGGAAAGGGGCACGCCTTCTTCGGTTTCCTCTAAGTGCGCGGTCAATTGTGCCTCTTGCCAAGCATGGTACCAATTAATGGCATCACCGGCAAGGTACATAGCTACCGTCAAAGCCTTGCTATTTCCAGTCTTCTTAGTTGTCGCAAAATAAGCATTAAATTGATGCAACCAAGAATGAATAACACTAGCATCCTTCTTACCGTCATACTTACTGAATGTGATCTTCTCTGTGACGGGGTTGTTGGAGTCCGAATTTCTGCTTGAGCTACTTGATGAACTACCAACATCTTTGACCGACTGGGGTTTTGAGGTAAGCACCTGTAGGATCAACTCTTGCATGCGTCGGTCTCTCTGCGCCTCACGCCCTAACTCCAAGGCCGCTCGTCTGTCTTCGGCCGCCGAGCGCGCTTGCTCACGCTCACGCTCCAAGACTAACCTTTCTTTATTCAACCGCCAAGCGCACTTGCTCACGCTCACGCTCTAAGGCTGTCGTCCTTTCTTTGCGCTCAGATTCAAGGCGGCGCATTGCGCTTCTTGTCGCAGCATCATGTCCATCATCGTCTTGACCAAAGCCTCCATAGGATTTGGTGCAAACCGTGGCGTACATGGAAAAGGGGGAGGGTCGGAAAAACCTCCTGATGGGGAAAATTCTTCTTCGCCACCTCCATGCTCATCACCTTCACGCAAAGTATCCATTCCGCTTCGAGTGATGACCATACATTGGGGTTCTTAAGTTCACGAGGAACTTGGGTTCTTGTGGTTCTTGGGTTCTTGAGTCTTGAGTCCTTGAGTTCTTGAGGTTCTTGAGGTCTTTCTTTAGCTTGCAATCTGTGTTAGAGAAGAATCTTCTCTTACCCGAGCTCTAGTTTTCCCTTCGAACGCACCCCTTGGTGGCCTTGCGCTCACATCATGGTTGCTTTTTCCCACCTCACATCGATTGGCCAGCCGCTAAGTGCACGGTCCGCTCTCAATGAGTAAAAGGAGGAACGAGGGGAGGCCGGACAAGCCCTTCTTTCTTGGGTTTCCTGTCACTCTTCAAAAACACAATTAGGAATCGACACGCCCAAGTAAATTTGGGTTACGTGCGACCGCAACAAGCAAAAAAAATTATTGTGGTTCTTTCCTTGAGTGATACAGAACAATGTCAAAGCTTTGATACCAATGTAAGGTGCAACAGAAGTGAATGTTGAACTTTGCTCAAGATAAGTACTCCTAACTGTGCTCAAGGGTTCCTTTTATTTACGGAAGGGAGAGCCTTCCGTTCCTTAAGTGAGAGAGTGCAAATGATCACAAACAAAGTGGATAAACACTGTGAATGAAGATGCTGAGACTGAGAGAAAGAGAGAGACGAATACGACACCAGAATGTTGTCAGGCCCTCAAGGGCCCACTCTCTATGGCGAGAGAGGTCTATGCTATTGATTGCACAATCTCATACAATGGTCTAGATGCAATGAACTTGCCGACGATGTCGACGACAATGATGATGACGACGAGACGGGCTGAAATCTGAAAACGCTAGGGGCTGAAATCTGCAAATCTGCTATCTACTGAATTTTGACTCTGTGTCGGCGAGGACGACGATGGCGACGACGCGACGACGATGCACTGAAAACGCAGATGCTGAAATCTGCCAACAGCGGGCTGAAACTGAAAACGCTTGCTAATATGACCGTGCGGCGAGGCTCTGCTGCGGGAAGGTGAGATTTGCGAGGTTCGGGGCTGCTATTGCGGAGTCTAACTGCTGAAAACTGAAAACGCTGATGCTAGGGCTGATTCTGTCGCCAAGAATCTGCAAAATGCTAGAGAGATCTGCAATTGCCAAAACGCCTAGCTGATCTTGGGATCTGCTGCAAAAACGCCAGGCCTTCTGCTGTGAAAACACTAGTCTTTCTGTCGTTGGCTGGAAACGCTAGGCCTCCTGCCGGTCTTGCTGAGAAGGTGGACTCCGGTTGCCTCTTCGGCCAAAAAGTGCTAGCGTTAGGTTTCTTATATAGTGTCTTGCAAAATTGCCCTACCCAGTTTCCCAACAAAGTCACTTATTATTAATAAGTGAAAAATGGCTAAAATAGGGAAAATGGACTCTGTGCACTGTAAAATGCTCATGATGGCTATTGACTGTAATTATGATGATCATGCTGTGTGCATGGACATGCACGGCCTACGCACAGGCTCACAAAGGTGCCAGAACACTTCTTAAGCTGACCTGAGCCCTGGACATGAAGTAGCTTGTCCACATGCACATAGGGTTAGATGTGCACGTGACACTCGTATTGGGAAATCGTGCTACTTTGCTTTCACCATCCCACCATCCGCTCTAACCATCGGTCCCACCATCCGCTCTAACCTCTAAACCTACCATCCCCTATGCACCCTTACCCTCCCATCATCTGCTATGTTCCCATGGCAATCATATCTTCTTTGCCCCTTCAACCTCCGATCCACTGTGTCCCTTTATCTCCCATTTGCTGCCATTTGCTGCTCTTCCGAAGTTCTTGAAGTTTACACCAGCAGAGGTGCGGACACTTGGTGCGGCAACTGCCACTCAAGCCAAGAATACAAAAACTATGTGAGTTGGGGGGTGGAGGCTTCGGGCTTTTCATGTTGCTCATACCTCTCTCTCTCTCTCTCTCTCTCTCTCTCTCTCTCTCTCTCTCTCTCTCTCTCTCTCTCTCTCTCTCTCTCTCTCTCTCTTCAAGCTCTTTTGTAGCAGTTTCTCACGTGTGTTGCTATTAATTTCTCGCTTGGTGCGTCCAAGACTGTTACAATGGTGTCAGAGCCCATACGATTCTCCTCCTATGGAGAATCCAATTCTTTCCCCTGTAGCACACATGTTCTAGCAGTGAATCCGACAAAGAGGAAAGTCCTCCACTGACGACCCACCTCTAAGACGATGAAGAGCACTCTAATCCCAACAAGGGAAGAGAGGGCACCAACCGAAGCAAGCCTCCTTCTGAGGAATCGAGAGAAGACGGGAGCAAGTTTTCAACGGAAGATCTCGATAGAATGAAGTATCGACGTCAATTGCAAGTTGACACATGTGCCATCAAGTACTTCAAGGACTCCAAATACATAAAATATCTGAAGAATCACCCGCTTGACGAGGTTCACTCTCAATGTCGAGACACTGTCCACTCACCTCTTGAAGTCGGTCATGAAGACAAATGTTACAGGCTTGGACACTCCAAGGGAGAAATCAATAGCAACATACGAACAGAAACTTCAAAATCATTGAACTTTAAGAGAGAGAGAGAGAGAGAGAGAGAGAGAGAGTTGACACGGCACCGCAAAGTTCCGTGCCAAGAAGCATTGGCCGAAAGACCGGCGCCCCTTTTGGTATATCTTTATTTTTTCTCACATCAAGGTACAACTCCCAAGGGTCCTCTGCTCTCAGACTCTGCATGCATATGCTCTGCAAAGTGAGAGGCCCAAAAGGGCTCTTTTAAACTTACAAGGGAGATGTGTTAATGGAGCTGTTTGATGAGTTTGGAGTGTTTGGCAATGGAACATGGACATTGGATCGGCAATATAGCAGTGATCGACTTACAGATGCCGTCACTTTAGGTACTTTACTTGATGCCATCCCCGTTGTAACTCCACATCCCATACTCAACCAAAATGCAAAATATTGTCGCAAAATATTGTCAACCTGTCAGTACCCTAAAATTCAAAGAGAAATTAGTGACTTTATTCAATCTAGGCAATTTGTGACAAGGGAGTGGAGCGACTCCCCTCTTGTGCAGTCCGCACCGCACCACATTCAATTTGCTAATTCGTCAGTAACTTTTGGCATAGACATTGCTAATGGCCCAAAAGCTTCAAAGGTACAGCTCTCTCTGAAGAGAATTTGCGAGGTTCTCTTCCTCCATTTGAGGGCCAAAAAGTACCCTTAACAAAATTATCCGGTGGACCTAGCTTACCTTTCAGTTCTTTTCTTGTGCCCTTTGACCTGTTGATAGCCTTGCTCGCCTCCCTGTTCTTGGCACCTCAATTCGAATTAGTGGAATTCTTTGATCTACCAACCGATTTCATTTCCTTTCTTTCCTTGTGCCCTGGGTGTGGGTAGCCTCCCTAGCCGCCCCTGTTCGTTGGCACGTCAGTCTCAATCGTTGGGATCCTAAGACGCACTATCATCTGATCCCTTTCACTTTCCTTTCCTTGTGAGCCATGACTTGTTCTGGAATGCTGCTCCTCTAGCTCCCTATCCACTAGCACCTCATCTTTGAAAGGTCTCAATGGACTCACATGAAATGCATTGTGAAATCTTCCAAGTATCTGGTAACTTCGGTCTGAAGGATAGATTATTTATGTAACAAACTTGGACACTCCAAGTCAAGATTCTACCACGACACAGCAGAGACTCCTTCAAAAAAGTTCACAATTCACAATTGATTCGACACGGCTCGGCGAAGTTCCGTGCCAAGAGGTATTGGCCCCAAAGACTGGTGCCCCTTTCGGTATTTCTTTTTGTATTAATCTGTGCTCAAAGTACAAGGGAGTGGGAGGGTTCTCACTCTCAAACTCTGCGTCCAGATGCTCTCAGTTATGAGACCCTGACCACCAATTTAAAAGCTACAAGGGATACCCAAAAGCAGAGCCCCAAAAGCTGTTCTTTTAAAAGCTTTGTAAAATAAAGCAATTTGCCCCAAAAGCTTCTCAAAAAGTTGTGTAGGATTCAGCAGCACAAAAGCTTGAATTTCTGTACAGCCTGCCAGCGCTTTTTGCGCCGCAAATTGTGAAGGGTCCGTACGGCAGCCACGTCAACACCATCAACGTGAAATCCGGGAGCCTGCCACCTCAGCCTGTCTCCGCAATTCACGGTCTTGCCAACCGGGGTGTATGTGTGTGTGTATCCTGGCTGCCACGTCACTGGTTTGTGATCCAATAAATCCAATACAACTAAATTTGCAATCTCTGATTGCCCATCTGTCTGCGAGTGAAAAGATGAGAAGAACTGCAACCGTGTGCTAATGTTCTTCCAAATAGCCTTCCAAAACAAACTCGTGAATCGAGGATCTCTGCCAAAGACGATTGTCTCAGGCATGCCATGTAATCTGGATATCTGGGCACTGAACAGTCTTGCTAAGTGATCCGGCTTGACTGTCTTTTTCACTAGAATGAAATGAGCTTGCTTGCTAAATCTATCAATAGCAATCCAGATACCATCGTGCCCACTCTGTGTTTTCGGGAGATCAAAAATGAAATCCATTCAATACTTTCCCAGGGGCGGCTGGGTATGGGTAAAGGCTGTAACAATCCCTGTGCTTTATGCTTGTCAAACTTGACCTTCTGGCATACCAAGCAACTGCGTACAAAATCATCCACATCCTTCTTGAGTCTCGGCCAAAAGAAATATTTCTCCATACCTTTCAAGGTGGTATCAATTCCGCGGTGACCCGTAAAATGGCGGACAGTGGCATTCAGTTAAAGCCTTTTCCCTCAACGGCTGTGTAACACACGACATCATTTTCTTCATCAAGTAGCCATCCCGAATGGAATATCCCACTACTACCTCCCCATTCTGTATTCGACTGAATATATCTGCAAAATCTATATATATAGCATACTGATCGACCATATCCTCGAAGCTTCTATGGTGTATCGCGGAAATAGCCAGAACCAACGGCTTCCGAGACAAAGCATCTGCCACCAAATTCTTTTGTCCCTGTACATGGACAATCTGGAAGTGAAACTGTGACAAGATGTTCACCCACCGCATCTGCTTTTCCGAAAGCTGCTTCTGTGACAAGTAGTAGCGTAAACTTTGTGATCTGTGAAGACCATAAAATCGGCTCCGAGTAGTAATGTCACCACTGAGTAAGAGCATGATAACCACCAAAATCTCTCTCTCATATAACTGTGTTGTCAATTCCGGCCTTGAGAATAATCGGATCTCGTAGGCAATGACATGGCCTTCTTGCATTAAGACCGTACCTAAACTACGACCACAAGCATCACAATATACTTCGAATGACTTCTACAAATCCGGCAAAGTCAAAATTGGTCCTGTAGTCAATTTCTCTTTCAATGTCTGAAAGGCGGCAGTCACCTCTGTGGTGGGTCCCCACGAGAAAGGGACTCCTTTCTGTGTCAAAATATGCAAAGGGGAAGCAACCTCTGCAAACTTTCTAATGAACCGCCAGTAGTAAGAACATAAGCCCGAGAAGCTTCTAACTTCATGGACATTCTTCCAATCGGGCCAATCACGGATAGTCTCAATCTTGACCGGGTCCATCTGCACTCATGCTGCTGAGACGATGTGTCCCAAAAAGTGTATCTTTAGTAGGAAAAATTCACTCTTCTTTGCATTGATCACCAACTTGTTATTCCGCGATGCCTAAAAGACTTGTAGCAAATGTTCTCTATGTTCTACCTCATCCTTGGAGAAGACAGTAATGTCATCAAAAGAAAGTGCCAACAAAAGATCTGT
The DNA here is from genome assembly GCF_014529385.1 of Adiantum capillus-veneris. Taxonomy (NCBI): domain Eukaryota; kingdom Viridiplantae; phylum Streptophyta; class Polypodiopsida; order Polypodiales; family Pteridaceae; genus Adiantum; species Adiantum capillus-veneris. The sequence goes on from NC_140934.1 coordinate 15,522,947, forward strand.
ACTCTCTGAAAATCCTATCCATCATTCGGTTAAAGGTTGCTAGAGCATTGGTAAGGCCAAAAGGCATCACCAAAAACTTGAATAAACCGAAGGTCGTCCGAAAAGCTGTCTTGTAGACATCTCCCAGCGTGACTCAGATCTGATGATATCCGCTCTTCAAATCGATCCTGTTGAAACAAGAGGATCCCTGTAGTCGGTCTAGAATTTCCTAGGAATCGGAAATCTGTTCTTGATGGTGATTTTGTTGAGAGCTCTATAGTTAATGCACATTCTCCAAGGTCCGTCTTTCTTCAAAACCAACAACACCGGAGAGCAATAAGGTGAAGTACTCGGCTGGATAAGACCCTTTTCCAAGAGGTCTTTCACTTGCTTCATAATCTCTTCATTCTGGGCTCGGCTCACACGGTAAGGTGGCCAATTCGGTGGTGTGCTTCCAGGTATCAGATCAATGGAATGATCCTCAAGACGAGCTGGAGGCAACTCGCCTGGCAGGCCCTCCCTCAAAAAAGCGATCGCATGAGTGTGGAGAAAATCTTGGCTTTCTTTTTCTAGATGAGATATATTTGTCCTATGATCATCGTTCAACTCTTTCAAAAAGATCAAGTAAACAAATAGACTCGATTTCATTAATTTCAAAACGGCCAAAGCCGATACAATAGGGACACACTCGCCCTTAAGTTTCACATCAAGTACAATGGTTCGGCCCTTTTCAGTAGTCAGTGTCGCTTTCTTCGCTCGATAATCGACCACGACGTTGTTCTTATGGTACCAAGGGACTCCCAAGAGAACATCACAACCTTCCAAGGGCATTATGTAGAAGTCCCCATGCCCCAAATACCCCTGACAATGCAACCGAAGTTTGCCAATGGCAGGTGTAATGGCCGCGTCCCTGCCGGGTGCCGCTAGAATTGCCTCTGCTTGTGGTCCCATCCGATCAGGTGTAATCTCGAGTCGCGCTGCCAAGTCAGGTGAAATGAAGTTGGCCTTAGCTCCTCCATCAAAGAAAATCACGGCTTCTTGATCTTTCACTTTGCCCCAAGCTCGACAAAGTTCTGTACTCCCATCAATCGTGCTTGGGTCAGTACCCATGCAATCTGGAACCAGTCCTGCTTTCATCTTGCCTTTTCGTCCACGTTCCTCAGCTGCTTTCGAACTCTCTGGCCTTTCTTCATCTTGTTCTTTCTGTGCCTTTTTAGGACACTTCGCGGAGATGTGCCTAGGTTCCCCGCATCCAAAACACTTCCCCTCTTTGATGTAGTTGGCTCTCTCCCGAAGAGTGAGCCAGGGTCATGCATCCATATCTTTTTGATCTTGGGGGCTCTTCTTCTTTCTACTTTCATTTTCTAGAAGTCTGTTCGGTTTTCTGCGTCATGATCTCATCTGTGGAGTAAGTCAAACTGCCTGAATATATGGCAAAACCCCGTTTCGCACGACTCCTCAGTTCTTGAATAGAATCTGACTTTTGTTCTAAGCAGTGATCTCGGATCTTTGTAGGAAGTCTGCAGCTAAACCGCTCAATCTATTCTTTAAACGAGATCTTCTTAAATGAAGAAGCAGGTAGAAAAGAGCTCCAAAATCTCTCGCAATATGCGTCCAAAGTATCTTTCTTGGTCATCCAGAGATGATTCCAAGCAGTTCGTATGTCACGTTCGTATTCCCGAGTCAACCAAGAAGAAATAAAAAGCCTTTTAAATTTCAGCCATTTAATTGGCGCTTTCTTGTTCAATATAAGATTGGACCACCATGTTCGAGCATTTCCCTTGAAGTAAGAGGTAGCCCTCCGAATCTTGGAGTGGTATATGAGTAATGTCCTCCAAAGAAAGCTATATCAAACTGCTGTATGAAGGCCAAAGCCCTCGAAGCATCTCGGAATCCAGAAAAAGTGTCAAATTTAATTGATTGTCTGCCTTCTTTAAATTCTCGAACTTTCTTGCTTTTATCCTCAAAACTTGCATAGTTATTCGGAACGGGAAATTGGAACGGGGAACAGGGAACGGCAACGAGCATGAAATGCCATTCCCTGTTACAGATACTCACGTCTCAAACATGGAACGGAGATTCGGAACGGGAAGTTGGAATGGGAACGGGGAATGGAGACCTGAAAATAGCCATTCCTTGTAACTATGCCAGAAAGTCATACTGGTTGGCTTTATAGAGATTCTTCTTCTTTGCATAAAATATGTGATTGTCAAAGTCCGAACTATCTGAAGACGAGTCCTCTGTAGAACTGTCAGAAACTGGCGAAAACTTAGGCTTCTTTGCCTTTTTCTTGCCCTTTCCAAAGCTTTGCATTTTACTTCGCTTTTTCCCTTTCCTGTCTTCTTCGCTCGAGTCAAAAGAGCTAGATGAACTGTCAGAAGAAGAAGAAGAAGAATTAGATACTCCTTCAAATTGCACATGCTTCTTCTGCTTTCGTGCCGAGGCAAAAGTAGATTGACGACCCAAATAACCCGGGAAGTCGGTTTCTTTCTTCCTGCTTTCTGTCGTGCTTTTTGGCTTTGTTGTTCGCGTCAAAAAGCTGGGTAATTCATGTATCAACCACCTCTTCCAATTCTTGCTTTGTAAACGTCCTCGAAGAAGGAGGTTTCTTGAGTGCCGGTTTGAGGGGTGGTTTTGTGGCCTTCCGCCACTGGGAGTGCACTTCGTCGAAGGATGTCTGAGTCAAAAATTTTGCGAATTTCGGATCCTTCACAAGATTGATCATCATCTTTGTCGCATCGTCAACCAATTGTTGATGTTCCATCTCTTCAATCTCCGCCTAAGTAGGCCGAGGCAGGCCGTACTCTTCGTGAGAATCTTCTTCGTGATCTCTTCCCACATCAGCAGATGCAGAGGAAGCCGACTGTTCATTGTTGGAATCGGTAAGTGCTGCGAGAAAAGGATCGGATTTCCCGAGAGAAGAGAAATCGGCCGCGCTCTGATACCACTATAACAAACTTGGACACTCCAAGTCAAGATTCTACCGCGACACAACAGAGATTTACTTCAAAAACGATTCACAATTAACAATTGATTCGACACGGCCCGGCGGAGTTTCGTGCCAAGAGGTATTGGTCCCAAAGACTGGTGCCCCTTTCGGTATTTCTCTTTGTATTAATCTGTGTTCAACGTACAAGGGAGTGGGAGGGTTCTCACTCTCAAACTCTGCGTCCAGATACTCTGAGTTATGAGACCCTGACCACCAATTTAAAGGTTACAAGGGATGCCCAAAAGCAGAGCCCCCAAAGCTATTCTTTTAAAAGCTTTGCAAAATAAAGCAATTTGCCCCAAAAGCTTCTCAAAAAATTGCGTAGGATTCAGCAGCGCAAACACTGAAATTTTCGTACAGCCTACCAGCGCTTTTTGCGCCGCAAACTGTGGAGGGTCCGTACGGCAGCCACATCAGCACCATCAACGTGAAATCCGAGAACCTGCCACATCAGCCTGTCTCCGCAATTCACGGACCTGCCATCCGGGGTGTATGTGTGTGTGTATCTAGGCTGCCACGTCACTGGTTTGTGAATCTCGAAAGGGCCATAGTATCGCATACTCAACTATAGAAAAAGTGACTCCTTACCCTTTCGTTTTCGTGGGTGTTAGAAGCACCCAATCATCTTCCTTCAACTGCAAGTCACGTCGACGCTTGTCCGCTGCCTTGCTTGAGACTTCTTAAGAGCCTCGCCCACCTTTTCAAAAGCAGTCTCCAAATCCTGAACATATTGATCTGCTTCAAAAATCTTATCTTTGGTGCTTAGAACAAGTGAGCCTTCTAAGCACCCTCGATGATCTCAAATGGCGCCTTCCCCGTAGACGTATGCACTGTGTTGTTGTAGGCAAACTCCACCAAGGGCAAATACTTCTCCACTAGGCCTTCTGATCACAAATATAAGACTTCAACAAGTCCAATGAACTGAATTTGCTATCTCCGATTGCCCATCTATCTGTGGTGGAAAGAGGACAAGAATTGTAACCGAGTACCAATATTCTCCCAGATTGCCCTCCAAAACAAATTGGGAGAACGAGAATCTCTATCTGAAATTATAGTCTGAGGCATGCCATGTAATCAAATGATCTCTGGCTTAATCGTCTTCTTGACCGGAACAAAATGAGCATGCTTGCTAAATGTGTCGATGACTGTCCACATATCATCGTGCCCACTCTGAGTCTTGGGAAGATTGAAAATGAAATCCATTGCTATACTTTTCCAAGATCCGCTAGGTATAGGTAAAGGTTACAAAAGACCTGGTGCCTTATGCCTGTCAAACTTGACCTTCTAGCATATTAAACAACTGTGAACAAACTCATCCATGTCCTTTTTGAGCCTCGGCCAATAGAAGAACCGCTCCACACCTTTAAAGGTGGTTTCTATGCCGCGATGGCCCGAAAAAGGTGGACAGTGACACTCTGTCAAAACCTTATTATGCAATGCTTAAGTAACACACAAGTTTTTCTACATCAAATACCTTCCTTGAGAGAATCGCCTACAACCACTTCCCCACTCTGGAATCGGTCAAAGATGTCTGCAAAATCTGGATTTGTGGCGTACTGATCTACCATATCCTCAAAGTTGTGGTGATGAACCGCCGAAATAGCCAAAACCAAAGACTTATGAGACTAAGCATCCGCCACCAAATTCTTCTGTCCCTAAAAATGCACGACTCTGAAAGTGAAATGGAAACAAAATGTTTGCCCACCGCATCTGCTTGTCCAGAAGCTGTTTCTGAGACAAGAAATAGGGTAAACTTTGATGATCAGTGAACACTCCAAAATCGGCTCCAAGTAGAAAGTGTCGCCAGTGAGTAAGAGCATGGATAACTCCCAAAAGCTCCTTCTCCAAAATATGTGCAACATGTTCAGTCTGGAAAACATTCGGCTCTCGTAAGCTACGACATGACCCTCCAACATTAAGACTGCTCCACAGGCATCACAATATACCTCAAATGGATTTTGCAAAGTCTGGCAAGACCAACACTGGGCCAGTTGTCAACTTCTCCTTGAGAGTCTTGAAGGCTGCAAACTCAGATGGTCCCCATGCGAAAGGAACCCCTTTTTGTGTCAAAGCTGCAAAGGAGAAGCAATCTCCACAAACTTTCTAATGAACCGTCCATAGTAAGAGCGCAAACCCAAAAACCTTCGAGCCTCATGAACATTCTTCAAATCTGGCCAATCTCAAATGGTCTCAACCTCGGCCGGGTCCATTTTGACACCCTCCGCAGGACAATGTCTCCCAAAAAGTGGATCTCTGGAAAGAAACTTCCCATTAACCACCAATCGATGTTACCGCAGTGCATAGAAAACATGTAAGACATGATGTCTGTGATCTGCCTCACTCTTGGAGAATATGATGATGTCGTCGAAAAAGGTGCCCACGAATGACCTATACCCTCTAAAAATCATGTCCATCATGAACGTTGCAGGAGCATTTGTGAGACCGAAAGGCATCACCAAATACTCGTACAATCCAAAGGACGTCCTGAACACGATCTTGTATACATCTCCAATAGCGAGCCTGATTTGATAATAGCCACTTTTCAAGTCGATTCCACTGAAACATGTAGAATCCTGTAGCCTGTCCAATATATCATCGATCCTCGATACTGGAAACCTGTTCTTGATGGTGATTTTGTTGAGACTAACTTGAGAGCCCTGTGGTCAATGCACATTCTTGAAGGTCCATCTTTCTTTAAAACCAACAACACTGGCGAACAATAAGGTGATGTACTTGGCTGAATGAGACCCTTCTCTAGAAGCTCTTTCACTAGGCTCATAATTTCCTCTTTCTTCTCCGGAATCCTCTGATGAACTTGCATCAGATTCCCTTAGTTCATCAGAACTTGCATCAGATTCCTCTTTCTTCTCCGGAATCCTCTGATGAACTTGCATCAGATTCCCTTAGTTCATCAGAACCCTCGGATGCGCTACCATATGATCTCGTACTGCTCTAAAATCCTATGATGATCTGTCAAACGAGTTCCACCGATTCATTCTCTTCATTGAAAGACTCTTGCCCTTTTGAGGTGGACAATATCTTGTCCGTAAGATAAGTCAATGAGCCGGCATGCATCCCAAATCCTTGCTTAGTATGTCCCACAAGTCTTTGAATAGAGTCAGACTTCTGTTCTAGACAATACTCTTGAATCTCTTTTGGCAAACCAGAGCAAAACCGCTCAATCTGGTCCCTCAAAGTAATCTTCCGAAACAAAGGCACTGGCAATTAAGTATCCCAAAACCTCTGACAACAGTCATCCAATGTGACTTTGTTAGTCATTCTCAAATGATGCCAAGCCACGATGACATCTCTATCATATTCGTCTGATATCTAAGTGGACGTGAAAATTTGTTAAATTTAACCCACGTCCCAAGTGCTTCTCTACGTAACAATAGAGTAGACCATCATATATGTGCAATTCCTTTCAAGTAAGATGCCGCCCTTCGCACCTTGGAGTCTTCCGTGAACCAACCTCCAGAGAAAGCGATGTCAACTCAAGGGCTCGATGGGTGTCCTGGTAGCCTGAAAATGTCTCAAATTGTCACAAATTGCTGACGTGTCAAAGCCCTGAAGAATGGAGCTTTGCAGATGCCGGCCAAGGGGCCTAAACCCTAAGAAGAACAAGTAACAGAAGAAGTCCTACCAACTTATGGGGACCCCGTTCGATGGGGCCTCAAGTGACATAAAGGATTAAAATAAAGCAAGATCCACACACACACACACACACACACACACAGAATTGCATTCCATCTGATGACGTGGCAGCTGTACGGAAAATCAGGAAATTGCGTTGACATGATGACGTGGCAGACTGTACGGATTTCCACGTTTTGCGCCGACTATTGTACGAAAATTCCGTGATTTACGCTGGCAACTTTTTGGCATTGCTTTTGGACCAAATGCTTTTGAGTTTGAAGGCTTTTCACTGTAAACTGCTTTTGGGGCCTAAGGCCTTTAAATATGAGGCCATGGGCTCATTCTCTGGCATGCTTCCTGGAGAAGATGCAGAGTCTGGAGTACCGGCTTGTACTGTGTTGATGCAATATAAAGAAATACCGAAAGGGGTGCCAAGGTTTGGGGCCAATACTCTCTAGGGTGGAATTCCACCACTCCTTGTCGCGTGTGCTCTCTCTCTTTCACTTCAGTTGTTATTGAAGTGCTAAAAGTCTGTTCAATCTGTTCTTTTCTATTGGCATGTGGTGACCGTCTTGTGACACAAACCTAACGGCCTGACCCCCTTCCTTGAACTCCTTGGTCTTCTTGCTCATCTGCTCACTATCAGAAAAGGACGAGCTCTCCTCCTCTGAACTGCTAGATGGCTTCCCATGCGTCTTAGACTTTTTCACAAATCTTCTTTTCTTCGCTTCTTCCACCTTTTCTCATCCTCACTCAGACGACGAAGTATCAAAACTCTCTAAAGATGAAGAAAAATATGAGTCATCCGCGAAACGAGCACGGTTCTTGGATCTACTTGCAAGCTCGGAACTTGACTTTCGGCCCAAATAACTAAGGAAATCCGTGGATTTCCTCTTCTTCCAAGAGTGCTTGAAGCCTTTCATTATCACATTCATCTTCTTGTTAAGAGCTCTATCCAACAATTTCTGCAAGTACAGCTTCCGCTTTTCTGCACTCATCTGCCCTTTCAGCTTTCTTCCCGACTTGAGAGGAGAATCAATGGCCTCATGCCATCTCGAGTGAATCTCATCAATCGGGTAATCCTTCAGGTGTTTCGCAAATTTCAAGTCTCTATGCCAACCTGCAATTGACGTTTGTACTCCGCTCTGGCAAACTTCTCCTCCAAAAATTTACCCCATTCTTCTTTCTTTTTTTTCAGTTCTCGCACCGCATTTCAAATTTTCTTTGCCTCCCCACTGAGAGGTGTTCTCTATGTCAGATTCTCCGCGAGAACCCATGTGTGCTCTTGGGTTCTTTATGGCTTATGCCCCTTGGGAGCGCGCCAGATCCGCAATGGACGAAGGGTGGGAATGGCTAATAAGTTTGAGGTAGAGACACAAAGATTCCTTAACAAAACCTTGACTGCTCTATCAGATTCTGTGTGTTGCAGAAGGGATACGATCCTCCATAGAAGAAGAATCCTTCTGAGCTCTAATACCACTGTTACAGGCTTGGACACTCCAAGCGAGAAATCAATAGCAACACACGAACAAAAACTTCAAAATCAATGAACTTTACGAGAGACAGAGAGAGAGAGAGAGAGAGAGAGAGAGAGTCGACACAGCACGATGGAGTTTCGCGCCTAGAAGCACTGGCCCCAAAGACTAGCGCCCCTTTCCGTATTTCTTTATTATTGTTGTCACAAACTGCTGACGAGTCAAAGCCCTAGAGAAGGGAGCCAACTTGCACATGTTGGCCGAGGGGCCTAAACCCTAACTAAGAAGAAGTCCTACCAACTTATGGGGACCCCATCTGATGGGCCCCCAAGTGACATAAAGGATTAAAATAAAGCAGGACCCACACCCCCCCCCTGAAAGTCTTACGTGGCAGCTAATGACGTGGCAGTTGTACAGAAATTCCAGAAATTGCGCTGACATGATGACGTGGTAGATTGTACAGATTTCCGCATTTTGCGCCGACTGTTGTACGAAATTCTGTGATTTACGCTGGCAGCTTTTTGGCATTGCTTTTGGACCAGAAGCTTTTGAGTTTTAAGGCTGCTTTTCATGTAAACTGCTTTTCATAGGCAAGGGGCCTTTAAATATGTGCTAAGGGCTCATTCTCTGGCATGCTTCCTAGAGAAGGTGCAGAGTCTAGAGTACCAGCTTGTACTGGGTTGATGCAATATAAAGCAATACCAAAAGGGGCACCCCAAGGTTTGGGGCCAATACTCTCTGGGGTGGAATTCCGCCACTCCGTGTCGCGTGTCGTCTCTCTCTCTCTCAATTCAGTTGTTATTGAAGTGCTAAAAGTTTGTTCAGTCTGTTCTTTTCTATTGGCACGTAGTGCCCGTCTTGAGACAATGGTATCAGAGCATCAGGCGTGTGCTTTTCCGAAAGCATACCAGTCCCACAAAAGAGCAGACAGAGCAAACCACAGAATCCTGGAATTTATTTGAGCTATCTTCGGCCACCGATCCCGGACTTATTAGCCACTGCCACCTTACTTCATCGCGCATTGGGTGCGCTCCCGTCTTCACCGCTCATGTCTTACAGGGCATAAGCCAAAAAGATCACTTGCAAGAGAAGGATCCAAGATTTGTTTCAAGTCACTGTTTTTCTCAAAAGCAATGCCATGCAGATGTTGATGTCTACAGCTACCAAGCCGCACACTTCCAAGGACTTGGCAAGCTTTCAAGAAAAAATTTTGCCCGAAGTTATATGGTTTCTGACATCTTCCTTCGGAATGCAACTTTTGGCAGAGTGGGGTATCCTGAAATATACCTAGATGAATCCAGGATATACCCAGATTCACCCTTGAAGGAAAGTGCAAGGTATAGACTCATGGTAGTCACCCACGAGACAATATAACCATCAGCTCCATCCTGAAATGCTTGCCATGGAAACCCTAGCAGATTATAACTTGAAATCTCGACATCTCTCATTAGATGTCTCTTCACGAGCATATGACCTTGGAGGTCCACTGCGATTGCTATCTTGGGACTACCATCGCCGCCAAAGACACAATGTTTGTCCAAGAGCTAATGGAACATGCTGTGCTCGTCTACGACCCTATGGAATGAACCTAGCCCTAATTTTTTGGAGCAGGTTTCAAGATGGAAAGTCAGTCGACTTTTCGAGCTCGACTGATGTCGAGATTGCTTTTCAAGTTTGAAATGTGTTTGAGAACTTGTTTGGTGATCTTGTTTGGAATTTGTTTGAAATGGATGGTATCTGTTTTGAACCTATCTTGGTGCCGATTTGAATTGTTTGACTCTGATTTTAATACTGGTTTCATTGATTGGTGATTTAACTCCCGGGTGGAGAAGTGAGAAATACTATTTTGGTATGTTTGAAAACCTCGGAACGACGCAGGCCAATGCTTGGGGAGCATTTCGTTGTATGTTTAAAAACCTCGGAACGATGCAAGCCGATGCCTGGGGAGCCTTCCGTTGTATGCTAGAAAACCTTCGAACGACGCAAGCCGATGCCTGGGGAGCATTTGGTTGTATGCTTGAACCTCCAAGCGACGCAGACTGTGGTCTGGGGAGTGTTTGGTTGTACAGTCCTCTAAGCTCATGGCCCGGACCTTTTTAGGTTATTTGCGGGGGGAGTGACGAGGTAGTCGTTGAGTAGCTTCATACCGCAGACCGCTTGTGCTCAGCGGCGCTGCTTGTTGTGTCTTGTAGCATGCATATGTAAGCATTTGTGTTGCATTGTGATGTGCCAACTACTGAATATTCATAATTGGATGAGATTGCCTAGGTATGAATTTTAGTGCATCAAGACACCCGTGGCAGATCTGTACGGTCTGGGTGTGATGGCTAATTTTACTACGTCGAAATATCAAGAGTTCCGATCTGGACGAAAGGAGAAGCTAACTCCTTAACAAAAAGAGCAAACTGATTGTCCCTTGGAATGTCCCTCGGAAATTTTTTAGCTAACTTGAGTTGTTTTGCAGATATGCTGTAATCGCGGATGATTACTCTCTTTCAAGAAGGGGAAATGTCACAAACTGTTGACGAGTCAAAGCCCTTAAGAAGGGAGCCAACTTGCGGATGTTGGCCGAGGGGCCTAAACCCTAAGAAGAACAAGTAACAGAAGAAGAAGTCCTACCAACTTATGGGGACCCCGTCCAATGGGGCCCCAAGTGACATAAAGGATTAAAATAAAGCAGGACCCACACACACCCTGAAAGTCTTGCGTAGCAACTAATGATGTGGCAACTGTACGGAAATTCCGAAAATTACGCTAACATGATGACGTGGTAGACTATACTGATTTCTGCATTTTACGTTGACTGCTGTACGGAATTTTGTGATTTACATTGACAGCTTTTTGGAATTTCTTTTGGACCAAAAGCTTTTGAGTTTGAAGGCTTTTCATGTAAACTGCTTTTCATAGGCCAAGGGCCTTTAAATATGTGCTTAGGGCTCATTCTCTGGCATGCTTCCTGAAGAAGGTGCAGAGTCTGGAGTACTGGCTTGTACTGGGTTGATGCAATATAAAGAAATACCGAAAGGGGCGCCAAGGTTTGGGGCCAATACTCTCTGGGGTGGAATTCCGCCACTCCGTGTCGCGTGTCGTCTCTCTCTCTCAATTCAGTTGTTATTGAAGTGCTAAAAGTCTGTTCAGTCTGTTCTTTTCTATTGGTACGTGGTGCCCGTCTTGTGACAATTGCTCACATCAAGGTACAACTCCCAAGAGTCCTTTGCTCTCAGACTCAACGTCCAGATGGTTTGCAGAGTGAAAGGCCAAGGGCTCTTTTAAACTTACAAGGGATGCCCAAGAGCATAAAGTTCAAAAGCACTTTCCCCTAACATTAAGCATTGCGAAGGGGTTGTATCGTTAGTTTGGTAGGAGAGACCGGGGAACGAATATTCCTGATGCGTCATGTGATGGGTGATGGGAGCATCAGAAAGGGAATATTCTATGGGTCTGGCAGGAAACCAAACTGGAAAAAGCAATACGCGTAAAGACGCAAGCACAAGAATAAAAATGGGTTCTGAGAAGCTTTTCTTAAAAAGCAGAATATTTTAAAGTGTTTTCCGGGAAGAGCAAACGCTTTCCCGCGAGTAATCTAGCATTTGTGCATGTGGTTGCATCCAGGGACGCCTAGGAAGTGCTGTGAAAGCATTGTTTTTAAGTTATAAGGTTTTATTGAGTTTTTGGGCGGATTCATACCAATTTTAAAATATGCCGGCCGCCCACTTAATAAGTGGGCAGCCACCTAGAAAATAAAGCAGCAAAACCAGCCAACATTTTCTCTCTCCCTTTTTCTGGAAGATGAGCGCAGGCTGCCCACGATCTCTACACGGGCAGCATGCGCTCATCTATTCCTGTCGTGGCCAAGGAGCTATAAAAGCATCACACGCCCTCACTCAGAGGAGGGAGTTGCCAGCGCCAGCAAGAGGAGACTTTGCCGTTAGAAGATGCAAGAGATCGCGGATTACAAAGCACGGAGGTCGCTTTTCCCACGCAAGAGCGACGGGTATCTATTGTGGATTCGCCATACTTCATCGCGAAGGAGAAAGAGGGAAAAAGGATTGAGAGCTCGTCTCTATGATTTCCCTCACGGAAAGGAATGACCATCACGTCTGAGAATTAGAACGGAGGGGTTTTCTCCACTTCTTGTGCTTGTAAAAAGATTCTCCCTAATAAAGGATTCTCTTTAAGGGGGGGGGGACCAGCTCATCTTCAAGTCCCAAACACTGTGTCGAACTTCTCCCTCATCTATGTTTAGTTGAAAGATTATTTGTTTTCATCTTGTTGATTATTCGTGTGCGCTCCCATTTGTGACACTCAAGGCGACGCGGATGATGGGAAGGGCGGTCTCTCTCCATCTGCCCTGACTGATGGCATATGAGACACTGATCCGGGCGACCAATAGCCACCAACCTCTGTAGACGGAATTGGTCTGTGGTGGGATCACAAAGTCGTACTGTATCCGGGGAATGGGTGTCCCCAAGTGCGTAGATCTGTATCAGTGGTATACCGATCTTTGTAGCCAATGAACCTGGTATAACCAGGCCCCACCTAGCAGCTACACTAGTAACTCAACCTGAAAGATGGATACGGAGCGATGGAAAGGAGAGAGTGACTGATCCTTTGCTCGTGATCAAACTCCTCAGCATCGAAGTCTGGTGTCCAGCGTCTAATACCAAGAGTCGGGTCCTTGCAACAATAGGAAAGCGACTATAGAGAGACTCGGCACAGCGGCCGTCTGAAAGCTGCACCTCAAAGATGCCACGGCCCAGCATAATGAGCTCCAAGATATTGCCTTCGGAGCCACCAAGGGCAGACTAGAGCCACTGAAACCGGCCTGTTCAATCCAAAAAGGGCGGTAGACTTTACTTCAAACCTTCATTTAGCTTTCACCCATTATTAGTCGTCTATTTTACGTGCGCTATAGTGACACAAGAGAGGGGAATGGGATACAGATGCTAGAATGCACCTATATGAGAAGACCGACACCACATTGGCCCCTAACTTAGGCGCCCCTTTTGGTATTTCTTTATTGTTCAAAAGAGGGAATAAATGTTGTGGATCCCTACAAGCTGCCCCGCACAAACTTGGCTGAATTTCGACTGTTCCGGCCTGATTTCGGCAACATAACTGTACTAGGACACTTCACAGTCAGTATTCCCACGCATTGACTGACTTTCCCGACGCATACGGGCACTTTGCAAAACCTGGCGAGAATCTGCAGCACGCTGAATTCTCTGTTTTCAGCCCTGAAAATGCGCCAGATCGCCTGTACAGCGGTCCCCTTGCGTCCCCGAACCTCCTGGGGGTATTAGGGTCCGTTTAGGGCCAAAACCCTAAACCTGCAAAAATACACAGCAGGCTGTAATTCACTGTTTCGGGCTCCGTTTCGCGTGCCGATCGCATCCGTAGCAAGTCCTCGAGCTCCCGCACTTGTAGGGCTACTTGCCCTTTGAATCGAACGAGATTTCTAGCGTGAAACCTCTCCGAATTCACCTGTACCTGCGGGGGATTAGCCGCTAGCTAATCTAGTACTTGAGCAAGAGGCTCTTGCCTCGGCAATCACGCATGAACCCACACAACTGTACATTGGTCAAATGAAGAGCCCACTAGAGGGGCATAACATACTGCCAAAGGGGAGAGAGAGGGCAGTGCGTAGCGTGCAGGGCATCACTCCTGGCACCGCACTGTACATAGGAGGGAAAGCAAGCACTCCATAGCTCTTAACCTGTGACAAAATCTGAGAATCAGCCTCTCCCAGCTTAAAAATCAGCGCCCAATTTTCTGCATGAGGAAAGTGCACAGAATTGTGCCACTTGGCACATTTACAAGCATTTTCCCGTTTCGGGGTTGCCCAGTTGACTTCACGGCAGAGTAAGAAAATGTTCCCCTTGTCATTTCGGAGGTAATGACGCCAACACATTTTCAGGTCCCAAAATAGCAGTTCCCTAAATTTTAGGAGATGCTGCCATTGTATCTTTCTAGGTCATCCGACCCTCTTTGTACACTGCGGCCACATCCAGAACTGAAATGTAGCCTCTGTAGCAAAGGATTCCACTTTGGCTAGTCAATGACCCCACTTGGCTAACCATAGTCCTTGTCCAACCTTAGTGCTCTCTTGCCCTCAGGCCTGGACTCCCTCTGAACAGTTCCACACTAGCTATGCAATGCAGGGCAGTTAGATTTCCTGAGGGGTGTTTCCAAAAGGTGAAAGTAAATAGATAATAAGAAAGAAATCAACAAAAAGGATAGATAGTAGTCACACGCTGGTGACAGCCACTCTCGAACTGTCGCGTGAAGGGGAGAGGCCCACCATGCGCCCAACCAGTGTCCGGCCAAGGTAATGTTTAATGGCCGCCTCGATACTGGCTAGGTCCTTAGTCTTAAGAGCACGAGAAAACCAAACCATGCAAAACCAAGCTCCACTCACACAACCAACACACATACTCACACACACCCACAAACCAGACCAAGAAAATGCAAACAAACAAAAACAAAAACAAGGCAAATGACAAGACAACAATGCACAAAGAGAAGCCTGTTATAGTGGCATCAGAGCCCAGACGGTTCTTCTTCTACGGAGGATCTGGTCTGCACACATGGGTTCTAGCAGTGAATCTGATAGAGGAAAGTGTTCCATCGACTACCCATCTTTAGGGAGATGAAGAGTACTCCAATCCTAGCGGAGGAGCGGAAGGAAACAACAGAGATTCCAACGGGAGTCGACCTTCTTCCAAGGAATCGGGAAAAGACCATGCCGGATAGGAGATCTCGGCAAGATGGAATACCGACGTCAGCAGCAGGTTGACACTTGTGCCAAACGGATAATCAAGTACTCGGAGGACCCGAATACGTTAAGTGTAAGGGGAGGGCACCCCGTGCCAACTAAAAAGAACAAACAAGACAAACTTTTATCACTTTAAAAAACATAGACCTGAAAGAGATGCACGACACACGAGATGGAAAGTGACAGAGTTTCACCCCGAGTGAGCATTGGCCCCAAACCTTGGCACCCCTTTCAGTATTGCCTTATATTGCTTCAATTGAGAACATTGCCAAGACCCTTTGCTCTGCACTTCCACGAGGGAAAATTGCCAGAGAACGGGCCCTAAACACATATTTGAAGGCCCTTGGCCTTACAGTGAAAAGTTACAAGCCTAAAAGCATCAGGTTCCAAAAGCATATAACGCAAATTTGTACAGTGCCACGTCACCAGCTTGCAACGCCAAACGCGGGAATCCATACTGCTACCACGTCAACAGCTATCAGCACGTGCTGCGGTGTCCGTACAGTCTGTCAACGTAAAACGTGGGGGCATCCGTATAGGCCAGCCACGTCAGCATATCAGCTTCGTAGGGTTTTTGTGTGTGTGTATGTGAGGGTCCTTTTTTTTTAAAAGCCCCCAAGCCCTTTGGCCCCCATTGGACGAGGTCTCATAAGTGGTGGGAACTTCTTTTAAAATTAGGTCACACGACAAGACTTTGTACGTTGGTAACACTTCTTCTGCTACTGCTTCTCTTAGGAATTAGGCCCCTCGACAGGGATCTACAAGTCGGCTAGGGTTGGGTCTGGGAAACCCCAACCTATCGGGTCTTCAGTGGCTTGACACGTCAGCAATTTGTGACATAAAGTATCTAAAGAATCACTTGCTTGAGGAGGTTCACTCACGATGGCATGATGTCGTTCATTGACCTCTCAAGTTGGTGATAAAGAAGAAAGTAAAGCCCCAATGCATAAACACACGAACTGTACTCACAAGAAGAGTTTGACAACACTCTTAAAAAGAAAATCAACCAGTTGGTGAAGACCACAAGGCATCCTCGGAAGAAGAGAAATTCAAAGGGACACCCTCGCTATCTCGGTTTGAAATCCACTTTCGAGGAGGATAGTAAATCCAAGAAGCGTGTTCATTTTGAAGAGGACCGGAGTTCTCCGTCTTCGTCCTCGTCTTAAGACATCTCAGAGGGTTCATTCTTTGATTCTAGCGAGGAGGAAAAGAAGAGAGAGAAGCGGAGAAAGACAAAGAGAAGCAAGAAAACCAGATCCTAGAAGAAGTCTAGAAAGAACTGCAAACATTCTAGCAATTCCAAGGAAGACACTTCATCCTCTGCCAATTGGGATACTGATTCCCGCACATTTGGGACTATTTATGGAAAGATATGAAACTTCCTAATGCTACCAAGTCAGTATGAAAAAGAGTACAGAGATCAAGGAGTTCAAGGATGGGGTTCAAGTGTACGTTTGACACTTTTTCAAGCTTCAAGGATACCCATCAAGCCCTTGCATGCATACAACAGTTTGACATTGCTTTTTCTCCAAAGCCTCCAAGGTACAAAAGGCGATGTCTTTTCTTAAAGGTAATGCACACACATGGTGATCCACCCTATTGTTACATGGAAAAGCACCTAAGTTGTGGGTCAAATTCAAAACAATCTTCACTTCGGCATGGTTAACGGAGGATTATTGTCATGGGGACGTGGCAGTTGTTAACTATGTCATGAGGACGTGGCAACTGCTAACTTTAGTTGTTGGTTTCTTTCCAATGGGTTTTGTTTTATTTTTGAGACCCTCTTCTTGAAGTAGCAAACGGTCGGACATTGTATGGCCAATGTGAACGGTAGTTTCACCCGCAGATGGGTAGTGGTCGGCACTAGAATTCATATAGTAAGAGGATGTCTAGGCTCATTTCAAGATCATGTAGGTCCCCCCGTCACTCTTAGCAAGTTGGTGGATACTAGGAAGCGAACTCAATAAAGGCATAAAGTCAAGGTGGGATCACCAACAGAAAGTATCCGATATTTGGGCCACATTGCACTTTTGGATGCGGTCCCAATGAGGATAGATGGTCAGATGACCAGTGGGAGCCCAACGGAAGCATCTCCTAAAAATTAGGGAACTGCTATTTTGGGCCGTGAAATGTGTTCGTGTCATTACCTTCGGTATGACAAGGGGAACATTTTATTACTCTGCTCAAAAGTCAACTGATGCACTAGTTGAGAGATTTTTAAGCAGGAAGCCCAATGCGGGGGAAATTGCATGTATGAATGCCAAGTGGCACTTTTTGGTCAACTTACCAAGTTTGGGAGAACAGAACTCGTAACTGACTTTTTGGAGCAATTTTGGAGGCTAATAACTGTGATTTTCAGCCATTTCTCTCCACTTTTGAGCTTCCCATGACTTCACCTAGGACAAAGGAGCTCATTTTCAGCATTAGAAGGCATCAGATGCGTGTTTACAAGGCTGTTTTGCTGCGTTTCAGCGATACGCAGGTTTGGGCAGCCATGGAAATCTTCCCCTTTTTGCATCTATTTGTTCACAGATGCATTACACGTTAAGGACAAAAGAGGGGGTGCTCGATTTATGCTGGGAGGATGCTTCATTGAGAACCTGTCATAGGTTAAGAGCTATGGAGTGCTTTCTTTCCCTCATGTACAGTGTGGTGCTAGGAGTGATGTCTTGCACGCTACACATTGCTCTCTCTCTCCCCAGTTATGTGATGCCCCACAAGAGGGCTCTTCATTTGACTGATGTACAGCTGTGTGGGTTCATGCTTTTGTACCTCACCGGTGCAAATTCGGCGATGTGTATGCGCAGAAAATTGACTGTTTTTCAGCCATACGGACGCGAGAACCATCGGGAATAGTGCCCCATTGGCAGAGGACAGTTAGGGGACTGTTTGGGGCTGAAAACAGGACAAAAACCAGTAAATACAGCGTGCTGAATATACTGTTTTTGGGCAGGAATCAGAGGGTTTATGCCAGTGGGAATGAGTTCCAGCAGGGGAATTGGTTTCGCGCAAGTTTTGGGGCTGTTATGCTGCCGAAATTTGGCCAAATCAAGTGGTATCTAGTTGGATATAGACAAAGGATTCCCAGGACTCTACTTTGTAAATTTACCCTCTCAAAGTATAAAGAAATACCGAAAGGGGCGCCAATTTTGGGGCCTACAGGTTGTCGGCGTCTGCTCAGAGCATTCTAGCTTCCGAGCCGTGTGTGTGCATAAGTGTCAATTCCCGTCGCAGGTTCCCTTTGCAAAGTGCTCTATGTGTGTGTTTAAAGTAAAGTAAAGAATTTCGGGTGAGAGCCAACGCCTACCGCCCCACGGGCCGGTTCCAATTATGAAGAGGACGTCAAGTTGGTTATTGCCTGAGGTTTTTGGATACATTTTTATTAGTAGCTTCTTTTCAGAAGGATGCCAATAAGGAGCAGGTAGAGCAGGTTTGTTGTGGTCTTCAAAAAGAGATCCGGCGGTACTGCCTGAAGCAAAAGTCACAAACCATTCAAAGGCTTATGACACATGCCAAGGTTTTCGTATGCATTCCGGCTCTTTGACCTATACCTTAGACAGGCCGATGTTCGCCTCAACAAGGAAGGTTTCTTCTTATGACAAAAAGAAGGGCAAGCAATAGAAGAAGAAGCCCACCGACCCAAAATTATTAGGAAAGCAGCGTGCAGAGTACTATAAAGAGGGAAAGTGTTACGGTTGTGGGGGAACATGTCACGTGCACATCTAACCCTATGTGCATGTGGACAAGCTATCCCAGTTCTAGGGTTCAGGTTAGCCTAGGAAGTGTTATGGCACCCTTGTGAGCCTGTGTGCAGGCTGTGCATGTCCAGGCACTTGGAATAGTTGCATACCCTCTGATTGCACACAGCATGATCATTAGCATGACATTCAGTACCCATCATGAGCATTTTTCAGAGCATAGAACCCTTTTTCCCAAAATACACATTTTTCACTTATTTATTAATAAGTGACTTACAATTTGCTAAAAGAACCATAAAAGAAACCCATTGGGCATTCAGTACAAGTAGAAGAGACACCAGAAGAAGTTCTCCAACTTGCAAAGTCTCTCTCAGCAGCACCCAGCGTTTTTGGTGTCAGCCATCAACATCCACCAGCGTTTTTGAATTTTCAGCCTTAGCCTTGCAGATTACCACTCCTGCACCAGATCCTCACCGCAAGTTCCTTCCCCGCGACGGAATCTGCAATGTTTTCAAGCCAGAGTCAGCCCTAGCGTTTTCAGTTTCAGCCAAAACCAGCCCCAGCATTTTTGCTTCCCAGCCTTCAGCCGTACAGATCAGCCTGTAACCTCGTCGATCCCACCCCTATTGTAGCAGATTTCCGCCGCATCGCTGAATTCAGCCAGCGCTTTCAGAATTCAGCAGATCAGCGTTTTCTTAAGCATCGTCATCGAGTCATTGTCACCGTCGGAAACTTTGAAATCGATAGAGGAGTGTGCAAAGAAAGGCAAGACAAAAGCAGGAATGGCTCCAGATTCTATGGAAGCGACCTAAGGATGAGAGTATAGAGCTTTGCAAAGCGTGGGGCAAAGTACGAAATCAAGAAGTCTTTAAATTCTTTTATAGAGGAGCCAAGGTCAACTTCATCTCACGCGAATTGGTGACTCGACTTGGCGTGAAGAAATGACCACAGATAAATGCGGTTTTAGCAACATTAGGGCATGATGTGGGGAGACGAGAGCACGATATACTGTCAAGGAACATCAGTTATTTGATGCAAGAATCCATGTTATGCATGCCATGTGGATTGAGGCAAAAGGTGTTGACAGAGTGCCACATCCCTCCTTTTGTTGGGTATAGAGGAACTCATGGCATTTTGAAGGGGATGGATATTCTTTGATAGAGGAGCCAAGGTCAACTTTATCTCACGCGAATTGGTGACTCCACTTGGCTTGAAGAAATGGGACCACAAATGAATACAATTTTAGCAGCATCGAGGCATGATGTCGCCATTAATTTGACAAGATACAGAGTGCGGAGACAGGTGTAGGATATACTATCAAGGAAGGTTAGTTATTTGATGCGAGAATCCATGTTATGCATGACATGTGGATTGAGGCAAAAGGTGTTGACGGAGTGCCACATTCTTCCTTTTGTTGCGTATAAAGGAATTGATGGTATTTTGAAGGGGGTGGAAAAGTGTTTCTACTAGCCTCAGCTCAAGAAGGACGTGGATGAGTTTGTGCACATTTGCTAAGTGTGTCACAAAGTAAAGCTTGACAGGCACAAACCTGTAGGACTCCTACAACCTTTACCTATTCCAAACTGACCGTGGGAAAGTATACCGATGGACTTCATTTTTTATCTTTCAAAGACTTAAGTAGGCATGATGGTATTTGGACCATAATCGACAAATTCAACAAACAAGCTCAATTTGTACCAATAGGACGGTGAAAGCCGACCACTTGACAAGGAGAGTGCAGGGGTGCGGGTGAAGTTTGTTTTCAAAGCACTTTTACTTTCTATTTAATTTTTATTTTTATTTTTTTCCATGTTTTATTTCTTTCCTGCATGCTCTGTTTTGGAATGTTGGGTTGTTGGCTGCCTGCTTTGCTCTCTCTTCGCTCTACCAGGCTTCTACACCACATTTTCACATGGTCGTTGTCATGAGAGCCTCCTTCACTTTCTTCTTGGAGTTCCCTCCCCAGCTCTAGTCTTCAAGAGCCACGTTAACAAGTGGACTAGTCTCTGTCCTGGCTAACAACTCCTTGTCTGCTCCTGTGCAGAGCTTTGTTACTCACCTTGTGGCATCCTCCTACAATCTCCTCGTGAAGTCACATGTCTCTTATCCATCACTTTCGTCATCAACTTCTTTTAATTCAGTTTATCCATTGCCTTTTGTTGTCAGATCCTACCAATTGGCGGGCTTCTGCCCAACGTCAAACTCTTGCAAATGTTCCTTGTCTTTTTCACCACACTGGTGGATCCTAGTGATTGTGAGACACAGCACAGGTAAAATCATAGCGCCGGAATTGTTTAGAAGAGTCACACAATGCGTCTCATATTTTGAGAGCCTCAGCTTACATGCACAATTTCTCCCTAGCCCCAAACCTTGGGCAATTTCACATATTCTATAGCTTAGTGCAACCAAATTTTTTGTCCCATAGCCTAGATTCAAAACACCCAAATTTCTTCCCGTAGATATTCGCATTTCGCATGCTTCACAAAGATGTTTCGACCATTTTAGAGTTTCAAAACGCCGAAATGCAGTTCCATGAGAAGATTCCAATTGTCCATATGAAGAAGCCGGATATGATGTCTCCCCATCTACATCACAAAGCCGCATGCTTGCTCCCCTTGCAGAAACCATGGCAACATAATCCCATCTAGGAAACTCAAATCCATCCAACAATACTCCACATCCTCAAACCTCCTCGGTGAGGAGTGGGGTTAAACAAGGGTAGAAGACGCCAAAATCATAGAAAAGGACCCACAATCTCCACAAACCCGAATCAGCCCCAAGCTCGCAAAAATGCTAGAAAAAACAGCAAGCTTCTTCTTTATCAATGAAGTCCAATACAGTATCTGATTAGCCTATCTATGCAGTGAAGGCAATCGAGACACCAAGTCTCTGATACCATGCCTTAATAGGTAGTAGAAGAAGCAGTGATGGCACGGACAAGCTTCCAATCCCCCGCACACCTCGAGTTCAATCTCGCTCAAGTCCGAGAACCCTCTGCCGCATAACACCTGCAATGCCATTTACACATACAAGGCAATGGTGGAGAAGAGCAATCACAAAGGTAGATAGAGAAAAGACATCTAGAGACAGAGAGAGAGAGAGAGAGAGAGAGAGAGATCTGGGAAAGGCTCTACATGATGATAACAAGCTGCATATACATGTGGGAAACTCCGGCATAGATGAGACATGCCCTCGTAGGAGTACCCCTGGCAATATAGATTGTGGCTACAACTACCTCCTGCAACTACTAACATGAGCACAACATAGCCAACCATCTTGGTATGCATCAAGGCACGGCATCTCATCATGCCATCCCGGCAAACACAAGGATAGAGTAGCGGGCCTCAAGGCTCCATAGAATATCCACCCTCGAGAGGTATGGTCAGCTCTATCCAATACGGGCTGTCATCAATGCAAAAGTCCTCATGATGAGATCACCAAGTGCAAGGGGCTTCCATAGGACTGCTATAGTTGCCTATGCACCAGCTCTCAATCAAGAAAGAGAAGAGAAGAAGAAGAAGAGAATTTTAACGTCGTAGGAAATTATCCCAAGAGACCTTTAAGATCTATCCGACAAGGAGAGTTGAACTCAAGACCTGCTATTCAAGAGGGAAATGGCATAACCAATCTACCACACTTGGGTGATAGAAAGGTTATACCATTTTCCTCTTCTTATTAGCACACACGTACACACACCCACATACACACCCGAGAAGAAGAGAATTTTAACATCGTAGGAAACTATCCCAAGAGACCTTTAAATCTATCCGACGAGGAGAGTTGAACTCAAGACCTGTTATTCAAGAGGGAAATGGCATAACCAATCTACCACGTGTCTCTGATCGGCTGCCAGAAAAAACATCATGCTTGCTATTACAAAAACGCAGATGGCTCCCCTAGAACAATGCAGATGGCTGCCACAGAGTGCCGAACTGCCCCCCTCTAAGGCTGCCAGTAGGCTAGCACCCAAGGGGTTGCCCCTGATGGGGCTCATATGATATCACGAAGTGCCCCCTTGCCCTCGCATAGAAAGGCCAGCTGCACGACCCACACATCAGCCCCACGATCTAAATAAGTAGGGGGAAATATGGAAAAATGGGCTTAGGACTCAGAAGTCTCTGGGGCACTTGGCCAGGGCTGAGAAAAAATGCCCAGCATCAACCGCTGAGAGGGACCAAAACCGGGCTCAACAAGGCTGCATATGGTCAAAATGGGTAAATGACTCATAGATACAGGGAATTGCCATTTTCAGGCTTCCGTTCCCCGATCCCATTCCAACTTCCCGTTTCAAATCCCCATTCCGTGTTTTTGACGTGAGTATCCATAACATGGAATGGCAATTCATGCCCGTTCCATTCCCCATTCCACATCCCAATTTTCCATTCCTGGTAACTACGGATTGCCTACCTCGCTCCAGCTGGGCACAACCACAAAATATCCCTCACTCCATATCAGTTGCCTCTGGAAGATACCCAACTGGACGAATCCAAAGAGATGACAAACTCTTAACATTTGCTTCCCAGGTTCTAGGGTGATAGGCTTTATGGATGGGAACTTGATGACTGTTTATTGTGTAGTGCCTCTACTTGTTGTGTCGAAGATGGGTCTTATCAACACAAACACAGAAATTCCCCAGGAGATTGATTATGCTTCAAGGTTTATTCCCCATCAAAGTGACTTTAGCTCAGAGATCACTTTTGGCATTCACAATCACCTACTACAATTGTTTCATCTAAAAGACACTTTTGAATTCCCCTGCTTTCATAACAGAGTGGTGGTTGCCAAGCTGAAGGCAGATACACTGAGCATTTCTCAATATTTCAAAGCTCCTGCTAGTACTCTGTCTTAAAAAGGGGTCTCTTCATTCTTGACAGCTTTTGCAAACAAAGAGGGCTCACTGACAGTTGCTGGATATCATTCTTGAAAACGTTTGCAAAGATACATGATTCCAATTGGTCTTATACAAACGCAGCTCAAGACTACAGTTCCCACAAGTATTGCACGTAGTGTCTGTTCAATTAGAACCATAGCACATTCCATCATCAAAAGTCCTTACGATATCCTCATGATTCTATAGGCAATATAGAACAAGGGTCTCCTTAAAAAAGACGTCCTGGCTCTAAACCAAAGAAAACTACCTAAGAGAAGAAACGGAAAAACAAAGCGTTGAGAAAAAGGGAGAAGGGCTCTTACACTTTGAGGCGCATGCCGAGATCTTGGAGGAAGGTGCAATAAGATTTGCGAAGGTACGTCTCCTTTTTGAGGTCGATACCATCCTTGCGTGAGGGAGAGTTCTTTTCAATGTGCTCGCGAGGAAAATACCAGTTGGAACTAGAGTGGTCGGGCTCCTCCAGCTTCTCTGCACCCAACATCGTCTCCCCTGCTGCAGCATCTCCCGCCTGCGCCATCTCTGTTGCCCCGCTCCTATTCGCCTCTCCTACTCCGCCTCGCCATGGCTCCAGAAACTATCACCTGTTTTTCCTCACTCCCACTCTGGCTACAAATCTAACTCTAAATCAGTAGTTACAAACATAAGACGTTGCATGAACCAAGGATCGATCACAAAGCGTTATCCGTCATACTCAACAACTTGTATTTTCGTTTGAAAAAATGTGATGGCTGGAAATATTTCAGGCATAGAGTGAAAATTTGAGGCTTGCCGAGTATAATAGGGGTTCCCATATGGCTTATATCAAAGTAAAACCCACTACTTACTTGGTTTCAATGATGGTCCATACGACTATTAAGACTCGATTCAATGGATGATTCGTGTGCAAAACTCGTAGATGATGAAACATAACCAAGCATGGCGTAGTGTTCACAGCAATTTCCATCATGTTTGAATGGGGGACCAAATAAAACGTTTTCTAGAAGAACATGATGGGTGAGAGGTGGTGGGTCTTCCTTTATAAGCTTTTAATTACATAGAGAATTGAGTAACATAACACCTTATGAAAACCAATCAACTACATGAAGTAGCAACAAATAAAGAGCTAATAATGAAGTCTCATAAACTAGCTCCACCTAGGATCCTAAGTTGTTGCTTGTAGGAGACATGAGCTAAGAAGGATCACCACTATTTGTGAGTGCACAATTTCTCTCGTGCATCTATAGCTCTATACAAAGGAGAGAGAGAGAGAGAGAAAGAGAGAGAGAGAGAGAGAGAGAGAGAGAGAGAGAGAGAAATGGGGGGGGCGGGGGGGGGGGGGGGCACCTTTGAGGCCCAAAAGTGGTTGTGTGTCCAAAAGCTAGTCAAATTGTGCATGAGAGAGAGGGGTTGAGTTTTTGGTGCCTATATGTGAATATCATGGGATGTGTGTGTTTGTGTCAACGTGTGCTCATTGGGCCACCTCTCTCTCTCTCTCTCTAAAATTTGTGTGGATGTGTCATGGAATTGAAGATATGTGAATGAGCTAAAAATAATGATAAATGTATATATGGACAATCTAGTTTCCAAAAACATCATAGCACCATTGATCACCTTGTCACTCTCCCTACCTGCTCTAGTGACCATCCTCAGACACCCTCTTGCTTTTCTTAGCCAAGAGGTGGTGTGGTAACAATGTGGTTCCGACTTCCTCTCTCATGCAAGCTATGACCCAAACAAAGAATGTTGAGAATGTGGATGTAGAGGAGTTGAAGGAATGGGAGTGATGTTCTAAGTACATTGTTATTTGTGGAATTTCCAAAGAGAAGTTAGAGATGATGGTGACCAAGTAGTGATCCAGCAAGAATTGCACCCTTGAGTATAGGTACATCATGATGTCTTTTGATGGCACGTTCTCGATCTAAGAGAGCCTTTGTTCTCCCTTCAAGAAGGAAATGAATGGTGACCTCTTTAATAGACATTTTGATGCATGTAATGATCTTTATAGCAATCTTGGTTAGCCTAATGCACATTGAAAATGGTAGTCACTACCCTCCATGTCCCCTATCTGGTAGGAGGAGCTAAATCTAGGTAATTGAGACAAGCTCAATGCCCTATAGAGTGGTCCTTGAATGAAAGTTTTTCTTCTTTTGGTAGGGTCAATGAAAATCTCCTTCGGACAGTCAAGTAGAGAACGCAATCATTTTACTCTAGAAGCTAGTTATTTCACTAAGAGGAAAAAATTTCCATGACCAAGTTGTTGTCCCAATCCTTAAGTGTTACCTCAGCGTAGCCACACATAGCATTAGTTAAGCACAGAGGAAGGAGTAGATGCTTGATGATGAGTGTGAATTCCCACTTTATCAGTATAAATGGCAAGCTTGACATGTGCTAGTCCTTCATCATATCATTGAGCTTGAGATGCACTCTATTGGTGGAGTGTAATACCTTATATTCCCAACCCATACACTCCTTTACAATTTCATTAGTCTCCATTTGAATCTTTTCTCTTAGCTCCATTTCTATGTCCAAAGGATCTCTCTTCTATAAAGTATTAATGATGTACTCTTGGCCTATAAAAGTACCTCCAAACTTACGTTGTAGAGCTTGCATGTGTCTGTCGATGCTTCCAGAGAGATTTTTCGAAAGTTGTATCTTCAAGTGGCACCAGCATTTCCTTAGCCACCAACGTAGACTCAATTTAGACTTTAGCTTCACTCTTTCCTCCTGTAATGCTTGCTCTTTGTAAATGTGTACTTGATCTTTTTTTTGTGAGGTCCCCAATCCCGAGAAGATTAGGGCGACTTTGATAGATTGCCTTCCTTTATTCTCCTTCTCCATTGACGACACCCTACTCTGTTTCCACAAAGTAGAGATAGGAGAAATAGAAGAGAGGAAATCCTCTATCCATTGTTTACGTGGTTATAATGGTCATACGCCACAAGCCAGGTAGATAAATTTAAGATTCTAATGAAGCTGTTTCTTAACATAAAGATGAAATCCCATTCACATATTTAGAATCCATAAACGACACCTTTTTCCCCACGTTTAAGAGGCACGATCGCCATCCATAAACCATAAAAATGATATGAGACTTAATTTAAACTAAATAGTAATTTTGTGTCCGTAGATTTGGGTCATCTCGACTCTTGGCACAATGAGTCTCTTCTTTCACTTCTCTTAATAAGAGGGAGTGGAGAGTTTCTCAACTAATCAAGACCACCCATCCTTTACTGGCAACCTGAGCTAGCCCCCACTTTCCACCCCACACTCACACTTTTTACCACACTATTTTACATATACAAACAATGTTCTTTAATTAATTCCAACACAAGTTCTTTTATACAACCCTTCAAACAATACCAAAACAATTCAAACAAAGCCTAATAAAGACAGCCCTAGTATTCAACAAAAATAACTTTTCCAATTTCTCATGAGTTGCCCCTACCCACGGACTTTCTCTATCTAACCAACAGAGCCTTTGCAAAGGATTTATTCGCTAACCGCGAATTGTGCAACCTTCCCATCTCGCTAACCGCGAGGCATCCCGCTACCCCAGAGGCATCTTGCTAACCGCCAGGCATCCCACTACCCACGAGGCATTCGCTATAACCGCGAGGCATCTTGCTAACCGCCAGGCATCCCGCTACCCGCGAGGCATCCCGCTAACCGCGAGGAACAAAAGAGAGCCGATAACCTAAGCTTAATCTTCGCTAATCGCGGAATCGTTTCGCTACCCGCGAGGAACAAAAGATATTCTTTCAACAATTCTTCTCTTTAAATGATTCTTCAAACATGATCAACCAACTCTTCATATCAATCAGAATCCACTTATCAAACAATAACAACTTATTAAGCAATAACAATTCAACAAACAGTGACAATTTATCAAACAGTTCTTTCACTAATCTATAAAAACATATGCTTGTGTCTTGTGATAGAATCACGTTTCTTGAACAATTTAAGGGGTTTCATATGCTTAGCTTCCCAAGTCAAACATGAATAGCAATGCAAAATTATAAATTTGTCTTACCGCATTTGGAGCGCGTGCGGCTAACTCTTGTGTTGGAGGTTGGGCGGCTTCGACTTCTTCTCCGGTTGATGCTTCCGCATGAGATACGTTCAGAGTAGACACCTTTCTTCCCACCTTCCTTGGTGGTGCAACGGCATGGGCGTCCTTAGAACTTCGCGTTACATGCTTCGGAGCCATAGCTTCGGAATAGAGAAAAGGAAAGGGCGTTGTTGGAGGGAGAGAGAGTGTGTTGACAAACCGGGAGACGGCACGTCGACGATTGGAGATGGAGATGGCTTGAGGGTGAGAGGTTAAGGGAGAGAGGCTCCTTCCGGTGCGTCGTTGCAATAGAGCTTCCGCTTCTGTAGATGTGTGTGTTTGTGTCTTGAAAGTGAGGGAAGAGGGTCTTTATATAAGCTCGCAAGGCAAGCTAAGAATAGAGGGATAAGTTCGCGTACGTTCGCGGATTCCACAATTTTTTTTTAAATTTATTTATTTATTTATATTTTTTTTGGACACGAATTCCGATGCATGATTTTGGTTCTCCAATTTTAGAAGAAGCTTGGGCTCCAAGACAAGAACTCTAAACTTAACTCCCTCCTCTTCCCTCCTAAAAATACTCCTCCTTTCCTAAAATTACTCATTCTTTCCTAAGAGTTGACTCTTATCTTTAGATACAATCTTGAGGCTTAAGTTTCCCATCAACCT
Source organism: Adiantum capillus-veneris (assembly GCF_014529385.1). NCBI lineage: Eukaryota > Viridiplantae > Streptophyta > Polypodiopsida > Polypodiales > Pteridaceae > Adiantum > Adiantum capillus-veneris. Next base: position 15,551,086 of record NC_140934.1, read on the forward strand.
TATTGTTTTCAAGTGAATAAGGGTCATAATTAATAGTTCTTAATTATTCTAAAGTCTGATTTTTTATCCGATCGTTCCATTAGAATGCTCTTTAACTTAATAAAATGCAAACCTCAAATATTTGCAAAGTAAATGAAATACTTTTATTGAAAAATGTTGGGTACATTACAATCTCCGCAACTTAGGGATTCGAGATGTCCTCATCTCGAGAAAAAATGAGGATACTCCTACTCTAATTACTAGTGACCATCATTATGTAAAAAAGGGTGATGTCTTTAGTCTGCTTCATTTGCTACTAATGCTCCATTAATCAGTCGTGGACAAGTGTTCCGATAATGTCCCAATTCTCCACATTCAAAGCATTGAACATTCAAACGTTGAGAATCTTGCGCAGTAGCGGCATAAACCCTTTGTGGTTGTCTATCGTTGAATCTTTGATTTTGTTCGATTCTTCTTGTAATCCCTTGTTCCTTCATCAAAGGTTTAGCTCGTAGTAAAGCATCTTGTACTGTGGTAGGCTTCAGGGCTTCCAATTGAGAGCTAATTGGTTCTCTTAAACATTGACAAAAGCGAGCTACCTGCTGCTCTATGGTCATTATTGTTGCGTAACGTCTAAGCCTTACAAACTTTGAATAGTATTCTTCCAAGGATAAATTATATTGTTTCAAGCTGAAGAACTCATTCATCTTTATTGCTTCATGGGCAGGAGGTAAGTATCTTTCGTTCACCGCTAGTTTGATTTCTCTCCAACTGTCGGAGTTCTCCAACGCTCCCATGTCACGACAATGTTGTTTCCACCATAACTTCGCTTCCCCTGAGTGTACATCAATGTTTATAATAACTCAAATCAATAGGGTACTTTCCAAACTTAGACTTATCCAGTCCATTAAAAGCTCAATCGTAAGACTTAATCAATCCTTACTTATTAGATTCGTTAAAACTCAACCACATGACCTAACCAATCTTGATTTAATCAGTCTATCTAAACTTAGTCACATGACTTAACCAGTCATGACTTATCCAATATCTCAAAACTCTTAATCAGTCATGATTATCTCAACATGTCTTGACCACTCATGGGTCATCCAATCACATGACTTAACCAGTCATGGCTCATTCAATTCACACAAAAAACTCACTTACATGACTTAACCAGTCAAACAATTTCTTTGTAGAAAAACAACTCAATCTTCTAATCATAAAGTCATCGAAATGTCATATAGGGGTCTACAAAAGATCTCTCCATGAGCACATACATAATAGAGGTTTCAACCATAACTATGGTACACGTCAATAAACATAGCGTAATATCTCTACGAGTCGGATAATGGGTATAGTAACCATACACATGAGGAAGCTTGAAGTAGCCAACTAAATCTTTTTAGCCTAGGCTTTGATACCAATTGTGAGGTCCCCAACCCTGAGAAGATTGGGGCGACTTTGATAGATGGCCTTCCTATATTCTCCTTCTCCATTGACGACACCCTACTCTGTTTCCACAAAGTATAGATACGAGCAACAGAAGAGAGAAAGTCATCTATCCATCGTTTACGTGGTTATAAGGGTCATAGGTCGCAAGCCAGGTCGATAAATTTAAGACTCTAATGAAGCTGTTTCTTAACATAAAGATGGAATCCCATTGATATATTTAGAATCCATAAACAACGCCTTTTTTCCCACGTTTAAGAGGCTCCGCCGCCATCCATAAACCATAAAAATGATACGAGACTTAATCTAAACTAAATAGTAATCTTGTGTCCGTAAATTTGGGTCATCTCGACTCTTGGCACAATGAGTCTCTACTTTCACTTCTCTTAATAAGAGGGAGTGGAGAGTTTCTCCACTAATCGAGACCACCCATCCTTAACTGGCAACCTGAGCCAGCCCCCACTTTCCACCCCACACTCACATTTTTTACCAGACTATTTTACATATACAAACAGTGTTTCTTAATTACTTCCAACACAGGTTCTTTTATACAACCCTTCAAACAATACCAAAAAAATTCAGACAAAGCCTAATGAAGACAACCCTATTATTCAACAAAAATAACTTTTTCCAATTTCTCATGAGTTGCCGCTACCCGCGGACTTTCTATGTCTAATGAACAGAGCCTTTGCAAAGGATTTATTCGCGAACCACGAATTGCGCAACCTTCCCATTTCGCTAACTGCGAGGCATCCCGCTACCCGTGAGGCATCTTGCTAACCGCCAGGCATCTCGCTACCCGCGAGGCATCCTCGCGGTTAGGCATCTTGCTAACCGCCAGGAAACCCACTACTTGCGAGGCATCTTGCTAACCGCAAGGCATCTTGCTAACCGCCAGGCATCCCGCTACCCGCGATGTATCCCGCTAACCGCGAGGAACAAAAGAGAGCCGATAACCTCAGCTTAATCTCCGCTAATCACGGAATCGTCTTGCTACCCGCGAGAAACAAAATATATTCTTTCAACAATTCTTCTCTTTAAATGATTCTTCAAACATTGTCAACCAACTCTTCATATCAATCCGAATCCACTTATCAAACAATAACAACTTATTAAACAATAAAAATTCAACAAACAATGATAATTTATCAAATAGTTATTTCACTAATCTATAAAAACATATGCTTGTTTCTTGTGATAGAATCACGTTTCTCGGATAGTTTAAGAGGTTCCCTATGCTTAGCTTCCCAAGTCAAACATGAATAGCAATGCAGAATTATAAATTTGTCTTACCAGATTTGGAGCGAGTGCGGCTAACTCCTGTGTTGGAGGTTGGACAGCTTCGACTTCTTCTTCGGTTGATGCTTCCGCACGAGATACGTTCGGAGTAGACTCCTTTCTTCCCACCTCCCTTGGTGGTGCAATGGCATGGGCGTCCTTAGAACTTCGCGTTACACGCTTCGAAGCCATACCTTCCGAATAGAGAAAAGGAAAGCGCCTTGTTGGAGGGAGAGAGAGTGTGTTCACAAACCGGGAGACGGCACGTCCACAATTGGAGATGGAGATAGCTTGAGGGTGAGAGGTTAAAGAAGAGAGGCTCCTTTCGGTGCGTCGTTGCAAGAGAGCTTCCGCTTCTGTAGATGTGTGTGTCTGTGTCTTGAAAGTGAGGGAAGAAGGTCTTTATATAGGCTCTCAAGGCCAGCTAAGAATAGATGGATAAGTTCGCGTACGTTCGTGGCTTCCATAAATTTTTTATTTTTAATTTTTTTTTCTTTTGGACACAGATTCCGATGCACGATTTTGGTTCTCCAATTTTAGAAGAACCTTGGGCTCCAAGACAAGAACTTTAAACTTAACTCCCTCCTCTTCCTTCCTAAAAATACTCCTCCTTTCCTAAAATTACTCCTTCTTTCCCAAGAGTCGACTCTTATCTCTAGATACAATCTTGAGGCTTAAGTTTCCCATCAACCTTATTGTTTTCAAGTGAGTATGTCTTACACATTTTGAAAAAGAAACAGGAGAAGAATCTTGGGGGATTCTTCACATGTTCTGGTTGGGCAAAGAGATAGAGATATTAAAAAATATCTCTTTCTTTCTCTTGCACGCACCAGGTCTGCTTGTAGGAGGTCGCGAGGTTGGGAAATCTCTCTCTCTCTCTCTCTCTCTCTCTCTCTCTCACACACACACACACACACACACACACACACACACACACACACACACACACACACAACAAGCATGCGTCTGCGCTAAGTGCCGAGGGCCCTTATATTAGCATTCGGGTCCTGAGAAGCGTACGAGGGAAAGGTATGCAGCCAGAGAGGCACAAGACCAAGAAGGGCAGAGAGAGAAGAGAAAGAGGGGGGCGGGGGGGGGGGACTGCAGAGGTGAGGCGGCGATGGACATGCGATAGGTGCGGTGGCAACGAGGCAGATATTCCCCTCAAAAAGGTTATTATTTTAAAGAGTCTACCAGTATGTCTTGAAGGACATATTGGTAGACTCTTTAAAATAATAACTTCAAATTAATAGTTCTAAAGTCCAATTTTTGATCCGATCATTCCATTAGAATGCTCTTTGACTTAATAAAATGCAAACCTCAAATATTTGCAAAGTAAATGAAATACTTGTATTGAAAAATGTTGGGTACATTACAATCTCCCCAACTTAGGGATTTGAGATGTCCTCATCTCGAGGAAAAGTGAGGATACTCCTACTCTAATTACTAACGACCATCATTATGTCAAAAAGGGTGATGTCTTTACTCTGCTTCACTTGCTACTACTGCTCCATTAGTCAGTCATGGACAAATGTTCCGATAATGTCCCAATTCTCCACATTCAAAGCATCGAACATTCAAACATCGAGAATCTTGCGCAGTAGTAGCATAAACCCTTTGTGGTTGTCTATCGTTGAATCTTTGATTCTGTTCGATTCTTCTTGTAATCCCTTGTTCCTCCATCAAAGGCTTAGCTCGTAGTAAAGCATCTTGTGATGTGGTAGGCTTCAGGGCTTCCAATTGTGAGCTAATTGGTTCTCTTAAACCTTGACAAAAGTGAGCTACCTACTGCTCTATGGTCATTGTTCGTACGTAATGTCTAAGCCTTACAAACTTTGAATAGTACTCTTCCAAGGATAAATTATATTGTTTCAAGCTGAAGAACTCATTCATCTTTATTGCTTCATGGGCAGGAGGTAAGTATCTTTCGTTCACCGCTTGTTTGATTTCTCTCCAACTCTCGGAGTTCTCCAACGCTCCCATGTCACGACAATGTTGTTTCCACCATAACTTCGCTTCCCCTGAGTGTACATCAATGTTTATAATAACTCAAATCAAATAGGGTACTTTCCAAACTTAGACTTATCCAGTCCATTAAAAGCTCAATCGTAAGACTTAATCAATCCTTACTTATTCGATTCGTTAAAACTCAACCACATGACCTAACCAATCTTGACTTAATCAGTCTATCTAAACTTAGTCACATGACTTAAGCAGTCATGACTTATCCAATACGTCAGAACTCTTAACCAGTCAGGATTATCTCAATCACATGTCTTGACCAGTCATGGGTCATCCAATCACATGACTTAACCAGTCATGGCTCATTCAATCCACACAAAAAAACTCACTTACATGACTTAACCAGTCAAACAATTTCTTTGTAGAAAAACAACTCAATCTTCTAATCATAAAGTCATCAAAATTTCATATAGGGGTCTACAAAAGATCTTTCTATGAGCACATACATAATAGAGGTTTCAACCATGACTATGGTACACGTCAATTGACATAGCGTAATATCTCTACGAGTCGGATAATGGGTATAGTAACCATACACATGAGAAAGCTTGAAGTAGCCAACTAAATCTTTTTAACCTAGGCTCTGATACCAATTGTGAGGTCCCCAACCCCGAGAAGATTGGGGCAACTTTGATAGATGGTCTTCCTTTATTCTCCTTCTCCATTGACGACACCCTACTCTGTTTCCATAAAGTAGAGATACGAGCAACAGAAGAGAGGAAAACCTCTATCCATCGTTTACGTGGTTATAAGGGTCATACGCCACAAGCCAGGTCGATAAATTTAAGATTCTAATGAAGCTGTTTCTTAACATAAAGATGAAATCCCATTGACATATTTAGAATCCATAAACAACGCCTTTTTCCCCACGTTTAAGAGACACGGCCGCCATCCATAAACCATAAATATGATATGAGCCTTAATCTAAACTAAATAATGATCTGGTGTCCGTAGATTTGGGTCATTTCGACTCTTGGCACAATGAGTCTCTACTTTCACTTCTCTTAATAAGAGGGAGTGGAGAGTTTCTCAACTAATCGAGACGACCCATCCTTGACTGGTGACCTGAGCCAGCCCCCACTTTCCACCCCATACTCACACTTTTTACCACACTGTTTGACATATACAAATAGTGTTCCTTAATTAATTCCAACACAGGTTCTTTTATACAGCCCTTCAAACAATACCAAAACAATTCAAACAAAGCCTAATGAAGACAACCCTATTATTCAACAAAAATAACTTTTTCAATTTCTTATGAGTTGCTGCTAACCGCAGACTTTCTTTGTCTAACCAACAGAGCCTTTGCAAAGGATTTATTCGCTAACCGTGAATTGCGCAACCTTCCCATCTCGCTAACCGCGAGGCATCCTGCTATAACCGTGAGGCATCTTGCTAACCGCCAGGCATCCTGCTACCCGCGAGGCATTTTGCTACCCGCCAGGCATCCCGCTACCCGCGAGGCATCCCGCAAACCGCGAGGAACAAAAGAGAGTCGATAACCTCAGCTTAATCTCTGCTAACCATGGAATCGTCTCGCTACCCGCGAGGAACAAAAGATATTCTTTCAACAATTCTTCTCTTTAAATGATTCTTCAAACATGGTCAACCAACTCTTCATATCAATCAGAATGCACTTATCAAACAATAACAACTTATTAAGCAATAAGAATTCAACAAACAGTGATAATTTATCAAACAGTTCTTTCACTAATCTATAAAAACATATGCTTGTTTCTTGTGATAGAATCACGTTTCTCGGACAGTTTAAGAGGTTCCCTACGCTTAACTTCCCAAGTCAAACATGAATAGAAATGCAAAATTATAAATTTGTCTTACCGGATTTGGAGTGCGTGCGGCTAACTCCTGTGCTGGAGGTTGGGCGGCTTCGACTTCTTCGGTTGATGCTTTCGCATGAGATACGTTCGGAGTAGACACCTTTCTTCCCACCTTCCTTGGTGGTGCAACGGCATGGGCATCCTTAGAACTTCGCTTTACATGCTTCGGAGAAAAGAAAAGCGCGTTGTTGGAGGGAGAGAGAGTGTGTTCACAAACCGGGAGACGGCACGTCGAAGATTGGAGATGGAGATGGCTTGAGGGTGAGAGCTTAAGGGAGACAGGCTCCTTCCGGTGCATCGTTGCATGAGAGTTTCGGCTTCTGTAGATGTGTGTGTCTATATCTTGAAAGTGAGGGAAGAGGGTCTTTATATAGGCTCTCAAGGCCCGCTAAGAATAGAGAGATAAGTTCGCGTACGTTCGCGGCTTCCATAATTTTTTTAATAATTTTATTATTATTATTTTTTGACACGGATTCAGATGCACGATTTTGGTTCTCCAATTTTAGAAGAAGCTTGGGCTCCAAGACAAGAACTCTAAACTTAACTCCCTCCTCTTTCTTCCTAAAAATACTCCTCCTTTCCTAAAATTGCTCCTTCTTTCCCAAGAGTCAACTCTTATCTCTAGATACAATCTTGAAGTTTAAGTTTCCCATCAACCTTATTGTTTTCAAGTGAATAAGGGTCATAATTAATAGTTTTAAAGTCTGATTTTTGATACGATCGTTCCATTAGAATGCTCTTTGACTTAATAAAATGCAAACCTCAAATATTTGCAAAGTTTAAATGAAATACTTTTATTGAGAAATGTTGGGTACATTACAATCTCCCCTACTTAGGGATTCGAGGTGTCCTCATCTCGAGGAAAAGTGAAGATACTCTTACTCTAATTACTAGCGACTATCATTATGTATAAAAGGGTGATGTCTTTAGTTTGCTTCACTTTGCTTCTACTGCTCCATTAGTCAATCGTGGACAAGTGTTCCGATAATGTCCCAATTCTCCACATTTAAAGCATCGAACATTCAAACGTCGAGAATCTTGCGTAGTAGCGGCATAAACCCTTTCTGGTTGTCTATCGTTGAATCTTTGATTCTGTTCTATTCTTCTTGTAATCCCTTGTTCCTTCATCAAAGGTTTAGCTCCTAGTAAAGCATCTTGTACTATGGTAGGCTTTAGGGCTTCCAATCGTGAGCTAATTGGTTCTCTTAAACCTTGACAAACGTGAGCTACCTGCTACTCTATGGTCATTGTTCGTACGTAATGTCTAAGCCTTACAAACTTTGAATAGTACTCTTCCAAGGATAAATTATATTGTTTCAAGCTGAAGAACTCATTCATCTTTATCGCGTCATGAGCAGGAGGTAAGTATGTTTCGTTCACCGCATATTTGGTTTCTCTCCAACTCTGGGAGTTCTCCAACGCTCCCATGTCACGACAATGTTGTTTCCACCATAACTTCGCTTCCCCTGAGTGTACATCAATGTTTATAATAACTCAAATCAATAGGGTACTTTCCAAACTTAGACTTATCCAGTCCATTAAAAGCTCAATCGTAAGACTTAATCAATCCTTACTTATTCGATTCGTTAAAACTCAACCACATGACCTAACCAATCTTGACTTAATCAGTCCATCTAAACTTAGTCACATGACTTAACCAGTCGTGACTTATCCAATACGTCAGAACTCTTAACCAGTCATGATTATCTCAATCACATGTCTTAACCAGTAATGGGTCATCCAATCACTTGACTTAACTAGTCATGGCTTATTCAATCCACACAAAAAACTCACTTACATGACTTAACCAATCAAACAATTTCTTTGCAGAAAAACAACTCAATCTTCTAATCATAAAGTCATCAAAATGTCATATAGGGGTCTACAAAAGATCTCTCCATGAGCACATACATAATAGAGGTTTCAACCATAACTATGGTACACGTCAATCGACATAGCGTAATATCTCTACGAGTCGGATAATGGGTATAGTAACCATACACATGAGGAACTTTGAAGTAGCCAACTAAATCTTTTTAACCTAAGCTCTGATACCAATTGCGAGGTCCCCAACCCCAGGAAGATTGGGGCGACTTTGATAGATGGCCTTCCTTTATTCTCCTTCTCCATTGATGACACCCTACTCTGTTTCCACAAAGTAGAGATACGAGCAACAGAAGAGAGGAAATCCTCTATCCATAGTTTACGTGGTTATAAGGGTCATACGCCACAAGCCAGGTCGATAAATTTAAGATTCTAATGAAGCTGTTTCTTAACATAAATATGAAATCCCATTGACATATTTAGAATCCATAAACAACGCCTTTTTTCCCACGTTTAAGAGGCACGACCGCCATCCATAAACCATAAAAATGATATGAGACTTAATCTAAACTAAATAGTAATCTTGTGTCCGTAGATTTGGATCATCTCGACTCTTGGCACAATGAGTCTCTACTTTCACTTCTCTTAATAAGAGGGAGTGGAGAGTTTCTTGACTAATCGAGACCACCCATCCTTGACTGGCAACCTGAGCCAGCCCCCACTTTCCACCCCACACTCACACTTTTTACCACACTGTTTTACATATACAAATAGTGTTCCTTAATTAATTCCAACACAGGTTCTTTTATACAGCCCTTCAAACAATACCAAAACAATTCAATTAAAGATTAATGAAGAGAGCTCTATTATTCAACAAAAATAACTTTTCCGATTTCTCATGAGTTGCCGCTACCCGTGGACTTTCTGTGTCTAACCAACAAAGCCTTTGCAAAGGATTTATTCACTAACCGTGAATTGCGCAACCTTCCTATCTTGCTAACCGCGAGGCATCCCGCTACCCGCGAAGCATCTTGCTAACCGCCAGGCATCCCGCTAACCGCCAAGCATCTTGCTAACCGCCAGGCATCCCGCTATCCGTGAGGCATCCCGCTAACCGCGAGGCATCTTGCTAACCGCCAGGCATCCCGCTACCCGCGAGGCATCCCGCGAACCGCGAGGAACAAAAGAGAGCTCATAACCTCATCTTAATCTTCGTTAACCGTGGAATCATCTCGCTACCCGAGAGGAACAAAATATATTCTTTCAACAATTCTTCTCTTTAAATGATTCTTTAAACATGGTCAAGCAACTCTTCATATCAATCAGAATCTACTTATCAAACAATAACAACTTATTAAGCAATAGCAATTCAATAAACAGTGACAATTTATCAAACAGTTCTTTCACTAATCTATAAAAACATATGCTTGTTTCTTGTGATAGAATCACGTTTCTCGGACAGTTTAAGGGGTTCCCTATGCATAGCTTCCCAAGTCAAACATTATAAATTTGTCATACCGGATTTGGAGCGCGTGCGGCTAACTCTTGTGTTGGAGGTTGGACGGCTTCGACTTCTTCTTCGGTTTATGTTTCCGCATGAGATACATTCGGAGTAGACACCTTTCTTCCCACCTTCCTTGGTGGTGCAACGGCATGGGCGTCCTTAGAACTTCGCGTTACACGCTTCGGAGCCATAGCTTCGGAATAGAGAAAAGAAAAGGGCGTTGTTGGAGGGAGAGAGAGCGTGTTCACAAACCGGGAGACGGCATGTCGACGATTGGAGATGGAGATAGCTTGAGGGTGAGAGGTTAAGGGAGAGAGACTCCTTCCAGCGCATTGTTGCAAGAGAGCTTCCGCTTGTGTAGATGTGCGTGTCTGTGTCTTGAAAGTGAGGGAAGAGGGTCTTTATATAGGCTCTCAAGGCCAGTTAAGAATAGAGGGATAAGTTCGCGTACGTTCGCGGTTTTCACAAATTTTTTAGTTCTTTTTTTTAAAAAAAATTCGAACACGGATTCCGATGTACGATTTTGGTTCTCCAATTTTAGAAGAAGCTTGGGCTCCAAGACAAGAACTCTAAACTTAACTCCCTCCTCTTCCTTTCCTAAAAATACTCCTCCTTTCTTAAAATTGCTCTTTCTTTCCCAAGAGTCAACTCTTATCTCTAGATACACTCTTGAGGCTTAAGTTTCCCATTAACCTTATTGTTTTCAAGTGAATAAGGGTCATAATTAATAGTTCTAAAGTTTGATTTTTGATCCGATCATTCTATTAGAATGCTCTTTGACATAATAAAATGCAAACCTCAAATATTTGCAAAGTAAATGAAATACTTTTATTGAAAAATGTTTGGTACATTACATTTTTGCATTTGCTCAGCTAGGTTTGTCATCATGTACTTGTAATGGTCGGTTACTCTTAGTGGGTATGCTCTGTTTGTTCCATTGTAATAGTGTAATTCAAAGCTCCATTTGTAGCTCCAATCTCATTATTCTATTAGCATATCTTTCTAATGGCAGTGTGTCTTAAGCACCTTTTCTTCTTGATTTCTCCCCATTCTTCTTCTTGTTAGGCTTGCTCCTATTTCCTTTCCTGTTCGTCTTGTTGGGTCTGTCCTATTTCTTATTGTTCCTTTTCTTGCTCTGATTTATGTATTCTTTCTGGGTCTTGGTAGATCCTCTCTTGCACTAGTCTTCTTCCTTCCTTGGAAGCCCCTTCAACCCTCTCCATTCTCTTCTTTGCAACCTTTTTTCTTGCTTTCTACTTTTGTCAAAGATTCGACCGATCATTGGAATTGGAATTGTAATTGTACATGTAATTTTAAGAGCCTCTTTAATGAGTATAGCTTCATCATGTTCTTGTTCTTCTGCATTGGAGGAGGATTGATCTGTCTCTAGCTCTTCATCGTTAATCCCATCGGTAGCCTGTAGCATAGGATTTGATTTTTGATTGGCCTCTTGTTTCCACTACCACTTGCTCTCAAAATCCCACTTCTAAAATTTGCTACTCTTTCATTAGGCTAGAAAATCCTCAACCAACATTGTTGGTTGGGTGCATCTAAAATATATTCAATAAAGCCCAAATCATACCAAGAAATCCTAATTAGTGCCACCCCCACTATTCATGTATAATGTAGACTTTGCTTTCTTGAGCTAGCATAAGCAATTACGTCATGAGGAATCATCTATGGAAAGTTACATATATATCGTTCATTTCTCTCCATGCCATTGGTCATTATCTTGATGTAGGCATTGTGTATCTCTCCACCTTCCCTAGAGCAAAAGAGTTTTATAAATGGGACACTTCTCAAAGGTTTATCAAATTCATAAACTCTCATCCATGTAAACTTCCAAGAAAATATACATATATTATCTAAAAGCATGAATTATGAGTCTTTCGAAGGTTGTAGGTGGATTAGTCCACCCAAATGGCATCACTTTGTATGCAAAGATGGGGCCATTCATGTGCCACACAAGAAATTTTGCATTGATCCTCAAGATGGATTGCCAAGACTGTTGTCGGCCAAATAGCCATGCAAGAAGCTATAACTTTCCGTACCTATGACTCGCTCAAGGAATTGTTTTATTTTTGGAAGAAGGTAGTTATCTCTTATGATGGTAGCATTTAGCATTTTATCAATGACACTATGGACATTCTCATGTTCAGCCAAGCATCGAAATCAACACCATATTATCCTAGATGCAATGGGCAAGCCGAAAGCAGTAACAAGACTGTCAAGACTACTCTCACTAAGATTGTGTAGAAAGAGCCACACAAGTGGGATTTGAAACTTCAAACTTCTCTCTGGGCATATCGGACAGCTTATAAGGTCACCACGGGATTGACACCATTTAGAATGGTGTATGGGACTGAAGCTGTTGTGACTATGGAATTTGTCATACCGAGTCTCAGGATGGCAGTCGAGTATGGGCTAGATTTTGATCACAATCTGAAACAGAGACTGGAGGAGTTAACACAGTTGGATGAGTTAAGGCAGAGGGCTATGCTGGAACAGGAAATTGTTTAGCAAAGAAGGAAACACTGGCAAGATAGACGAATCAAAGTCAAGGAGTTTCAGAAAGGATCAATCAAAACTAGGCCCTAAAAAACCGAACTTAAAGATAGCAATGGGCAAGTCCATATGAAGTTGATTGGGTGTTCTCCAAGGGCACAATAAGACTGAAAGATTTACTTGGATTACTGCTACCAGAGGTATATAATGGGGCCAAAATCAAGCTCTATTATTCCAAAGACAGAGAGACTTCAAGGGATAAGGGTACTAGTAGTCTGGGAACTGAAGACCAGGAAATTCTAGAATCAACTATTTTATGCCTTTTTCATGTACAACCAGTTCCAGAGCTAGTCAAAAGGATAGAAAAGTCTCAGTACGACAACACCATGGCAGTACCAGAATCAGTGAAGTGTCAAAACCAATATCAGCTTTTATGGGGAAAAGGGTCAATTGGACTATCAATAGTAATAATTTTAGAGAAGATGGAGAGGATTAGCCAATGCATGTGTGCCACGTCATTTGCGATGCACAGGACTCTAGGAATGGTAAGTAGTGGAGCTTTTATGGCACGAACGCGTATAACAGTGAGGCAAGTAGGTATTTTTCCTCGAAAATCTTGTGCGCGACGTCTGTCTATTGTTATCCGTTCGCCATTGCCAAGATTTGAAGTCTCATCACTACAACCACAAAGTTCTTCGTCTGAGGAAACTATTGATTACTGTCTATCTTTACCAGCCACACCATGATACGGATTTGAAGATTCAAGTAATTCCTCTTCTTCTTCCTCTACTGATTCATCGTCTTCACGGTGTATGGGTAGGAGGAAAATGTCGGAAAGGAAGCAAGAAACTATAGAGGAAACCCAAGCACTTATTGCTGTTGCAAAAGCTTCTCTTCCACTTATCCGTCACAGTAAAATACATCGGTATGCGTTTACTAAACAAGCCGAGGCATTACTCCGATTGTGGGATTTGCATGTGGTTGTGCAAGCCACAAGAATTGAGTTTGACACAGCTATCATTAGATAGGTTCTTGATTCCTTCAGTATGGATGAAGGAAGTGCTATGGTCTATGGTAGGAAAGTGTCGGTAACACCTGAAAATATTGCTTTTGCATTCAAGATGCTAAATGAGTCAAAGCCATCTGTAGCAACAACATAACAGATCAGTGCAGCTCTGAAAGAAGATGATGCTGCCAAGAAGAACGCAAAGCCAGTGTGCAAGGGGTTCTAGTAGTGGGTCTAGACATTCCCGTTGCTTACCGCTTCATAGCTAAAGCTGTGAGTCTAAAAAACAACCCAACTTATGTGTTAGAAAAATTGTTTGCTATGTTACTGGAAAAAGGATTGGACGCCACAGTTCCAATAAATCTATGTCAGATTCTGTCACATAATGTGCTTCAGCAGACTGCTAAGTTGAAGTCCCAAAATTTTTTCAAAGCTTGGTATGCTTGGTAGTTCCTTTATTGGGCAACTTCTCCGAACGCTCATGACCAGGTAAGGATGGATTGGAGCCAGAAGCCCTTTCCGGTAACTAACAATGTGGATTTATCATCAGATGAAGAAGCCCCAGATAACCAGTTAGCTCTCACTCGACAAAAGAGGAAAGCCACGCAAGAGGAAGCTGGCAGCTCTAAAAGATCAAAAACTACATTGACCAAAAGCAGTGCTTTCCTTAAGCAGCTGGAAAGTCAGGTCAAAACAATGTCTGTTGAAAAGACTCTAGCAGACCAGACTTCAGCTGACCAGTCCGAACAGCCTCCCGTCCAGACCACTTGTGGAATCAGCCAGCCAGCAGGGCAAATTTCAGCGACCACCAGTGTAGGAAAAGACCAGTCAGACAGGATTAGTGCTGAGCAGCCAATGGGTCAGACTGATATGGGAAAAGGGCCAGCACCTTTAGTCCACTTGGTAAAGTTTCTATCCCTTACAGTGAAGCGGCTTTGCATTTAACCAAGAAGGACCAGTTACAACAGCTGCAGACTCATCCTCTCAAAGGACGCCTACTCTTGCAAAAATTTGATTATGCTACACTACCATATAGGCTCCTGTCACAGTTTATGAGCCAGTTGCCTATGACCCAACAATAGTGAATGATGCTTGTTCAGTACTTATTCAGTTGTCCTGGAACACTATTGTGAATGCTATTAAACAAATGTTGGATGCCTCAGTGTCTAATGATGAATTGACCAAGTTAAAGACTGAATTGATGGAGACTGAGCAACAAGTTAAGAAGTTAGAGCAGGCGAGAGGAACACAGTCATTGCAGCATAATATCCTTGAAAATCAATTAGCTAGGACCATTCATCATTTAGAAAATAAGTTGTCCAAGATGGAGTCTGAGATGCAGATGCTTAGAGAAGAAAAGGCAGAGGCTTAAAGAGCTGCTGACAGATTCGAAACCATGTTGCAAATGAAGAGATTTGCTTTCAACTCATTGCTAACCGACCACACTGCATTGAAAGCCACTTTAACTGAAAGATATATCTATAATAATTTGGCTTAGATACTGAATCTAGAGGGGAATGCTGTTTTCAATATAGATAATCTGAGGGCGCTTATGGAAACAATGTAGAGTGATTTGCAGAAACTTTTTGAATACAACAGTGCTTTGGCAAATCAAGCTATCCTGGACTATATTGAACAGCAGAACAACCTCGATGAGGATGATGATAAAGCAGCAAAAGAGGAAGAGAAGGAGGATGAACCAGAAGAAAGGCATGACGATGATGACTCTCCTCCATCTCCACCTTTAGGATCTAGGTACTGGTGGAGCAGGGGCCACAGGGGGAACTTGGCCCAATATAGACCAGCCATACCAGTATAGGGGTCAGTAGTCGGGTGATTAGTAGGCTGGAGATCAACAACCCAGCAACACTGGCAATTCACTAGTACTCTAGTCACAACACAATTTGGATGAGAAGGGGAAAGGTAAAGCTGCGACTGAGGTTCTGGAAGGTGATGAGCAAAATTCATTACATCTCATCAAATTGAACAAGAGACTAAGACATCAGCAAGCTCCTATAACTAGGAGGTATTTGGAGGAAGATGTTCTTTTGTCTGATCTTGAACAATTTCAGAGACTATATGCCGGCGCCAGAGAAATGGTCCAACATTGGAAATCAGTTGCTTTCCATGACCAAGAGGTGTGCCAACTGCCTGAGCATCCTAGTAGAATTGAATTGCTAGAGAGAGTACCTGAATGGATACTAACCTTTGATGACAAACTGGCTAATCCACACTGGCAACGGCAGTCTACTGCAGACTGTCATTCCCTAGCCATCGAATTAGAGCTTCTGCTGAGGAACAAGCCAACCTATAAATGTATGAAAGATGTCAGAGGTCAATTGAAAGAAGTTTTACTGCAAATGCAAATTGCCAGAAGAGTTCTGAATCAGAGAGTACAAGCTATTATTGAAGAACATGCTACCCCACCAGTAAGGGGTCTCAACTCAAATGACAGTAGGAGAACAAGAAACTCCTTTCCGAAGACTGTTTTAGCTGGTCAGAGTAACTAGAAAGATGATGCAGCAGGAGAACCAGGCTGTCCTCAATTTTCTTGAGTTTGTACCCAATTCCCTAGACCTCATGTATGCTTTACAGCTAGAGAAGCTGAGCTTCCTAGGTTTTCCCAGCACTGTATCCTCAACATCCAGAACCAGTAGATCAGCTCACATACTATAGTATTACTGATGATCTTCGGGATTGGTATGAGCGATCCACTGTAGAATAGAAAACCTAGCAAACACTGCTCAATGATGCTCTTCAATTAAATGATCTTGGGGAACTAAAGGAGGAGATACAGAGGGTTAAGCTGTATATGGGACAATGGAAAATCCAGCTTAGAGGTCTCATCAAGATCATAAGCCAGCTACTGCAACTTACTCTAAAATCCCTGAAAAGGATGTTACGACTAAACCAGGCCTGGGAGCACGATACAGAGAGATGGTTGAGATTCTCTTTGAAGCTAGGATTTAAAAAAATCAGCCTCTTCCAGAAGGATGGATCCATACAGCTTCGCATTGTCATAAATTGGCCAGAACTCGTCTCACAAAAGGCAAATGCACGCTCTATGATCCCGACACCAAAACCCATCATCCTCTCACGCCTTATGAAGTGGAAATGACCACAGAAAGGTGGGATCAGCTTGAGTAGGAGGCCATTTACAGACTTATCCAGAAGGACAATGCTGGCACTGGGAATTCTGAAACACCAACACGATCAAAGGGCAAGAGGAAGCGGGTTTAGTGGAAGAATACTGGGTAGTTCCATCTCAAAATCCGATGGTGGATTTTTCCAGCCGTTCTCAGAATCACACGGTGGATTTTTCCAACCAATTTCAGAATCAGACGGTGGATTTTCCCAGTAAGGTGCAGGAATTTCTTTGGCTGGACACCCTTGGAATTACAATTATAGGGGTGTCAAGCTTGCACTCAACAAGCATGAAGTATGCTATAAAGTTAGCAATACCAGGAGAGTTAGCAACTTCAAAAGAGTACTATCATGAGGAACATAGGCCAACTCATGAGGAACATTGGCCAACCCAGCAAGCAGGGAAAGAGGTTCCTCAACACCTCATAAGAATTAGACGGTGGATTTTTTTTCCAGAAATTTTGGAGTCTTACCAAAATTCAAGAAAGGAGGGAAGGATGTAGATGGCAAAGACAATCTCAACAGGTGGGAACTATCTCCTGAAAGCCGACAGTGGATCAGTCAGTAATTAACATGGCGGTTACCACAGTAACCTCAAGAGGCTATAAATAGGACCCATTACATTATAAATGGGCTGATTGTACTTTGGGCTGCTTGTACTTTTGACTTCTTACTCCCAGTCTCTTGGTTTTAGTCCCCGAAGCTGTTCTTGAGTTTCATCCTGGTGCTACTTCCTGCTAGCTCATCGCATAGGAGATACGACAACACCATTGTGCTAGGCTCGGAGAGAGATACGTGACAACGCCAAGCATTCCTCGTGGAATGGAGCAAACATACTCACGTATCTACAAGCTATTTGTGGCCATAACTGCATCAAACAATGTTAGTTTTCTGTGTGCAAGTAGTCATTAGAATTGTGGCAACATAAGCTATGCATAGGTACTCAGATTTCAATTTCGGGCACTTCCAAAATCTGGCTCTGTCTTCATATACGTTTTCCACAAATGGGTCTAGAGTGAGGATTTTGAGTGTAGAGGCTTTGGGACAAGTGTATCCTAGTAAAAGGATGATGTTCCTTAAGTTTTGTACGATTCTGGAATGATTTGGTGAGTTTCCTTCTGTTTGTGTATATGTGGGTTGGGTGGTGTAGTTGAGAGCAGTGAGATTCTTGATTGTGATTTAGTTGGCCTTCTAGAGTGTTGTATGTGTGGGATGGTCTCAGCATGACAGGCTAAACACATTCCCTTCGTGCACCTATCATCTCATTTTTGTCCTCTGTTGACATTATGTTGATCTAGCTAGTGTTGCATGCACTTTATAGGTGGTGTGATTCGCCCTTGCAACATTGGCACCGTTGCAGGGGACACAAGGACTTGAGTAGGTAATCCTACTACCACTCGTGTGATGGTTGCTTACTTTATTTTTGACTAAAGAAAGAAATTTGATTAAGTGGATCTGGAAGAGGATATTTCGAGATCAAGTGGATAGCCAGGAAGCGTGTGTCTTGCCGAGGGTCTGCGAGACTAGATAGGTTTAGTTAGGATTTGTAGTATTAGTGGTAGATTAGAGTAGTTGTTCGTGGTCGAGTGACTTAGAAGGTGATAAAAGCGTTTTCTAGTCTGTGCGTGGCAGTGAAGCGTTTTTCTACTCATAAATGCAAAAGCCCATATGATGTGTGGGAGTAGCTTTAGGTAAGTGATCAGATTCTAATCTAGAGCTATTCATCACTAATTTATTTTGCTGAAGTGCTTGTTTGCATTCACAATCACGAAAAACTTTGTTTTTGAGAAAAAAATGCAATAAACATATTTCTATTGACATTTTTGCATGATTGGTTGGTGTTGTGCATATAAGAGGGCATTGTGCAAGGGTTCTGTGAAGAAAAACTAAAATTCTGAAAACTTGGATATCATACGTGTATGATGTCTCAAAAGGCATCTAGAGACCCAATTTGAAAAATATAATTGCACTAGAGTGTTTAGAAGGGGGGTTTTACCCTAGGTACACACTGAGACTAGAGTTTTGATCAACTATTGACACCCAAAAGGCAAAAGACGGAGTGTCGGAAACGGAAAAAAGATATACTTGTGATTTTGAGCATATTTTTGCATGAAAATTGGTGAAGTTATTTGAAAACCAGTGCTAGAGAGTTGGGGATGCCTATGAATGAATTCTGACAAAAAATTCATCAGCAAACATCTATACGTATGATGTCTGAAGGAAAATTTTGGTAGCCAAAATATACTTTTAACATTATACCCATCTTCTGCATGTTGTGTTGAGCACGTACACCAAATTTCATTCCATTTGGGTTAATAGATTGAGTATTGAGAGGATTTCACTCTTTCCGCGGTTTTCTTGTCAAAAAGTGGTGAATTTGTGCCATTTTGATTTCCCAAATTTAATGTGATCACATATTCTTGTTCTATATATCAAGGGGCACCTTGGGTAGAAACATAAGTCCATTCTCACCACCTAGACATCATACACGTATGATGTCTTAGAAGCCAGATTTTGGGTCAAAAGTTACAACTGAGTGCACCATTGTAATCTAGAGCATTTAGGAAGCCTATAGGCCAAATTCCATTGATTTTGAAACATTTTTGGCCTTATAAAGACCACAAGACACATCTAAGAAAAGTGAGTTGTCATAATAATCAATATCTAATTCTCTAAATGATTTTCTCATGTTAAATTGATCATTTAATATGGGGAAGTGCCAAGGGAGAAAAGGCTAGAATATTGGTTAAGCTAGCAGACCGGCCACAGTAGGGATCCAAAGGAGGGAAAATAGGGATCCAAAGGGGGGGGAATCTGTAAAAGAGCCATGTGCAACAATGGGCTTAAAAGACCCTAAGGTCCAGCCCATTAAGACTTCCAAAATGCTAAGGTTCCAAAATTCAAAGGTTGTGTCCAAAGGTCAAACATTGGGGGAATTGGATGCTTTGTGTGTCCCAAAAGTCTTTGGCAAACCCTACATAGGAGGGGGGCGAGCCTTGCAAGTAGGGGATGAGAGAGAAAGTCACACACACACACACACACACACAAGCTCCCTTTACACAAAGGGAATGAGGAACACATGTCAGCTCCCTAGCCCAGATGCCCACAAGGTGTACCCAATTCCTATTGGATGGCCTTGGAGGTGGACCAATGAGAATTAGGCTAGAGTAAATCTAGTTTAATTAATTTAAAAACACTTAATAAAAGAACCAATAAGAATTAAGGTCTCTAGAAGACTATTGGACAGCCTCCCAAGGGGACCAATGAGCATTCAATAGCCCAATGGCTTGCCTGATCCTATTGGCCAGGAGGCAAAGGGGTCCAATGAGAGTTTAGTTGAATTAAATAATTACCTAAAGCTCTCACAAAAGGGGAAAGGGGGACACATGTCAGAAGGCTATCACTTATGCTGCTTAATTACCATTAGCTAAGCCTGGGGAGGTCCAATAGGATGCTAGCAAGAGCAAATAGCAAGAGGGGTCGACCAAGAGAGAGAGGGGGCTGATTTTTCAAGGGCATTATCACCTACACACTCACACTAGCTCATGTGTGAAGTAAATAATACTCTCTCTCCTTCTCAAGCTTTAATGGAAAGCTAATCACCTACTCCAAGCTTGTGAGAAGGGAGGCCTACACCAACAACTCTTGGCTTTGTGATGCAAATCCAACCAAGAGCCAAGCTTCAATGCATGCTCATCTCCTCTACCATGCTAATTACTAAGCTAAGCTATGCTAATATGAGTGATTATGTGAGGTGATGTACATCTTTCTCGTAAGAATACTCCTTCCTCTCAATCTACTCTCATACCCCGCTAGCTCTCACCATCTTCGAAGGTGTGTGAGGTCTTGGGTCTGAGACCGTGAGGGAATTGATGTTGTGTTTGATAAGTGTTTTGCGTAGTGCATGAAGTTTCCATCTTCATTGCACTAGCTAGTATTGAAGGAACACAAGAAATCGTATTGTAAAATGTCTCTCTTGATGGGAGAAACCCTAATACAAAGCCTTTTGGAGGGGGGACTGGCTCCATGCAAATCCGGTCCTCAACTATTGTCAATTGCGTAATTTCTCTCTCTTTTGAAGTATTGTTCATGCTATCTTACTAGGTGTTATGCTTTTTGTTGCTCTCTCCACCCAAGCACTCTTGTTATTCTCATTAGGAAGTTATTCTAATGAAATGCTCACTATGTTCATGCTATTTTCCGCTACACACAAGTTACTAGACCATTAAATGTTACATGAGTGCTTGTATTGACCATATCTAGCACAAAAAGTGTTGGATTTCAATTTTGAAAGTTGATGTGAGTTGTTGGTGTAGTGAGGGACCTCGAGAGTGAGTTTCACCTCAAACTGACCAGTTAGACAGCAACGTGTATGACATCTAAAGGGAACTTTGAAGGACCAAAATTGACATTTAAGGTTACTAAGGTGTTTAGCACCACAAGACAAGCTGAGAGACCAAGTTTGGGCCAATTCTAAGCACATAGACAACATATGTGTATGATGTCTCAAGGCAAGGTCTGAATATCCACATGCACATTTGACCACACAAGAGATTGGGAAATGATGATTTAAGCCTTTTTGGAATATTTTGTCTCCTTTGGACACATAACTTTGAATTTGAGGAGATTTTTGCAGATCCAAGAAGGTAAAGGGAGCAACTTTGACATCCAAAATTTGTTGTGATCACATATTCTTGTTGTATGCATCAAGAGGCACCTTGGGTAGAAGCATAAGTGAAATCTAAGCCAAAAGACATCATACGCATATGATGTCTTAGAGTCTAGATTGGGTCATATCAGACATCTGAGTATACCCTAGTAACCTAGAGCATAAAAGAAGTGACTAGCCAAAATTTCATTGCATTTGGAGCACATTTGGGCTAAAAAGTGCCATAAGACAAAAATTGGGCAAGGTTCATGCTTGTATTGATCATAACTTGCACAAAAAAGTGTTCAAATTGAATTCTTTTGACTTGGCTGTTTGATAAAGTGCTGGTGATCTAGGTAGATTATAAAGTTAGGAAACAGTGGGAGCCACTATCCAATGTCTGAGATGTGGATGCTTAGAGAAGAAAAGGCAGAGGCTGAAAGAGTTGCTAACAGATTCAAAACCATGTTGTGAATGAAGAGAGTTGATTTCAACTCATTGCTGACTAGCCACACTGCATTGAAAGCCACTATAACTGAAAGATATATATATAATAATTTGGTTGAGATACTGAATCCAGAGAAGAATGCTGTTTTCAATATAGATAATCTGAGAGCAATGATGGAAAAAATGCAGAGTGATTTGCAGAATAAACTTTCTGAATACAACAATAATTTGGCAAATCAAGCTATCCTAGATTATATTGAACAGAAGAACGAATTCGATGAGGATGATGATAAAGCAGCAGAAGAGAAGGAGAAGGAGGATGAACCAGAAGAACGGCATGATGATGATGACTCTCCTCCATCTCCACCTTCAGGATCTGTTGCTGGTGGAGCAGGGGCCACAGGAGGAAAGTAGCCCAATATAGACCAGCCATACCAGTATAAGGGTCACCAGTCGGGTGATCAGCAGGCTAGAGATCAACAACACAGCAACACTGGGAATTCACCATTATACCAGTCATAACACAGTTCGGATGATAAAGGGAAAGGTAAAGCTGTGAAAAGGTGATGAACAACATTCATTACAGCTCATCACACTGAACAATAGACTAATACATCAGCAAGCTCATATAACTACGATGTAGCTGGAGGATGATGTTCTTCGGTTTGATCTTGAACGATTTTGGAGACTATATGTCGGCGCTAAAGAAATGGTCCAACATTGGAAATCAGCTGCTTTCCATGACCAAGAGGTGTGCCAACTGCTTGAGCATCCTAGCAGAATTCAATTGCTAGAAAGAGTACCTGAATGGGTACTAAACTCTGATGACAAACTAGCTAATCCACATTGGCAACGGTAGTCTGCTGCAGACTGTCATTCCCTAGCCATTGAGTTAGAGCTCCTGCTGGGGAACAGGCCAACCTATAAATGTATGAAGGACGTAGAGGTCAATTGAAAGAAGTTTTACTGCAAATGCAAATTGCCATGAGAGTTCTAGATCAAAGGGTACAAGCTATTCTTGAAGATGAGGCTACCACCAGTAAAGGGCCTTCAACTCAAATGACAGTAGGAGAACAAGAAACTGCTCTCTGAAGACTGTTTCAGTTGGTCAGAGTAACTAGAAAGATGATGCGGCAGGAGAACTAGACTGTCCTCAATTTTCTAGAATTTGTACCCGATTCCCCAGTCCTCCTGTATGCTTTACCAGCTAGAGAAGCTGAGCTGCCTTGGTTTTTCCCAGCGCTGTATCCTCAACATCCAGAACCAGTAGATCGGCTCACATACTATAATATCACTGATGATCTTCGGGATTGGTATGAGCAATCCACTGTAGAATGGAAAACATGGCAAACATTGCTCAATGATGCTCTTCAATTAAATGATCCTGGGGAACTAAAGGAGGAGATACATAGGGTTAAGTTGTGTATGGGACAATGGAAAATCCAGCTTAGAGGTCTCACCAAGATCACAAAACCAGCTGCTGCAACTTACTGTGGAGTCCTCTAAAATCCCTGAAAAGGATGTTACGGCTAAACCACACCTGGGACCACGGTACAGAGAGATGGCTAAGATTCTCTTTGAAGCTAGGATTAAAACAAATCAGCCTCTTCCAGAAGGATGGATCCATAAAGCTTCGCATTGTTACAAATTGGCCAAAACTCGTCTAACAAAAGGCAAACGCACGCTCTATGATCCCGACACCAAAACCTATCATCCTCTCACACCTTATGAAGGGGAAATGACCACAAAAAGGCGGGAACAGCTTGATCAAGAGGCCATTTATAGACTTATCCAGAAGGACAATGCTGGCACTGGGACTTCTGAAACACCAACACGACCGAAGGGCAAGAGGAAGCGGGTTCAGTGGAAGGATACTGGGTAGTTCCAACACAAAATCCGATGGTGGATTTTTCCAGCCGTTCTCAGAATCAAACAGTGGATTTTTCTAGCCAATTTCAAAATAAAACGGTGGATTTTTCCAATAAGGTGTTGGAATTTCTTTGGCTGGACACCCTTGGAATTACAACTATAGGGGTGTCAAGCACTCAACAAGCATGAAGTATGGTATAAAGTTAGCAATACCAGGAGAGTTAGCAACTTCAGAAATATTATGAGGAACATCGGCCAACCCGGCAAGCAGGCAAAGAGGTTCCTCAACACCTCAGAAGAATCAGACGATGGATTTTTTTTCAGAAATTTAGGAGTCTTACCAAAATTCAAGAAAGGAGGGAAGGATGTAGACGGCAAAGACAGTATCAACAGGCAGGAACTGTCTCCTGGAAGCCGAACAGTGGATCAGCCAGTAATTACCGCGACGGTTACCATAGTAACCTCAAGAGGCTATAAATAGGACCCATTACATTGTAATTGGGTGGTTGTACTTTGGGCTGCTTGTACTTTAGACTTATTGCTCCTAGTCTCTTGGTTTTAGTCTCCAAAGCTGTTCTTGAGTTACAATCTCTTCACTTGTAATTCTAATATGTAATCATTACTACAATAGTCAATTGGGCTTCAGTCTGTTATACCTTATACTCATTCTTTATAAACTTTGAATGTGAACCTGAAACACTTTTCCAGTCATTCAGTCTGCTTCTAGTCCCAGTAGAGTATTTCAGTTCAATTAACTATTCCAGTTCAGTTTCCATATTCCATTCCAATTTCATTGACTGAACTAACGACTTCCAATAGCTGTAAATTCTAACATTGGAATCAACTATCTAAAGAGATCAGCTCCAATTCCACCTGTAAACAAATGATGGCCAATCTATTAGTAGTAGTTGGGATGGACCTGATCACATGTGGTTGAGAGCTTGCGGCACGGTTGCATGGTGGAACATTATGCAATAGAAATGTTGCATGCAGGAGGCGTGTGCAATGGTGGAACTTGTAGCTAGAGGTAGGGTTGACCAGCTACTAGGGGCCTTATTGAGGGCTATTAGTGTTGGTCTAGGAGATGCCAACATTCTTAACTTTTAGGATATGCATCCAAAACCATAGGTCTGTCCAACAATAGAGCCAATTTTTGAGTGCATAGCATAGAAGATGACTAGAGGTTCACATAGCTTTCTCAACATTTTGATAAATGATAGTGTTGTCAAAGAAATCATGGAGGTTTAGGAGTTTATTTTCAAAATCTTGATGGGAATTAAGCATTTTTTTCTCCCACAACTCGCTTTGTGAAAGTAATTTGAGATTAATTTCTTAGGGAGTAGTCTATTTGATGTATAAGCTTCTTGAGAAGCCACTCTCTAGTACGTGATTTTGCTTGAAAGTGACTAAATGGTAATCTTATATTGTTTGAAAGTCATGGATGAAAAGATGTATTCATAGATTCGTGTGAGAGGTATTAGAAGTGAAGAGAATGGTGAGTGATATGGGTGTGGTGTTGATGCATAAAATGCAGTTGTAAAGATCCATTTAATTATAGTGGTTGTCAAAGGCATACTATTTTGGAGTTTTTAGTTTTCCTTGGAATATGTCGGCATATTAGCTAGTATGTAACTTTTGGTTTAGTGCCTTCATGGATAGTCCTCAAGTTCCTAGTGTGAATATGTGAGGACTTTTATCCGCCTCTTCACTTCCTTGACAACAACACAATATTGTTCCGACACTTGTTGGGACTATGTCCTCATTGGGCTCCTTATAGCAATATGAAGTCAAGGAGCCAAAAGATTTATTATGGATGTGATTTCTATATTGTTATGGCATTAAGGATGTGATTAACCACCACAACTTTTGTTTTCCTTGTAATTGTTAATTTTTCTCTATCTATATCAACATGTATGCTCACATTTATTGGAGAGGAACTCTTTAGTTTAGTGATTCCAAATGTACAATATATTTAATACTTAGAATTTTTTTTTCACCTATATCTAGCAAGTTTTTTTGAAAAGACTTATGTCTACTTCCATATTGACCACTTTAGGGAAATGATTTCCTTTTTCCTCCCTCTTTGTCAAGTTTACCTAGCATGCTTCAAAAGAGGAAGGGTGCCTTTCTTTCACATGTGTAGCTACATATTTCCAATGGAAGGTGGGGTCTAAAGAATCAATTGCAAAATAGATTGGCCCTCTTTGTAGTTAAGGTAGTGAATAGTCGTGCATACTCAATTGAGAAACTTGGCTCTCTTTGTAGTTAAAGGTAGCATGTAGATGTGCCTCCTCCATCTTTTGTATATAGCAAGTGGCAAGTGCACAAGGATGGCTCTCGCTTTGCCTGGGTAGGAGTTTCAACCTCAGGTGATTCATGACAATCTATGTAGCTTACATGTGGTAGTGAGGTGCCCCAGTAGCTTGAAATTTATGGAATAGCTTCTCACATCACATTGTATCACTGGGATTTTATTTGAAAAGAGTTGCAAAGCCCAAATGCACATATAATATCTAGCTGGGTTTGATGCTCCTTATTGTAAAGAGGATGCTTTCATGTGTGACTATGTGATTTGATGAGCATTTAAGATTTTGTTGTGCACACTTATGAGAATGCTAGGAATGTTAGAAGGACAATGATGCTAATCACTATTATTTTGATAGCAAGGTAAGACTACTTGTGCGAAGTGTTTTGTATTGAGAGATGTGTTGACTCTCTCTCTCTCTCTCTCTCTCTCTCTCTCTCTCTCTCTACATAGGTAGAGGTGTTTCTTGATGTTGTTTAGAGTCATAGGATATTGAGGAGGCAAAGGGGTTGGAAGGTGTAGGTAGACAAGGGCTAAGGACATGGAGCAAGTGCCATGTGTTGGGTGGGAGGAGAGAGGGAAATATTTTTTATTAACAAATTCTTTGAAGAGGGTCCTATAGAATACTCCAAAATCAAGGAAATAGACCACCCAAGGTCATTTTTGGCTTGCCTTTAAATTTTGTAACTCGGATCACTGTATGAAATTGAAAAATAAAAAACATAAGTAAATTTAGTCATGTCCAAAATTCTCTCAGGGACTTCTATAAGAAACCAAATACAACAAACTAAGAACAAATTTAATTGTATCTGTCAAGAGAAATCAAAGAAAGAAGGATTTAAAACAAGAACCAAGATCTTAATATACGATGAACTTGTTAAAAGATATAATGAAGATGTTAATAAGCCCATCCATCACATGATCACAAAAGCAACTATCACAAGCGCGACACATATTAGGCCTTTCATCCAAAGGTAGAATTCGTTGTGAAATTGTTGCACTGATCTCTAAAGTATGAGGTGAGAAGTTAAAGGGCCCTCTAAGAGGTAAACCAAAGTGAGGATAAAGATATATCTTTCGATGAGGAAGGAATTGTGTAAGCAAAAAGACTCGTTCAAAAAAACCCTGGTGCATTGACCTCATCATGCAATAATATCAAGGATCAAAAATCATAGCTTCAAAAAACATTGCCAAGCGAACACTGTTGCAAAAGTGATCCTGACAACAAAGTGTCACCCTTTTTATGCATTGAAACATCCACCATTTGGTTTGAGCTACTCAAGTTCCCAAGTGAGAGAAGAGAAGGCATCCATAATGCTCCATAAAATCTCTTCGTACAGATTTACTTGCTTGTTGAGGAATGGCCACATATAAAATCAGGTCCTGCCACACTGATGTATTAAATAAGGTAATGAGCAAAGAGACACCCTAAAGGATTGAAAGAGGTAATCCTAAGAAACTCTTGAAAAGAAGAAAGAAATATGGAGGTAAGAATATTGTAAGAAGGGATGAGAGATTGCGCCTTATATAGATGAGCCAGCTACTAGCGAATAATGAATTAGTGTAACTTAGAAGTTAAAGGTGTAACTTGCGGATGAAGATTTATCGCCTTCCTTATTGTTTTGAGCTGATGACAGCTCTCTCTTTTTTGGGTAGTATTTTCTCCTTCTTTCTTTCTCCATATTACCTTGATCTTTGTCCATTTTTTTGTTGATGTAGAATATTTTTTTTGTACTCATAGGTATCCAAACATATCTTGTTTTTTTTTGTGGTGGTGCTTTCTTCTTGGGAATAGATAGCGACATAAATCTTGAACTTGCTTGTAATAGCTTCATGGATACCAATATTTTCTTGGGTTTGTGCATGCTTGTTCTTGCATATTGTTTTAAATTTGGAGGTTTTCTTAGTGGACTTTCATCATTGAGTGCTGATCAAGGTAATCATGTAGGCAATTGTTGGATGTAGATGGACTTCCTAGCCTCTCCTGTCTTGAACTGACAAATTTTATGAGAACTAAGCATAATATCTTGTTTGTATGTTCAACCTATCCATTGGCTTGTAGATGATAGATACCAACTTGTTATAAATGATCATAAGATCATTTAACATGGTGCTTGATTGACAAACAAAACAACTTGTTTGAAGATACGACCAACATGGCATAAAAATATAGAGGAATTTTGAGCATATTGAGGGAGGGCATGATCGGCTACTTAAGCCACATTTGCAAACCAAAGGTAGGCAAAGCAATATATATCTAGATCAAGTAAGTTTTGACACAAGGATATATAGCACAATTTGTTAGGCTCATGGGTACGCTTGGGAGCAAGGTAAGGTCTAAAAATCCCTAGATCATATAGTCATCAAATTGGCCATTTCCAAGCTCATTTGTGTCCTTTTCCTTGGTGTGTGTGTGTGTGTGTGTGTGTGAGAGAGAGAGAGAGAGAGAGAGAGAGAGAGAGAGAGAGGGAATTATACACTTTATAAGACATAAAGATTCTCATTGAAAAACATTGGACTAGATTGGAAAATCTTATGATGATCCAAAAGATGCTAATCCAATCGATATTGCTCTAAGAGGTGAAGATCCAAAGTTGACATATTTTGTTATAGACTTGTCTCTAGAGGAGGAAGAAGAAGAGATTATTATCAAAACCCTAAAGTAATACAAAAATGTATTTACATTGTTTTACAAAGAACTTGAAGAGGTTTGAGCATAAGATATATTAGTACACAATTTTGGTGCAAGATGATGAAAAACCATCAAGGAAAAGGCCTTATACTTATAACAAGACCTTTTGTTGAGAAAATAAAAGAGAAATCAAGAAACTCAAACATGAAAACTTCATCTATGAGATGAACCTACAAATTATCACCGATGGTTCATGTTCCCAAGATAATTTACCTCTTTCAAATCAAAGAGCATGTTTTGAAAAGGGTAATAGATAAAGAAATGCATAGCTCTTTGGATGGATTGTTGGGGTACAATCAATTGGTTCTGCAAGCTAAAAGCCAATACATAATGGCTTTTGCATTTAAATGGGATATTTTTTCTTATAGATTGATGCCATTTGGGGTAACTAATGCTTCCACAACTTTGCAGAGATTAATGTGTCATGATTTTAAAGAATACGTTAGTATTTTCTTAGAAGCTTACGTGGATGACCTTGTGTTTATTTTTCCTCCTGGGGTAATCATTTTGATCATTTGAGAAATGTCTTTCAAAGTGCTATTTATATCAAGTTTGTTTAGATTTTAAAAAGTGTGTAAATTATTTATTTGTGGGCTAATCACTCCTCAAATGCTCTCTATATTATATGCATTCAAGAGATTATTGATAATGCCCTACTATACAGGTTGTATTACTCTATGGGTCTATACAAAAGAACCCTCACCTCTTTTTTATGTATACATAAATGGATAGACTTTGGACTATTAATAATCCTCTCTGTTTAGCTCATGTGATATGATGTATATTTAGGTTATCATGCCGAGTATTTATGGTAGGCAAAGGAAACATTGTAGGTCAATGATTTAGAAAAGATCAAAGATAACACAAAATTGGCTAGACCAACAACAAGTTGAGAAGCACAATGACTCGTGGGAGTTTGTGGATGCTATAAAGGTTTTATCTACCTTTTTGCAATAGTAGTACATCTTCTCTATGTTTTGATTAGTGACTTCAATTCGACAGATGAATGTGAAAAATCATTTCAAATATTGAAAGATGCATTGATATCGGCACAAATTTGACATAATATTTTTCATGTGCATATAAATAGATCCGATTTTGCCATTGGTTGGATTTAAGCTCAACTTGAGTAGGGCACCATCAAATTTTCAATCTATTGTTGTGGGGAATTAAATAGTGTAGAGAAGAACTATTTGAGCGTTGAGAGAGAAGGGTTAGAAATAATATGTGTTGTTAAGAGATCTTGCAATTATATGATGATATGTCAAATGCTTAGCCATTCTTTGTAGAGATGATATGAAGATGGTACAAAGATATTGTGACTCTAATGACTATAGCATTGTTTGACATGGAAATCTATCACAATAAATTTGAAAATCGTTGTACAATTGCCAAAATGAGTGCCCATACCTATATGTTTTGACCAATTTTGGGTCCACATTTGAAATGTTTACCCACTTCTAAGCGGAGTCCTCCCAAAAGATAGTGAGCCATTAAGATAGTTTAGTGCATGGGTGAAACGGACATGTCTATGCATAGCCCTAATTATTCCTCTACCATGCAATTAAAGTTCACACAATTTATAGCAATATGTGGTGCTAGTAGACGCCCTTGAGAAATTTTCTCAAGATTGTTTGACGTTAAGGATTTCTATTTGATTGTGTCTTTTTTAAAGAGAAAATTCTACAAGTGAATTGCTCTCTCCTTGATGGTAAGCTTAGGTTTTTGTAGTGTTTCAATTATCACTTCAAGATTCCATATCTTTATCGGTGTGGATGGTTCATGGTTAGGTTTAATCTTTGGTTCCTTCTTTTATGCCTTGGGAGCTTCGTTATGTTGGTCCCATGGAAGTGTTTGCTCCTCGTTTCTTTCTCCATATCATCTTGATCTTTGTACATTTGTTTTTGGATGCTCTCTAAAGTTGATGCAAAACCTTTTTTTGTACTCATAGGTATCCAAACATATCTTGATTTTTATTGTGGTGGTGCTTTCTTCTTGGGAATAGATAGCGACATAAATCTTGAACCTGCTTGTAATAGCTTCATGGATACCAATATTTTCTTGGGTTTGTGCATGCCTGTTCTTGCATATTGTTTTAGATTTGAAGGTTTTCTTAGTGGAGTTTCATCAAACTGTTTGTGCAAAGGAATATCACTTTAACAAAAAGGTATTCCACAAGACTATTTTGAAATTTTGGCCATTATGAGGTTAACTCTCAATCTGGTATTGCATCGTACATCTATATATCCATGGGGTTGCGATGATTCTTTTTTTTTTGAAGCTGCAGATCTAGAACTACATAATTTGATGCTGACATATATTCCATCGACTCTGATATATATATATATATATATATATATATATATATATATATATATATATATATATATATAAAAGAGGGAATTGTTGGCAGTCCAAAATTTAATATGCAATGTTCTCATCATTTTTATGTGTATCTTGACAAAGGTAGAATAGTATATTATTGTTATATGAGTTGCTATTACACTAAAACTCTACCGTCCATGTCTCCGTGTATATCTTGTTTAGGATAAATTTGAAACATATTTGCAACATATAGATGTACTTGTTGCATGATATTTATTTGGGATTCTTTCTCTACCTACTCTAGAACTTATTGTTTCCTTAGATTTCATTTTCTAGATATATAGAGTTTGCTCAATATGTCATTGGTAAGAGCTAAGTGATATTTTCTTCACCTACAACCACTAAACCAATTGGCTGTAACATGTCCATCCAAAGAGGATAGACCGATAGCTTTGCTTGGTGAGATATCCATTATAACAAATGGTTCATTTCCATTTTTGAAGTTTGGGATATGTTATTTTAGGAAGTACACTAGCAGTGGGCTCCCCTTGTTGAACACTCTAGTAATAAATAAGGTTTAGAGTCAAAGAGCTATTTGTTTTCATTTGTATGCATAGATATTTGCAATGGCTATTGAATTTTTCTCATCTAGATATTCTAGCTCTTTCCATTTTTTTGATAATTCATGTCCCGTCAATTCTAGCTCATTCTCACTCAATTATAGACAACAAAAATGCAATTGTCATCATGAGATTGAGTTTGTAGACTCAATTGAATTGAGTGGTGTTCAAGGTAATATTGTAGGCAGCTACTGGATGCAGATGGATTTCCTAGCCTCTCCTTTCTTGAATTGACTATTTTCAGTCTATCCTAGCCTATCCAATTTTCAATCTATTGTTGTGGGCAATTAAATAGTGTAGAGTAGAACTGTTTGAGTATTGAGAGAGAAGTGTTAAAAAATAATATGTATTATTTTGGTTTTATTTGATGATATGTCAAATGCTTAACTATTATTTGTAGAAATAATATGAAGATGGTACAAAGATATTGTGACTCTAATGACTATAGCATTGTTTGACATGGAAATCTTATCACAATAACTTTTGAAATCATTGTACAATTACCAAAATCAGTGTCCATACCTATATGTTTTGAACAATTTTGGGTCCACATTTGAAATGTCTAGCCCCTTCTAAGCGGAGTCCTCCCAAAAGATAGTGAGCTATTAAGATAGTTTAGTGCATGGGTGAAAAGAACGTGTCTATGCATAGCCCTAATTATTCCTCTAACATGCAATTAAAGTTAACACAATTTATAGCAATATGTGGTGCTAGAAGACACTCTCCTTGATGAAAAGCTTAGGTTTTTGTAGTGTTTCAATTATCACTTAAGATTCCATGTCTTTATTGATGTGGATGGTTTACGGTTAGGTTTAAGCTTTGGTCCCCTTTTTTATACCTTGGGAGCTTTGTTATGTTGATCTCTGAAGTTGATGCAAAATCGTTTTTTTGTACTCATAGGTATCCAAACATATGTTGAGTTTTCTTCATGGGAATAGATAGCGACCTAAATCTTGAACTTTCTTGTAGTAGCTTCATGGATACCAATATTTTCTTGGGTTTGTGCATGCTTGTTCTTGCAGCTTGTTTTAGATTTTTAGGTTTTCTTAGTGGAGTTTCATTAAACTGTTTGTGGAAAGGAATATCACTTTAACGGAAAGGTATTGCATCAAAGTCTTTTGAAATTTTGGCCCTTATGAGGTTAACTCTTAAGGTGGTATTGCATCGTACATCTATATATCCATGCGATTGGGATTTTTTATTTTTATTTTTGAAGCTGGGGATTTAGAACTACATAGAATTGATGCTAATAGCTATTCCATCCACTGTGATATATATATATATATATATATATATATACACGAATACGAGATTTATCCAATGTTTCTAAGAGAAAATAGTTGGCAGTCCAAAATTTAATATCCAAGGTTCTCATCATTTTTGTGTGTATCTTGACAAAGGTAGAATAGTATATTATAGTTATATGAGCTACTAGTACATTAAAACTCTGACATCCATGCCTCCATGTATATCTTGTTTAGGAAAAATATGATACATATTTGCAGTAGTTAGATGTGCTTGTTGCTGCATGATCTTTATTTGAGCTTCATTCTATGCCTACTCTACAACTTATTGTTTCCTTAGATTTCATTTTCTAGATATATAGACTTTTCTCAATATGTCATTGGTGAGAGCTAAGTGATATTTCCTTCACCAGCAACCACTAAACCAATTGTTCATAACATCTCCATCCAAAGTGGATGGACCAACAGCTTTGCTTGGTCAGATATCCGTTATAACAAATGGTTCATTTCCATTTTTGAAGTTTGGGATATGTTATTTTAAGAAGTACACTAGCACCACCCCTTGTTGAACACTCTAGTAATAAATAAAGTTTAGAGTCAAAGAGCTATTTGTTTTCATTTCTATGCATAGATATTTGCAATGGCTATTGGATTTTTCTCATCTAGGTATTCTAGATCTTTTTTTATATATAATTCATGTCCCGTCAATTCTAGCTCCTTTATCACTCAATGTAGACAGCAAAAATGCAATTGTGAATATGAGATCAAGTCCATAATTGAATTGAATTAAATGGTGTTTAAGGTAATCTTGTAGGCAACTGCTGGATGCAGCTGGATTTCCTAGTCTCTCTTTTCTTGAAGTGACTAATTTTATGAGAACTAAGCTTAATATCTTGTTTGTATGTTCAGCCTATCCATTGGCTTGTAGGTGATGGATACCAACTTGTTATGAATGATCATAAGCTCATTTAATAGGGTGCTTGATTGACAAACAAAACAATTTGTTTAGAAATATAACCAACATGGCATAAAAATCTGGAGGAATTTTAATCATATTGAGGGAGGGATGATTGGCTACTTACGTCACATTTGCAAACCAAAGGTAGGTAGAGCTATACATATTTAGATCAAGTAATTTTTTACCCAAGTATATATAGCACAATTTTTTAGGACTCATGGGTATGCTTGGGCAAGGTAAGGTCTAAAAACCCCTAACTCATATAGTCATCAAATTGGCCATTTCCAAGCTCATTTGCTTCATTTGCCTTGGTGTGTGTGCGCCCGCGTGCAAGAGAGAGAGAGAGAGAGAGAGAGAGAGAGAGAGAGAGAGAGAGAGAGAGAGAGAGAGAGAGAGAGAGAGAGAGAGAGAGAGAGAGAGAGAGAGAGAGAGAGAGCTCCATTGCAATCGCACTTCTCAAATTTTGCACATACATCTCTAGTCCTCTGACTTTGAGCATACATAAAGGATAAGATTCTAGTACTTTAAAGAGAAATTTTATTCTTGTTTGTGGACTATCAAGGTTTGGGAGGGTAAATAACAAAACAAACAAAAAACTTACAAAATCTAAGTAGAAAATTAGACATAGGAGACAAATATTTTAATCAAATCATACCAAAATTTAACTATAGGTTTATGGCATAGTTTAGGACAAATTTGGGATAGCATAAGTCATTTTTGCAGTAGTGCAATAATGGCCATGGCAAATATCTAGATGCTTGATTGGTTAGAACAAATCCAAGGCATATAATCTAATGCTAGTATGTGTTTGGATAACCAATGTGGGATCAAAATGGCCACCATATTATCAAAATTGAGGGATGGCCTACAAAGCATCATTTGCACTAAAGCGAAAAAAAATGGACCAAACTAAACAAAATTTGATACAAGTTGTAGAGGCCTTAGGGAAGCAATATGTAGTGAAAAGCTAAAATTAAAAACCTATAGGGATCATATATCAACATGCGTTGGTAAAAAGGCACACTACATAGCTAGAGTGTTCAATCATGACCAAATAAAAGTCAAGAAATCTGATGAGTATGGAAGCCTGTGTGCACCAAATGGAATTTGGACCCCTCGGCAAGTCACTTACAACTTTATAGTTGGTGGGAACTAGATAATCAACTCAAAAGAGGCAAACTGGACATTTGGCGGGCGGCTCCAGATAGTTTTGCCAAATTCATCCCAAGAGGGGCGCCCAAATTGAGACAGGAGGCTGATTTATCATTCATTGTAAATTATTGAGTGTGTGTAAGTAGTGGGTGAAGGTTCACAGCTTTAATGGAAAGTGTCACGAGGACGTGGCAACTGCTAACCTTAATTGTTGGTTTCCTTCCGATGATTTTCGTTTAATTTTTGAGACCCTCTTTTTGAAGTTGCAAATGGCCGGACATTGTATGGCCAGTATGAAATGGTAGTTTCACCCGTAGACGGAAAGTTGGCCGGCACTGGAATTTCAGTAGTAAAAGGGTGTCTAGGCTCAGTTCAAAGTCATCCAGGTCCCCTCGCCGCACTTGATAAGTTGGTGGATACTAGGAAATTGACTACATAGAGGCACAGTGACAACGTGGGGTCACCCAGAGAAAATCACATGAGAACTAGGCTACATTGCATTTTTGGACGTGGTCCCAGTTGTGAAAGATGGTCAGATGACCAATGAGGGTCTAATGGAAGCATCTCCTAAAATTTAGGGAACTGCTATTTTGGGCCACGAAATTTGTTCGCATTATTAGCTTCAAAATGACAAGGGGAACATTTTATTACTCTACTGCTAAGTCAACTGAGCAACTAGTTGAGATATTTTTAGACCAGAAGGTACAAAACGAGAAAACCATGCATGAGTGCCACTTGACGCATGTTTGGGCATTTTCCACCTTGAGAGAGAGGGAAACGTTGAAATCAACATGGGGGCTGCATTTTTCATCCGCATGGTGGATTGTTGCAGGTACCAAAGCTATTGTGTGCAAGCTTTCCCTCTCATGTACACTGTAGTGCAAGAAGTGATGTCTTGCACACTCTACATTGCTCTCTCTCTCCCCCATCCATGCAGTTATGTGATGCCCCACAAGAGGGCTCTTCATTTGACCTATGTACAGTTGTGTGGTCTTATGCTTTTGTGCCGAGGCAAGAGCCTCTTTGAGCAGGAATAGGAGTAGCTAACTGCTACTCCAAATGCAGGCACCCGTGAGGGTGAGAACCTCACCTTACAGGTGCATTTCCACCACTGGTTATGCACTGTTTTTGGACTGTTTTGCGGCCGTATGGATGCTGGAAGCATTGGGAGTAGTGCCCCACTGTTAGAGGACAATTCCGGGACTGTTTAGGGCTGAAAACAGGGTAAAAACCAGTAAATACAGCGAACTGTAATTGCTGTTTTTGGGCTGAAAACAGAGGGTTTATATCTTTCCAAGCAAGTTCCAAAATGGGGATTTGTTCAGGGCGAGTTTTGGGGCCGGTATGCTGCCGAAATTTTGCCAGAACAAGTGTGATCTAGTTGGATACAGGTGAAGATCCCCAAGGCTCTAGTTTTGTAACTTTACCCTCTAAAGGAATAAAGAAATACCGAAAGGGGTGCAAGTTTTTGGGGCCTACACGTTGTTGGCGTTTGCTCGGAGCATTCTAGCTTCCGAGTCGTGTGTGCTTTGAAGTGTTAATTCCCGTTACAGGTTTTTATTTGCAAAGTTTCTCTGTGTATTAAAGTAAAGTTTCGGGTGAAAGCCTATTACCTAAGTCTACCGCCCTATAGCCCAGTTTCATGGTTCCCTTGCGCCACACGCGTCACACTGGACCACAAATGACTTCCTGAGGTCTGGTAAAACAATCACGGGATCTGAAGTCAACTTTTCCTAGAGACTAAAAGCTGAAATCTCTTTTTGGGTCCATCTGAAAGTGACCTCTTTCTTTTGCAAAGCGTGAAGAGGTGATGCTATCTCTGCAAAAGTCCTGATAAACCTATTATAGTATTAACACAACCCCAAGAAGCTTCAGACATCATGCACAGTCTTTAAGTTTGGCCATGTCTTAATAGCTTCAACCTTTGCGGGATCCATTCGGACACCATCTTTTGATACTATGTGGCCATGAAAGGGGATCTCTTCCAGGAAGAATTCACTTTTCTTAGGATTGACAAGTAACATGTGACTGCGCAGCTCTTCGAACACAATGGTCAAGTGACACCTATGCTCCTCTTCATTCTTCGAGTAGACTATCATGTCATCAAAAAATGTGCCAACAAACTTCTGATGCGAGCGGAAAATCCGGTCCATCATTCTATTGAATGTGGCAGGAGCATTTGTGAGACCAAATGGCATCACTAAGAACTCATAAAGACCGAATGTCGTTCTAAAACGCAGTCTTGTGCACATCCTTTGGCCTTATACGAATTTGATGGTACCCACTCTTAAGGTCTATCCTGCTGAAAATTGCAGCACCCTCTAAACGGTCAAGAATATCATCAATCCTTGGGATAGGAAACCTGTTCTTGATGGTATTCTTGTTCAGCGCACGGTAATCAATACACATGCGCCTCAAGCCATTCTTCTTCTACACTAAAAGCACTGGGAACAGAAAGGTGAAGAACTAGGCTCAATCCCTTCTCTAAAAGCTCCTCTACCTGGCCCATAATCTCTTTTTGTTGCGCCGCACTAACCCTTTAGGGAGGTCTGTTAGGTGGGCTACACCCTAGCACCAAATCTATCGCATGGTCCTCACGCCTCTCCGACGGCAATTGCGATGGTAATGAATCAGAAAAACAGTCATTAAACTCCCGCAAAAATGCTGGCCTTTCTTTATCTAGCACAGATAAATTTGACTAACAATTATCTGAAACATCATGTGCAAAGATCAAGTACACAAAAAGATGATTTTTAATTACAGAAGTGATAGCTAGAGCAGATACAATAGGGACAGACTCCCCTTTAAACTTTACATCCAAAACATGGGATTTGCCCCTATATTTAAGAGTGATCGTCTTGTCTCGCAGACATCTAGCACGCCATGTGTTCGAAACATCCACGAAATTCCCAGTAGCGCATCGCACCCTTCCAACGGCATGATATAAATCCTTCTGTGTCCACATACGACTGAATATACAGACGAAGCTTTCCAATGATAGGAGTAACACACTCTAAGTGGCCAGGACATGCCAACCCTGCCTCTGCCGTGTACCCCGTCTCTTCAGCTCTGACGCCCAGCTTCATAGCTAACTCTAATGAGATAAAGTTTGCTTTGGCACCTGGATCAAAGAAGATGAGTGCCGTCTGATCTCTGACTTTACCCCATGCTCTGCATACCTCACTGGCATCTGTACTTGGCCTGTTGAAACCGGCCCGTGGTGGGGCGGTAGGCGTTGGCTTTCACCCGAAATTCTTTACTTTAGATACACACACAGAGCAATTTGCAAAGAGAACCTGCGACGGGAATTAACACTTAATCACACACACGGCTCGGAAGCTAGAATGCTCCGAGCAGACACCGACAACCTGTAGGCCCCAAAATTGGCGCCCCTTTCGGTATTTCTTTATTCTTTGAGAGGGTAAATTACAAAGTAAGGTCCTGAGAATCCTTTACATGTATCACACTAGATGCCACTTGATTTGGCCAAATTTCGGCAGCATAACAACCCCAAAACTTGCACGAAACCGATTCCCCTGCTGGAACTCACTTCCACTAGCATAAACCCTCTTATTCTTGCCCAAAAACAGTAAATTCAGCACGCTGTATTTACTGGTTTTTGCCATGTTTTCAGCCCCAAACAGTCCCCTAACTATCCTCTGCCAGTGGGGCACTATTCCCAATGGTTCTGGCATCCATATGGCTGAAAAACAGTCAATTTACAGCACAGACACAGCGCTGAAAATGCACCTGTACGGTGAGGTTATGACCCTCACCGGTGCCTGCTTTGGAGCAGCAGCTAGCTACCCCTGTTCCTGCTCAAGGAGGCTCTTGCCTCAGCACAAAAGCTTGAACTCACACAACTGTACATCAGTCAAATGAATAGCCCTCTTGTGGGGCATCACATAACTGCACGTAGGGGAGAGAGAGAGCAGTGTGTAGTGTGCACGGCATCACTCCTAGCACCACACTGTACATGAGAGGGAAAGGAAGCACTCCATAGCTCTTAACCTGTGACAGGTTCTCAATGAAGCATCCTCCCAGCATAAATCGAGCGCCCCCTCTGCTGCCCTTGACCTGTAATGCATCTATGAACAAATAGATGCAAAAAGGGGAAGATTTCCATGGCTTCCAAAACCTGCGTATCGCTGAAAACGCAGAAAAACAGCCTTGTAAACACGCATCTGATGCCTTCCAATGCTGAAAATGAGCTCCTTGGACCTAGGCAAAGTCATGGGAAGCTCAAAAATGGAGAGAAATGGCTGAAAATCAGCGTTAACAGCCTCCAAATGTCACCAGCGTCGTGTGACTACTATCTATCCTTTTTGTTGATTTCTTTCTTATTATCTATTTAGTTTCACTTTTTGGAAACACCCCTCGGGAAATCTAACTGCCCTGCATTGCATAGCTAGTGTGGAACTGTCCAGAGGGAGTCCAGGCCTGAGGGCAAGAGAGCACTAAGGTTGGACAAGGACTATTGTTAGCCAAGTGGGGTCATTGACTAGCCAAAGTGGAATCCTTTGCTACAGAGGCTACATTTCAGTTCTGGATGTGGCCGCAGTGTACAAAGAGGGTCGGATGACCTAGAAAGATACAATGGCAGCATCTCCTAAATTTTAGGGAACTGCTATTTTGGGACCTGAAAATGTGTTGACGTCATTATCTCCGGAATGACAAGGGGAACATTTTCTTACTCTGCCGTGAAGTCAATTGGGCAACCGATTGGGATATTTTTAGACGGCAACCCCGAAACGGGAAAATGCTTGTAAATGTGCCAAGTGGCACCTTCTGGTGCACTTGCCTCATGCAACAAGAAGTGGCGCTGAATTTGAAGAGGAGAGAGCCTCATTTTCAGTTTTTGTCACAGGTTAAGAGCTATGGAGTGCTTGCTTTCCCTCTTATGCACAGTGCGGTGCCAGGAGTGATGCCCTGCACGCTACGCACTGCCCTCTCTCTCCCCTTTGGCAGTATGTTATACCCCTCTAGTGGGCTTTTCATTTGACCAATGTACAGTTGTGTGGGTTCATGCGCGATTGCCGAGGGAAGAGCCTCTTGCACAGATACTGGATTAGCTAGCGGCTAATCCCCCCGCAGGTACAGGTGAATTCGGAGAGGTTTCACGCCAGAAATCTCGTCCGATTCAAAGGGCAAGTAGCCCTACAGGTGCGGGAGCTCGAGGACTTGCTACGGATGCGACCGGCACGCGAAACGGAGCCCAAAACAGTAAATTACAGCCTGCTGTGTATTTTTGCAGGTTTAGGGTTTTGGCCCTAAACGGACCCTAATACCCCCAGGAGGTTCGAGGACGCAAGGGGACCGCTGTACAGGTGATCTGGCACATTTTCAGGGCTGAAAACAGAGAATTCAGCGTGCTGCAGATTCTCGCCAGGTTTTGCAAAGTGCCCGTATGCGTCAGGAAAGTCGGCCAATGCGTGGGAATACTGACTGTGAAGGGTTCTAGTACAGTTATGCTGCCGAAATTGGGCTGGAACAGTGGAAATTCAGCCGAGTTTGTGCGGGGCAGCTTGTAGGGAACCACAACGTTTATTCCCTCTTTTGAACAATAAAGAAATACCGAAAGGGGCGCCTAAGTTAGGGGCCAATCTGGTGTCCGTCTACTCATACAGGTGCAATCTAGCAGCCTGTATCCCTCTCCCCTTTGTTGTGTCTTGAAAGTATAGGTAAAATAGACGACTAATAATGGGTGAAAGCTAAATCAAGGTTTGAAGTAAAGTCTACCGCCCTTTTTGGATTGAACAAGCCGGTTACACCAAAATTGCTCCAGAAAGTCAGTTACGAGTTCTCTTCTCCCAAACTTGGTAAATTTACCAAAAAGGGCCACTTGGCACTCATGCATGCAATTTCCCCGCATTGGGTTTCCTGCTTAAAAATCTCTCAACTGGTGCATCAGTTGACTTTGCAGCAGAGTACTAAAATGTTCCCTTGGTCATACCGAAGGTAATGACGCGAACACATTTCACGGCCCAAAATAGCAGTTCCCTAATTTTTAGGAGATGCTTCCGTCGGGCTCCCGCTGGTCTTCTGACCATCTATCCTCATTGGGACCGCATCCAAAAGTGCAATATGACCCAACTGTCGGATACTTTCTGTTAGTGATCCCACCTTGACTTTATGCCTTTATTGAGTTCACTTCCTAGTATCCACCAACTTGCTAAGTGCGACGGGGGGACCTACATGATCTTGCTCTGAGCCTAGACATCCTCTTACTTTACGAATTCCAGTGCCGACCAACTTCCCGTCTGCGGGTGAAACTACCGTTCACATTGGCCATACAATGTCCGACCATTTGCAACTTCAAACAGAGGGTCTTGAAAATTAAACAAAAATCATTGGAAAGAAACCAACAACTAAGGTTAGCAGTTGCCACGTCCTCGTGACACCTGTCACCCACCATATCTGGCACCAAACCTGCCGTGGGCTTACGCTTCTTTCCTTTCTTATCTTCTTTATCATCCGAATCAGTTGGCCTTTTCCTTTGTGGACAATCTATAGCAAAGCGACCAAGCTGCTCGCATACGAGCATTTATTCTCAGCCATCAAGACCACCTTTTCCTCTAGCGACTTACGCACAAAAGGCTTTCTTTTCTGTTTCTTTGCCTGCGCTCCAGGAGTCTCGGCTGAGTCCTTGTCCTTGTTAACCTTTTCAGACCCCTGTGATGCTTCAGGAGTAGTTTTCGCAAAGGGCTTCTTTGCATAATTTTTCTTTTGCTGCCCCCCTTTCTCATTGCTCAGAAACCCACTGTCCTCTCCCTTCAACAAGGCAAGACAAGTGTTGGCAACTTCCATAAGTTGAGTGAGGGTAGCCACTCTGTTCTTTGTATAGTAATCTCGAAGCTCTTTAGGCACCCCACAACAATACTTCTCTATCTGCTCTGTCAATGGCATGAACCTATAGGAGGTTACTAAGAGCAATGATTTACAAAACCTCTGATTGTACTCCTGTAGGCTCTTGCAAGTAGCCGCAGTGAGTTGGTGCCAATCCGTCATGATGTCGGCTTCAAATTCATTTGAAGCCACACAGATGCAAAC
This sequence comes from Adiantum capillus-veneris, assembly GCF_014529385.1. NCBI lineage: Eukaryota > Viridiplantae > Streptophyta > Polypodiopsida > Polypodiales > Pteridaceae > Adiantum > Adiantum capillus-veneris. The sequence goes on from NC_140934.1 coordinate 15,592,945, forward strand.
ATTTGCTTGAAGTATAACCATGTGGCGGGTGCCCGTCCTTGCATCAAGAGGGTCGGGTAGTAGCTTATGATAGCAGAATCTTGCAAGGGCCACAAAAGACTATGCAAATCGAAGAGAAACAGTTATTGGCCGTCATTCATGCACTCACTAGCTGGAAGCACTACCTGTTAGGTGCTGATTTTGATGTCCACACGGATCATTAGACCTTGCGATACTCCTTGACACAATCAAAGCTATCCGAAAAGCATATGTTACCGTGCTCGGAGAAGAAGAGAGATTTGTAGTTTGGGGCAATGTGTGAGGTGTAATGGCTAAAGAGAGAACCCATTTCTCCCAAGCCGTGATACATTGGCGTTGTAAGAAGGCCTCATTAACTTGGGAGTCGATCGATGCATCCTTGACCAAGTAACATGCATCCCATCTTCCAAACCATTCCTTGATGTCAAGCATCCACCTCGAACTTAGTATTTTGCTCTTGCATGTCTTTTGGACCTTTTGACTTGCTTCATATGCGATTCTAGGAAGTCGATACAAAGGGCTATGTTGTTTCTTAACCATGTACTCCACAACCCTTTGCATGCCCAAGACCTCAATGGGAAGCGATCCGAACTCAAGAAGTAAGAGCATGTAGGGTGTTTGTGTCTTGACTTGGAGAAACTTGGTGAGAAAACGCTTTAGGACACTTTCAAAATCTTTCCAAGTAGACTTCCCGATGCTACCACCCCACACCTCCACTCCATAAAGAAGCACCGGTGTCACCAATGTGTCAAAGAGGTACTTTTTGAGATCCCAACACTTGATCTCTCCAGCATTGCACATGTTCTCAAATGCATAATAAGCCCTCTTTCTGGCTTCCAAGAGACGCATTGCGCAATCCTTCCATCTATTATTGGATGGAACCTCAAGGCCAAGGTACTTGAAGCTATCTACCACTTCAAGTTGCTCATTCTTGTATACAATGCATGCATTTTCATCATTGAGGGTATGAGAGAGCTCCATTGCAATCGCACTTCTCAAAATTTTCACATACACCTTGAGTCCTCTGACTTTGAGCTTACATAAGGGATAAGTTTCTAGTACTTTAAAGAGAAATTTTATTCTTGTTTGTGGACTATCAAGGTTTGGGAGGGTAAATAACAAAACAAGAAAAAAAATAAAGAATCTAAGTAGAAAATTAGACATGGGAGACAAATATGTGGATCAGATCATACCAAAATTCAACTATAGGTTTATGGCATAGTTTAGAATAAATTTGGGATATCATGAGTAGTGCAATGATTGTCACCATGGAAAATATCCAAATGCTTGATTGGTTAGAAAAAATTCAAGGCATATGGTCTAATGCTGGTAATTGTTTGGATAACCAATGTGTGATCAAAATGGCCACCATATTATCAAAATCAAGGGATGGCCTACAAAGCACCATTTTTGCACTAGAGGAAAACAAGAAGGACCAAACCAAACTAAAATTGATACAAGTTCTAGAGGCCATACGGAAGCAGCAATATGCAGTGAAAAGTTGGAATTAAAAACCTATAGGGATCATAGATCAACATGCACTAGTAAAAAGGTGCACTACATAGCTAGAGTGTTCAATCATGACCAAATATAATGTAAAGGTCAACAAAGTATGGTGTAATTGTTATACCTAGCAAGCCATAAAGATTTCCATGGACAAGATTAACATCAAAAAATCATCCCAGGGTAAAAAACTGCGAGTCAGAGACCTTCAAGCTAAACAAATACCTTATAGAAGCTCCATAGCTCCAAATTCATTTGAAAGGTACCAATGAAATTTAAATAATACCAGGAATCAAGCCAAAGCAAGAGAAGTAAAAAATGATCGAGTAAACCCGTCTCGTGATATTGGTCCAACCCATCAAAATGACAATTTCTCAACCAAGTAGACCCGTATCGTGATATTGGTCCAAACCATCAAAATGACAATTTCTCAACACTAGTAGATTATAGAAGATGGATGAAATTTGTTGATGCCATTTGTGCTTACTTTGGAACTTGCTTTCAGTGATTTGGATATCACTTGAGATCAACATTTGATATTAGCATGTTTTGATTGTAGCAAAGATGGGGAGCCCCAATACATTTGGCACCTTTATTATGAACAAGGTATACTAAAATAGAGAAAACCATGTACTTAGATTCATTATTGAGAGCTTATTTTAAAGCAGTCTAGAGTAGTCACCTTTATTTTTCTTTTAACATATAGCTGGTGATTGGTTTTAATGTCAATGTTTAGGAATTTGAGAATGCTAGGGCACTTGCTAGAGACTTTTTACTATGCTTAAATTAGGTTCATGCTAATGGGATATGATCCGGGACCCTTGGGTGAATTGGGAAGATATTCATTAAGATGTTGATTAATATGTGTTTTGTTACTTTTCACATTGTTTACACTTTTCAGCTTTCATAAAGGTAAGTAGGATACATCACTAAAGATATGGAAAACCCCAAATCCATTCAAAATAAGTCTTGATAAATTTCATGGTAATCAACTCTTGCAATTTGTGAGTTTTTTCTTAAAGTTTTTGACGAAGAAAACTCTTCTTTAAGATTTAGGAGGGGATTGTTGGGACAAGGGTAGGACCATGGGGGACAAGGCGCTTGGGCAAGGTAAACTAGGCATACAATGGTTGGGGGTCTCTTAAAGATAAGGATGGATGGAGAAGCACGTGCACAATTTCTTGGTCTTTTCATTTGGGATTCCATTAGAGAAGCAAATGATGGTAGTCAAACTTTAGAGTTTACAGCATTTGAAGAGCTATGTTCAAAACATCCACCCATGGAAGTTGATATGCAATTCTTATATGAGAACTCATGTTGGAATTAGGGTTGCAGGAAAACACAACTTGGAGAAGACGATGGAATCTCAAGGCACACAACAAAGAGTGTATTACTTAGTGTGCAATGGAAAGATAGATAGCCCTAGAATGATGGGCATGGAGAAAGATCCTTAGTTTGCAAGATGACCAAAGGTTTTTTCCAATGTTTCTAAGAGGGAATTGTTGGCATTCCAAAATATTAATATGCAATGTTCTCATCATTTTTGTGTGTATTTTGCAACTGCAGTTAGATTTCCTATTCTCTTCTTTCTTGAGTTGACTAATTTTATAAGAACTAAAGCTTACTATCTTGTTTCTTTGTTCAGCCTATCCGTTGGCTTGTAGGTGATAGGTACCAACTTGCTATGAATAAGCATAAGCTCATCTAACAGGGTGCTTGATTGACAAACAAAACAATTTGTTTGAAGATAAAACCAACGTGACATAAAAATTAAGGGGAATTTTGAGCACAATGAGGGAGGGCATGATCAACTACTTGAGCCACATTTGCAAACCAAAGGTAGGAACAACTCTACATATTTAGATCAAACAATTTTTGAACCAAGGATATATACCACAATTTGTTAGGACTCATGGGTATGCTTAGGAAAGATAAGGTCTAAAAACCCCTACCTAGTTCATATAGTCATCAAATTGACCATTTCCACTCTCATTTGTGGAATTTGCCTTGGAGAGAGAGAGAGAGAGAGAGAGAGAGAGAGAGAGAGAGAGAGAGAGAGAGAGAGAGAGAGAGAGAGAGAGAGAGAGAGCTCCATTGCAATCGCACTTCTCAAAAATTTCAAATACACCTTGAGTCCTTTGAACTTGAGCATATATAAGGGATAAGTTTCTAGTACTTTAAAGAGAAATTTTATTCTTGTTTGTGGAGTATCAAGGTTTGGGAAGGTAAATAACAAAACAAGCAAAAAATTAGAGAATCTAATTAGAAAATAAGACATAGGAGACAAATATATGGATCAAATCATACCAACATTCAATTATAGGAAATTTGGGATATCATGTGTCATTTTTGCAGTAGTGCAATGATGGCCAACATGGCAAATATGATATAATGCTAGTAATTGTTTGGCTAACCAATGTGGGATGAAAACGGCCACCATATTATCAAAATCAAGGCATGGCATACAAAGCATCATTCTGCACGAAAGCAAAAAAAAAAAAAAGGACCACACCAAACCAAATTTGATTCAAGTTCTAGAGGCCATAGAGAAGCAGCAATATGTAGTGAAAAGTTGGAATTAAAACCCTATAGGGATCAACATGCACTGGTCAAAAGGCGCACTACATAGCTAGAGTGTTCAATCATGACCAAATATAAAGTCAACAAATACTGGTATAATTGTTATACCTAGCAAGCCATAAAGATTTCCACGGACAAGATTAGCATCAAAAACTCATCCAAGGGTCCAAAAATGCGAGTCAGAGACCTTCAAGCTAAACAAACACCTTATAGAAGCTCCATAGCTCCAAATTCATTAGAAAGGGTACCAATGAAATCTAAATACTACAAGGAATCAAGCCAAAGCAAGAGAAGTAAAAAGTGACCTAGTAGACCCGTATCGTGATATTGGTCAAACCCATCAAAATGACAATTTCTCAATATTAGTAGATTCTAGAAGATGGATGGAATTTGTTGATGCCATTTGTGCTCAAAATAGACATATAAAAGATTTATAGGGCCACATACTGGTATATAAAAGACTACAAGACAAAATTTTGATACTAAGAGGTGATTTCTCACTTCAAAATTTGTTTTTTGTATGTATGTGTTTTATAAGCATAGAAAAATGTGGTGTAAGTTTCTATGAGAATTAATATCAAATTCCAATATCATTGTATTGCACTTATGTATCAACAACTGAGAAAGTTATCACCAACAGGCTTCGTAGTGTATACACAATGTTTATCCATTTCCATCAAGTTTGAACCATAAAATCTCATCAAAACACAAGGAGATGAAAACTTCAGACTCCCACAATAAAAATCCAAAGATCCAAGAGCTCAACACTATGAAGATAAAGTGTATCCATTGCCAAATTTGACTTTCTAGATCTAGGGAAACTATCCAATAGTGCTTTCTTATATGGCATCCACTTGATAAATTTAAAGTCCTAGGGTGATTCTAAATGGTCTTGTCTATCATTATGGAAAGTGTGATTGCAATCAATCACCATTTACAAAGTGAAACGCACGAGTTAGACTAGCAATTGTGAACTTACACCTCGAGTCCTCTGACTTTGAGCATACATAACGGATAAGTTTCTAGTAATTTAAAAAGAAATTTTATTCTTGTTTGTGGACTATTAAGGTTAAGGATGGTAAATAACAAAACAAGCAAAAAAGTACAAAATTTAAGTAGAAAATTAGACATAGGAGACAAATAAGTGACTCAAATCATACCAAAATTCAACTATAGGTTTATGGCATAGTTTAGGACAAATTTGGGATATCATAAGTCATTTTTGCAATAGTTCAATGATGGCCACCATGGACAATATCTGGATGCTTGATTGGCTAGAACAAATTCAAGGCATATGATCTAATGCTGGTATGTCTTTGGACAACCAATGTGGGATCAAAATAGCCACCATATTATCAAAATCAAGGGATGGCCTAAAAAGCATCATTTTGCACTAAAGCAAAAAGAAAAAGGGCCAAACCAAACCAAATTTGATACAAGTTCTAGAGGCCACAGGGAAGCAGCAATATGTAGTGAAAAGTTGGAATTAAAAACCTACAGGGATCATAGATCAACATGCACTCGTAAAAAGGCCCACTACATATCTAGAGTGTTCAACCATGACCAAATATAATGTAAAAGTCAAGAATTTTGGGCGTAATAGTTATACCTAGCAAGCCATAAAGATTTCCATGGACAAGATTAGTATCAAAAAATTATCCCAGGGTCCAAAATGTGAGTCAGAGACCTTCAAGCTAAACAAACACCTTATGGAAGCTCCATAGCTCCAAATTCATTAGAAAGCGTACTAATGAAATATAAATACAAAGTGTCCCAAATGTACCTATAACACTTGTGCTTGCTGTAATTAACAGAAAAAACCTGTTTTTGAAGAGATACAATAGGCACCATATTTTCAGCCAAGGAAGGCTTTATGGCTGGCTGGTCATTATGAAATTTGACCCTCTTTTTATCATGGTCTACATGTGTAGCATTTTGGAGCAATTTAGCTTCATTAAATACTGCATCTCGGCTGCGTACAACTTTCATGTAATCAGGAAGCCATACTCTGTAACCCATCTCACCCTCATCTCCATAACCCATGAAGATGCCTCTAATGGATTTCATGTCTAGCTTAGTCCTCTGATCTACAGGCACATGTACAAATGCCTCGCAGCCAAAAACACGCAAATGGTCATATGAAGCAGGTTTGCCAGACCAAACCTCTTCGGGGATGCCATTGTCCAAAGCACGATTTGGAGAACGGTTGCATACATGAACTGCAGTTTTCAAAGCCTCTCTCCAAAATTCTTGCGGAAGATTAGTTGTGGACAACATGCAACGTATCCTCTCATAAATTGTGCGGTTATATCTCTCAGCCACGCCATTAGATGATGGATTATAAGGGGCTGTTAACTCTCTTTTAATACCATGCATCTCACAAAAACCATTAAATTCACGTGATACATACTCTCCCCCATTATCTGTTCTTATGGCCTTTAACTTGAGACCCTTTTGTGTGGTCACAAAAGCATGAAATCTTTTAAAAGCGTCAAAAACATCACTCTTGTTTTTAAGTACATACACCCAAGTCTTTCTACTGAAATCATCAATGAAAGATACAAAATAGCGTGCACCACCATGTGAGCTCACAGACATAGTGCAAACATATGAATGTACTAAATCAAGAGCATGCAACTTTTTAGAGACACGAGACGAATAAGAGAACTTCACTTGTTTACCATAGATACAATCTTTACAAAATTCAAGGCAAGGACCTTTTACATCAAATCTCCCAAGAGAGGAGAGAACCTGTAGTCCTTTCTCACTCATATGGCCAAGTCTCTTATGCCAAAGTTCCATTGGACAATGAACTTCAGCCATAGCAACAAACTTGAGGCCTTGCAATGCAAATAGTATAAAGTTCCCCTTTTGCTGCCCTTCACAATCAACATAGAACCCTTTTGTATTTTCCAAGAGCCACCACCAAAAGTAGTGAAGTAGCCCTTTACATCCAGCTGCCCAACTGATAGCAGACTCTTCTTAATGCCAGGCACATACCTAACATCGTGCAAAACAAGTTCTTGACCATTTTCCAAAGCCAAGTGAATGGTGCCAACACCCTCAATGTCACATGCATAGTTATTACCCAAGTAAACTTTACCCAGGTTACCTGCAGTGTATGTGGCAAAAGACTCCAAAGAAGGAGTTACATGAAATGAGGCACCATTGTCTACTATCCAAGACTGGGACAGCCCATCATGTGTTGAAAGCAAAGCGTCAATAAGATCTGGCTTCGTGATATACATATCACTTGCCATAGCCACAACATCATCAAAGACACTCGAAGCTACGACAAGTGCTTCGTCCACATCAACAATTTCCTCTATGACTACACTAGAGACCACATTTGCCTTGCCAACATCCTTGGAAGAAGAGAAGGTGTCATCATCACCTTTGGCATCTTTTACATCCTTCTTCTTCTTACCCTACTGCTGCTTCTTCCTCTCAAGCTCTTGCTTGTAAAATCTGCAGTCAGGCCTTTTATGCCCTTTGCGTCCACATTGATAGCAAGTTATGTCTTGAGATTTTCCCTTGCTCTTACTTCTACTTTTGCCCCTATTAGCTACATTGGTCCTTTTCTCTGACCTGCCCCTTACATGATAAGCTATGCCACTGCCTTCACCACTGGCTTTCCTCCTAATCTCCTCATTGAGAATGGAGCCTCTTACACCATCATAGGTTAAAGCAACATTGTTTGACAATGACACAACAAGCGCTTCCCAGCTGTCGGGCAAAGTCATCAAAAGAAAGATAGCTTTCAATTTGTCATCAAATGGTTGCAGCCCTGAATCCTGAAGTTGACTCAAAACACCTGTAAACGCATTCAAATGCTCAGATGCAGGCTTTGCCTCATCCAATTCCATGTTAACAAGTTTCCGCATGAGATGAACTTGATTCACAGGAGTTTTATTCTCATATGTACTAGTCAACTTCTGCCATATAGCATGTTCAGCCATGACCAAATATAATGTAAAAGTCAAGAATTTTGGGCGTAATAGTTATACCTAGCAAGCCATAAAGATTTCCATGGACAAGATTAGTATCAAAAAATTATCCCAGGGTCCAAAATGTGAGTCAGAGACCTTCAAGCTAAACAAACACCTTATGGAAGCTCCATAGCTCCAAATTCATTAGAAAGCGTACTAATGAAATATAAATACCACTAGGAATCAAGCCAAAGCAAGAGAAGTAAAAAATGACCAAGTAGACCCCTATCGTGATATTGGTCCAACCCATCAAAATGTCAATTTCTCAACACTAGTAGATTCTAGAAGATGGATGGAACTTGTTGATGCCATTCGTGCTCAAAATGGACATATAATAGATTTATAGGGCCAGATACTGGTATATAAAAGACTACAATACAAAATTTGATACTAAGGGGTCATTTCTCACTTCAAATTTTCTTTTTTGTATGTATAACTTTTATAATCAGAGGAAAACTGTGGTGTACGTTTCTATGAGAATTAATATCAAAGTCCAATATCATTGTATTGCACTTATGTAAGTATCAACAATTGAGAAAGGTATCCCCAATAGGCTTCATAGTATATACACAATGTTTAGCCATTTCTATCAAGTCTGAACCATAAAATCTCATAAAAACACAAAGGAGATGAAAACTTCAGACTCCCATAATAAAAATCCAAAGGTCCAAGAGCTCAACACTATGAAGATATAGCGTGTATCCATTGCCAAATTTAACTTTCTAGATCTAGGGAAACTATCCAATAGTGCATTCTTATATGGCATCCACTTGATAAATTTGAAGTCCTAGGGTGATTCTATATGGTCTTGTCTATCATTATGGTAAATGTGATTGCAATCAGGCACCACTTGCTAGGTGAAATGCACGAGTTAGACTAGAAATCGTGAACTTACTTTCAGTGATTTGGATATCGCTTGAGATCAACATTTGATTGTAGCATGTTGTGATTGGATTTTTATGAGCCTGAAACCTTCTCATAGCCTTAATGCAATTGTCAAGTTAACTATGTACATTAGACTAACAAGTAGGTTTAAGGTTCTCACTAATACTACAAAAAGATTAGAAAAGTTGGGGAGCCCCAATACATTTGGCACCATTATGATGGACAAGGTAGACTAAACTAGCAAAAATTGTGTAGTTAGTTTCATTATCGAGAGCTTTCTTTAAAGCACTCTAGAGTAGTCACCTTTATTTTTCTTTTAATATATAGCTAGTGATTGGTTCTAATGTCAATGTTTAGGAATTTGAGAATGCTAGGATACTTGCTAGAGACTTTTTACTATGTTTAATTTAGGTTCATGCTGATGGGATATGATCATGGACCCTTGGGTGAATTGGGAAGATATTCACTAAGATGTTGATTAATATGTGTTTTGAAAGTTTTTAGCTTTCATAAAGGTAAGTAGGATACATCACTGAAGATAAGGAAAACCCTAAATCCATTCAAAATAAGTCTTGATACATTTCATGGTAATCAACTCTTGCAATTTGTGAGTTTTTTCTTAAAGTTTTTGAGGAAGAAAACTCTTCTTTAAGATCGAGGGGGGGGGGGGGGGGGGGGGGGGGGGGGGGATTGTTGGGACAAGGGTAGGATCATGGGGGACAAGGCGCTTGGGCAAGGTCAACTAGGCATACAATGATTGGGTGTCTCTTAAAGATAATGTTGGATGGAGAAGCATGTGCACGATTTCTTGGTCTTTTCATTTGGGATTCTATTAGAGAAGCAAATGATGGTAGTCAAACTTTAGATTTTAGAGCATTTGAAGAGCTATGTTCAAAACATCCACCCATGGAAGTTGATATGCAATTCTTATATGAGAATTCATTTTGGAATTAGGGTTGCAGGAAAACACACACAGCTTGGAGAAAATGAAGGAAGCTCAAGGCACATGCAAAGAGTGTATTACTTAATGTGCAATTGAAAGATAAATAGCCCTAGAATAATGGGCATGAACAAAGATCCTTAGTTTGCAAGACGAGCAAAGTTTTTTTCAATATTTCTAAGAGGGAATTGTTGGCAGTTCAAAAATCAATATGCAATGTTCTCATCATATTTGTGTGTATTTTGCAGCTGCTAAATGCAGTTGGCTTTCCTAGTCTCTCTTTTCTTGAACTGACTAATATTATTAGAACTTAGAGTAATATCTTGTTTCTATGTTCAACCTATCCATTGGCTTGTAGGTGATAGGTACCAACTTGTTTTGAATGATCATAAGCTCATTTAACAGGGTGCTTGATTGATAAACAAAATAATTTTTTTGAAGATACAACCAACATGGCATAAAATATGGAGGAATTTTGAGCACATCAAGGGAGGGCATGATCGGCTTATTAGCCACATTTGCAAACCAAAGGTAGGTAGAGTAATACATATCTAGATCACGTAATTTTTTATCCAAGGATATATAGCACAATTTGTTAGGACTCATGGGTATGCTTGGGGAAGATAAGGTCTAAAAACCCCTAACTCATATAGTCATCAAAATTGACCATTTCAAATCTCATTTGTGTCATTTGCCTTGGTAAGAGAGAGAGAGAGAGAGAGAGAGAGAGAGAGAGAGAGAGAGAGAGAGAGAGAGAGAGAGAGAGAGAGAGAGAGAGAGAGAGAGAGAGAGAGAGAGCTCCATTGCAATTGCACTTCTCAAAATTTTCCCATACACCTCGAGTCCTCTTACTTTGAGCATACATAAGGGATAAGTTTCTGGTATTTTAAAGAGAAATTTTATTCTTGTTTGTTGGTGTAAGTTTCTATGAGAATTAATATCAACACTAGTAGAGTCTATAAGATGGATGGAATTTGTTGATGTCGTTTGTGCTCAAAATGGACATACGATAGATTTATAGGGCCAGATACTGGTATATTTTTAAGACTACAAGACAAATTTTGATACTAAGGGGTGATTTCTCACTTCAAAATTCATTCTTTGTAGGTATGTGTTTTATAAGCATACAAAAATGTGGTGTAAGTTTCTATGAGAATTAATATCAAAGTCTGATATCATTGTATTGCACTTATATATCAACAATTGAGAAAGTTATCACCAATAGGCTCCGTAGTGTATACACAATGTTTAGCCATTTCCATCAAGTCTGAACCATAAAGTCTCATCAAAAGAAAAGGAGATGAAAACTTCAGACTCCCACAATAAAAATCCAAAGGTCCAAGAGCTCAACACTATGAAGATATAGGGTGTATCCATTGCAAAATTTGATTTGCTAAATCCAAGCAAAATTTCTATAGTACTTTTTTATATGGCATCCACTTGATAAATTTGTAGTCCTAGGGTGATTCTAAATGGATTTTTCTATCATTATGCTAAGTGTCATTGCAATCAAACACCATTTGCTCGGTGAAATGCATGAGTTAGACTAGCAATTGTAAACTTACTTTCAATGATTTGGATATCACTTGAGATCAACATTTGATTGTAGCATGTTGTGATTGGATTTATGTGAGCCTCAAACCTTCTCATAGCCTTAATGCAATTGTCAAGTCAGCTAAGTACATAAGACTAACAAGTATGTTTAAGTTTCTCACTAATAGTGCAAAAAGATTAGCAAAGCTGGGGAGCCCCAATATATTTGGCACCATTATTATGGACAAGGTAGACTAAACTAGAGAAAACCATGTACTTAGATTTATTGTCAAGGTCTTTCTTTAAAGCACTCTAGAGTAGCCACCTTTATTTTTCTTTTAATATATAGCTAGTGATTGGTTTTAATGTCAATATTTAGGAATTTGAGAATGCTAGGATACTTGCTAGAGACTTTATACTGTGTTTAAATTAGGTTCATGTTGATGGGATATGATCTGGGACCATTGGGTGAATTGGGAAGATATTCACTAAGACATTGATTAATATGTGTTTTGTTACTTTTCACATTGTTTACATTTTTTAGCTTTCATAAAGGTAAGTAGGATACATTCCTGAAGATATGGAAAATCCTAAATCCATTCAAAATAAGTCTTGATATATTTCATGATAATCAACTCTTGCAATTTGTGAGTTTTTTCTTAAAGTTTTTGAGGAAGAAAACTCTCCTTTAAGATGCGGGGGGGGGGGGGGGGATGTCGGGACAAGGGTAGGACAATGGGGGACAAGGCACTTGGGCAAGGTCATCTAGGCATACGATGATTGGGGGTCTCTTAAAGATAAGGTTGGACGGAGAAGCACGTGCACAATTTCATTTGGGATACCATTAGAGATGCAAATGATGGTAGTCAAACTTTAGAATTTACACCATTTGAAGAGCTGTGTTTAAAACATCCACCCATGGAAGTTGATATGCAATTCTTATATGAGAATTCATGTTGGAATTAGGGTTGCAGGAAAATATCACACAACTTGGAGCAGACAAAGGAAGCTCAAGGCACACAACAAAGAGTGTATTACTGAGTGTGCAATTGGAAAGAAAGATAGCCCTAGAATGATGGGCATGAAGAAAGATCCTTAGTTTGCAAAATGACCAAATGTTTCTTCCAATGTTTCAAAAAGAGGGAATTGTTGGTAGTCCACAATCTAATATGCAATGTTCTCATCATTTCTGTGTGTATTTTGTAGCTCCAGTTAGATTTCCTAGTCTCTCCTTTCTTGAACTGACTAATTTTATGAGAACTAAGCTTAATATCTTGTTTCTATGTTCAGCCTATCCGTTGGCTTGTAGGTGATAGGTACCAACTTGTTATGAATAAGCATAACCTCATCTAAAAGGGTGCTTGATTGACAAACAAAACAATTTGTTTGAAGATAAAGCCAACACGGCATAAAAATTCAGAGGAATTTTGAGCACATTGAGGGAGGGCATGATCAACTACTTAAGCCACATTTGCAAACCAAAGGTAGGCAGACCTATACATATCTAGATCAAGTAATTTTTGACCCAAGGATATATAGCATGCTTGGGCAAGATAAGATCGAAAAACCCCTACCTCATATAGTCATCAAATTGGCCATTTCCAATCTCATTTGTGTCATTTTCCAGAGAGAGAGAGAGAGAGAGAGAGAGAGAGAGAGAGAGAGAGAGAGAGAGAGAGAGAGAGAGAGAGAGAGAGAGAGAGAGAGAGAGAGAGAGAGAGAGAGAGAGAGAGAGAGAGCAATCGCACTTCTCAAAATTTTCACATACACCTCGAGTCCTCTTACTTTGAGCATACATAAGGGATAAGTTTCTAGTACTTTAAAAAGAAATTTTATTCTTGTTTGTGGACTAAATAACAAAACACGCAAAAAATTACAGAATGTAAGTAGAAAATTAGACATAGGAGACAAATATGTGAATCAAATCATACAATACACAACTCTAGGCTTATGGCATTTTTGTAGTAGTGCCACGATGGCCACCATCGCAAATATCCGGATACTTGATTGGTTAGAGAAAATTCAAGGCATATGATCTAATGCTTGTATGTTTTTGGATAACTAATGTGGGATCAAAATGGCCACCATATCATCAAAATCAAGGGATGGCCTACAAAGCATCATTTTGCACTAAAGCAAAAAAAAAAGGACAAAACCGAACCAGATTTGATACAGGTTCTAGAGGCCATAGGGAAGCAACAATATGTAGTGAAAATTTGGAATTAAAAACCTACACAGATCATAGATTAACAAGCACTCGTAAAAAGGTGCACTACATAGCTAGAGTGTTCAATCATGACCAAATATAATGTAAAAGTCAAGAATTTTTGGCATAATAGTTATGCCTAGCAAGCCATAAAGATTTCCATGGAGTGGATTAGCATCAAAAAATTATCCCAGGGTCCATTCGAGTCAGAGACCTTCAAGCTAAACAAACACCTTATAGAAGCTCCATAGCTCCAAATTCATTAAAAAGGGTACCAATGAAATATAAATACTATCAAGAATCAAGCCAAAGCAAGAGAAGTAAAAAATGACCAAGTAGACCCGTATTGTGATATTGGTCCAACCCATCAAAACATTAATTTCTTGACACTAGTAGATTCTAGAAGATGGATGGAATTTGTTGATGCCATTTGTGGTCAAAATGGACATATGATAGATTCATAGGGCCAAATGCTAGTATATAAAAGACTACAAGACAAAATTTGATACTAAGGGGTGATTTCTCACTTCAAAATTTGTTTTTTGTATCTATATGTTTTATAAGCATAGAAAAATGTGGTGTAAGTTTCTATGAGAATCAATATCAAAGTCCAATATCATTGTATTGCACTTATGTATCAACAATTGAGAAAGTTATCCCCAATAGGCTCCTTAGTGTATACACAATGTTTATCCATTTCCATCAAGTTTGAACCATAAAATTTTATCAAAACACAAGGAGATGAAAAATTCAGACTCCCAAAGTAAAGGTCCAAGAGCTTAACACTATGAAGATATAGGGTGTCATTGCCAAATTTGACTTGCTAAATCTAGGAAAACTATCCAATAGTGCTTTTTATATGGCATACACTTCATAAATTTGAAGTCCTAGAGTGATTCTAAATGCTCTTATCTATCCTTATGGTAAGTTTGATTGCAATCAGACACCATTTTCTAGGTGAAATGCACGAGTTAGATTAGCGATTAAAAGCTTACTTTCAGTGATTTGGATATCACTTGAGATCAACATTTGATTGTAGCGTGTTGTGATTGGACTTTTGTGAGCCTCAAACCCATTCATAGCCTCCATGCAATTGTCAAGTCAGTTATGTACATTAGACTAGCAAGTATGTTTAGGGTTCTCGCTAATATTGCAAAAATATTAGCAAAGCTGGCGAGGCCCAATATATTTGGCACCATTATTATGGACAAGGTAGACTAAACTAGACAAAACTGTGTACTTAGATTCATTATCAAGAGCTTCCTTTAAAGCACTCTAGACTAGTCACCTTTATTTTTCTTTTAATATGTAGCTAGTGTCATAATAATTAATATCTAATTCTCCTAAATAATTTTCTCATGTTAAACTGATCATTTAATATGGGGAAGTACCACGGGAGAAAAGGCTAGAATATTGGTTAGCCTGATAGACCAATCACAGTACGGATTCAAAGGAGGGAAAATAGGGATCCAAAGGGGGGGCCATCTGCAATAGAACAGTGGGCAACAATGGGCTTCAAAGACCCTAAGGTTCAGCCCATTAATACTTCCAAAAAGCTTAGGTTCCAAAATTAAATGAAATGTTCAATGGTCAAACTCTAGGTAAATTTGGATGCTTGTGGGAAGACTCAAAAGTCTTCCCACATCCCTATCAAGGAGGGGGGGAGCCATATTTGTAGGGGATGAAAGAGAAACACACACACACACACACACACACACACACACACACACACACACACACACACACACACACACACACACACACACACACACACACACACACACACACACACACACACACACACACACACACACACTCTTCCAAGCTCCCTTTACACAAAGGGCATAATGGACACATGTCAGCTTCCTAGCCCAATTGCCCCCGAGGTGCATTCAAATTCTATTGGATGGCCATAGAGGTGGACCAATGAGAATTAGGCTAGAATAAATTTAGTTTAATTCATTTAAAAACACTCGAAAAAAAAACCAATAGAAATTAAGCTCTCTAGAAGACTACTGGACAGTCTAGGGGTCCAATGAGCCTTCAACAGCCTAATGGCTTGCCTGATTCCTATTGGCCACAAGACTAAAACGTCTAATGAGAGTTTTAGTTGCATTATTCAAATACCTAAAGCTCTCACAAAAGGGGAAAGGGGGACACATGTCACAAGGCTATCAGTTATGCTTCTTAATTGTCATTGGCTAAGCTTTGCAGGGGGCAATATGATGCCAGCATTAGTAAATAGCAAGAGGGGTCGACCAAGAGAGAGAGGGGCCTGATTTTTGCAAGGAATTATCACACACACACACACACACACACACACACACACACACACACACACACACACACACACACACACACACACACACACACACACACACACTCACACAAGCTCATGTGTGAAGTAAATAAGACTATCTCCTTCTCAAGCTTTAATAGAAGCTCATCATCTACTCCAAGCTTGTGAGAAGGGAGGCCTACACCAACAACTCTTGGCTTTGTGATGCAAATCAACCAAGAGCCAAGCTCCAATGCAGGCTCATCTCCTCTATCATGCTAATTACTAAGCTATGCTAAGCTAGTAAGAGTGATTATGTGAGGAGACATACTTCTTTCTCGTAAGAATACTTCTTCCTCTCAACCTACTCTCATACCCCGCTAGCTCTCACTATCTTCAAAGGTGTGTGAGGTCTTGGGTCTAAGACCGTGAGGGAATTGATGTTGTGTTTTCAAGTGTAAGCTTGGTGCTTGAATATTCCATCTTCATTGCACCAACAAGTTATTGAAGGAACACAAAGTATTGTATTATAAAATGTCTCCCTTGATGGGGGAAACCTATAATACAAAGCCTTTTGGAGGGGGGACCGGCTCCATGTAATTCCAGTCCTCAATTATCGTCAATAGCTTAATTTCTCTCTCTTTTTGAAGTATTGTTCATGCCTATCTAACTAGGTGTTATGATTTTGTTTCTCTCTCCATCCAAGCACTCTTGCTATGCTCATTAGGAGTCTATCCTTAATGAAATGCTCACCATGTCTATGTTATTTTTATTACACACAAGTTACTAGACCATTAAATGTTACATTGGTATCAGAGCACAAGGTTTCTCTTTTCTTGCTCAAGAAGAGAGGTCCTCAAGCTGACTATAAATGGTTGGTATTATTAATTGCAATTGAGTAAGTAGAATAGTGATTTTCAGCCTTGCAGTGTGCTTGCTTCGTGCAGATAACGGGGCATCCCCGTCGAGAGCTATGGTCTTAATAGTGTAGTCCTACAGGGCTTGCATATGGCTTAACCACTATTGAGCTATTATAAGCTTGATAGGAGCCTGTACTATTTTGGTGGTGAAAGACCCTCTCTTCTATTCCTTGCAATTAATGATATTCTAGCCACGAGTACAAGAGCTTGAGTGCTTTTCTAAAGGGGTTAAGAGGAGTAGCAACTAGGGTTGAAGTGCCAAAAATTGCGAGAACACTCAAGTGTACGGCATCTGTCGAGCCTAAAAATTTTACACCCAAAAGTTGTTAGAATGTCTGACAATAGTAAAGAGAATGATTTTGCTAATGGATAGGCTACTAATGATGCCCCTATGCTTGTTAATTACCTTGTTACTAGGCTTCAACAAGCCATAGGCAATCCATCCCTCCAAAGTGAATTGCAATAGCATCTATGTGCTCATGGGATTCTCCAAACTCCCCACCAAGAAGAGAGAGTACCTAGGAAGCCTCCTTGTGAGACTTCCAAAAGAGACCTCTCTCCAAAAAGGGAAGAAGAAGAGGATCCATACGAAGGGCTAAAAAATCTACTACTTGACGACGCATCTCCTTCCCAAAGGAGAACTCAAGTTTCAATGGTAGAGCCCCCACTGCAAAAGAACAAGAAAGAAGTGAGTCCCCTACCACCTCAGTGGAGATGTTACCATATACATGTGGTAGTGATGTGTGTGAACACACTAGGACCGCCGGGGCATTTTTTCCCTCTTTAGGAGGTTTTTTCCCCCGTGCATTGTATATACGCCCATCACTCTAGGGCTATCTATCTTTCCATTGCACACTAAGTAATACACTCTCTATTGTGTGCCTTGAGCTTCCTTCGTCTTCTCCAAGCTGTGTGTGTTTCTCTGCAACCCTAATTCCAACAATTGGTATCAGAGCAGGTCACGTCCTCCCGGGCTTAGTCGCCAGCTGCTCCAGCACACGCCTGCTCACTTTCTCCGATTTCAGTGAGCTTTGGCAAGCGTTCGCAGGTCGACAAATATTTTGGGAGAGCTCGAAGCGCTCGGTTTGCTCAGAATTTTGATTTGGGCTCATTTCGGCCTCCGTTTCCACTACGGGCAGTACTGCACAGGCTATTTCGTCATTTTGTGCAGATTTTCTATCAGTGCCGTTTTCTGCATAACAGGTGCCTTATAGTCTTCTACGGTTTGTGCTATATAGCACAAGTTGTTCCCGCTCCATTTCTCCTATTTTCGGGCAGTTTTCACATCAGGTGCAGCATTTACCATGGCTGACAACAACAACACAGATGTGTTCAAGATGTTTGCTGCTGAGGACAGGTTGGATGGGGACAACTACCCTATGTGGGCTTATATGATGCAACACGTTCTTGTGTCAAAAGGTGTCTGGAACATTGTGCAGGGCATTGATGTACGTCCTGGTTCTGAGATGTAGGCGATATTGAGGATGTTGCAGGTCTTGCTGCAAGGATTGCAGCTGTTAGAGTTGTTTTACCTACAGCAGAACAAGCTCGTTGGGATGTTAAGGATGCGCAGGCTCATGCATTGATTGCGTTGTCTGTGAAGCGCACCATTATTCCTCACATCCGTTCAGCAAAATCTGCAAAACAGGCTTGGGATATTCTAGCAGGTCTTTATGCAAGCCGCAATGAGGCTAAAATTGCTTTGCTGCGTAAAGAGCTAGAGTCGAAGATTATGCATGAGGAAGATGATATGGACACTTTCCTTGCTAGTGTCAAGGATATCAATGAGCAACTCATTTCTGCAGGTGAAGTCATTTCTGACAGTTCCCTTGTGCAGACTGTTCTTGATGCCTTACCAGATTCCTACCAGACTTTTGCTAGTACTTGGAGACTGATGACCCAAGGAAATCCTGAAGTTGTCAAGTTTGATGCATTATGCACATTGCTGTTGCAAGAGTCACTTTCTAGAAAAAACAGGACTAGGCAGCGTGCAGTTGAACAGGCTTTTATTGCTTCTCAAAGAAAGGGTGGTAACAGTAATGCAGCCACTTCTTATGGTTCTGCTGCGAGTGGCAAAAATTTCTGTTCCTAATGCTTCTGCTGGCAGCACTTCGTCTGGCAATTCTGGTGATAAGGGCAAAAAGAAGATGCGTTGCCATTATTGTAAAGCCAATGATCACTTGATCAAGTCGTGTCCTAAGTTGAAGGCCAAAGAGGCTAAGAAGAAAGAGGGTGGTTCCACTGCAAATGCTGGTTCCACTACAAATGCAGCCATTGTTGAGTCTTCTGTGAAAGGAGATTGTGATGCTGATGTTGATGCAGAATGGGCTTTTAGCGCAGAGTGCACTTACAATCCTGCTGTCCATGATGCATGCTTGTCAGTTGCTGCAGATTCACATGTGTGGTATTTCGACAGTGGTGCTACAAAGCACATTACCTCACATCGTGAATTGTTTACCTCTCTCGAGTCTGTCCCTCATGGAATTCAGTCACTTGTGCCAACAACGCCTCTTATCCAGTTCAGGGAGTTGGAAAGATTGTGCTCACTGCTGCTAATGGCAGTTCCTTCACACTTGTTGATGCACTTTATGTACCTGGGATCAAGAAGAATCTATTGTCTGTATCCGCACTTGCTAGACTTGGACTTGTAGTCAAATTTGTGGATGACAGATGTACAGTTCATGATCTCAGTTTTGGTGATGAAATTGTTGCATCTGGGCTTTTGTGCCGTGGGCTGTATAAGCTCACTTTGTATGACAAGTGTGGACAAAATTTTGCAAATGCTGTTGCAGATTCAAGGGCTATTTCAGATGCAAAACTTTGGCATGCACGTTTTGGTCATCTGAATTTTGCCAGTTTGCTGCGTTTGCAGAAATCTGATATGGTTGCTTCTTTGCCGCCTCTTGAAGCACCTATCAAACATGTTTGTGAAGGCTGTATTCTGGGTAAAATGCAGCGTTCTAAGTTTCCAAAGGATGGTTCAGTTAGGGCCACATGCAGGTTGCAGCTTGTGCATAGTGATGTTTGTGGGCCCATGCAAACTCCGTCCTTGGGCAATTACCTGTACTTCGTGACTTTCATTGATGATTACTCCAGGCATGCATGGGTATTTCCGCTTAAAGCAAAGTCCGAAGTTTTTATGTGCTTCAAACAATTTTTGGCTATGGCTGAAAATGTCTCAAAATGTACTATGGGCACCCTCCGTTCCGATCGAGGGGGGGAGTATATGTCTCATGAATTTAATGCATTTCTGGCTAGTCGTGGGATAAAACACCAATGTACAGTGCCTTATACACCTCAGCAAAATGGTGTTGCTGAGAGGAAAAACAGGTCACTAACGGAAATGGCACGATGTATGGTCAAAAGTCAAGCTTTGCCGCATTCTTTTTGGCTTGAGGCCATCATGTGTGCCACTTATGTACTTAACAGGTGTCCTACGAAAGCTTTGCAGTCTATTACTCCATATGAAGCATGGCATGATAGAAAACCTTCTATTGAGCACATGCGTGTTTTTGGCTGTTTGGCATATGCTTTGGTGCCACAAGTGCAGCGCAGAAAATTGGATGATAAGGCTGTCAAATGTATTTTTGTTGGTTATAGTGCTGAAAGCAAAGGTTACAGGTTGTATCATCCGCAAACAAAACGTATTTTGGTTTCACGGGATGTAGTGTTTGTGGAAGATTCTGTTCAACCCTTGCTGTCATGTACTAGAGACAGTAATGTAAGCTCACAGGACATTTATGACACTTTGTTGCCTCTTTTCAGTGGTGGAAATACGAATGTAAGTTCCAATGAGGCAAATGTACAGCCTATAGGGGTTTCTGAAAATGTTTTAGAACAGCCTATTACTGATGCAGATGTACATGATGTACTTGATGAGGAAAGGGCTGAAAATGAGCAGGCTAGAGGTATGCCAAAATGGCTGGTGCACACTTTGCGTGACAGTAAATTGGATGCACCTTTATCTAGTCGTACTCGTTCAGGCTCTCGCCATGCATCTTATGCATCAGATTGTTATGCTTTGGCTGTGTCTAGTTTACATGATGTTGAGGAGCCTCTGTCTTTTGATGAAGCACAGAATTCAGAAAATTGGATTGCTGCCATGAAATCAGAATATGATGCACTTATAGAGAATGACACATGGACTTTATGTGATTTGCCTCCTGGCAAAAAGGCCATTGGTACGAAGTGGGTTTACAAGTTGAAACGCAAGCCGGATGGTGAGATCGATCGCCATAAGGCTCGACTTGTTGCAAAGGGTTATGCACAACAAAAAGGCATAGATTATGAAGAGACTTTTGCTCCCACTTGTCGTATGACTACTGTGCATTTTCTATGTGCATTGGCAGCTCATTTTGGTTGGGATGTACATCAATCAGACATTGTTACTGCTTTCTTGAATGGTGACATATTTGAGGAAGTTTATGTAACGCAGCCTCGCGGTTTTGTCATAAAAGGACAAGAGGACAAAGTGTGCAAATGTAAGAAGGCTTTGTATGGGTTGAAGCAATCTCCTCGTGCTTGGTATGAGAAAGCTGACACTCATTTGGTTAAACGAGGCTTTCGTAACAGTCCAACAGAAAGCACATTGTATGTAAAGCGTGAGGATGATGTATTTCTCATTGTGGTTCTTTATGTTGATGATTTGCTGATCACTGGACCAAATGAGAGACATATTGCTGAATTTAAGGCTGATTTGAATGCTACTTTCAAGATGAAAGATTTGGGGCTGTTGCATCATTACTTGGGTATACAGTTTAAGCAGTGTGATGGTGGTATTGCCTTGTGTCAGAAAAGTTACATAGAGACATTGCTATGTAAGTTTGGACTTGAGGATTGCAAACCTATTGCCACTCCCATGGAAACAGGTTTGAAGTTGAGTCTACATGATGCTGGCGATCCTGCTGATGTCACTCTTTACCAAACTGCTGTTGGCTGCCTCATTTATGTATGCAACACGAGGCCAGATATTCAGTTTGCAGTCTCGCAGGTCAGCAGATTTATGCATAGCCCAGGGTCTAAGCATTGGCAGGCTGTCAAGAGGATTTTCCGCTACCTTAGTGGCACTTTACATCTTGGCTTGTTTTATCCCAAGGGGGGATCATTGCCGCCAGACTTACATGCTTTTTCGGACTCAGATTGGGCTGGTTGTTTTGACACGCGAGTGTCCACAAGTGGTTTTTGTTTCATGCTTGGCAGTTCATGTATATCATGGTTGAGCAAGAAGCAACCTACTGTGGCCACTTCGAGTTGTGAGGCTGAGTACAGGGCAGTCTTCACAGCTACGGTTGAGTGTGTATGGCTCAGACGCCTTATGGCTGACTTGGGTGTTGGACAGGACACTGCCAACACTATCTACACTGACAGTCAGAGCGCATTGGCAGTTGCGAGGAACCCAGTTTTTCATGCTCGCACAAAGCACATTGAGGTGCATTACCACTATGTCAGGGAGAGGCTCTCAGCAGGAGAGATCAGCTTGGCTTATGTGCCAACACAGGACAACCTTGCAGATCTTTTCACAAAGGCATTGTCTCGTGAGAAGCTTGAAGCTTTCCGCAAAGCTTTGGGCTTACTCCCCTTTGTGGACTGATCCTGTCCTCAGGGCATGGCACTTCCCTTTACTCATGTGCCAGCTCTCGTTCACCGCATCACTCCAGGGGGGATTTGTTACCATATACATGTGGTAGTGATGTGTGTGAACACACTAGGACCGCCGGGGCATTTTTTCCCTCTTTAGGAGGTTTTTTCCCCCGTGCATTGTATATACGCCCATCACTCTAGGGCTATCTATCTTTCCATTGCACACTAAGTAATACACTCTCTATTGTGTGCCTTGAGCTTCCTTCGTCTTCTCCAAGCTGTGTGTGTTTCTCTGCAACCCTAATTCCAACAGGAGATGGCTCCACAAAGACGGCAAGCAAAACACTCTCCAACCCCCCCCCCCCCCCCCCCCCCCTAAACAGAGAAGACCATCACATACTTTGCCACACCATAATTCAAAGAGGGACAAGAGAAAAAAAGAGAAGAAAAAGGCGAGAAAGAGGTCACCCTCTTCTGCATCTTCTTCATCCCCTTCCTCTTATGAAGAAAGTGATGGTGCATACAAGGAGGAACAAGGGAAGAAATAGGCGCAAAAGAGGTCACCCTCTTCTCCATCCTCCTCAAATTCTTCCTCTTCTGAAGAAAGTGATGGTCCATTGTTTGAACCACCTAAAAGAAGAGGCCATAGGAAATCCTATGCCACGTGGAAGAGGTTGTCCAAGCTCAAAAAGTTCAAAGAGGGAGGATAGAACATCTCTTTCCTTACCTACAATGGCACCTTTGGTGCTACGTACAAAGTCTTGGCCTTCATCCAACAATTCGATGCGGCGTTTGGAATTGAGTTATCCAATTTTCTCAAGGGATTTCAAGATGTTTTTATTGACGACATCCCTTGTGAACTACCTCCTAAACGAGGCAATGATGACCATGCAATTGAACTTCTTCCAAGAAGTTCACCGCCTAATAAACCTCCTTATAGAGTTTCCCAAGCTCAACAAGAGAAGATTATGCGCGGCAAGTGCATGAGTTGGTTGAGAAGGCAATTAGTGAGGCCTAGCTCATCTCCATTTTGTTCACCCGTGTTATTAGTGCAAAAGAAAGACGACACATATTGTATGTGTGTTGAATATAGAGCACTAAACAGGATCACTATCAAAAATAGGTTTCCCGTTCCACGGGTAGAAGACCTTTTTTTATAAGCTAGAAGGGTCTACCTATTTCATTAGGATTGACCTAAAAAGTGGCTATGATCAAATAAGGATAGTTGATCAAGACATTGTAAAGACCACATTTTGCACTACGTTCGGACTTTACAAATACATTGTCATGCCTTTTGCCTTACCAATGCACCAGCCACATTTAACCGCTTGATGGAGAAGCTATTCAGGCCTCATTGAACCTTCACTAAAGTGTTCTTTGATGATATAATCATCTACTCTAATTCATTATATGAACACAAGCAACACCTCCAGGTAATATTTCAAATCTTACAAGAGAATAAACTTTATATTAATTGAAAGAAAAGTGAGTTTTTCTTACAAGAGATTCAGTATTTAGGTCACATTATCTCTCAAGATGGCATCCAAATGGATGCATCAAAGCTAGAGGTAATAAAAGAATGGCCTAATCCAGGAATCTACATGAAGTAAGAAGCTTTATAGGTATGTGTGCATACTATAGACGCTTCATAGAAAAGTTCTCACAAATTGCGGGACCATTACATGACCTAACAAAGAAAAACATTAGGTATACATGGTCTACCAAGGAGAACAATGCTTTTGAAAAGCTTATCTCCTCAACCTGTTCTTACATTGTTGGATCTCTCAAAACCATTTAAGGTCCAATGCAACGCTTGTGGTGATTGCCTTGGAGCTGTTTTACTCCAAGAAGGGCACACCATAGCCTACAAAAGTCAAAGGCTTGACCCTGTTGAGCAAGATCTAGGCATATATGAAAAGAAACTCCTCGCAGTTCTACATGCCTTAGACACGTGGAAGCACGATTTATTGGGGACTCCTTTCATTCTGTGGATGGATCACCAAAGCCTTAAGTACTTCATGCAGACCAAGCCCTTCGACAAACAAATGAGGTGGGCAAATTTCCTTTTGCAATTTCATTTTCATATTGTTCACATTGCTGGCAAGCATAATCAAGTAGCCAATACACTCTCAAGACGACCGAGAGTGAATGTGGTTTCCATAGATGATGAGTACGCTATTGATGTCGATTTTAGAGATGTGATTTCAGCCCTTGCACTAGGGAAGAAAGAAGAACCATTTACCTTACAAGATGGTTATCTTCTCTATGGCATTAGACTATGTGTTACTAACTCACTACGTGAGAAAGTAATGTATGAATCTCATGCTTCTCCTTATGTGGGGCATAGAGGGATTCAGTCTACCCTAAAAGGAATAGAAACATATTTCATTGGCCTGCCATGAAAGCAAACATACAAAAGTATGTTTCTAAATGTGTGGTATGCTAAAAATACAAAGTTTGATAGAGGGAAGAAACCTGGATTGCTTCAACCATTGCCAATCCTTAATTCACCATGGGAGAGCATATCCATGGATTTTATCTTTGGATTGCCGAAGTCTGTCCATGGGAATATGGGAATATGGACGATAGTAGACAGGCTTAGCAAACAAGCTCATTTTATATAAACCTATCAAAAAAACTATAAAATCCCATCAAATGGCAACCCTCTTCATATCACAAATCCTCAAGTACCATGGCTTGCCAATGTCCATAGTGTCAAATAGAGATCCTAGAATGACCAATAATGTCTGGAAGGGTCTCTTTGAGAATTTAGGGACAAGGCTAAACTTCTCTTTGGCCTATCACCCGCAAACGGATGGCCAAAGTGAAATAGCTAACCTAACAATTCTTGATCTACTAGAATCATATGTAAACAAAGTAGACCAAAGGTCCCAATGGAAGAAGTACTTACCATTAGTGAAGTATGCCTACAATAACACCAAAAAAGAACCTTTTGAGGTAATTGAGAGAAGATCTAAGATTCCCTTGCTACTTAAGGTACACAGGAAGATCTTCGTTTGCAAATGAGTATAGCTAAGACCTACAAGAATATTTCCAAAAGATTAAGGATGCTATCTCTATCTCAGAGCAAAGGCAAAAGGTTGCTGCTGATAAGCACAGAAGAGCTCAAGCCTTTAAACAAAATGATTGGGTCTTACTTAAATTTCTCAAGACTCAATAAAGGCACACAACGGGCAAGAATCCTACGGACAACAAAAGTACTATTCTAAATTAGCAAAATGGTACTATGGCCCCTTCCAGATTCTTAGACCAATCAATAAGATGGCCTATCAACTCAAGTTGCCCAGTCTTTGGCTCATACACAATGATTTTCATGTGAGACTACTAAAGCCTTACAAAGAAGAGCCACCTCAAGAACCAACCATTGAATACCCACTGGAGATTGAGGACCAAGAAGAGGTGCTGCAGCCCAAGTCCATTCTCCGACATGAAGACAAGGTATTGAGAGGTGGTAAGATTATTCGACGGTATCTTAATAAGTTTAAGTACTATCCTTTTGAAGATGCTAGATGGATGCAAGGCATACAATTAAAGGATAACCTAAACCTTGTCAATGCTTACAATGCTTCCCTAGAGTAAGTGAATGTAAAAATGTTTAAATGAAAAAAGTTCTTGTCTTATACGACTCTCTTTTTCTTTATAGTGTGCACATGTTAATGAGTATGCATACTTAGAATCATGTTTGTGGAGACAACATCTCTCAAACACCAAGTAGATCTTGTCACTCTACTATGGAAGATTGATACGGACTAATGTGCAAACATGCTTGCGGCAGCTAACGCTCTCAAGCACCAACTGGACTAGTCATCCATTCTATGACGATGCCGTAGGGTAAAATAGGGATCCTCTACTTGCTAGCAAACGAACTAATGACTAGGCTTTATCGTCTCTACCTCATAGTTGAGGATGACTATGATTTCAAGAGAGAGGTAATTTCATAATAACTAATATCTAATTCTCCTAAATGATTTTCTCGTGTTAAATTGATCATTTAATATGGGGAAGTACCAGGGGAGAAAAAGCTAGAATATTGGTTAGCCTGGTAGACCGATCACAGTAGGGATCCAAAGGAGGGAAAATAGGGATCCAAAGGGGGGGCCATCTGCAAAAGAGCAATGTGCAACAATGGGTTTCAAAGACCCTAAGGTTCAGCCCATTAATACTTCCAAAAAGCTTAGGTTCCAAAATTAAATGAAATGTTCAATGGTCAAACTCTAGGTAAATTTGGATGCTCGTGGGAAGACTCAAAAGTCTTCCCACATTCCTATCAAGGAGGGGGAGAGCCATATTTGTAGGGTATGATATATAAACACACACACACACACACACACACACACACACACACACACACACACACACACACACACACACACACACACACACACACACACACACACACACACACTCTTCCAAGCTCCCTTTACACAAAGGGCATAGTGGACACATGTCAGCTTCCTAGCCCAATTGCCCCCGAGGTGCATTCAAATCCTATTGGATGGCCATAGAGGTGGAACAATGAGAATTAGGCTAGAGTACATTTAGTTTAATCAATGAAAAAACACTTGAAAAAAGAACCAATAGAAATTAAGCTCTCTAGAAGATTATTGGACAGTCTCCCAAGGGGGACAATGAGCATTCAGCAGCCCAATGGCTTGCCTGATTCCTATTGGCCACAAGACCAAGAGGTCCAATGAGAGTTTAATTGCACTATTTATATACCTAAATCTCTCATAAAAGGGGAAAGGGGGACACATGTCACAAGGCTATCACTTATGCTTCTTAATTGTCATTGGCTAAGATTTGCAGGGACCAATAGGATACCAGCATGAGCAAATAGCAAGAGGGGTCAACCAAGAGAGAGAGAGAGGGGCCTGATTTTTGCAAAGCATTATCACACACACATTCACACAAGCTCATGTGTGAAGTAAATAAGACTATCTCCTTCTCAAGATTTAATGGAGAGCTCATCATCTACTCCAAGCTTGTGAGAGAAGGGAGGCCTACACCAACAACTCTTGGCTTTGTGATGAAAATCCAACCAAGATCCAAGCTCCAATGCATGCTCATCTCCTCTACCATGCTAATTACTAAGCTATGCTAAGCTATTAAGAGTGATTATGTGAGGAGACATACTTCTTTCTCGTAAGAATACTCCTTCCTCTCGACCTACTCTTATACCCCGCTAGCTCTCACCATCTTCAAAGGTGCGTGAGGTCTTGGGTCTGACACCGTGAGGGAATTGATGTTGTGTTTTCAAGTGTAAGCTTGGCGCTTGAAGCTTACATCTTCATTGCACCAACAAGTTATTGAAGGAACACAAAGTATTGTATTGTAAAATGTCTCACGTGATGGGGGAAACCTGTAATACAAAGCCTTTTGGAGGGGGGACCACCACCTCCATGTAAATTCGGTCCTCAACTATTGATAGCTTAATTTCTCTCTCTTTTTGCAGTATTGTTCATGCCTATCTAACTAGGTGTTATGCTTTTGTTGCTCTCTCCATCCAAGCACTCTTGTTATGCTCATTAGGAATCTATTATCAATGAAATGCTCACTATGTCTATGTTATTTTCCGTTACACACAAGTTACTAGACCATTAAATGTTGCAGCTAGTGATTGGTTTTAATGTCAATGTTTAGGATACTTGCTAGAGAATTTTTACTATGTTTAAATTAAGTTCATGCTGATGGGATATGTGTCGGGACCCTTGGGTGAATTGAGAATATATTCACTAAGACATTGATTAATATGTGCTTTGTTACTTTTTACATTGTTAAATTTTTTTAGCTTTCATAAAGGTAAGTAGGATACATCAATGAAGATATGGCAAACCCCAAATCCATTCAAAATAACTATTGATACATTTCATGGTAATCAACTCTTGTAATTTGTAAGTTTTTTCTTAAAGTTTTTGAGGAAGAAAACTCTCCTTTAAAATGCAGAGAGGGAGGGGGGGGGGGGGGGGGGTGTCATGACAAGGGTAGGACTATGGGGGGACAAGGTGCTTGGTCAAGGTTGGATGGAGAAGCACGTGCGCAATTTCTTGGTCTTTTCATTTGGGATTCCATTAGAGATGCAAATGATGGTAGTCAAACTTTAGAGTTTACACCATTTTAAGAGATGTGTTCACAACATCCACCCGTGGAAGTTGATATGAAATTCTCATATGAGAATTCATGTTGGAATTAGGGTTGCAGGAAAACACACGCAGCTTGGAGAAGATGAAGGAAGCTCAAGGCACACAACAATCATTGTATTACTTTGTGTGCAATGGAAAGATGGATAGCCCTAGAATGATGGGCATGAAGAAAGATCCTTAGTTTGCAGACGATGAAAGGTTTCTTCCAATGTTTCTAAGAGGGAATTGTTGGTAGCCCAAAATTTAATATGCAAAATTCTCATCATTTTTGTGTGTATTTTGCAGCTGATGGATGCAGTTGGATTTCCTAGTCTCTCCTTTCTTGAACGAACTAATTTTATGGGAACTAAGCTTAATATCTTATTTCTATGTTCAACCTATCCATTGGCTTGTAGGTGATAAGTACCAACTTGTTATGAATGATCATAAGCTCATCTAACAGGGTGCTTGATCTATCATTATGGTAATGGTAAGTTTGATTGCAATGAGACACCATTTGCTAGGTGAAATACACAAGTTAGACTAGCAATTGTGAACTTACTTTCAGTGATTTGGATATCACTTGAGATCAACATTTGATTGTAGCATGTTGTGATTGGATTTTTGTGAGCCTCAAACCCATTCATAGCCTCCATGCAATTGTCACGTCAGCTATGTACATTAGACTAGAAAGTAAATTTAAGATTTATCACTAATACTGCAAAAATATTAGCAAAGCTTGCGAGCCCCAATATATTTGGCACCATTATTATGGACAAGGTAGACTAAACTAGAGAAAATTGTGTACTTAGATTTATTATCGAGAGCTTTCTTTAAAGCACTCTACAGTAGTCACCTTTTTTTTCTTTTAAATATATAGCTAGTGATTGGTTTAAATGTCAATGTTTTGGAACTTGAAAATGCTAGGATACTTGCTAGAGACTTTTTACTATGTATAAATTAAGTTCATGTTGATGGGATATGATCCGGGACCCTTGGAGGATTGGGAAGATATTCAAGACGTTGATTAATATGTGTTTTGTTACTTTTCACATTGTTTACATATTTTAGCTTTCATAAAGTTAAGTAGGATACATCACTGTAGATATGGGAAACCCCAAATTCATTCAAAATAAGTCTTGATACAGTTCATGGTAATCAACTCTTGAAATTTGTGAGTTTTTTCTTAAAGTTTTTGAGGAAGAAAAATCTCCTTTAAGATGCGGGGGAGGAGGGGGGGATGTTGGGACATTGGTAGGACCATGGGGGACAAGGTGCTTGGGGAAGGTCAGCTAGGCATGCAATGATTGGGGGTATCTTAAAGATAAGGTTGGATGGAGAACCACGTGCACAATTTCTTGCTCTTTTCATTTGGGATACCATAAGAGATGCAAATAATGGTAGTCAAACTTTAGAATTTACACCATTTGAAGAGCTATGTTCAAAACATCCACCCATGGAAGTATATATGCAATCCTTATATGACAATTTATTTTGGAATAAGGGTTGCAGTAAAACACACACAACTTGGAGAAGATGAAGGAAGCTCAAGGCACACAACAAAGAGTGTATTACTTAGTGTGCAATGGAAAGATGGATAGCCCTAGAATGATGGGCATGAAGAAAGATCCTTAGTTTGCAAGATGACCAAAGTTTTTTTCCAATGTTTCTAAGAGGGAAATGTTTGATAGTTCAAATTTAATATGAAATGTTCTCATCATTTTTGTGTGTATTGTGTAGTTGCTGGATGCAATTGGATTTATTAGTCTCTCCTTTCTTGAACTAGCTAATTTTATGAGAACTAAGCTTAATATCTTGTTTCTATGTTCAACCTATCCATTGGCTTGTAGGTGATAGGTACCAACTTGTTATGAATGATCATAAGCTCATTTAACAGGGTGCTTGATAGACAAACAGTACAATTTGTTTGAAGATACAACTAACATGGCATAAAAATCTGAAGGAATTTTGAGCACATTGAGGGAGGGCATGATCAGCTACTTAAGCCACATTTGCAAACCACAGGTAGGTAGAGCAATACATATAGATCAAGTAATTTTTTATCGAATGAGATATAGCAAAATTTGTTAGGACTCATGGGTATGCTTGGGCAAGATAAGGTCTAAAACCCCCTAGCTCATATAATCAACAAATGAACATTTTCCAATCTCATTTGTGTCATTTGCCTTGGTGTGTGTGTGTGTGTGTGTGTGTGAGTGAGAGAGAGAGAGAGAGAGAGAGAGAGAGAGAGAGAGAGAGAGAGAGAGAGAGAGAGAGAGAGATTCGTAGTATAGTCTACCACCCCCTCCAGATGAGGTGCTAGAGCAACCACAGCCCCAAGGTAGTAATTTAGCATGTAAAACATAAGGTAAAATCCCACAAAGCCACAACTCAAAAAAAGTTTGAGTGCAACAGGTTGGAGGTCATATATTGTGGCCAAAATGGCGATTTAGAACATTAACCGAGCCCCATAGATGATATCCAGGTCAGAATTCATGACCAAGTGTGTGTGTGTGTGTGTGTGTGTGTGTGTGTGAGAGAGAGAGAGAGAGAGAGAGAGAGAGAGAGAGAGAGAGAGAGAGAGAGAGAGAGAGAGAGAGAGAGAGAGAGAGAGAGCTCCATTCCAATCGCACTTCTCAAAATTTTCACACACACCTCGAGTCCTTTGACTTTGAGCATACATAAGGGATAAGTTTCTAGTACTTTAAAGACAAATTTTATTCTTGTTTGTGGACTATCAAGGTTTGGGAGGGTAAATACAAAATAAGAATACAAAATCTAAGTAGAAAATTATACATAGGAGACAAATATGTGAATCAAACCATACCAAAATCCAACTATAGGTTTATGGCATAGTTTAGGACAAATTTGGGATATCATAAGTCATTTTTGCAGTAGTGCAACGATGGCCACCATTGCAAATATCCCGATGCTTGATTGGTTAGAAAAAATTCAAGGCATATGATCTAATGCTCGTATATGTTTGGATAACCAATGTGGGATCAAAATGGTCACCATATTATCAAAATCAAGGGATGGCCTACAAAGCATCATTTTGCACTAAAGGAAAAAAAAATGGACCAAACCGAACCAGATTTGATATGAGTTTTAGAACCCATAGGGAAGCAGCAATATGTAGTAAAAAGTTGGAATTAAAAACCTATAGGGATCATAGATCAACATGCACTGGTAAAAAGGCGCACTACATAGCTAGAGTGTTCAATCATGACCAAATATAATGTAAAAGTCAAGAAATTTTTGCGTGATAGGTATACCTAGCAAGCCATAAAGATTTCCATGGACAAGATTAACATTTTAAAATCATGATAGGATCAAAAAATGCTAGTCATAGACCTTCAAGCTAAACAAACACCTTATAGAAGCTCCATAGCTCCAAATCATTAGAAAGGGTACCAATGAAATCTAAATACTGCCATGAATCAAGCCAAAGCAAGAGAATTAAAAAATGACCAAGTAGACCCGTATGGTGATATTGGTCCAACCCATCAAAATGAAAATTTCTCAACACTAGTAGATTCTAGAATATGGATGGAATTTGTTGATGCCATTTGTGCTCAAATTGGACATAAGATAGATTTATAGGGCCAGAATACTACAAAAATATTAGCAAACTTGGCGAGCCCCAATAATTTTGGCACCATCATTATGGACAAGGTAGACTAAAATAGATAAAACCGTGTACTTAGATTCATTATCTTGAGAGATTTCTTTAAAGAACTCTAGAGTAGTCACCTGTTTTTTTCTTTCTGTATATAGCTAGTGATACCCCCCCCCCCCCCCCCCCCCCCCCCCCCCCCCCCCCTCTCTCTCTCTCTCTCTCTCTCTCTCTCTCTCTCTCTCTCTCTCTCTCTCTCTCTCTCTCTCTCTCTCTCTCTCTCTCTCTCAGTGAAAAGTTGAAATGCCCCCAATAATTTATCTCCCAAGCTTAAAAATAAGGGAGGGGGGTATCATATTTAGGGGGGGGGGGGGGGGGGGGGGGGGGGGGGGAGGACCTTACCCGGGTTGATTACTTGCAACGATTGGTCATAGGTGTGTACTAGAACTTGGATGAATTTTGGGGAAGTTTTTTATCAGGTCACACATCAAATTTTGCATCAAGCCGGTCATAGATAAGGGTTGATTTGGAGCAGGTCAAGGGTTGATTTACACCAGATTTGGATGGGTCAAAATTGAAGGACGAGTAGCTAGAGTGCAAGTTAATCGAGCACATAGTTTGAAAGTCAAACTAAGACAAATTGAGGATACATGTAGTTATCACTCAAATGGATCCTTAGTACGTTGTTAGTCACTATGCTACACACTCTTTGACTAGTTTTACTTAGCTAGATCATGTGAGACCTAAATTTTATATGTAAGATAGGGGTATGATAGTTTTCTTCATTGATTGTCGTATAAGCGTAGAAAGGGGGGTCATATTCCCTAATATGAGTCATATATAGGGGTTTTATCAAAGTTGTCTGCTCGCAGGTGGCGTCTTGTTTTGTATATAGAGTGAATCCCTCGGGGAAAAAATGCACCTACAAATACCTCTCTCTACTAACCTGCCACACTATGGGCTGAATAACCAAACAGACTATCCTATTCATGTTGCATGTTTTGTTGACCAAACACAAGGGACAAAATTTAATTGCAAGCAAATAATGTCAAAATTTTCAAACCAAATAGATCGTAGAAAGCCCCTTTCATCCAATAGTTGTATGGTTTTTTTCTTTTAGATTTCACATAAGCAATGTGGAATTCATGTTTCCTTGGGATAATATATAGATGATGGATAGCATCCATATGTACATGGAATATTTTTCCCTATTCAGGTGCTTTTAGGATGGGAGCACTTACTAGTGCTGACTTGAGTTTCTCAAAGGGAGCATCACATACTTATGGAGACAAGGCACTCACTTTAAGACCATGTCTTCATTCCTGTAATACAAATGACTCACTATTAGCACATAACAGTAGCTTTCTCACAAGGATACTGGGTCTGGTAGCTTTTTTTTGTCAACAAGGACAACAACTATGATTGGAGGAGACTAGTATAGCAAACACATGAAGGATTCCTTATTTCTCTTGCTTTCATGGAGTCATTCATGAGTAAGTCATCATGAAAGCCTTGATGGCTCTCAAACTCTCTCGACATCTCCAAACTTTCAAATACAATATCAAAGTTTACCTTTATTAGCATGATGAAATATCAACTTTAGAAGGAAGCGCTTAGTGCTCATAGCAAGCTGCCATGTTGATGCATAGATTGAGAAAGAAAATAAGATAGGAAAGTGCAAAGGCTACAAGGTTTGCATGTGAGCATGTATTTCAATGAAATTAATGCATTTTGGTCTTATATTGTAATGAATAATATTTAAGCTGGCATGCCAAAGGAAGTTTCAAACATCAGGATGTATTAGACAAATAAAAGCCACTTCAAAATAGCTAAGATATAACTATGAGGTTGATGTGATGGCAATGATGCAGAGTGAGGACTTCTCTACAAATGCAATACGTCTGTTTGAAATATCCTTACTTGTAGTAAACAAGGAGCAAAATATCTCTTTGAATGCAGCATGGCTCAAATGATGAGATCTAAGAAGCTCTCAAATAATTTATTAAGGACACAAGCATTGTTGAGAAAATACACCATGCTTGACAATGCTTTTATAGACATGTATGCCAAATGTAATTAATATTTACTATTCAAACATGCAAACTATTCCAAACTGAGCAAGGAAGGAAAAAGGGAAAATGGCTTTATGCATGAAAAACTAGGCAACAAGAGGATTGTATTGTTTGGGCAATGTGCTTCAATATGATCCCTAGATAAGACTAAAGGGGTTATGTACAACCAATTGGGTAGGTTTTCTTTATGGTAAAAACTTTGTGTAGGTAGCTTAGTCTAATCTAGATTTTGTTTAAGACTAATTCGTGGTGTTGGAGAGTGCAGTTCTCAAAGAGTGACCAGGTAGGCAGAGGGAATTTCGCTATGAGAGAGTGATTAGGAAGAGTCAAAGCAGAATAGATGAAACAAAGAGTATAAATTGGAAACAAGAATTGAATTACTAATATAGATCAGAAATTGTTTATAAGAAACTGCCATAATCGGGGGCCTATGAAAGCTTGATACAAGCGGCAAACACTAAGATTAACTCTCCCTCTATGCCGATTACCAATCTTCACCCTTTTGAGCTCCACGCAAGAGTTCTTGCAAATAAGGTAAACCCTAACAACCTCATTGAGACTGAGTATATGCCCTTATGTACCCTTCTTTGTTAAGAGAGATCTTGCAAAATCCATTGTAGTCGAGATAAACAGTGATAAAAGTCCCTTCTTTGTCTTCCTTAATCTTCTTCTTCACCACGAGAGAGAGAGAGAGGGAGAGAGAGAGAGAGAGAGAGAGAGAGAGAGAGAGAGAGAGAGAGAGAGAGAGAGAGAGAGAGAGAGAGAGAGAGAGAGAGAGAGAGAGAGAGAGAGAGAGAGAGAGAGAGAGAGATGATGATGAGAGAGACCGAGGAAATCACCTCTCCTCGGCCTTCCTCCTCTCCTTCTTTCTTCCATTTCCACCCTTGCCTTTTCCTCCAAAGCACACCAAAACCTTGCTCCCTTCTCATATGCCTCCTTCTTCTTATACTTTGAAAGCATAGGTGCCCACTCTAACTCCCACAAGAGCATGAGATAGCAAAATACTCTCCAACTCTTTGCACCTCCTCACCAACTAAAGCATGTGATCCCCTTTTTCCTCTTCTACTAATTGTAGCCCTCTTCTTCCTCCTAGCCCCAAAAAAATTTCCCTCATTCCTTATTTTTAGGCCTCCATGGCGTTGTCATGCCGCCATGACAATGACATGTGAGTCCAAAAGATAATGAGGCAATGTGACCAGAATTGCATGGAATCTTGTGGTTATGGAGCCAAAAAGATTAACCTCAGCATGCTAGGCATTCCTTGTTATTGTAGTGACTCCATCCAAGGCCCATAAAAACCAGAGTGAACGCTTCTTTCCCTCACGGCATGCTTCCCATGTTGCTTGCACCATTCTTTTCTTTTTTACCTCCCCTTTTTTTCACATTACCTTAGCTCATTAACACATCCATTGAGTGGCCAAAGTACGATAATGTGTGAACCCCTACTTTCACCTTTGCGCGTTTGTTATTGTAGAGCCCAAGGTTTTGTTACACTCTTATGAGTTCCTTTGCTTTCAAATGGCAATGATTGTTGCCCTGCTTTCTTGGATTATCTTTGTGAACTTAGCTACTTCCAAGGAGTTCTCGAAGATTCGACAGTTCCTTGTCTTCCAAATGTGTCTAAAGTAGCAATACTTGACGATTGGCGCAGGAATGAGCAGTGCTTGGGTCTAAAACGTCTTCCCTCCCAAGAAAAGATCGTTCTTAAAGAATCCTATTTTCCAGGTTTTTTGGATCCATTTGCTGACCTTGCCTGCCAAACCACAGATCGTTGGACACTCCTTGAATAGGTGAGAGAGGTCTTCACAAGACATTCTACATTGTGAGCATTTTTCTGGGCCAATTTCCCTGGCAAGGACCTTCACTCAATTGGCATGCTCCCCATAGCACCTTCCATAAGAAAACCTTTATACTATGTGGCCATTGAGGGCGCCGTATGTTCTTCACGATCGTCTCCCATCTTGACCCTGGCCAATTTTTGCCCAATCAATCCTATGATGCCATAAGGGTGAGATACACATTCTTAGTTTGCGGTTTTACGGAATGTTTGTTCACATGACAATGCCATGCTTTCCACTTGAGCTTGGATTCACAGTCCGGTAGATACCACCTATTGAACCATTCTAGAGCTCAACTGATCGACAATATTTTTGCCCCATTGAGGCTAAGCTTGAAGGCTAGTTGGTCCATTCCTTTCCAACAACCTCTACTGTAGTCCCGTAATTGGCCTATATGTCTAAAATCTTTGTTATTAACCTTTCTAGCAACTTCCCTCTAGAAAGGAGTCAGAAGGATGCTTCCAGCCTTATAGAGCCAAGGGGACCATTGAGATAAAGAGTTGTGGAAGCATCTTGTAAGATCTCTCCATTCTAAAGCCTTTGTTGCTCTGTTTCATTTTCAAGTAAGATCGCTTGTCATACCCCCAAGTTTCAGGATGTCCATGTAACGCAATGGGTTGCATGGATATGCCACATGAGTCATCATCATCTTTAACGCATGGTCATGTAGTTTGGCTACATGTGTCAATATATAAAGTGGTCATGTGGTTTTTTATATGTGGTAATGCCAACACTTATTGAATCTTTTCACATGATTATATCATTCAGCTAGGTGTCTCTTTATCTAAGCCAAAGTATTAAGCAAAAAATTTCCATGTATTTTATTATTTCTACCTTGCCACATGGTTATATCCTTGGCAAGATATGTCATAAAAGTAACAAAGGTATGTGATAGCTACCATTTTCACGCTATATACTCTCTCTCTCTCATATTATATATATATATATATATATGTAATGGTATGGAAGCCCACAACCTAGAAGACGGAAAATCATTTGGGATACCCCAAAATCAAGGTACTATCCTCTCTCTCTCTCTCATTCATCAAGGAATATTCTCTAATTAAAGAGCTATTGATTATAAGGAGCATACATGATTGTGATTTTTCTAAACGAAGGTCTTGTTTCTTTCATTTTGTTGCACCTTCTGACACTAGGCATGCATGTGGTGGGTGCTTTGTGAGCTCAATGAGGGATTGATTGGAGGGTGTATCTTGAGTTGTCAGTAGTAGCAATGTGAATTATGGTTGGATTTTCATGAAGAAAACACCTTCTTTCCTTTCATTTTTTTGTATCTAAATGAGAAAATCAATATTTTTCTACAAAATTGGTACAAAGAATCACCTTGGATCTACAATTTTCAACCAAGAAGAAGGAGAGAAATTTTTATTTTAAAGGCAATGGTAGGAGGCTTCTTGGCTATATATTTACCATAACATCAAGGTTGTGTACCTATAAGTTTTAGTATTGGAGAGAAGGGCGTGTGGATGCCATGCCTTCCTTATGCATGAGCAACTTTGGCATTGTGTCTCGAGCCTTTGCATTTTTCCATCACATCTTTGAATGGAGATTTTGCTACCTCATAATTTTCTCTTAGAAAAAGTCATTTGAGGTTTTTTTAGTGCAACCATAGCCCTCCACTTTTGCCCCATTCTAATTGTAATGCAACCTTAGCTCTCCACTTATGCCCGTTTACTAGTGGTAGGAGATGCCCTCTACTCTCAACAAATGGAAATATACTCCTTGTTAGAGGGATTATTGTCACCTTTTCGTATTAACAAATGAAAAAATACCATCAGGTGCACCTACCTAGTGGCCAATATGTCTTCAAGAGAAATCTACAAAGCTACTTTCTATGTATCATGCTGTTTAATTCTTCAAGATATAGTCACTACAATGAAAATATGTAAGAAATTATGCATTGATTTTTTTTTTGTAAAGAGTCTCCAATAAAAACTTTTAGTAAGCTAAAAATATATGAATGGTTTGTATAATACAAAATACGGATGAATATACAAATAATCTAATATATCTATTTTTCATTGCATCGGAAAAATGACAAATGTTGTCTTGAGATTATTACCATTGGAGAATCAAATTGCTCTATCTTTGGAATTTTGAAGAGAGTTGATGCCTACAGGTTGGGAATAACCATGGGAGATAAAAATATCAGAACTTGGGGGTCATTTGGAAAAAAGGGGGAGCAATTAGAATTATGGTTCATAATAGTCATCACTTTAGGGAGCGATAATTTTAATGAGATAAAAGAAAATGCTAGATATGGTAGACATCTACATAGTATTAGTATATACTTTGTTTAATGGTCATTATATATATGTTAATTTAAGATATTTATATGAAAATAGAGATGCATTGTTTTCTCATGTAGACTAAAAATCATTGTAAAGTTTATTCCTATATCTTATTGGAACTAATAATTGCAATGATCACATTCTTTTGGATTAAATAGCTTATGTATATTCTATATTCTTTTTTGAATTATATGACTTATATCTATTCAATTACATGCTTAGATTTTGAAAATAAAATCTCAAGTATGAAACCTTGATTTCTTAATATGTATGTGATTTACTTTAAAAAAACTCATGTTTGGAACAATATTTAGGTTTTATTAGAGAAAAAAATCATAAGCACAAAGAACAATTTGAAGCTTCTCAAAAGAAAAGGAGGTATAGTTTTAACTCTCTCTTTCTGCTATTTAGAATTTGTGATTATGTATGATTGTTGACTATATAGCTTCTAAATATTGACATATATATGTGCATATAACAAAATAGATTATATGAAAATTTGATAATTTTCTTATACAAAATTTCCTATTGAAATCATTGGGAAAATAAGTGCAATTATTAGCTTCTATGAATATAAATATATCGATAAAAGTTAACAAGCATGAAAATACTAATCATATGTCAGTATATTCTCTCTACATATACTCTACCACATACAATATAGATACAAATATATTCATAGAAAAAATTAGTGCATACACATTCATAGAGCTTGCAAAAGGTCTTTCAAAAACATGAAGATCTCTATCTGTTTCGTTGACATTATGAGCTTACATATGAATTGATTATTCTACATATATAATTTTCAGGAAAGTTTCGAAGAACATAACTCAAACTTATAATCTACCAGTGATTCTATAAATAAATAATAATGTAAACAATATGTAGATTATTTAGAAAAGTATGCTACTATGTATTTGGAAAAACTATTATTTTGAGACACATCATGTAAATCAAGCTATAGATCGAATCGAGAGAAAATATTCTTATATTTATGTGAATTCCTATATGTTTTTTATTAAATCATTTTTATACATAAAAACTCAACCAAAGTGTGAGATTTAGATATTGACTCCATCATTGATAACTATGTCTATTTCTTTCACATAACTCTCTCTCTCTCTCTCTCTCTCTCTCTAACACACATATACATGCATAAATTATCATTGCATCAATGTAATGTGTGATTTAGATTATGATATTTATTTCATCTAATTGATTACTACATATGGACATACACTAAACATTCACACAAACACATCCATGTTCTCACAAACACATCTAGCATGCTCTCTCTCTCTCTCTCTCTCTCTCTCTCTCTCTCTCTCTCGATTGAAAAGAGCACTTGCTACTTAAAATAATATTTCATTTAAGGAAGAAATAAAAAATCATGTTATTTAATGAAGATACAATTGTGCGAACCAAAAACATTATTGAAATTTCTCATTACATGTGAAAGATTATTCATCACAGATTGTTATAAAGTGAAAATAGCTGAAAACAGAGAATTATCAACAAAATATGTATACTTTAGAATCCATTCTTTGAAGAGAATAATCAATTCTAAGAAATCAAAGTGATACAATTGACGTCATTGAAAACTGGGCATTGTAGGTGAACTTATAGGCAAAGGTTGAGGTTGGAGTTTGTCCCAAGCAAAAAGATAGTGCTACCTTCTTAGCTAGAAATAGCTGCTTGCTTTTTGGCACTTTGCTAAAAACATGGGCACAGCTTTTGACAATCGACTCTCCCAATTTCCCTTCAAGTGTCCGCTTTGCTCTGTTATGCTTTGGAAAGATGAACCTAAATATTTTTTAAAATGTAAAAAAGATAAACATTGCTACACTAATGGCGAAATAGCTTTGGAAAATCTCTCAAAACCTCCTCAAGAACTCAAAGAGCTCCTTGAGCCATATGATTCAAAAAGCATAAATTTTTGAAAGAATATCCGCACTCATACTAGTACTTTGGCTTTTGCATCTATTCGAGCAAATATTGATGACAACCTTATAGGAAAATGAGTTTCTAACTTTAGAATACATGGATCCATATATCAAAGAATTGATAATTTATTACCAAATAAAAAAGATAAAATTTAGCAAACCGAAGTATGTTGAATTAAATGTTTACGACACGGAACATGAGCTAGATAATCGATAAAGGGAATGACCAAAATAGATGCAAAAATTGTTCTCAGTTTGTTAAAAAATGATGGATATGTATCCGTATGTAGAATGTCTCAAAGAATTCGAATCAAAATGCTAACAATAATGTCAAGTTAGTAATTTATCAGTCTAGCAAAGTAGCAAAGCAATATGAAGCATCTTCAGGAAGTGAAGTTGCAACTTTAATGCCAGAACATGGAGATGATGAGCATATTGAACATCATGATATTCAACTTTTGAATATTAATGGCAATATTAAGAGAATCATAAATCTAACAACTCTTATATGTTTAATCTATATTTTGCTTTTTCCTTAAGGAGATGAAGGTTGGCATTTGAATATGCCTACAAAATATGTCCATACACGAAAAGAAGAAAGAAATTATTTTATTACTCAAAGAGAGTATTATGCCTACAAATTGTAAATTAGAGAAGACATCAATACATGCTTGCTAAGAGGAGGTAGGCTTCTTCAACCATATTTAGTCGACGCTTATAGTAGCACTAAGAATCCATATTATTTTGGTTAACGAATTATCAATTGAATCTAAGAAGTGAAGTATATCAAGGAATTTCCGATATGGTGAGTACAACGGATGCTTAAATCAAAATTAATGGAAACAGTATAGGAAGAAGAATAATTCTACCATCAAGTTTTCAAAAGGGTCATGTCTCTGTTATCAAGTTTCAAAAGAGAGGTTTATCCCATTCTCATAATCTTCTAATCTTGGCAACAAAAAGCAAACCAAGCAATATTAAACACTATGATAGATTGGTTTGTGTTGAGATTTCAGACAAAAGAAAAAATTCATGAACTTTATAATATTGTATGTTGCTCTGCAATATACATGGTCCATGTGGAGATTTTATTAAAAATTCATCTTGTATGAAAAATGAAAAATGCATTCGTCATTATCCAATAAAATTTATTGAAACCATTACATTGAATGGTGATTGGATATCCAATAAACATGAGATGAGACAACGGAATATCAATACAAGCTAAAGAAGAAGAATTGGATAATAGATGGATTGTTCCTTATAATCCATTTTTTACCATGAAATTTAATACACATATAAATGTAGAGGTTTGTTCAACCATATCAGTAGTAAAATGTCTCTACAAATATGTAAACAAGGATCATGACAGAGCAACAATGTATTTACAAAGAAGCAAATAATCATCAACAAATAGAAAATGATAAAGTTGATGAAATAAAAAAGAATGCAAGATACGTGTCTTTGGAGAATCCTTCAATATAAACTTCATGACAAAAAGCTAGATATACAACGATTACAAGTATCTCAATTTTATTTATAAATCCTAAGATAAATCTTATATCTTTTAACATTATACTTTTTTAATAGATCTACTTAGAGAATCAAAACCATGTATATTTTCAAGATAATGATTATTTGAGGTAAATTATTGAAAAGAAACAAATAAAAGGACAAATCTTACAGAATGGTTTGAATGTAATAAAAAGAACAAAGAAACGCAAAAGGTATTATACACTGACTTTTCAAAAAAAAAAAGTGCTTTTGGAATAAAACATTCGTAAGTGGATAGAACAAAAAAAAAAGACTCAATTGATCTAATGTATCATATTTCCGCATCAGCAAGGGAATAATATTTTTTGAGAATGCTACTAACAAAATGCCAAGTTGCAAATTTTATGATGAATTAAAATCCTTTGACAATTTATTCTATGCAACCAATGAGGGAGCATGTCTTGCAAGAGGTCTTTTGGAAAATGTTCAAGAATGGATAATTTCCATAAGAGAAGCTTCTTTACATCAAACAGGATTATAAGTACGTGATCTATTTACGACAATACTTATCTTTTGTGATCCAATTTCTCCATTTTCATTGTGGAAAAAAAATTCAGAGGATATATCCAAAGACATTGAATTCTCTATAATAATAAAAACATGTCAATCGAAGAGATTTGCTCATCATTAGCACAAAATAGAGCTCTAATAGAAATTTTTAATATACTTGGACTAGATACATTTAAGCAATACTCTTTATAGCATCAATAATAAAATATTTTTATATGTTGGCAATCACGTTAAGATATATGTTAAAACTCCCAAATTGTTATAAACTTCACATGTTCAACCATATATAAACATTAATTTCTATAAACAGGCATGCCCATACCTATAGAAGATGAAGCATCCTTAGATTCGAATAGCCTATTACAAGAAGAAATAAACTTTGAGAAATTAGATGAAGAAGCAATGGCAAATGAAATAGAGAAAAAGCTAAATATTTATCAACAAAATGCATACAAAAACATAATAGAATGCATTTCTCAAGAAGATTCAAAGTTTTTTGTTTTAGATGGTCCTCGTGGGATTGAAAAAACATATTTATATAACTGTGTTTTCAATCGATTGCAAGGAAATAGAAAAATTGCATTGGCTTGT
This sequence comes from Adiantum capillus-veneris, assembly GCF_014529385.1. Classification (NCBI taxonomy): domain Eukaryota; kingdom Viridiplantae; phylum Streptophyta; class Polypodiopsida; order Polypodiales; family Pteridaceae; genus Adiantum; species Adiantum capillus-veneris. The sequence continues at coordinate 15,635,953 of NC_140934.1, forward strand.
GCTTCATTTGGAATACAACATTACTAAAGGAAGAACAACACATTCACATTTTAAAATTCCATTGGATATAACTCCAACAAGTACTTACAATATAAAAAGTAATAGTGCACTAGTAAACTTGATTCAAAAGACAAGTTTAATTATATGAGATGAAGCATCAATGAGTCATAGATTTGCGTTTGAAGCAATTGATAGAACTTTTAAAGATTTGATGTCAAATTGGAGGAAAGAACATTCTTTAGGTGAAGATTTTTGACAAATATTGCCACTTGTACCAAAAGAAAGTAGATTAGATATTGTCAATGCATCACTATGTGTAGAAATTCTAAAGCTAAGCGAAAATATGAGGTTAAAGCACGATAGTTGTTTGCAAGATAAAAGATGTATGGAATGGATTCTTACTACTGACAATGGAAAAATAGACGACATTAATCAAGCAACAATCAAAATTGATTTAAAAAATTGATAGAAAAACATGAAGTGAGAAAGCTGATTTCTTGGCTATACGAAGGTACAAATAATAATAGATCGTTTGAAATATGATTATCAAGAAATTGTACTCATAAAAATCAACTAGATAACAATCATTTTTTTTCTTTCAAATAGGTGTAAATAATATAGAAAATTTTCAAAAGTTCTTCAAGGAGAGCTATTCTTGCACCAAGAAATGATGAAGTTCATAAAGTAAATTTGATGTCTATGGATTTCTTGGAAGAATATGTAGTAACATATCTTAATGCATGTTCAATATCAAAACAAAATGAGAATACAAACCTTAAATATCTTAAATCTTGGAGGAGGATATCCACCTCATAAATTGCAGTTGAAAAAGAATGCACCTATAATTTATTGAAAAATATAAATCCCCGAAGAGGTCTATGCAATGAAACGTGCATGATCTATAAAAAAACCTTCAAAAGAAAGCTTGAAGTTGAAATCATTACAGGAACTCGCGTTGGAGACAGTTTTTTGCCAGGAATAATGTTCATTTCAAATTTAATGACTTTATCGTTTGAAATGAGATGAGGCAATTTCCTATACAACTAGCTTTTGCAATGACAATAAATAAATCTCAAGGATAAAGTATATTCAAGTTGAGAATATATTTACCAACACCATTATTTAGCCATGGATAGCTATATGTTACGTTATCAAGGACAAATTCTTCGAAAAAATATAAGACTTTGCTTAGGAGTTAACAAATAACGTTTATTTCGATATCCATTACAAAAAATAAAAAAAAAGATCAAACATATTAAATAACAAAATAAACCTTGAATATTATTAGCATCAAAAGAAAGTTCATAAATTTCATGTTGATCCAATGTTAATAAGAGACGAACAACAGATATTGTCATGCTCAGATTTTAAGGAATGCTCAATAAAGATGGGATCATAAAGCAATCCTTTGCCTCAAGAAAAAATCACCTATACTTGTGAGTAGAAGGCATGGCATTATGTAAAACTTGAATATAAACAAGCAATTATATTGACACTTATACTTGAAAGATGCTCAAAATTTATTTTGTTTTGTAGTGCTCTATGTATGTCAATTTTTGCTACTTTTGAAAGCCCAAAAAAACTATCTACTTAACAAAAATTGCATACAATATCTTTCATTAATGTTTCTTTTTCCATCTCGTCTCGAAGATGGGTTTACACACTAGTTTCATACAATTGCGATTCACATCACTCTACCATGCATTCATTGTTTCATTTGAGACTTAAGTCCATTAGCTCACCTATCATTGAATTCCTTCGAGATTCCACACCAATAATTTCCTTCGCTCCACTCTTTGTCGCTTCATCTGCTGCATGTGCTCTACAACAAGCTCGTTTCATCTAGCACCCACCCCAAGTTACCCCCTATTGCCGCCCAAGTTCTCTTTGCATGTGATGTTCACACCATCAAGTCTCCGGAGCTATGCCATCTCGTACTGATCGTCTCATACTCTCTCCACATGAAGCTATGAAGTGATTGCTAGTGTAGTTGATGGAGATGAAGGGCACACAATTGACGTATTTTTTTGTTTCACCCACTAAGAGCCCTCCCTTATCTTTTCTAATGGGACATATGCTTTGCATGCCTCTTCTACGACAAGTTCTCATCATCAATGGCACTAGCCTCAAGCCCAACAACCATGGAAATTCCAACTGAAAGTCTCATAGAATCCCTTTAATCCCCCCCCCCCTCCCCAAAAAAAAAAAGAGATGTGAAGCCAACCATCGCTTCTAACAAAGAAGAATCTCGTTGGATGATGCCAACTATCAAGACAACACGAGAGTTACCTTGTTTATGTATTGTGTTGATTTGCACAATACAAGTGGGAGTAGTGGGAAGAGGGAGAATACCAAAAATAGTGAAAGAGAAGATTTCTCCTGGTTTGTAGAACCCTTGATGTGATTCTTATATACCTCAAAAAAACGAGGTATTATGCTATTTTCTGTTGAAGCTCGTTTCACGCATATGCTTCCCCATTTAGAAAGCCTCTAGCCAAGTAGACTCACTTTGTTGCTTTTTCTTCTCTCAACTTCCTTAGGGTGTGACCCACATGCATCCTTTACCCCTCTCCCCCCTAATCGTACAAGGTGCGACTCGACCCTAAGAAAGCATGAAAAAACCAAGGGAGAAAAGAAACTTATGTGTGTGTGTGTGTGTGTGTGTGTGTGTGTGTGTGTGTGTGTGTGTATATATATATATATATATATAATTAGAGAGAGAGAGAGAGAGAGAGAGAGAGAGAGAGAGAGAGAGAAAATTAGCACAATTTCATATTTTTTTCAAAATGGTCCCATGAAAGTGAATGGTCGAAAGACTTTCCGTGCCCGTATAAAAGGTAGTCTAGTTTGCACTCATATATTTCCTAAACTCACCCTTGACTTGTGCACTCCTACTGGCTCGCCTAAAATAAAATACATTAAATTGAAAGATGCCTTGAAGATTCCCTCTGCCCTCATTGCCTACTAGCCCTCACCTCTTGCTCGTGTCGCCAAACTTTCCCCTGTCTGCGTGTTGTCCTTCCCTACCTCTCGACACGCCTCTCTCTCTCTCTCACTCACACACACACACACGCACGCATTTTTCTTTGAAGAGGAGGTCAATCTTAACTCGATCTTGTTGGTTTGAAGTTCACATATATCAGCCTCATACTGGACTGAATAAAAGGAGGAAAAAAGATTGTGCCGTTGAGCTCATTGGCAAGCGCAGAGGCCGTTCCTTTTGAAATGGGCTCTATGTAAGACTGACCACTCACCAGGGGCACGGGCCACACTCTCCAGGCCATTTCTGTCTCTGCCCTCTTTGAAAAACGGTGGGTGGAGCAACAGTGCCTTGGTGCAGCAGGGGTTCCATTTAGTGGTGTAAGCAGTCAGTCTGCCATTACGCTGTCGGAGTCCAAAAACTTTTGTTGGCCACTAGCAGCTTTTCTTTCCCAGATGATTCTATGTCTGAGTTGTAAATGTTACTTGTCCAGCGAACAGCAGGCATCATTTTTGATAATTTTTCCAATGTATCTGGAGTGTCTCGAATTACAACCATACCATCTGGCCGCAGTATCCGGTCCATTTCTAGAATTACATCAACCAAACTGCATCTGAAAAAGAAAAAAACTCATTGCAATTAAGGTTAAAAGAGTAAGGGAGGAGATCAGCAGAATTTTAGTAGGAAGGTCAGGTAAACCTCAAAAAAGACAGCTCATGTCTGCTCTGCTCCATGCATGCATGCTTAAGACATGTTCTCACCTATTCTTCTCTCCTGTTCTATCCATTATCAAGGATTTCAAGTCCACCACATGGATGAGATCATATGTCCGTGGATAGGTGGAGAAAGCTTCACACCTGTCAGCATTGTAAGACCGATCAGGACCTCCCCAGAAAAAAAACATGGTTCAAGCCACAAATAATATCTCACGAAGTACTGGAACAGCCTACACAGCTGGAATACTAACCAATCATGTGTCACTCCTACCAGCCCACGATCATAAATGACAGGCAATGTATTCAGACTAGAACTTGGAACAACATTCATAACCCAGACAGGATCTCCAATCAAGGCAGCTGCAAATCCTCCGAAAATTGCATTCATATCCATCACATTTCGAGTTCTTGAAGTACCAAGTGCCAAGCCCAACGCTTTCTTATAAAATCTGACTCTCCTCTCCCAACGATGTATATCTGCTTGAAAGAGTACTGCTTTGTCTCCATGTGGAACAACTGAAAGCCTCTTTGTGGGGTAGGTTAACCGCTTTGGCCACTTTGGAACAGTTAAATCCTCAGGGATAGCCTTCTTGGCAGATACTGGTAATCGGCTCACACAACTTTTCAATGGTACATACCTGCGAGTATGAGTTTAACAGGATCAGCAGCTCATTATACACAACTGAAATCAAAGCACAATTCCTCTTAAATAAAAAGATTCCACGCTAAAAAATCCTAAGATATACCATGAAGCATTGGGATCATCCTTTCGGTTGCACAACTGAACCTGTGCATTTTTGTGTTTCATTAAGCACGAGTGGTTAAGAGGTTTCTGCCATATGGCAGTGTTGCCTTCCACAGACAACAACTGATAGCACATGTTGCTTGCCAACCCTTGCAAGCTTCTCCATTCGCTTTCTTGTTTTGGCCACTGTACTGGAGGGCCAGACAGCACAAAATATCCTCCTGGACGAATCAGCCTGTCCACCTCCAGAAAATAAGATCCATCTGTAAGAAATCAAAAGAATTTAGACAATTTATTGCACCAAGCCTGAACATCACATCTCTTTTGAACGTAGATACGGTATAAATCAGATTTTGTTCACCAAGCTCCTGTGAAGCTAATTTAAATTTCTTTGATAATTTCAACTGGCCAATTACTCTTAGTTTGGGTTTTTTGGAGTTTGCTTTCAGTTAGGCAGAAACAATTTCACACACAAGCCACATTTATTTGTTATATAGAAATCGTAAAGACTTGTTGAAGAGTTCGTCACTGAGTGATTTATAGAAGTGGAAGAAGCCCTTGAGCATAACTCTTGGTTGCATGCCATGCATTCGGAGCTGAAGGGAATGCGGCTTGGATGTTGGTTCCTCGGCCTAGAAAGAGGAGAGCCATCAGGACCACGTGGATCCTCAAGATGAAGTACAAGGCTGACGGTTCCATAGAGAAGCACAAGGCGACACTTGCGGCTAAGGGCTTTGCACAACGCTCTAGCGTGGACTTTAGCAAGACTTTTGCTCCTACAGGTCGCATGACTACCATTCTGACAGTGATCTCCTTGAGATCTATTACCACAAGGGATCTTCTTCTTCAGCGGAAGTATTCCAGAGACATCCTTGACAGATTTGGGCACTCCTCTTGTGGCTAAGGACTTTGCGCAATGCTCTGGCGTGGACTTCAACGAGACTTTTGCTCCTACCGCTCCCATGACTATCATTCTGACAGTGATCTCCTTGAGATCTATCAATCTTCTTCTCTCAGCCGAAGTATTCCAGAGACATCCTGGACAGATTCGGGATCTATCGGCACTCCTCTTGTGGCCAAGGGCTCCGGCGTGGACTTCGATGAGACTTTTGCTCCTACCACTCGCTGACTACCATTCCGCCGAATGTGATCTCCTTGAGATCTATCACAACAAGAGATAATCTTCTCTCAGCGGAAGTATTCCAGAGACATCCTCCACAGATTTGGGATCTATCGGCACTCCTCTTGAGCACACAGAGAATGTAACTTTGATGTGGTGGTGATGAATCTCCTCCCCTTGAGGATGATGTGACATAAGCTCCTCCTAACAATTTAATAAACCCTTTTGTTTCTTCTCCTCTGCTTGAAGTGAGATGGGGCTGATTCTTTTCCATCAAGAATAGTGACTAAGTGATCATATGAGGGTGGAAGGGCACTTAGAATGACGGCCACGTTGTCATTTTCAGGGACTTCACAATTGATATAGGTAAGTTGAGTGATGATGCTCTTAAGCCCCTTAACTAGTGTCACAAGTTTGTGACATGGCAGACTCACAGGGTTGGGGTTTAATAAACTTAACCCTCCCCAACTTATAAGATTGGCCGAGGGGGCACCAAAAGGTAAGGGTTATATAAACCTAACCTTCCTAACTTATGAGAGAATGGCCAAGGGGCCTTATAAATAAAAATAAAGCAACTTGTGAATCTTGCACACGCAACCAGTTGTACAAACATCTGGAAATCGCGGAAGCTACTGACATGGCATCCATATAAATTTCCGCGTTTTGCGGAACAGCCCTCTAGGCACCAGCTTTTGGAGGCGGAGCTTTTCATTGGCAGTTGCTTTTAGGCCAAGGGCCTCATGTAAAACCTCTATAAGCAAAGCCAAGGCCTCTTCTCTGGCTCTTCTCTGGCAGATTAGCTTCGGAGCACTGCAGAAAAAGGACCCTTGGACATTGTACCTTGTGAAGCATCAATAAGAAAGAAATACAAAAGGGGCACCAGTCTTTGGGGCCAGTGTATCTGGGAGCGGAACCCCACCGTTTCGTGTCGACTCTCTCTCTCTCTCTCTCTCTCTCTCTCTCTCTCTCTCTCTCTCTCTCTCTCTCTCAGACTTCTTCAGAGCTGCCACCACTGGACACCCGGAGGAGTTACTACCACAGCAAAGCTCGTCGCCTTACACCAGAGGCATACTGATCGATCGAGCGACTGAGCTGGGGAGATCCAGACGCCCACGACTGCGGAGGACTACACAGCATCGACAGAGGCTGCATCAGAGGATTTGGGTCACTTTGGCTCGACATGCACGACGAACGGTCAGACTACTGACCATGGAGGAGATTGATGAGATCCGCCAACGACCGATGCTGGATCTCCTGTGATCTAGCTATCCCAGCTAGCTGTTTAGCTGCTTAGTCCACACCTAGCAGCAGTAGCAGTTTAGGATTCCATAGTATTTTATTTTATTTTGTCATTCTGTCATTTTGTCATCTTGTTACTCTGACTCTGTATCACATCCACCACATTGTAACTTTCTGGTCTCATAGGTCACTTTGGCCTTTTGAAGATGTTAATATAACATTTCATTTCATCTCTCTCTCTCTCTCTCTCTCTCTCTCTCTCTCTCTCTCTCTCTCTCTCTCTCTCTCTCTCTCTCTCTCTTCAGTTGTTTGCAGTTTTCTCACGTGTGTTGAAGTAGATTTCTCGCTTGGAGTGTCCGGACCTGTTACAATAGTATCCAAGCTCAGACGATACTTCTTCTACGAAGGATCCGATCCTTTTTCCCACAGCACACATCGATTCTCATAATGAATCCGGCAGAGAGGAAAGTGTTCCATCGACCATCCAACTTCAAGAAGATGGAGTAAACCCCAATCCCAGTCTGGGAGCAGCAGAAACCAATGGAAATTCCAATGGGAGCTGACCTCCTTCCGAGGGAATCGGGAGAAGATCATGGCCCGTTTCGACAGGTGATCTTGATAGAGGGGAATATCAGCGTCAACTGCACGTTGACACTTGTGCCAAAAAGATGATCAAGTACTCCAAGGATCTCCATTCACCTCTCAAGTCAGTAATGAAACCGAAAGCAAAGCCGAGTACAGAAAAGCAGAAACTATACTCAATGCTCTTGAGCAAAAGGTCGAATTGATGAAGACTACAAAGCATTCTCGTAAGAAGAACCATTCAAAGGATTATTTATCCTGGCTACCTAGGTTGGAAATCCACTTTTGAGAAAGCTAATAAACCCAAGAAGCGTGTTCGCTTTGAGTAAGACCCAAGTTCTCTGTCTTCTTCCTTGTCTTCAGATAGCTATAAGAGTTCTTCTTCTTTGACTCCAGCACGGAGGAAAAGAAGCAAACGAAGCCAAGAAAGACAGAGAAAAGCAGATCCCAGACACTCATTCCAACACCTATGGGACTATCTATGGAAAGAAACACGAACCCCTCGTGCTTCCAGCTCAATATGATTATCTCAGGAAAAAGGGCAAGAAGAGCGAGTTCAATGATGGAGAACAAGCAGTGAAGTTTGACACGTTTTCAGGCTTCAAAGATATCCATCTAGCCCTTGCATTTAAGCAAGAGTTTGACATCGCTTTTTCGGAGGTTTGTTGCACAGAGAGCACCTCGGAAGTGGATCAAATTCAAAATAATCTTCCCTTCGGCATGAAGGGAAGAGTATGAAGAGGATGTCATCACGGCTTGGCATTGTCTGAGGATGACAAAGAAAGACACTTTGGTTACTTATTGCCAGAGGTTTTGGGGTACCTCTTTGCCAGTTGCTTCTTTTTGGAAGATCACTTTTAAGGAGCAGGTAGAGTGGTTTTGTTGTGGACTTCCAAAAGAGGTTCAACGGTTTTGCATGAAGCAAAAGTCAAAATACATTCACAAGCTTATGGGAATGCCAAGAAGCGCTTTGGTATGCATTTCGGCTCTTTGACCTATCCCACGGACAACAAGCCAATGTCTGCTTTAACGGGGAAAGACTCTTCCGACGACCAAAAGAAGAAGGGCAAGCAATAGAAGAAGAAACCCACCAGCCCGAAATTATCAATAGAGCAACTCGCAAAATACTATAAAGAGAGGGCAAGTTTTACAGTTGTGGGAAACAAGGGTACGTTCTTGCGAAGAGTCCAAAGAGAGCACCTAAGGAGCAAGCTGAGGACAAACCAAAAACATTGAAATCAGCACGGAAGCATGCAAAGAAAGGAAAGACAAAAGCAAAATTGGTTCCAGATTGTGTGGGAGCAAGCCTAGAGCAGAAGGATGAGAGTACAAAGCTCTGCACAGCATGAGACAAAGTACGAGATCAAGAAGTCCTTATATTCTTTGATAGAGGAGCCAAGGCCACCCTCATCTTACCCAAATTGGCGACTCGACTTGGAATAACACCCCAAGAAATAGGACCACCGCTAGATGAAGTTTTAGTGGCACCGGAGTATGATGTCGCCATTACACCTGTCATAGGCAAACTTCGGTTGCATTGTCACGGGTATCTAGGGCACTAGGACTTCTATATCATGCCTCTGGAGGAGTATGATGTACTCTTGGGAATCCCTTGGTACCTTAAGAAACGTGTTGTGGTTGATTATTGGGCTAGAAACCCCGCATTGAAGAATGAGGAAGGCAAAGAGATCACCTTTGATGTAAAATTAAAGGGGAAATCTGTCCCACTTGTATCATCGGCTTCAGCCGTTTCCGAATTATTGAAATCCAGTCTTTTTGTTTACTCATCTATTTGAAGATTCATACGAACATAGCAAATCAAATTTGACAAAATTAGAACAAGAACAACAAGAATTTTTGCAAGCTCAAGCCGATTGTTTCTCTGAGGGTTCACCTGGAGAGCTACCTCCTGAAAGACCTAAAGATCACACAACTGATTTGATACCTGGTAGTACGTCACCGAATCGGCCACCTTATAGAGTAAACAAAGCCCAAAATGGGGAAATAATGAGCCAAGTAAAATAACTTCTCGAAAAGGGTCTCATTCAACCTAGTACATCGCCTTTTTAATCACCAGTGCTTTTAGTTTCATATAATGCATGTCATGGATGCTATGGACAATGCACGTACTATCAAAGCCATGCCAACAAATGAGGATGTTATGCATGAAGAGGCTCTTGGTTTGTGTGCAATTGCAAGTATTGCAACTTTGCCTATTGTTGGAACGTCCGGTGGACCTCTATGGTGAGTAAACCTCCAAAATGTGCAATTGTGGGTAGAGATCTACCAAAGAAAGTGCATGCCCGACATATTCAAGCTTCTATTGATGATAATGCGGCTCATGCTCGCAATGGTAAAGTTGAAATTGATGCTCATGTAAACGATGTTTGCAATAGTTCTATTGAAGTTTCGAGACATGACGACGCCTATGCTCACAATGGGGTTTTTGAGAAAAGCCATGCTTGTGTGAAGAGTTACAGGCAACTCAAGAAGTAGGTTAAATTGCAAAAGCCGCATGTTAAGAAGGGCCAACCTCTTGATGTGGAAGCATGCCATGATTCTGGAAACGAACATGCATCTGTAGGTGAAGAAGATGAGTGTGATGATGAGCTTTTGGAAACAAAAGGGCCTGTCTTGCGTGATAGTGACGATGAAAGGGATTGTTCTATTGTGTCCATGCCATCTTGGAAAAGTGGGGATAAGCTTCATGAAGGGACGTTAAGAGACTTCCAATGTTTGTGGATATTGTGGGTCCGGAATTGGGACAAATCCCACGTGAGTTCACAAAAATCTAGCTTTTTTTGTCTCTTTTCCCGCTTGATATAATAGATATGATTGTGGAAGAGACCAATCGGTATGCTATGGAGAAGCGAGACAAAGTATTGGCTAAGCATGAGTCAACCTGTAAGTGGAACGCTTTAGATCGACACTATTTTGTGCACTTTTCGGGTGTTTCTATTGGTATGGCTTTGCAATTTATGTCTGATAAAAAGTACTACTTGAAGGGCACATGCGGTACTGTTCGATATCCTAATTATGCAAAAAAAATGGATCAAATTCAATATCCGAAAATCAAGAGATTTTTGCATATTCGGGACAATTCCCAATAGCCACTTGTAAAGGGTACTAGTGATTACAAGTTATGGCAAGTTTTGCCTTTAGAGGAGAGATTGAACCGTACATTTCAACTGCACTTCAACTGTGGAAAACATGCTACTGTTGATGAGACGATAATTTCCTCTAAAAAACCTTGGTAAATTGAATTCTTGTCGTGTGTACAACCCTATAAAGCCACATAAGCTTGGAAAACAATTACGAAATTTATGCGATTCCGAAACACGTCATAATTATGCTTTTTGGATCTATGAAAAGTTGCCATGCCAAGTGTTGTCCTTCCATGTCGTGTCAAGGCTTGTGGAAAATAATCTGAAGCAAAGAGGGCGTCATATCTTTTTTAGTAGGTGGTTTACTTCCGTAAAGTTATTGATGCATTTAACGAATGAGCGATATGACGCCACAAGAACTTACATGACAAATAGGTAGAACTTTCCAGATTCACAAATGCTACATATGGATCATCGTGAGCGAAGATCATCACGGTTTGCTTTTGATGCACGAAAAGGTCTTGTCCTATGTTCGTGGATGGAAAAAAAAGCCTATCTTTTCTGCTTCTAATGTGTATGGCATGAGGAAAGGAGAGGTCCAAAGACAAGTTAAAAGCCGTCACAAGGTTGCCCTCACGTGTCAAGATGTGCCGTGTAATACAATAAGTACAAAGCTGGTTGTTATGTTTTTGATTCCATGGTATTGGGTTCTGCATATAGCTTAGAGATGAGTATTTATGGATGGAAATGGTGGTATGCCTTGTTTTCGGGCATGATGGATGCGGTCTTTGCAAAATGCATGTATAATATGCTTACATGGGAAGAAGGGTACAAGTCGCTTTGGGTTTATGGTAAGATTGCATTTTGCCGGACTACAGACTTCGAGGGCATACATGTATTCTAGTGATTCTATAGGTGGGCATACATTGATGAAGATGGCCTCACATGCAAGCAAGTTTTGTTATGTATGTGCTAGCGAAAGGAAGTGCTTGATGAGAACTCTATATGGATGCCCAAAGTGCAACAAGTTTTTGTGTGTAGAACCATGTTTCTATATAAGTATCATGCAATGGCAGGGCATGACGGACTTGGTGTGGGTGCTCAGCATGTTGTAAGATCGTATACCTGCCCCGCCCTATTGAAGTTTGATCACATCTTATTATGAGTTCATGCTAGGTTTGGTTTCACTTGTATCATCTCAATCATTTCTATGGACTGTTTTGGCCTCAATTGATCGCTGAATTTGAGAGCTACAAGCAAGGCTTTTTTGGAGTGTTTCCGGAGGATTGCATTGTCCTTTATGGGCAGAAATTCATGTTTGTTTTGGGATCTTTTTTGGACAGTTTTACGCACAATTGCGTCATCTTCGAAGAGCTGAAGTTTCCGGACAGTTAGTTGAGAGCTGAAAGTAGGGCCTTTTTGGGTTGTTTTCGAATAATTTTGCTATTTTTAACCGGCTGAAATTCAATCTGTTTTGGGCTGTTTTTGGGATACTTTCTGCACATAACTGCTGTGTCCTCAAAGAGCTGAAATTTCAAATTATTATGGGTTACTTTTGTGACAGTTTTACGCATGACTGTCGTGAACGCTGAGCTCAAATTTCAGATTATTATGGGCTGCTTTTAGGACAGTTTTGCGTACAATTTTTGTGTCCTCCAAGAGCTGAAATTTCAGATTATTATGGGCTGCTTTTGGGACAGTTTTGTGCACGACTGTCGCGTCCTCCAAGAACTGAAATTTCAGAATATTACGGGCTGTTTTTGGGACAGTTTTGCGCATGACTGGCGTCTCCTCAAATAGCTAATTTTTATAGGCTGTTTTTGGCACAATTTTGGGGCAACCTATGGATTGTTTTGGTGGATACTAATTGGTGAAGTTGGGATATGAAGATAGGGATCTTTTTGGGGATAGCTTATACCCCGTTGGCCTTTTGAGTGCTAAAATTTCTAATTTGTATTGGCATGGATTTGACTCAATTTTGGGCAAGTTTCAAGTGCATGCTTGGTGAGTTTACTGCATGCTTTGAGCACTGAGTTTTGGTGTATTGAGTGCTCAATGCTATGTTTCTATCTCAAGATGGAGCTTGCTCAAAGTGTGTCTCGTAGATAGGAGTCAAATGTACTCTTCAGCCATGGAAAAAAGCATACAAGATCAGTGTTCAGCAGTTAAATTGTTGGATGGACCTTTTTGGCATCACTGGCAAATATGGACGATAAGGCATGGCCTTTTGTACAGGCATAGACACTACATCTACTGTCACGATTGTGACTATGTTGCAATATTACATCTCTTCCTAGTTGCAGATACGTGAAGTGCCATGCCAAGGAGGACCCCTGCGCTTGGATGGTCACACCCCTTCGCCCAAAAGACATACCTCTTCGCCAAAAGCCACACTCCTTCGACGACTGGTCACACCCTTCACCCTACGGATGCGACTCTTCGCCTAATGGTTGCAGCTCTTCGCCGAAAGGATGTGTCTTTACGTCTAAAGTCATGTCTCTTCACCAGGAGACGTCTTTTCATTTGTGTCTCTTCGTCTCCTATATAAGGAGCCTATTGTACTCAGTTTTTAACAAGTCAATCAATCAAACACAGAGTCTTCTAAGTCTTGTTCTAAGTTCAGTTTCAGTTTCTTAAGTCTTAATTATGAGTTTAAGTACTTAATTAAGGATTAGCGACTAGAATCCTTACAGTGGTATCAGAGCAAATTTTTTTCCCGGGACCCGAAGGTTGTGAGCCTCTCACCCTCGCCGCTACCCTCTCCCCCCCCCTTCCCAGAGTTGCATGGAAGCAGAAGAAAGGTGGGCTTTCCTGATGGATACTAGCCGGCGTACTTAATCTTACCCGCTCCCGAAGCAAACATTGCCTTGCAGAAAGATGACGTGCATCTCTTCCTGAAGCTTGGGCTCACGTACTTGCTGATTCTCTACATGCGTGGCCCGGTAGCAGGTGCTCGTTCTGCATATGCCTCTTCATGTGTTGCCTTCCTTGGTGAAGGGACACAGTGCACATACCCCTTGGTGAAGGGACACACCCTCTCACCTTTTGGCACTTCTACCCACTGGTGGCTGCCCAAAGTCTTGCACCCCCTGTAGAAGATCGCACCCTCTAGTGCCTCTTTGCATGTCTCTTCCTACGCACACAAATCAGCCAGGCGTCTCCTCACCAATCGCTGAAATCTTACGCTGGCTGCCCTTTGCGCGTGGCTTTTCATTGTGCGTAGAGTTTCCACGCTGGCTGATTACCTTGCGCTGGCTGAAAATTTTTTCCGCACTGGCAGCGTGCTGAGTTTTTTTTTTACGCTGAGGGTTATTACGCTGGCTGGCTGACCCTTCATAAGCTTATACATTATTAAAGTATTCCTAGCGCTGGAGTTTATTGCTAAGTGGCTAAGTGACCACCCATTAACAATTTAAAAAAAACCTTGGCCGACCGCCCAATAAGTGCCAATGGGCACCCTTTTGGTTCCCCACATTAAAAAAAATAAAGGCCACCAACGGCAGCCAGCGAAATGGCCATCCAGAACCAGCGTGCGCATTTGCTACTGCCCCCTCTTCTGCCAACTTTCCGCGCAGCACAGTCTGGCCTTCGGGACATTTTTTTTTCATGGCCGATATACCTCTTCTCTCGTACATAGATGAGATTCTGACCATTGTTCTCCCGGAAAATTCCCTGGCACCCGGCACCTGGCACTCGGCACCCGACGTGATTGTCATTTCAGATACTCCCGGAAACAAAACCAAAGCCTCTCTCGGAACCGGAACCTCTCTCAGAACAAGTACCCACACTCGTTCCCGCATTGACACCTGCAACAGTGAGCCCTCTTTCAGAACCGGTTCCACAATACCTATTACTCGCTCCAGAGGCCAACCCCATACAACAAGAATACACGTGGTATGTGACATATCATCACGCCCCACAGTTCAATTATTCCCTCGAAGCAGTCAGCATGACCAGATCACAAGATGGCAACGACCATAATATGCCGGAGGACCCGATAGCGGTTCTTAAAGCGCATATGGCAGCACTTTCAACAAGCCTCGCATCGATTCATACTCGCTTGGATCAGATGCAGACACAAACCTCTTCTCGGAGTCACCCAACAGCTTCTCGGACAATACAGGCATCTTCTTCCGACGCTTCAGTGGTCCACCAGGAAGAACCACTCAAACAAAAGCCTTCGGAACTCAAATTTTCTCACCCAGAGCATGGTTTCTCAGAGACAACTAGACGCAAAGTACCTTCGTGCGAGCAGGAAAAGTCTCAGCATGAATATTCTTGGAAATGCTACAATTCTAAGCAACCAACTTCTTATTGGAATCATCAGCAACAAAAGCAGCAATATGAAGCTTCCAACAGATTATCAGCAATATCAAGATGGGCTTACTTAGTGACACATACATCCGACCCTAGTCAAGTACTCGGTCGTGAACGCCGCGACGCTGGACAAGTTCCCCCTCGCGAGCCAAGCCCTACATTTAAGTCTTTCTTGTATGATGGTGGTAAAGTTGAAGATTTATTGATCCTTTCCTTGTGCAAGAGGATCCTTCAAAGGTCTAAGAGGCGGCAACTCCCTCGACCTCCCCCTTCCCAACTGGAAGCCTTAATACCCGCTGAGAAAGCTGAAGATTCAGAAGGTTCCAGTTCTTATGTGAAAACCAACAAGCACATAAAACACTTTCCGCCTTTTGTATAGTGTGCAATATGCTAGAAGTAAGAAGAAAACAGGGTTGAATGGTGCCTTGACAAGTGCATAGTGCCATGAAAGGTGAATTTTGTCCCCACAAAACTCTAATACAAAGTTTTTGTCATGTGTGCTTCCCTTGCTTACAAGGAGGAGCTAAGAATTTAGATCTTTTAATGTTGATTTTTTTTAATGGAGAATATCGTAGTATCACTAAAAGTGTCCGTGCTGTTTTGTACCACTCCATGGTAGGAAGGCCATATGCAGAGTGTAACTATACCATATTCTATGTTTTATAATTTTTACTAGAGCCTTATATAACATATCAGGCTTCCTCAAAAGGACATGGGCAAATTATCTCTACCAAAGATAATTTTTTCTACATACGCTAAAAAAACACTAGCGTTTTGTTTAGGTACCAAACTAGAGTTAATTGTCTTCTTTACCGGGATGAAGTAAGCTTAGTTGCTAAATCTGTCGATGATGGTCCATATACCAATAAGCCCACTCCAAGTCTTTGGAAGATCGAAGATAAAATCCATTGCTATACTCTCCCAAGGTCGGTCTAGAATCGAAACAGAAAATTGCTTTTAAACACGCCAAGTGGCACAATTTGGTGCACTTTCCTCTTGCAATAAAATGGGCGCTGATTTTTAAGTCGGGAGAGGGCTCATTTGTTGCCTACCATAGGTTAAGAGCTATTGACTGCAAGCTTTCCCTCTCATGTACAGTGTGGTGCAAGAGGCCATGTCCTACACACCTCACACCGCTCTCTCTCTCTCTCTCTTCCCCTACATGCAGTAATGTGATGCCCCACAAGAGGGCTCATCATTTGACTCATCTACGGTTGTGTGGTTACATGCGTTTTTGCTAAGGCAAGAGCCTCTCTGAGCAGGAACAGGAGTAGCTAACTGTTACTCCAAAAGCAGGCACCGGTGAGGGTGATAACCTCACCATACATGTGCCATTTCAGTGCTGGTTATGAGCTGTATTTTGACTTTTTTTCAGCCATACGGACACCAGAACCATTGGGAACAGTGCCCCACTGATAGAGGACAGTTCGGGGACTGTTTAGGACTGAAAACAGGGCAAAAACCAGTAAATACAGCGAGCTGAATTTACTATTTTTGGCAAGAATCAGAGGGTTTATGCTAATGGAAGTGAGTTCCAACAGGGTAATCGATTTTGGGCAAGTTTTGGGGCTGTTATGCTGCAGAAATTTTGCAAAAACAGGTGGTATTGTCACCAGCGTGTGACTACTATCTATCCTTTTTGTTGATTTCTTTCTTATTATCTATTTACTTTCACTTTTTGGAAACACCCCTCGGGAAATCTAACTGCCCTGCATTGCATAGCTAGTGTGGAACTGTCCAGAGGGAGTCCAGGCCTGAGGGCAAGAGAGCACTAAGGTTGGACAAGGACTATGGTTAGCCAAGTGGGGTCATTGACTAGCCAAAGTGGAATCCTTTGCTACAGAGGCTACATTTCAGTTTTGGATGTGGCCGCAGTGTACAAAGAGGGTCGGATGACCTAGAAAGATACAATGGCAGCATCTCCTAAAATTTAGGGAACTGCTATTTTGGGACCTGAAAATGTCTTCGCGTCATTACGTGCAGTTTGACATGGGGATCATTTTGTTACTCTGTGGCCAAGTCAACAGAGGCTGCAGGTGAGATATTTTTAGACCCGAGGGTCTAAAGCGGGAAAATGCACAAATGAGTGACACTTGGCACTCTGAGGCCAGTTTACTACTTATAGAGAAGGCAAAAACGTGATTTATAGCTGGGAGGCTCATTTTGCAAGTGTCTGTCACAGGTTAAGAGCTATGGAGTGCTTGCTTTCCCTCTTATGCACAGTGCGGTGCCAGGAGTGATGCCCTGCACGCTACGCACTGCCCTCTCTCTCCCCTTTGGCAGTATGTTATGCCCCTCTAGTGGGCTTTTCATTTGACCAATGTACAGTTGTGTGGGTTCATGCGCGATTGCCGAGGCAAGAGCCTCTTGCACAGGTACTGGATTAGCTAGCGGCTAATCCCCCCGCAGGTACAGGTGAATTCGGAGAGGTTTCACGCCAGAAATCTCGTCCGATTCAAAGGGCAAGTAGCCCTACAGGTGCGGGAGCTCGAGGACTTGCTAGGGATGCGACCGGCACGCGAAACGGAGCCCGAAACAGTGAATTACAGCCTGCTGTGTATTTTTGCAGGTTTAGGGTTTTGGCCCTAAACGGACCCTAATACCCCCAGGAGGTTCGGGGACGCAAGGGGACCGCTGTACAGGCGATCTGGCGCATTTTCAGGGCTGAAAACAGAGAATTCAGCGTGCTGCAGATTCTCGCCAGGTTTTGCAAAGTGCCCGTATGCGTCGGGAAAGTCAGTCAATGCGTGGGAATACTGACTGTGAAGGGTTCTAGTACAGTTATGCTGCCGAAATCAGGCTGGAACAGTGGAAATTCAGCCGAGTTTGTGCGGGGCAGCTTGTAGGGAACCACAGCGTTTATTCCCTCTTTTGAACAATAAAGAAATACCGAAAGGGGCGCCTAAGTTAGGGGCCAATCTGGTGTCCGTCTACTCATACAGGTGCAATCTAGCAGCCTGTATCCCTCTCCCCTTTGTTGTGTCTTGAAAGTACAGGTAAAATAGACGACTAATAATGGGTGAAAGCTAAATCAAGGTTTAAAGTAAAGTCTACCGCCCTTTTTGGATTGAACAGGCCGGTTTCATGGTTCCATCGACGGGATTAAATCACTTTTTCCCATAGAAGTGAGCCTTGGTCAGTTTTGGGCTTGAAGACACAGGGGATCATAGACCAGACACAGGGAATTGCAATTATGGCTGACAGACCAGATGATGTGACTGAAGAGGTTTCCTCTTCACAGGGTCAACAGACACATGAAGTGGGTGAGTCCTCAAGACCACCACAGACTGATGATGATATATTCAGGACCCAGTTGGCTACTGCTGTGGCTATGTTCACACAAGTAATGCAGAACCCAAGGTTTTTAACCTTTCTGCAACCTCCTGTTCCGTCTCAGCAAGTTGGGTCACTGGATCATATTCAAAAGCCTGTTAAGGCTCGAGCACAGGTGATTCATACCGCACAGTCAATGGAAACACCTGTACACTTGACGGAGAACATGCAGTCTCCACAACGTATGCCTAAGGTGCAAGAACAGGTGGCTGAGATGCCAGTTTTTCAAGCTGTACCAGTTCAGCCCGCCACCTTTCAACAGCCTATAGCTGGTTCTAATGGGCAGGGAAGCAACTTACAGGCTATGCAACAGGTCTTCCCACCACCTTCAGTACATCCTGTTCAATCCGAAAAGGGCGGTAGACTTTACTTTAAACCTTGATTTAGCTTTCACCCATTATTAGTCGTCTATTTTACCTGTACTTTCAAGACACAACAAAGGGGGAGAGGGATACAGGTTGCTAGATTGCACCTGTATGAGTAGACAGACACCAGATTGGCCCCTAACTTAGGCGCCCCTTTCGGTATTTCTTTATTGTTCAAAAGAGGGAATAAACGCTGTGGTTCCTACAAGCTGCCCCGCACAAACTCGGCTGAATTTCCACTGTTCCAGCCCGATTTCGGCAGCATAACTGTACTAGAACCCTTCACGGTCAGTATTCCCACGCATTGACTGACTTTCCCGACGCATACGGGCACTTTGCAAAACCTGGCGAGAATCTGCAGCACGCTGAATTCTCTGTTTTCAGCCCTGAAAATGCTCCAGATCGCCTGTACAGCGGTCCCCTTGCGTCCCCGAACCTCCTGGGGGTATTAGGGTCCGTTTAGGGCCAAAACCCTAAACCTGCAAAAATACACAGCAGGCTGTAATTCACTGTTTCGGGCTCCGTTTCGCGTGCCGGTCGCATCCCTAGCAAGTCCTCGAGCTCCCGCACCTGTAGGGCTACTTGCCCTTTGAATCGGACGAGATTTCTGGCGTGAAACCTCTCCGAATTCACCTGTACCTGCGGGGGGATTAGCCGCTAGCTAATCCAGTACCTGTGCAAGAGGCTCTTGCCTCGGCAATCGCGCATGAACCCACACAACTGTACATTGGTCAAATGAAGAGCCCACTAGAGGGGCATAACATACTGCCAAAGGGGAGAGAGAGGGCAGTGCGTAGCGTGCAGGGCATCACTCCTGGCACCGCACTGTGCATAAGAGGGAAAGCAAGCACTCCATAGCTCTTAACCTGTGACAGAGACTTGCAAAATGAGCCTCCCAACTATAAATCACGTTTTTGCCTTCTCTATAAGTAGTAAACTGGCCTCAAAGTGCCAAGTGTCACTCGTTTGTGCATTTTCCCGCTTTAGACCCTCGGGTCTAAAAATATCTCACCTGCAGCCTCTGTTGACTTGGCCACAGAGTAACAAAATGATCCCCATGTCAAACTGCACGTAATGACGCGAAGACATTTTCAGGTCCCAAAATAGCAGTTCCCTAAATTTTAGGAGATGCTGCCATTGTATCTTTCTAGGTCATCCGACCCTCTTTGTACACTGCGGCCACATCCAGAACTGAAATGTAGCCTCTGTAGCAAAGGATTCCACTTTGGCTAGTCAATGACCCCACTTGGCTAACCATAGTCCTTGTCCAACCTTAGTGCTCTCTTGCCCTCAGGCCCGGACTCCCTCTGGACAGTTCCACACTAGCTATGCAATGCAGGGCAGTTAGATTTCCCGAGGGGTGTTTCCAAAAAGTGAAAGTAAATAGATAATAAGAAAGAAATCAACAAAAAGGATAGATAGTAGTCACACGCTGGTGACATACCCCCCTCTTGAAATCTCAAACGTCCTCGTTTGCATCTATGTCGTCCATGCTTACTGTCAACACTGATGTATTCAACACCTGTCGACACATATACGACACATACATGCTCATTGTCAACCCTGGTGTATTCAACACCTCGTCGACTCATGTATTGCCTGCGTGTGAACCCTGTCCCAATGACATAGTGGTAGCTTCGCACTCTGCCATTGCTTTGAGTCACGAACTTTCCAATGACAAAATGGTAGCTGCACATTTTGCCACTGTCTTATAGTACACGTTGGATCCCGTAACACTTGCGAGCATACCCAAACCGACAGTTTAAGAATGCAGTTACACATGTACTCTTTAATAGAAGCAATCACTGTATCCTTGACAGACTGACAAGAAATACTCACTTCTATAGCACTAACCAAACTTTTGGACATTCCATAAGAGCAATTGCCAAACTGACAATCTGTACAGCTCTAACATTCATGTAACAGGTATTTGATTTGAGCTCACTTTAAATACCATGTACATCATTTGTTTCAAAAGCCATTGTCACACTGACAATCCATTTAGCTTTGAAACTCAAGGGGTCAAGGTAGGTTGCAAATCGAAGGCTTCCAGGTAAAGTGATAACACAGTTGGTGACTCTGCAAGTTCACCTTCTTCCATCCACTTAGCATCCATTGGTGGATAGTTTCTGAACTTTACCAAGTAACGCCTAGCAACCTTGCCTTTCACTTTCCTTTCTTTGTGTGCCAAAATCTGTTCAGGGACCAAGATTTCGTCAAGTTCCTCGACTTCCGGCTGATCTTCAGCTGGTATATCTTCTGGCACATCACCCACATAGGGTCTGAGAAGACTCACATGAAACGCATTGTGAATCTTCCAACTGTCAGGCAATTTCAGCCTATATGCAACATCACTGATTATGTCGCATACTTGAAAAGGCCCATAGTAACGCATGCTGAGCTTTGGAAAGAGTCTTTCCTTGCCCTTCATCTTCTTTAACCTTGCCTTTTCAAACCGTAGAAGCACCCAATCACCAAGTGAATATACCACTTCACGACGGTGACGATCAGCTGCTTTCTTTTGCTTTGCCTGAGTCCTTTCTAAGGCCACTTTGACCTTCTTGTACATTTCATCCATGTCCTGAACATACTTATCTGCTTCAAATATCTTGTCCTTTGTATGCAGTATGGGAGGAACTTTCTTGCCACCTTCAACTATTTCAAAAGGTGCCTTGCCAGTTGATGAATGCACTGTATTATTGTATGCATACTCCACCAATGGCAAATACTGCTCCCACTTTCCTTTATGCTCTGACACATAGCACTTCAGCAGATCTAGGACAGTAGAATTTGCCTCTTCTGACTGCCCATCTGTTTGAGGATGAAATGACGAAGAGAATTTGAGCGTGGTACCCATATTCTCAAACAAGCCTTTCCAGAACAAACTAGTCATGCGTGGATCACGGTCGCTAATAATCGACTGTGGCATGCCATGATACTTGAAAATATTGCTCATAAACAAGCGTGCCATCTGATCTGGCTTTATCTTCTTCCTGACAGGAATAAAATGAGCCTGTTTGCTGAATCTGCAAATAATGGTCCAAATACCATCGTTTCCTGTCTGCGTTCTCGGAAGATCAAAGATAAAATCCATAGCAATACTTTCCCATGGTTTATCTGGAATAGGTAGGGGTTGCAATAACCCTGGTGCCTTTTGCCTGTCAAACTTGACCTTTTGGCATATTAGGCATTCTCGCACAAAGGCATCCACATCCCTTCTCAATGTAGGCCAATAGAAGAATGTCTCTACCGCTTTAACTGTAGCATCGATACCACGATGCCCTGCATACGGTGGGACATGACTCTCTTCCATAACTTTGCGTCGCAATGGCTTTGTGACACACAATCTGGCATGCATCATCATGAACCCGTCTTTAAGAAGATAGTGTTCATGACGTTGTCCATCCATTAGTTGCTCGAAGACCCTTGCAAAATCTTCATCATTTGCATACTGTTCTCTCATATCATCAAGTTCATGATGATAAGGAATCGACACAGCTGAAATTTGTGGCTTCCTTGACAAGGCATCAGCCACAACATTCTTCTTGCCTTCCACATGCACAATCTGAAAATGAAACATGGACAAGATATTTGCCCATCGCATATGCTTCTCAGATAACTTTGTCTGTGTCAAGAAGTATCGCAAGGTCTGATGGTCCGTTTGGACAACAAAATCTGCACCTAGCAGGTAGTGTTTCCAACTTAAGAGCGCATGAATCACAGCCAGTAACTCTTTCTCATAGACCTGCATGGTCATCTCTGGCCCTTGCAAAATTCTGCTCTCATAGGCTACTACCTTGCCATCTTGCATTAGCACAGCACCAATGCTACTACCGCAGGCATCACACTGGACCACAAATGACTTCCTAAGATCTGGCAACACAATGACTGGATCCGAAGTCATCTTTTCCTTTAAGAGATTAAAAGCTGAAATCTCTTTTTGTGTCCATCTAAAGGTGACTGCCTTCTTTTGAAGAGCATGTAAAGGTGAAGCAATCTCAGCGAAATTTCGGATAAACCTTCTGTAATAGGAGCATAGTCCCAAAAAGCTTCGGACATCATGCACCGTCTTCAAATTTGGCCATGACTTGATCGCTTCGACTTTTGCAGGATCCATTCTGACACCGTCCTTTGAGACAATGTGTCCCAGAAAGTGAATCTCTTCCAGAAAAAACTCACTTTTCTTTGCATTGATGAGCAACCTATGACTGCGTAGCTCTTTGAACACAATGGCCAAGTGATGCCTATGCTCCTCTTCATTCTTTGAATAGACTATCATGTCATCATAGAACGTACCAACAAACTGCTGGTGTGGACGGAAAATTCTGTCCATCATCCTATTAAACGTAGCAGGAGCATTTGTGAGACCAAAGGGCATCACTAAAAATTCGTAAAGGCCAAACGTTGTTCTAAAAGCAGTCTTGTGCACATCCTCTGATCTAATGCGGATCTGATGGTACCCACTCTTTAGATCTATCCTGCTAAACATAGCTGCTCCTTCTAATTTGTCCATAATATCATCAATTCTAGGTATAGGGAACCTATTCTTGATGGTATTCTTGTTCAGTGCACGGTAGTCGATGCACATACGCCATGAGCCATCTTTTTTCTGCACCAACAATACTGGAGAACAGAATGGAGATGAACTGGGCTGAATCAGCCCTTTTTCTAACAGCTCCTGTACTTGGCCCATTATCTCTTTCTGCTGAGCCGCACTAACCCTGTACGGAGGCTTATTTGGTGGGCTACAGCCTGGCACCAAATCTATCGCATGGTCCTCGGGTCTCTCTGGCGGTAATTGAGACGGTAATGAATCGGAAAAACAGTCACTATACTGTTGTAAAAACATTGACCTTTCTTTATCTAGCACAGATAAATTTGATTCATCACAATCTGACACTTCACGTGCAAAAACCAAGTACGCAGAAAGATGCTTTTTCATTACAGAAGTAATAGCAGAAGCTGATACAGTAGGAATAGACTCCCCTTTAAGCTTTACATCCAGAATGTGAGTCTTTCCCCTGCTCTGTACAGTGATCTTTTTGTTGTAGGCATCCATGATTCCCTGTACACGAAATAACCAAGGAATACCTAACAACACATCACATCCGTCCAGTGGCATGATGTAAAATTCTTCAGCATCTACATAGGACTGGATATGTAGACGCAACTTTCCAATGATGGGTGTCACAGCCTCTGTATGGCCAGGACATGCCAAACCTGCCTCTGCTGTATACCCCATCTCTTCAGGTCTGATTCCCAACTTTGAAGCCAATTCTGGGGAAATAAAGTTGGCTTTGGCACCTGGATCAAAGAAGATAAGCACTGTTTGATCCCTAACCTTTCCCCATGCTCTGCAAAGCTCACTTGCATCTGAATTTGGCTTGTCGCCCACCATATCTGGCACTAGACCAGCCATGGGCTTCTTTCCTTTCTTGTCTTCCTTGTCTTCAGAATCAGCTGGCCTTTTCTTTGTAGGACAGTTGTAAGCGATGTGGCCAGGCTGCTCACATATAAAGCATTTGTTCTCTGTCCTCAGGACCTTCTTTTGCTCTTCTGACTTGCGAGGAAAACGTCTTTTCCATTTCTTTGCTGGTCCTTTTTCTGATTCAGCCGTAGCTTTGTCTTTCCCTGCGTTGGCCGACTCCTGAGTCCCTTTAGGAGCCTCATTGGGAACGTGCTTCTTGGCTGAATTTTTCTTGCCTGATCCTGCCTTGACGCCAGTGTTAAATTCACAATCTTCTCCCTTGAGCAAACCATTGCCAGTGTTTGCTACCTCGATGAGCTGCGTCAAAGTAGTGACTTTGGTCTTTGTGCAGTATTTTCTCAATCCTTTGGGTAGGCCACAACAGTATTTTTCAATCTGTTCTGTCAATGGCACAAACCTATAGGAAGTTACTGGAAGTAGAGCTTTCCAAAACTTCCGATTGTAATCATCCAGATTTCTGCAAGTGGCAGCATTAAGCTGGTGCCATTCTGTCATGACATCTGCTTCGAAATCATCAGATAACCATGCTGCTGCAAAAATCTGCTTGAAGTAAATCCATGTGGACGGAGCTTGCCCTTGAAGCAATAAAGTTGTCCACCATTGTCCCGCATTCCCTGTCAAGAAAGTGGCTGCCTTGCGGACCTTTGAAGCCTCTGTAAAGTTTCCCCCTGCATAGGCCTTGTCAAACTGCTGGAGGAATGAAAGAGCCTTCTTCCTGTCATCAAACCCTGTAAAGGTCGTGAATGACACTCCTTTGCCACCTTCTTTGTACGGAGTTGGCCTCTCCAGCGGCGTTAAATTGTCATATGGAAGTGACTGAAACATGGGAACACTATTAAGGTTCATCTGTGTTCCTTGGCCGCTATTAACTTGACCTGGAAATGCCATATTTGGCTGCTGATTTGTAATTCCAGCCATACCAAAATTTGCTTGTGGCATCCCAAATTGTCCCTGAGTGCTTTGAAACCCTGGTTGCATACCCATGACACTGTACATGGGGTTAGGCATCATCGTTTGAGCACCCCCGAACACTGTTCCTGGCGTATAAAACTGATTTCCAGGTGCATGACCAGCCATGCTCTGAAATACCGATCCACCTCCAAAATAGCCAGGGTGTACTAAAGGTGGTGGGAAGACCTGTTGCATAGCCTGTAAGTTGCTTCCCTGCCCATTAGAACCAGCTATAGGCTGCTGAAAGGTGGCGGGCTGAATTGGTACAGCTTGAAAAACTGGCATCTCAGCCACCTGTTCTTGCACCTTAGGCACAGGTTGTGGAGACTGCATGTTCTCCGTCAAGTGTATAGGTGTTTCCATTGACTGTGCGGTATGAATCACCTGTGTTCGAGCCTTAACAGGCTTTTGAATATGATCCAGTGACCCAACTTGCTGAGACGGAACCGTTGTTGGTGCAGAAAAAGGATGGCTCATGGCGTATGTGCATCGACTACCGTGCACTGAACAAGAATACCATCAAGAATAGGTTCCCTATACCTAGAATTGATGATATTATGGACAGATTAGAAGGAGCAGCTATGTTTAGCAGGATAGATCTAAAGAGTGGGTATCATCAGATCCGCATTAGATCAGAGGATGTGCACAAGACTGCTTTTAGAACAACGTTTGGCCTTTACGAATTTTTAGTGATGCCCTTTGGTCTCACAAATGCTCCTGCTACGTTCAATAGGATGATGGACAGAATTTTCCGTCCACACCAGCAGTTTGTTGGTACATTCTTTGATGACATGATAGTCTACTCAAAGAATGAAGAGGAGCATAGGCATCACTTGGCCATTGTGTTCAAAGAGCTACGCAGTCATAGGTTGCTCATCAATGCAAAGAAAAGTGAGTTTTTTCTGGAAGAGATTCACTTTCTGGGACACATTGTCTCAAAGGATGGTGTCAGAATGGATCCTGCAAAAGTTGAAGCGATCAAGTCATGGCCAAATTTGAAGACGGTGCATGATGTCCGAAGCTTCTTGGGACTATGCTCCTATTACAGAAGGTTTATCCGAAATTTCGCTGAGATTGCTTCACCTTTACATGCTCTTCAAAAGAAGGCAGTCACCTTCAGATGGACACAGAAAGAGATTTCAGCTTTTAATCTCTTAAAGGAAAAGATGACTTCGGATCCAGTCATTGTGTTGCCAGATCTTAGGAAGTCATTTGTGGTCCAATGTGATGCCTGCGGTAGTAGCATTGGTGCTGTGCTAATGCAAGATGGCAGGGTAGTAGCCTATGAGAGCAGAATTTTGCAAGGGCCAGAGATGACCATGCAGGTCTATGAGAAAGAGTTACTGGCTGTGATTCATGCGCTCTTAAGTTGGAAACACTACCTGCTAGGTACAGATTTCGTTGTCCAAACGGATCATCAGACCTTGCGATACTTCTTGACACAGACAAAGTTATCTGAGAAGCATATGCGATGGGCAAATATCTTGTCCATGTTCCATTTTCAGATTGTGCATGTGGAAGGCAAGAAGAACGTTGTGGCTGATGCCTTGTCAAGGAAGCCACAAATTTCAGCTGTGTCGATTCCTTATTATCATGAACTTGATGATATGAGAGAACAGTATGAAAATGATGAAGATTTTGCAAGGGTCTTCGAGCAGCTAATGCAAGGACAACGTCATGAACACTATCTTCTTAAAGACGGGTTCATGATGATGCATGGCAGATTGTGTGTCACAAAGCCATTGCGACACAAAGTTATGGAAGAGAGTCATGTCCCACCGTATGCAGGGCATCGTGGTATCGATGCTACAGTTAAAGCGGTAGAGACATTCTTCTATTGGCCTACATTGAGAAGGGATGTGGATGCCTTTGTGCGAGAATGCCTAATATGCCAAAAGGTCAAGTTTGACAGGCAAAAGGCACCAGGGTTATTGCAACCACTACCTATTCCAGATAAACCATGGGAAAGTATTGCTATGGATTTTATCTTTGATCTTCCGAGAACGCAGACAGGAAATGATGGTATTTGGACCATTATTTGCAGATTCAGCAAACAGGCTCATTTTATTCCTGTCAGGAAGAAGATAAAGCCAGATCAGATGGCACGCTTGTTTATGAGCAATATTTTCAAGTATCATGGCATGCCACAGTCGATTATTAGCGACCGTGATCCACGCATGACTAGTTTGTTCTGGAGAGGCTTGTTTGAGAATATGGGTACCACGCTCAAATTCTCTTCGTCATTTCATCCTCAAACAGATGGACAGTCAGAAGAGGCAAATTCTACTGTCCTAGATCTGCTGAAGTGCTATGTGTCAGAGCATAAAGGAAAGTGGGAGCAGTATTTGCCATTGGTGGAGTATGCATACAATAATACAGTGCATTCATCAACTGGCAAGGCACCTTTTGAGATAGTTGAAGGTGGCAAGAAAGTTCCTCCCATACTGCATACAAAGGACAAGATATTTGAAGCAGATAAGTATGTTCAGGACATGGATGAAATGTACAAGAAGGTCAAAGTGGCCTTAGAAAGGACTCAGGCAAAGCAAAAGAAAGCAGCTGATCGTCACCGTCGTGAAGTGGTATATTCACTTGGTGATTGGGTGCTTTTACGCTTTGAAAAGGCAAGGTTAAAGAAGATGAAGGGCAAGGAAAGACTATTTCCAAAGCTCAGCATGCGTTATTATGGGCCTTTTCAAGTGTGCGACATAATCAGTGATGTTGCATATAGGCTGAAATTGCCTGACAGTTGGAAGATTCACAATGCGTTTCATGTGAGTCTTCTCAGACCCTATGTGGGTGATGTGCCAGAAGATATACCAGCTGAAGATCAGCCGGAAGTCGAGGAACTTGACGAGATCTTGGTCCCTGAACAGATTTTGGCACACAAAGAAAGGAAAGTGAAAGGCAAGGTTGCTAGGCGTTACTTGGTAAAGTTCAGAAACTATCCACCAATGGATGCTAAGTGGATGGAAGAAGGTGAACTTGCAGAGTCACCAACTGTGTTATCACTTTACCTGGAAGCCTTCGATTTGCAACCTACCTTGACCCCTTGAGTTTCAAAGCTAAATGGATTGTCAGTGTGACAATGGCTTTTGAAACAAATGATGTACATGGTATTTAAAGTGAGCTCAAATCAAATACCTGTTACATGAATGTTAGAGCTGTACAGATTGTCAGTTTGGCAATTGCTCTTATGGAATGTCCAAAAGTTTGGTTAGTGCTATAGAAGTGAGTATTTCTTGTCAGTCTGTCAAGGATACAGTGATTGCTTCTATTAAAGAGTACATGTGTAACTGCATTCTTAAACTGTCGGTTTGGGTATGCTCGCAAGTGTTACGGGATCCAACGTGTACTATAAGACAGTGGCAAAATGTGCAGCTACCATTTTGTCATTGGAAAGTTCGTGACTCAAAGCAATGGCAGAGTGCGAAGCTACCACTATGTCATTGGGACAGGGTTCACACGCAGGCAATACATGAGTCGACGAGGTGTTGAATACACCAGGGTTGACAATGAGCATGTATGTGTCGTATATGTGTCGACAGGTGTTGAATACATCAGTGTTGACAGTAAGCATGGACGACATAGATGCAAACGAGGACGTTTGAGATTTCAAGAGGGGGGTATGTCACCAGCGTGTGACTACTATCTATCCTTTTTGTTGATTTCTTTCTTATTATCTATTTACTTTCACTTTTTGGAAACACCCCTCGGGAAATCTAACTGCCCTGCATTGCATAGCTAGTGTGGAACTGTCCAGAGGGAGTCCGGGCCTGAGGGCAAGAGAGCACTAAGGTTGGACAAGGACTATGGTTAGCCAAGTGGGGTCATTGACTAGCCAAAGTGGAATCCTTTGCTACAGAGGCTACATTTCAGTTTTGGATGTGGCCACAGTGTACAAAGAGGGTCGGATGACCTAGAAAGATACAATGGCAGCATCTCCTAAAATTTAGGGAACTGCTATTTTGGGACCTGAAAATGTCTTCGCGTCATTACGTGCAGTTTGACATGGGGATCATTTTGTTACTCTGTGGCCAAGTCAACAGAGGCTGCAGGTGAGATATTTTTAGACCCGAGGGTCTAAAGCGGGAAAATGCACAAATGAGTGACACTTGGCACTTTGAGGCCAGTTTACTACTTATAGAGAAGGCAAAAACGTGATTTATAGTTGGGAGGCTCATTTTGCAAGTCTCTGTCACAGGTTAAGAGCTATGGAGTGCTTGCTTTCCCTCTTATGCACAGTGCGGTGCCAGGAGTGATGCCCTGCACGCTACGCACTGCCCTCTCTCTCCCCTTTGGCAGTATGTTATGCCCCTCTAGTGGGCTTTTCATTTGACCAATGTACAGTTGTGTGGGTTCATGCGCGATTGCCGAGGCAAGAGCCTCTTGCACAGGTACTGGATTAGCTAGCGGCTAATCCCCCCGCAGGTACAGGTGAATTCGGAGAGGTTTCACGCCAGAAATCTCGTCCGATTCAAAGGGCAAGTAGCCCTACAGGTGCGGGAGCTCGAGGACTTGCTAGGGATGCGACCGGCACGCGAAACGGAGCCCGAAACAGTGAATTACAGCCTGCTGTGTATTTTTGCAGGTTTAGGGTTTTGGCCCTAAACGGACCCTAATACCCCCAGGAGGTTCGGGGACGCAAGGGGACCGCTGTACAGGTGATCTGGCGCATTTTCAGGGCTGAAAACAGAGAATTCAGCGTGCTGCAGATTCTCGCCAGGTTTTGCAAAGTGCCCGTATGCGTCGGGAAAGTCAGTCAATGCGTGGGAATACTGACCGTGAAGGGTTCTAGTACAGTTATGCTGCCGAAATCGGGCTGGAACAGTGGAAATTCAGCCGAGTTTGTGCGGGGCAGCTTGTAGGAACCACAGCATTTATTCCCTCTTTTGAACAATAAAGAAATACCGAAAGGGGCGCCTAAGTTAGGGGCCAATCTGGTGTCCGTCTACTCATACAGGTGCAATCTAGCAGCCTGTATCCCTCTCCCCTTTGTTGTGTCTTGAAAGTACAGGTAAAATAGACGACTAATAATGGGTGAAAGCTAAATCAAGGTTTAAAGTAAAGTCTACCGCCCTTTTTGGATTGAACAGGCCGGTTTCATGTGTCATTGGAAAGTTCGTGACTCAAAGCAATGGCAGAGTGCGAAGCTACCACTATGTCATTGGGACAGGGTTCACACGCAGGCAATACATGAGTCGACGAGGTGTTGAATACACCAGGGTTGACAATGAGCATGTATGTGTCGTATATGTGTCGACAGGTGTTGAATACATCAGTGTTGACAGTAAGCATGGACGACATAGATGCAAACGAGGACGTTTGAGATTTCAAGAGGGGGGTATGTCACCAGCGTGTGACTACTATCTATCCTTTTTGTTGATTTCTTTCTTATTATCTATTTACTTTCACTTTTTGGAAACACCCCTCGGGAAATCTAACTGCCCTGCATTGCATAGCTAGTGTGGAACTGTCCAGAGGGAGTCCAGGCCTGAGGGCAAGAGAGCACTAAGGTTGGACAAGGACTATGGTTAGCCAAGTGGGGTCATTGACTAGCCAAAGTGGAATCCTTTGCTACAGAGGCTACATTTCAGTTTTGGATGTGGCCGCAGTGTACAAAGAGGGTCGGATGACCTAGAAAGATACAATGGCAGCATCTCCTAAAATTTAGGGAACTGCTATTTTGGGACCTGAAAATGTCTTCGCGTCATTACGTGCAGTTTGACATGGGGATCATTTTGTTACTCTGTGGCCAAGTCAACAGAGGCTGCAGGTGAGATATTTTTAGACCCGAGGGTCTAAAGCGGGAAAATGCACAAATGAGTGACACTTGGCACTCTGAGGCCAGTTTACTACTTATAGAGAAGGCAAAAACGTGATTTATAGCTGGGAGGCTCATTTTGCAAGTGTCTGTCACAGGTTAAGAGCTATGGAGTGCTTGCTTTCCCTCTTATGCACAGTGCGGTGCCAGGAGTGATGCCCTGCACGCTACGCACTGCCCTCTCTCTCCCCTTTGGCAGTATGTTATGCCCCTCTAGTGGGCTTTTCATTTGACCAATGTACAGTTGTGTGGGTTCATGCGCGATTGCCGAGGCAAGAGCCTCTTGCACAGGTACTGGATTAGCTAGCGGCTAATCCCCCCGCAGGTACAGGTGAATTCGGAGAGGTTTCACGCCAGAAATCTCGTCCGATTCAAAGGGCAAGTAGCCCTACAGGTGCGGGAGCTCGAGGACTTGCTAGGGATGCGACCGGCACGCGAAACGGAGCCCGAAACAGTGAATTACAGCCTGCTGTGTATTTTTGCAGGTTTAGGGTTTTGGCCCTAAACGGACCCTAATACCCCCAGGAGGTTCGGGGACGCAAGGGGACCGCTGTACAGGCGATCTGGCGCATTTTCAGGGCTGAAAACAGAGAATTCAGCGTGCTGCAGATTCTCGCCAGGTTTTGCAAAGTGCCCGTATGCGTCGGGAAAGTCAGTCAATGCGTGGGAATACTGACTGTGAAGGGTTCTAGTACAGTTATGCTGCCGAAATCAGGCTGGAACAGTGGAAATTCAGCCGAGTTTGTGCGGGGCAGCTTGTAGGGAACCACAGCGTTTATTCCCTCTTTTGAACAATAAAGAAATACCGAAAGGGGCGCCTAAGTTAGGGGCCAATCTGGTGTCCGTCTACTCATACAGGTGCAATCTAGCAGCCTGTATCCCTCTCCCCTTTGTTGTGTCTTGAAAGTACAGGTAAAATAGACGACTAATAATGGGTGAAAGCTAAATCAAGGTTTAAAGTAAAGTCTACCGCCCTTTTTGGATTGAACAGGCCGGTTTCAGGTATCTACCTAGATACAGGTAAAAAATTCCCAAGACTCTACTTTGTAATCTACCCTCTTAAAGAATAAAGAAATACCGTAAGGGGCGCCAATTTTGGGGCCTACAGGTTGTCGAGCTCTGCTCCGGAGCATTCTAGCTTCCCAGCCGTGTGTGTGCTTTAAGTGTTAACTCCCTTCGCAGGTTCCTTTTGCAAAGTACTCTCTCTCTCTCTCTCTCTCTCTCTCTCTCTCTCTCTCTCTCTCTCTCTCTCTCTCTCTCTCTCTCTCTACAGTAAAGTAAAGAATTTCGAGTGAAAGCCAAAGTCTACCGTCCTACGGGCCGGTTTCACTTTACGTCCAAAGTCGTGTCTCTTCACCATGAGACGTGTCTTTACATTTGTGTCTCTTCGTCTCCTATATAAGGAGCCCATTGTACTCAGTTTTAAAGCATTCATTCAATCAATCAAACACACATTCATCTCTCGAGTCTCAGTTTGATCTTAAGTATGAAGTTTTAGTCTTAAATATAGGATTAGCACCACTAATCCTCACAGTGGTATCAGAGCACATTTTTTCTCGGGACCCAAAGGTTGTGAGTCTCTCACCCTCGCCGCTACACTCTATCCCCTTCCCAGAGTTGCATGGAAGCAGAAGAAAGGTGGTACACACATTCACAAACGGGCATGAGCTAACATGACTTTTTATGTTCCAATTACAAAAATAACAAACAGAACACAGATGTGTGTGCGACCCCATGCACCTTTGCTCGGTGACACCCTTTCGAACCCGCCCTCGCACCCCTTCGTGCGAACAGGCACACAGCAAGCAGCATACATGTGCGTGTTGAAAATTATTGCAGGCGCTGAAACCGGCCTGTTCAATCCAAAAAGGACGGTAGACTTTACTTCAAACCTTGATTTAGCTTTCACCCATTATTAGTCGTTTATTATACCTGTACTTTCAAGACACAACAAAGGGGAGAGGGATACAGGCTGCTAGATTGCACCTGTATGAGTAGACGGACACCAGATTGGCCCCTAACTTAGGCACCCCTTTCGGTATTTCTTTATTGTTCAAAAGAGGGAATAAACGTTGTGGTTCCCTACAAGCTGCCCCGCACAAACTCGGTTGAATTTCCACTGTTCCAGCCCGATTTCGGTAGCATAACTGTACTAGAAACCTTCACAGTCAGTATTCCCATGCATTGGCCGACTTTCCCGACGCATACGGGCACTTTGCAAAACCTGGCGAGAATCTGCAGCACGTTGAATTCTCTGTTTTCAGCCCCGAAAATGCGCCAGATCACCTGTACAGCGGTCCCCTTGCGTCCCCGAACCTCCTGGGGGTATTAGGGTCCGTTTAGGGCCAAAACCCTAAACCTGCAAAAATACACAGCAGGCTGTAATTTACTGTTTCGGGCTCCGTTTCGCGTGCCGGTCGCATCCTTAGCAAGTCCTCGAGCTCCCGCACCTGTAGGGCTACTTGCCCTTTGAATCGGACGAGATTTTTGGCGTGAAACCTCTCCGAATTCACCTGTACCTGCGGGGGGATTAGCCGCTAGCTAATCCAGTACCTGTGCAAGAGGCTCTTGCCTCGGCAATCGCGCATGAACCCACACAACTGTACATTGGTCAAATGAAAAGCCCACTAGAGGAGCATAACATACTGCCAAAGGGGAGAGAGAGGGCAGTGCGTAGCGTGCAGGGCATCACTCCTAGCACCGCACTGTGCATAAGAGGGAAAGCAAGCACTCCATAGCTCTTAACCTGTGACAAAACTGAAAATGAGGCTCTTCCCTCTTCAAATTCAGCGCCACTTCTTGTTGCATGAGGCAAGTGCACCAGAATGTGCCACTTGGCACATTTACAAGCATTTTCCCGTTTCGCGGTTGCCGCCTAAAAATATCCCAACCGGTTACCTAGTTGAGTTCACAGCACAGTAAGAAAATGTTCCCTTTGTCATTCCGGCGGTAATGACGTCAACACATTTTCAGGTCCCAAAATAGCAGTTCCCTAAATTTTAGGAGATGCTGCCATTGTATCTTTCTAGGTCATCCGACCCTCTTTGTACACTGCGGCCACATCCAGAACTGAAATGTAGCCTCTGTAGCAAAGGATTCCACTTTGGCTAGTCAATGACCCCACTTGGCTAACCATAGTCCTTGTCCAACCTTAGTGCTCTCTTGCCCTCAGGCCTGGACTCCCTCTGGACAATGCAGGGCAGTTAGATTTCCCGAGGGGTGTTTCCAAAAAGTGAAAGTAAATAGATAATAAGAAAGAAATCAACAAAAAGGATAGATAGTAGTCACACGCTGGTGACAGGCGCTCTCGAACTGCACCTCTTCATTGGCAACTTTCCATTGGGTCGTGCCTCTTCATAGCCGGGTGGTACCTTTCAATAGTGGCTCTTCACCGGCTGCCGTACCCTTCTTGAAGGTACCCCTCCGTCGTGCATCTACATTGCTGCCCCACCTTTTCACCTACATGGCACCCCTTGGGATGCATACCTCCCCCTGCATGAAGAGGTGCACACCCCTTCTCAAGGATCGCACCCCTTCACAAATCGTTGGGATTAACTTCTGAGTTGGCTGAAATTGAACGTCCAACCCTTCGCTGGCTGTTTTGGTGACCTTTCGCTGGTGTTGTTTTCTTAGCAGCAGCATATATATTTTTACACTTTCAGCCAGCAGTGGAATACTTTTAAATCAACCCATTAGAATGCTTTAACTTGGCCGGCCTTCCCCCAAATTAACCCCAAATTTAAAGGGTAATGTGAAACCGGACTTTTAATACCCACGAAACCTCTAGCCGTCTTACGTAAAAACAAAAACATGACCAGCAGCCATTATTCGAACGCTGCCCTCTCACCCTCCTCCAGTGCTAGCAGCATTTTGCGGCTCTCTGCGATGGCCGACGGGGATTACTAGCATATTCCCTTCATCTCGTATATAAATGTTGTTCCGGAGGACGTTTTACTGTCACCAGCGTGTGACTACTATCTATCCTTTTTGTTGATTTCTTTCTTATTATCTATTTACTTTCACTTTTTGGAAACACCCCTCGGGAAATCTAACTGCCCTGCATTGCATAGCTAGTGTGAAACTGTCCAGAGGGAGTCCAGGCCTGAGGGCAAGAGAGCACTAAGGTTGGACAAAGACTATGGTTAGCCAAAGTGGGGTCATTGACTAGCCAAAGTGGAATCCTTTGCTACAGAGGCTACATTTCAATTCTGGGTGTGGCCACAGTGTACAAAGAGGGTCGGATGACCTAGAAAGATACAATGGCAGCATCTCCTAAAATTTAGGGAACTGCTATTTTGGGACCTGAAAATGTGTTGACGTCATTACCTCCGGAATGACAAAGGGAACATTTTCTTACTCTGCCGTGAAGTCAACTGGACAACCGGTTGGGATATTTTGGAACTGCTATTTTGGGACCTGAAAATGTGTTGAAGTCATTACCTCCGGAATGACAAAGGGAACATTTTCTTACTCTGCCGTGAAGTCAACTGGACAACCGGTTGGGATATTTTTAGACGACAACCCCGAAACCGGAAAATGCTTATAAATGTGCCAAGTGGCACATTCTGGTGCAGTTTCTAATGCAAGAGAGAGTTGGCGCTGAATTTTAAGCTGGGAGAGGCTCATTTGCAGCTTTTGTCACAGGTTAAGAGCTATGGAGTGCTTGCTTTCCCTCTTATGTACAGTGCGGTGCAAGGAGTGATGCCCTGCACGCTACGCACTGCCCTCTCTCTCCCCTTTGGCAGTATGTTATGCCCCACTAGTGGGCTCTTCATTTGACCAATGTACAGTTGTGTGGGTTCATGCGCGATTGCCGAGGCAAGAGCCTCTTGCACAGGTACTGGATTAGCTAGCGGCTAATCCCCCCGCAGGTACAGGTGAATTCGGAGAGGTTTCACGCCAGAAATCTCATCCGATTCAAAGGGCAAGTAGCCCTACACGTGCAGGAGCTCGAGGACTTGCTAAGGATGCGACCGGCACGCGAAACGGAGCCCGAAACAGTAAATTACAGCCTGCTGTGTATTTTTGCAAGTTTAGGGTTTTGGCCCTAAACGGACTCTAATACCCCCAGGAGGTTCGGGGACGCAAAGGGACCGCTGTACAGGTGATCTGGCGCATTTTCCGGGCTGAAAACAGAGAATTCAGCGTGCTGCAGATTCTCGCCAGGTTTTGCAAAGTGCCCGTATGCGTCGGGAAAGTCGGCCAATGCGTGGGAATACTGACTGTGAAGGTTTCTAGTACAGTTATGCTACCGAAATCGGGCTGGAACAGTGGAAATTCAGCCGAGTTTGTGCGGGGCAGCTTGTAGGGAACCACAGCGTTTATTCCCTCTTTTGAACAATAAAGAAATACCGAAAGGGGCGCCTAAGTTAGGGGCCAATCTAGTGTCCGTCTACTCATACAGGTGCAATCTAGCAGCCTGTATCCCTCTCCCCTTTGTTGTGTCTTGAAAGTACAGGTAAAATAGACGACTAATAATGGGTGAAAGCTAAATCAAGGTTTGAAGTAAAGTCTACCGCCCTTTTTGGATTGAACAGGCCGGTTACATGGTTCCATCGACGGGATTAAATCACTTTTTCCCATAGAAGTGAGCCTTGGTCAGATTGGGCTTGAAGACACAGGGGATCATAGACCAAACACAGGGAATTGCAATTATGGCTGACAGACCAGATGATGTGACTGAAGAGGTTTCCTCTTCACAGGGTCAACAGACACATGAAGTGGGTGAGTCCTCAAGACCACCACAGACAGATGATGATATATTCAGGACCCAGTTGGCTACTGTTGTGGCTATGTTCACACAAGTAATGCAGAATCCGAGGTTTTTAGCCTTTCTGCAACCTCCTGTTCCGTCTCAGCAAGTTGGGTCACTGGATCATATTCAAAAGCCTGTTAAGGCTCGAGCACAGGTGATTCATACCGCACAGTCAATGGAAACACCTGTACACTTGACGGAGAACATGCAGTCTCCACAACCTATGCCTAAGGTGCAAGAACAGGTGGCTGAGATGCCAGTATTTCAAGCTGTACCAGTTCAGCCCGCCACCTTTTAGCAGCCTATAGCTGGTTCTAATGGGCAGGGAAGCAACTTACAGGCTATGCAACAAGTCTTCCCACCACCTTCAGTACACCCTGGCTATTTTGGAGGTGGATCGGTATTCCAGAGCATGGCTGGTCATGCACCTGGAAATCAGTTTTACACGCCAGGAACAGTGTTTGGGGGTGCTCAAACGATGATGCCCAACCCCATGTACAGTGTCATGGGTATGCAACCAGGGTTTTAGAGCACTCAAGGCCAATTTGGGATGCCACAGGCAAATTTTGGTATGGCTGGAATTACAAATCAGCAGCCAAATATGGCATTTCCAAGTCAAGTTAATAGCGGCCAAGGAACACAGATGAACCCTAATAGTGTTCCCATGTTTCAGTCACTTCCATATGACAATTTAACGCCGCTGGAGAGGCCAACTCCGTACAAAGAAGGTGGCAAAGGTGTGTCTTTCACGACCTTTACAGGGTTTGATGACAGGAAGAAGGCTCTTTCATTCCTCCAGCAGTTTGACAAGGCCTATGCAGGGGGAAACTTTACAGAGGCTTCAAAGGTCCGCAAGGCAACCACTTTCTTGATAGGGAATGCGGGACAATGGTGGACAACTTTATTGCTTCAAGGGCAAGCTCCGTCCACACGGATTTACTTCAAGCAGATTTTTGCAGCAGCATGGTTATCTGATGACTTTGAAGCAGATGTCATGGCAGAATGGCACCAACTAAATGCTGCCACTTGCAGAAATCTGGATGATTACAATCGGAAGTTTTGGAAAGCTCTACTTCCAGTAACTTCCTATAGGTTTGTGCCATTGACAGAACAGATTGAAAAATATTGTTGTGGCCTACCCAAAGGATTGAGAAAATACTGCACGAAGACAAAAGTCACTACTTTGACGCAGCTCATCGAGGTAGCAAACACTGGCAATGGTTTGCTCAAGGGAGAAGATTGTGAATTTAACACTGGCGTCAAGGCAGGATCAGGCAAGAAAAATTCAGCCAAGAAGCACGTTCCCAATGAGGCTCCTAAAGGGACTCAAGAGTCAGGCAACGCAGGGAAAGACAAAGCTACAGCTGAATCAGAAAAAGGACCAGCAAAGAAATGGAAAAGACGTTTTCCTCGCAAGTCAGAAGAGCAAAAGAAGGTCCTGAGAACAGAGAACAAATGCTTTATATGTGAGCAGCCTCGCCACATTGCTTACAATTGTCCTACAAAGAAAAGGCCAGCTGATTCTGATGACAAGGAAGACAAAAAAGGAAAGAAGCCCATGGCTGGTCTAGTGCCAGATATGGTGGGCGACAAGCCAAATTCAGATGCAAGTGAGCTTTGCAGAGCATGGGGAAAGGTCACGGATCAAACAGTGCTTATCTTCTTTGATCCAGGTGCCAAAGCCAACTTTATTTCCCCATAATTGGCTTCAAAGTTGGGAATCAGACCTGAAGAGATGGGGTATACAGCAAAGGCAGGTTTGGCATGTCCTGGCCATACAGAGGCTGTGATACCCATCATTGGAAAGTTGCGTCTACATATCCAGTCCTATGTAGATGCTGAAGAATTTTACATCATGCCACTGGACGGATGTGATGTGTTGTTAGGTATTCCTTGGTTGTTTCGTGTACAGGGAATCATGGATGCCTACAACAAAAAGATCACTGTACAGAGCAGGGGAAAGACTCACATTCTGGATGTAAAGCTTAAAGGGGAGTCTATTCCTACTGTATCAGCTTCTGCTATTACTTCTGTAATGAAAAAGCATCTTTCTGCGTACTTGGTTTTTGCACGTGAAGTGTCAGATTGTGATGAATCAAATTTATCTGTGCTAGATAAAGAAAGGTCAATGTTTTTACAACAGTATAGTGACTGCTTTTCCGATTCATTACCGTCTCAATTACCGCCAGAGAGACCCGAGGACCATGCGATAGATTTGGTGCCAGGCAGTAGCCCACCAAATAAGCCTCCGTACAGGGTTAGTGCGGCTCAGCAGAAAGAGACAATGGGCCAAGTACAGGAGCTGTTAGAAAAGGGGCTGATTCAGCCCAGTTCATCTCCATTCTGTTCTCCAGTGTTGGTACCGAAAAAGGATGGCTCATGGCGTATGTGCATCGACTACAATGCACTCAACAAGAATACCATCAAGAATAGGTTCCCTATACCTAGAATTGATGATATTATGGACAAATTAGAAGGAGCAGCTATGTTTAGCAGGATAGATCTAAAGAGTGGGTACCATCAGATCCGCATTAGATCAGAGGATGTGCACAAGACTGCTTTTAGAACAACGTTTGGCCTTTACGAATTTTTAGTGATTCCCTTTGGTCTCACAAATGCTCCTGCTAAGTTTAATAGGATGATGGACAGAATTTTCCGTCCACACCAACAGTTCGTTGGTACATTCTTTGATGACATGATAGTCTACTCAAAGAATGAAGAGGAGCATAGGCATCACTTGGCCATTGTGTTCAAAGAGCTACGCAGTCATAGGTTGCTCATCAATGCAAAGAAAAGTGAGTTTTTTCTGGAAGAGATTCACTTTCTGGGACACATTGTCTCAAAGGATGGTGTCAGAATGGATCCTGCAAAAGTTGAAGCGATCAAGTCATGGCCAAATTTGAAGACGGTGCATGATGTCCGAAGCTTTTTGGGACTATGCTCCTATTACAGAAGGTTTATCCGAAATTTCGCTGAGATTGCTTCACCTTTGCATGCTCTTCAAAAGAAGGCAGTCACCTTTAGATGGACACAAAAAGAGATTTCAGCTTTTAATCTCTTAAAGGAAAAGATGACTTCGGATCCAGTCATTGTGTTGCCAGATCTTAGGAAGTCATTTGTGGTCCAATGTGACGCCTGTGGTAGTAGCATTGGTGCAGTGCTAATGCAAGATGGCAGGGTAGTAGCCTATGAGAGCAGAATTTTGCAAGGGACAGAGATGACCATGCAAGTCTATGAGAAAGAGTTACTGGCTGTGATTCATGCGCTCTTAAGTTGGAAACACTACCTGCTAGGTGCAGATTTCGTTGTCCAAACGGATCATCAGACCTTGCGATACTTCTTGACACAAACAAAGTTATCTGAGAAGCATATGCGATGGGCAAATATCTTGTCCATGTTCCATTTTCATATTGTGCGTGTGGAAGGCAAGAAGAACGTTGTGGCTGATGCCTTGTCAAGGAAGCCACAAATTTCAGCTGTGTCAATTCCTTATCATCATGAACTTGATGGTATGAGAGAACAGTATGCAAATGATGAAGATTTTGCAAGGGTCTTCGAGCAACTAATGAATGGACAACGTCATGAACACTATCTTCTTAAAGACAGGTTCATGATGATGCATGGCAGATTGTGTCACAAAGCCATTGCGACGCAAAGTGATGGAAGAGAGTCATGTCCCACCGTATGCTACTGGCCTACATTGAGAAGAGATGTGGATGCCTTTGTGCGAGAATGCCTAATATGCCAAAAGGTCAAGTTTGACATGCAAAAGGCACTAGGGTTATTGCAACCACTACCTATTCCAGATAAACCATGGGAAAGTATTGCTATGGATTTTATCTTTGATCTTCCGAGAACGCAGACAGGAAACGATGGTATTTGGACCATTATTTGCAGATTCAGCAAACAGGCTCATTTTATTCCTGTCAGGAAGAAGATAAAGCCAAATCAGATGGCACGCTTGTTTATGAGCAATATTTTCAAGTATCATGGCATGCCACAGTCGATTGTTAGTGACCGTGATCCACGCATGACAAGTTTGTTCTGGAGAGGCTTGTTTGAGAATATGGGCACCACGCTCAAATTCTCTTCGTCATTTCATCCTCAAACAGATGGGCAGTCAGAAGAGGCAAATTCTACTGTCCTAGATCTGCTGAAGTGTTATGTGTCAGAGCATAAAGGAAAGTGGGAGCAGTATTTGCCATTGGTGGAGTATGCATACAATAATACAGTGCATTCATCAACTAGCAAGGCACCTTTTGAGATAGTTGAAGGTGGCAAGAAAGTTCCTCCCATACTGCATACAAAGGACAAGATATTTGAAGCAGATAAGTATGTTCAGGACATGGATGAAATGTACAAGAAGGTCAAAGTGGCCTTGGAAAAGACTCAGACAAAACAAAAGAAAGCAGCTGATCGTCACCGTTGTGAAGTGGTATATTCACTTGGTGATTGGGTGCTTTTACGCTATTAAAAGGCAAGGTTAAAGAAGATGAAGGGCAAGGAAAGACTGTTTCCAAAGCTTAGCATGCGTTATTATGGGCCTTTTCAAGTGTGCGACATAATCAGTGATGTTGCATATAGGCTGAAATTGCCTGACAGTTGGAAGATTCACAATGCGTTTCATGTGAGTCTTCTCAGACCCTATGTGGGTAATGTGCCAGAAGATATGCCAGCTGAAGATCAGCCGGAAGTCGAGGAACTTGACGAGATCTTGGTCTCGAAACAGATTTTGGCACACAAAGAAAGGAAAGTGAAAGGCAAGGTTGCTAGGCGTTACTTGGTAAAGTTCAAAAACTATCCACCAATGGATGCTAAGTGGATGGAAGAAGGTGAACTTGCAGAGTCACCAACTGTGTTATCACTTTACCTTGAAGCCTTCGATTTGCAACCTGCCTTGACCCCTTGAGTTTCAAAGCTACATGGATTGTCAGTGTGACAATGGCTTCTGAAACAAATGATGTACAAGGTATCTAAAGTGAGCTCAAATGAAATACCTGTTACATGAATGTTAGAGCTGTACAGATTGTCAGTTTGGCAATTGCTTTTATGGAATGTCCAAAAGTTTGGTTAGTGCTATAGAAGTGAGTATTTCTTGTCAGTTTGTC
Organism: Adiantum capillus-veneris; assembly: GCF_014529385.1. Classification (NCBI taxonomy): domain Eukaryota; kingdom Viridiplantae; phylum Streptophyta; class Polypodiopsida; order Polypodiales; family Pteridaceae; genus Adiantum; species Adiantum capillus-veneris. The sequence goes on from NC_140934.1 coordinate 15,677,580, forward strand.
AAGGATACAGTGATTGCTTCTATTAAAGAGTACAAGTGTAGCTGCATTCTTAAACTGTCGGTTTGGGTATGCTCGAAAGTGTTACGGGATCCAATGTGTACTATAAGACAATGGCAAAATGTGCAGCTAACATTTTGTCATTGGAAAGTTAGTGACTCAAAGCAATGGCAGAGTGCGAAGCTACCACTATGTCATTAGGACAGGGTTCACACGCAGGCAATACATGAGTCGACGAGGTGTTGAATACACCAGGGTTGACAATGAGCATGTATGTGTCGTATATGTGTCGACACGTGTTGAATACATCAGTGTTGACAGTAAGCATGTACAACATAGATGCAAACGAGGACGTTTGAGATTTCAAGAGGGGGGTATGTCACCAGCGTGTGACTACTATCTATCCTTTTTGTTGATTTCTTTCTTATTATCTATTTACTTTCACTTTTTGGAAACACCCCTCGGGAAATCTAACTGCCCTGCATTGCATAGCTAGTGTGGAACTGTCCAGAGGGAGTCCAGGCCTGAGGGCAAGAGAGCACTAAGGTTGGACAAAGACTATGGTTAGCCAAAGTGGGGTCATTGACTAGCCAAAGTGGAATCATTTGCTACAGAGGCTACATTTCAATTCTGGGTGTGGCCACAGTGTACAAAGAGGGTCAGATGACCTAGAAAGATACAATGGCAGCATCTCCTAAAATTTAGGGAACTGCTATTTTGGGACCTGAAAATGTGTTGACGTCATTACCTCCGGAATGACAAAGGGAACATTTTCTTACTCTGCCGTGAAGTCAACTGGACAACCGGTTGGGATATTTTTAGACGACAACCCCGAAACGGGAAAATGCTTATAAATGTGCCAAGTGGCACATTCTGGTGCACTTTCTAATGCAAGAGAGAGTTGGCGCTGAATTTTAAGCTGGGAGAGGCTCATTTGAAGCTTTTGTCACAGGTTAAGAGCTATGCAGTGCTTGCTTTCCCTCTTATGCACAGTGCGGTGCCAGGAGCGATGCCCTGCACGCTACACACTGCCCTCTCTCTCCCCTTTGGCAGTATGTTATGCCCCACTAGTGGGCTCTTCATTTGACCAATGTACAGTTGTGTGGGTTCATGCGCGATTGCCGAGGCAAGAGCCTCTTGCACAGGTACTGGATTAGCTAGCGGCTATTCCCCCCGCAAGTACAGGTGAATTCGGAGAGGTTTCACGCAAGAAATCTCGTCCGATTCAAAGGGCAAGTAGCCCTACAGGTGCGGGAGCTCGAGGACTTGCTACGGATGCGACCGGCACGCGAAACGGAGCCCGAAACAGTGAATTACAGCCTGCTGTGTATTTTTGCAGGTTTAGGGTTTTGGCCCTAAACGGACCCTAATACCCACAGGAGGTTCGGGGACGCAAGGGGACCGCTGTACAGCTGATCTGGCGCATTTTCAGGGCTGAAAACAGAGAATTCAGCGTGCTGCAGATTCTCGCCAGGTTTTGCAAAGTGCCCGTATGCGTCGGGAAAGTCATTTAATGCGTGGGAATACTGACCGTGAAGGGTTCTAGTACAGTTATGCTGCCGAAATCGGGTTGGAACAGTGGAAATTCAGCCGAGTTTGTGCGGGGCAGCTTGTAGGGAACCACAGCGTTTATTCCCTCTTTTGAACAATAAAGAAATACCGAAAGGGGCGCCTAAGTTAGGGGCCAATCTGGTGTCCGTCTACTCATACAGGTGCAATCTAGCAGCCTGTATCCCTCTCCCCTTTGTTGTGTCTTGAAAGTACAGGTAAAATAGACGACTAATAATGGGTGAAAGCTAAATCAAGGTTTGAAGTAAAGTCTACCGCCCTTTTTGGATTGAACAGGCCGGTTACATTTACCCGAAAATCATTTTCCACGAGAGATGATCATAATTCCGGCCACTGTTCTCCCAGAAAACCTCCCTTGCACTCGAAGTGATAAGTATTCCTGATTCCCAAACTTCAGAGCCGGAACCTGTTTCCGAACATAGCTTCCGCTCTCGGAGTGCCCGTTCCAGAACCTGCTCTTGCACCTGTTCGAGTTCCCTTTGGGTGTAACCATGCCGACTTCTCAGAACGGAGGTGGTCAATCTGACGATGCCCTTACTCTTATCAAGGAGCAGATGGCCACACTTTCCACAAGACGAGCATCATTTCACACTCGTTTGGATCAGATGCAAACGCAAAACACTTCCCGGAATCGTCCTACAACTTCTCGGACTACACATGCTCATTCAACACCTTCATTTGAAGCTTCAGTGGACGACGAACCAGATCCAACTGATGAGATAACCAATCGCGAACTTCAATTACTTCATAAAATTTTTAATGTTGCACAGAAGAAGAAAATGGATGTTAAACTGCCCGAGCCTTATAATGGTCGTTGCGACAGGCGCATACTGGCCAATGGCTATTCAAAATGGAGGTTTACTTATCAAACGCAGACTTGGTCGAGAGTAAAAAAGTTGCACTTCCCGCGTGCTATTTGCAAGGCGTTCGAACCTGCCAATGCGGATTTTCGTGCCCGATCCTCTCTTCGTCGTCTGAGCCAAACTGGTTCCTTCGCCCCGTATATCACAGATTTTCAAAGACTAACTCTGGAGATAGAGAATCTCAACCCCTCTGATATACTACACAGTTTCATTGACGAGCTTGAACCAACCCTGAAGGACGATGTGCACAAATACAACCCTACCACCTTGGATGCTGCAATAGCCTATGTGGAGCGTCTTGGCGATAATCGGCACCCTACACGGAATTTTCTCCCTGGTGACAGATCTTCAAATAGCGCTCGTTTTTCACAGCGCGATTGCAGGGAAAGTTATAGCCAAAGTCAACAGCAACAATCTCAGCTCAGAAAACAAGCCAAAGCGCCTTATTCAACTTCAAGGTTCTATTCTAAAAGATTGACAATCTCAAAGCAGATCTTCTTCAAATGCTCCACTTGATTGTGGTAAAGGACGTGATCTTTCTCAAGATTGGCATTCCAATGGTCAACAAGGCTCTTCCTCAAATGCATCTTCGACTTCAAAGAAGGAAGGATTATGTACAATTTGCGGTGGTGACCATAGATGGTATCAATGTCCAAAGAAACCAAATCCGTCTAATTTGAAAAGAAATTCCAACACGAAAACATCATCGAGTGCTGAACAATCAGCTTCTGCTAAAGGAAAATCTGTGGTCAACACAATTCTTGTTTCCAAGGATACAATATTCTTATGAAGCATGCTCAGTGCAATTCTTCAGTTTTGGAGCCTCTCTCAAAACAACTTTTGAGCCTTCTTGGAACTCTCAATGGTCGCTCCATCAATACTTTGGTGGACAGCAGATGCTTAAATAATTTCGTCAAATATTTTGGCGCATCTCAGATTTTGGTCGTTTATGCATTAGTTTTGGCATAGTTTTCTGAACATCAGACAAGATACACAGGTTATCTTCTACGAGCATTTTGGCAGTGATTTTGGAGCTTTTTGCACACAGGTTTCATGCATTGAGAGCTTGGCATGGTTTATGTGTCTAGGTTGTTAGCAGGCTTGCTCGACTAGACTATTTTATGCGCAATAGATTCCAGAGTTGGGATTTGATGATCTTTTCTGATCTGCCATATGCTATGGCTGTTATGTACACCGATATGCTCTTTTGAGAGAGTTTCTTCATAGGATTTGACCACAATTTTTGTCTACTCCCAAAGTTCTCATCGAGTGGGAGTTGTTTTGGCATAATGCTTGCACTTTTTTTGGCGTCCGTTTGTGCACATATCCTATGATTAGCAATGAGAACTGTACGTTATTTGTGGATACTGCCATCGTACGCTTTTGTGGAGCCATATTTGGCTTGTACGGCATTCCCGGCCATTTCTGAGACTTGGTCCGGAAGATAGCCATTTTTTAGACTCGGCTGTACGTTTGTTGCATATCCTACGTTGAGAGGGTCGTGGTGAGGTTTTCTTGAGCTGGGTTTTCTTGAGTTGGGGTATTCTCAAATGTGGAGATACTTTCGGTGATATAGGTAGCTGGAGATCCCCCTTCGTGGCCTCGCCATAGGATATGTATAGACTCTAGAGAGGACTAGGTGCTCATTAGCCATGATGGCATTTGATATGTCAGTTTGACAGTTTATGCATAGCTAGTACTCTCAGTTGTTCTTGCTATTTGGTCAGAGATACCCTTTTATGCGTTTGGTTACATTTCTTGGCACTTTTGGTCTCTATTTTGGTTGAGATTTGCTCCCAAAAACAAAGGAGACTCTACCGAAATTTTGGGGCTTATAGTTTGCCAAGATGTTGCTTAAACAGCGTGATGTCTTTGACATAAAGAAGTTTGATGGCACAAACTTTGCTCTTTGGAAAAACCAAATGCAAGATGTTCTTGTCCAAAAGAAGCAAAAGTTGCCTATCATGTACAAGGAAAGAACTGAGCAAATGGACATGACTCAGTTTCCGTGGGATGAGCTTGATGAGCTATGCAAGTCTACTATTAGATTGCATCTTGCCAAATCTGTTTACTTTTCCATGTTGGAATGTGAGTCTGCTTACGCGGTATGGCAAAAGCTATGCAATACCTATGAAAAGGATACGGCTAGCAATAAAGTTTTCTTAATGCGGAAACCGTTCAACCTTCGTATGTAGGAGTCTGCTAGTGTTGCCAGCCATATCAATGATTTTGACTCTTTGTTTGTTCAGATACGTGCGCAGCACATGAATATGGATGATGAGATAGATTTTCAAGAAATCTTTTCTCCAGTGGTCAAGATGACGACACTGAGAATGTTGCTTGGTTTGGTTGCCAATGAAGATTTGGAGCTTGAGCAAATGTATGTCATTACTGCATTCTTACATAGAGATCTTGATGAGGAGATTTATATGCAGCAACCTGAAGGGTTTGTGCTAAAGGGAAAGGAACATTTAATCTGTAAGCTTCTGAAAAGTCTTTATGGCTTGAAGCAATCATCTAGACAATGGTATCAAAAGTTTGATGCATTTATGCGTTCCCAAGGCTATAAGCGCAATACTGAGGATCCATGTCTTTATGTGAAAAGACAACCCAATGGACAACTAATTATGCTTATTCTTTATGTGGATGACATGCTCATTGTTGGTCATTCAAAGAAGTACATTGCTGACCTCAAAATGAAGCTGAAGAGTCACTTTGACATGAAAGATTTGAGAAATGCAAATCACATTTTGGGTATGCGCATTACTTGAGACCGTAAGAAGAGATTGTTATACTTATCTCAAAAGGATTATGTGCATAAAGTTCTTGAGCATTTCAACCTGCAGAAGGGGACGGCATTGAGTACCCCATTGCCTGCATATATGAAACTTAGCAAGAACTATTGTCCCAAATCTGCTGGGGAAAAAGCTGCGATGGCTAAGGTTCCATATGCTTCAACTTGTGGCAGTCTCATGTATGCCATGGTGGCTACGAGACCTGACATTGCACATGAAGTGGGAGTTGTCAGCAAATTTATGTCTAACCCTGGTAAAAAGCATTGGAATGCAGTCAAGTCGATTCTCAGATACTTGATTGGCACAGTGGATAGACAATTTTGCTATGGTCGTGGAGATCTATCCATCAAGGGATATGTGGATAGTGATTATGCAGGCTGTGTTGATACACGTAGACCAACGACAGGCTGGATCTACACATTTGCAGGTTCTGCTATCTCTTGGAGATCTGTTCTTCAAGATTGTACGTCGATTTCCCCTACGGACGCCGAGTATGTTGCTTTGAGTGAAGCATGCAAGGAAGCTATATGGCTTGCTCGCCTAGTGGGAGATCTTGGACTGGAGCACAAATTGCCAGTTCTTCACTGTGACAGTCAGAGTGCTATTGTTTTGGCCAAGAATCCGGTGTTTCATTCGAGAATGAAACACATTGATGTGCGGTATCACTTCACACAAGAGTGCTTGGCAAACAAAAAGCTTGACTTGGTGAAGATTCATAGTCAGAGAACACAGCGGATGCACTCGCGAAAAGTCTCTCCAGCCATCAATTTCGGCACTGTCGTGAGTTGATGGGCATTGGGTGAGATGTAGTCGTCCTCACTCATTCTTTCTTTTGGCCTCCCACATTGGCCATCAAGTGGGAGATTGTTGGGTTTGCTGGCCTATGTCCGGCCGACCATCACTAACTCCCGTCACTAACTCACTTACACTTTCTTTATCCAATTGTATAGATAATACATTATGAGCCATACACACTATCTAGATATAGTGTGTGTTGTGTAAGAGGGCAAGGCTCACCCTCACCTGTGTCTGCGTACTCTCTTCTCTCTCGCACTCTCTCTTTTTGCTCCTGTACTCGATCCAACGGAAAGCTGCTTCTCGGACAAGAAGTATCATAAACTCTGATAATATGTAAATACCATGAAGTCTGCTCCAAGAAAAAAATGTCTCCACTGAGTCAGAGCATGTATGATTGCTAACAGCTCTTTCTCGTAAATATGTGCAACCCTCTCAGGTCTAGAGAACATTCTACTCTCGTAAGCTATGGCATCACCCTCCTACATTAAGACCGGTCCTAGACAAGAAGTACCATAAATTGTGATGATCTGTAAACACCGTGAAGTCTACTCCAAGCAAGAAATATCTCCACTGAGTCAAAGCAAATATGACTGCTAACAGCTCTTTCTCATAAATTTGTGCAACCCTCTCAGGTCTAGAGAACATTCTACTCTTGTAAGCTATGACATGCATAGTGACCCGGGACCGGAGATCGAAACGGGGAATGTGTTTCGGACACTCACGTTTGAAACACAAAATGGGGATTCGGAACGGGAAGCTAGATTGGGAACGAGGAACGGAAAATGGCCATTCCCTGTAACTATGATGACATGGCCCTCCTGCATTAAGACTGGTCCCAAACTGCCACCACAAGCATCATAGTAAACCTCAAAATGTTTCTGCAAATCTGATAGAATCAAAACAAGATTAATTGTCAACTTTTCCTTGAGTGTATTGAACGTTGCAATTTCGGAAGGTCCCCACGTGAAGGAAACACCTTTCTGAGTCAGGGTACGCAATAGCGCAATTTCTGCAAACTTTCTAATGAACCGGTGGTAGTAAGAGCATAAACCCAAAAAGCTTTGAACTTCATGCACATTCTTTCGTTCTGGCCGATTCCGAATGGTCTGTATCTTGGCTGGGTCCATTTATACACCATGTGCTGAGACAATGTGTCCCAAAAAGTGTATCTCTAGCAAGAAACCCTCACTCTTTTTCTCGTTGACTACCAATCTGTGCAACCGTAGTGCCTCAAAAATCTCTAAGAGGCGGTTCCTCTGATCTTCGTTCTTGGAGAATACGTTGATATGCCTTCAAATGGCCTGTACTCCCTAAAAATCCGGTCCATCATCATGTTGAACATTGTAGGAGCATTTGTGAGACCAAAAGGCATCACCATATACTTGTACAATCCGAAGGATGTCGTGAATGCGGTTTTGTATACATCTCCAAGAGCGATCCTAATATGATGGTAGCCACTTTTCAGATCGATTCTGCTAAAACATGTAGAACCTTGTAAGTATATCATCGAGTCTGGGTATTGGAAATCTGTTCTTGATGGTGATTTTGTTGAGAGCTCTATAGTCAATGCACATTCTCCAAGATCTATCTTTCTTTTGTGCATCATCACATGGCAATTCGACCACATCAAGCACAAATGGTAATTTTGCTTGAGGCAATACATTGGAGTCTCTTGCCATGGAAGCCTCGCATTTTCTACATGCCAAAAACTCACCAAAGAAAAGCTCATCATTAAGCTTTTGCACATGCATGTCGAGCACTTCTGCAACTTCAAGAATGATATGACTACGTATGGAATCCCAAGAAAGCATGTAACGTGTTTCATCCTCATCGAACCTGCATTTGGAGAGTTTTTTGCATGCATTGAAAGATTCACTCACATCTTGGTCTCCCAATCAATGGGGTGTTCACGTTTTGCCCATTCAAGCCCGAAATCCACGGCTAAATACAACAGCTCACTGCCTTCTAAAGCCCAGCAAACATAGTCACCACTCGAAGCGGAAACGAAAAAACCGGTGTTTCGGAGTTTCGCCAAAGGTAGAAATGGTTGAGAAATGGCACTTTTTTTTTCAATTTGTAAACAATGTATTTCATAAAACAAGTAGCCAAGGAGGGGCCATAGGTGTATTCACAATTGAAAAAGGAGAAGACCTAATTCAAAAGTTTCACACTTAATGCTCAAACACAGAAATGGTAAACCTACTAGTTACAAGTTTACAACTTACCACTTCATAGACTGTTTTGCAAACCAGAACCTAGTACAGTGACGAGTCAAACCAAGATACAATCACACATGATACAATTAAAATGTCAAGAGCCATGACTCATAGTATCCATGATCCAAAACATTAATGTCATAAAATACGAAAGGTGAGAGTCCTAATATGTCTAATACATATCACTGAAATCATTGCAAACATAAGATAGGGTCCATAATCAAAATAGTAGTCCATAATGTGAATGATCATGCTCAAGAATCTGAGTGCTGAGCATCATCCTCTGCCTCATCCTCTTCGCTCTCCGCACTGGAAGAAGAGAAAGAGGACTCTTCTGCACTTCAAAACAACTGAACTGAAAGAGGTGCACGAAAAATGAGAGGCGTAGTAGCAGAGTTCCACCCCAAGTGAGCATTTGCAATTCCCATACTTCTCCCACCATGAGACACGCTTGAGTTGTGTGTCCCGAAGCTTTGCAATGGCTCAACCAAAGTGACTGCTTTGATTCCGAAAAGCCAGCAAATCATCTTCTATTCTTCTTGCTATCCTTACATCACCGAGCGTGTACTTTGCCATATACTCTTGAAATCCCTTGTGTAGCTCATTTGACAAAATTGGTCTTCACTACGCTCTAAAGGGTATAACACATGCGCCACAGCATAGATTGGTTTGTGAAACACACCTCCCTCAACTCATCAACCATGTGACATTGAATGGCATGACACATATGACTTAAACATGACATTTGAAGTAGCTACAAATTAGATAGGACTTACTTTTCTAATGGCCAGTACGTATATTCCTGTTGAGAGCTTCCCCAATTTTATCTATGTACTCATAGAGTAGGCCTAATGTGCTCCCCTCCATGTCGGTGATGCATAGAACCGTGTAGATTGGATTCAAGGATTTTACCAATGCCTACGCCTCCACCAACCAAGATTCATTGAAAATTATTACGCCGGAACTCAAGGAACCTTGGCTTAGTAATGTCATTCCAAGCAAGCCGCACTCTAACGAGACACTCAAACACAATGAACATGTAAGCAAACCTAGTGGAGGAGGGCTTCAAGAGCTCCAAAGTACTATTGGCCCGAAACATGCTGAGTGATTTAGGCCTCTTAGTCACAAACTTGACCATCTTCCTAGCAATAGCAAAGAGCTCACTTACCCAAGGTATATTGCCAATATCCTAAATGAGCAAGTCCAAGGAGTGAGAAGCACAAGGTGTCCACACAATGGTAGGAAACTCATTTTCCAACATGTGTCCTGCTGATACACATTTGCCGATACACATTTGCTGCCATTGTCAGTCACTACTTGCACAACATGCTCTTTTTCCAATCTCCTCAATGACCCTTTTAATTTGTCCAAAGTTGTAAGCACCCTGTGACAGTGACACATGCACCTGAAGCATCTATGGCCTTCCAAAACATAGTTCCCTTGCATTAAGAAATCAAGACATTGTAGACACTTCTCTTGCGCACATCTGACCATCCATATCACAAAGAATAGTGATCCATACTTCTTCCATGTTTCCTTCAAAAAATCAAGCTGAGTCTCTACACATATCTTCTCCTTCTTAAGCTCCCGTGTGCGCAAGGTCTCAGATGAAGGACCTTCCCACTCACATCCTATGCAACTGACTACCCTCATTGTCCTCTTCCATTGCTTAGTTCCGGCTACATTGAATGGAATAGCACATCTTATGAAGAGGCATGTCACCTCACACGTAGCTATCTTCATAGCTTGCCTTTGAATGCCATCTTTAATGCTTGCAGATTGGAGAGTGATAGACCCCTTTTTACCTCCATCAACATTTGGCAAAGGAGTCCTTTTTGCATGAGAAATCGATGACACACCTGCACTTCCTGCTACTGTGGATTCCAATCGACTTCTTTTTTAGCTCAATTGGCTTGCTTCTCATGCACTCTGACTTGTTTGAGTCTCCTCTTCAATGTCAACCAAAGCCAAGCGCTTTGCTTTCCATTCTGTAGGGCCAGTTTTCACGTCAACTTGGACGTGTTCACAAGGTGCCATATCCTTGCCAGGTACATGCCCAAGATGATCTTTCACATGAGTTACACTTCCTGTCTTCTCAAGCCCACAAAAGTTGCATCTCCATTTTTTTGAGCCCCCTCTTCCTCCATAGCCGGCCAATTTGGTCACATACCTCCAATATGTGTCATGGATGCATGAAGACCTAGGAGCCCTGCAAGATACGCACACAATGCACACACTCAACCCACAAAACCCACACACTATCACATGTGACATTAAGCACTCACATAGCCTTAGATGGCAGCGCAAATCACATAGGATCAGGGGTGCAAAGAGGGGCATAAACGCTACCTGGAATCGGCGCAACACGTTTCCTTCGCTCAAAAAATCGCCCACGCGTTTCTGTCCGCAAAAACCAGTGCTCACATTTTTGCCCAAATTGCACTTTTTTTAAAAATAGCACCCCGAAACGCCGTTTCGGCCGGTCCGAAACGGTGGGGAAACTCCGTTCCCATTTCCCCTCCCGAAACGTTGTTGCATGTGACTATGCCAGCAAAGAGGCATCATAGGTAGGGAGGAGGTCACCATGTGCTAGAGCTGAAATTGCAACCTTTCCAAGTGCTAGAACTCCCTGCACACACACACAGGTCTGTTCTTCTAATCCACGCTCTTTTGATTCAAAATTGGCTCCTGTTGTTATAGGTTGGACACTCCAAGCAAGAAATCAATAGCTACACACAAACAAAAACTGCAAATAATTGAACGGAACTTGAATAGAGACAGAAAAGGAGAGTCGACACGACACGGCAGAGTTCCCAGCCAAGACGAACTAGCCCCTAAGATTAGCCACCCTTTTGGTATTTCTTTTATTATTGCTCTTCACAAAGTACAACTCCCAAGGGGTCCAACTCTCTCTGAGACTCTGCGTCCAGATGCTCTCCGAAAGAGTGGCCTCTTACAAGCTTGGACACTCCAAGCAAGAAATCAATAGCAACACACGAACAGAACCTGCAAATAACTAAACTGAACTTGAATAGAGAGAGAAAAGGAGAGTCGACACGGCACGGTGGAGTTCCGAGCCAAGATGCATGCGCCCCAAAGACTGGCGCCCCTTTCGGTATTTCTTTATTATTGCTCTTCGCAAAGTACAACTCCCGAAGGGTCCAACTCTCTCCGAGACTTTGTGTGTCTAGATGCTCTCCAAAAGGGTGGCCCTCTGGGTGCTACAAGGGATATCCAAAAGCACTTATCCCCAAAAGCTTTGACCCCAAAATAGAACTCGAAAAAAAAGCTAGTTTTAGATTTAGTTTTGAATTTTAGATTTGAAGGTGAGAAAACCTACAAAAGTTAGAGGAATTTACTGTAAAAACCTTCAAATTTAGTCAATCTCCCTCTGAAATTTCTCATTTGTAGGTTCGTCAAGTTGTTGGGAAAAAGCTTTTTTGAGCTGCCCCAAAAGCCTTGCGTAAAACTACCAACTCAACAACGCAAATCGCGGAAATCTCGTACAACAATGCCATGTGGCAACCAACCAACGCGTTCTACGAAAATCAGCCCATAGTTCAAGCTTTTGACTTTGGCCCCTCGGCCGGTGCTCCATTAGTTGGGTAGGGGTAGGTTTATATTAAAAACCTAACCCCTTCTGTTTAGGCCCCTCGGCCAAACTTCTCAGTTCAGTTCTTCTTGTCTTCTTGGCCAGTTCTTCTCTGTTGGGCACGCCACGTCATCACTTTGTGGCATTCCCCCCTCTTAAAAGAATTGTAATCGCCCTCGATTACACTTGCAAAACAGCGAAAGGACATAAATTTTCTTCAACAGACACTAACTCTATGTACCCATGCACTAGACTCCACCAATCAAACACTTTTACAAAGACATCAGTAACTGATCAATCACACTTCTGTCGAGGGTCTCATATACAAATCATGATCATTGTAACCCATTTAGCAATCACATCTAGACCACGTTGATTTTTTCACGAATGTCTTGAACTACTAAATCTTGTTACTATCAGATTCATATCCTTTCTTTTCACATTTCAATCAAGCAAACCATCCCCATGACTATCCCCACCAGACAATACATCCACTTAGCATGCAATTCACAAAATCACACACTTATTTCACACTGAACACTCTGTTTCAATCATTCAATCTAGCCATCTCATCCCGTCCAGAACTCTTGATGCACCTAGATACTTTGCAACCATCTCATCCTTCTAGAACTCTTGATGCACTCACAACAATATCCAATCATCTCATCTAAATAGACATCTTGATGCATTAGAATCTCATTTAGTTCGCATTCACTTAGCCATCACATAAAAATCTCGCTGATCTCTAACAAATGTGTAGATTCACTAAGTTCAAATCATTCATCAAAACAAAATGCTCGAGACATTTCATCTTTCTCTACATGTCTCTAACAATACACACATGAAAGAGCACACGTCTTCAATTTAATCAAAGAAATTTTCAATTCAATCACGTATGTTCATAAAATCATCCGCAAAATGTTGTCAGCCTATCAGTATCCCTAAAATCTCATATAGAAATTAGTAACTTTATTCAATCTAGGCAATGTATGACAAAGGAGTGGAATGGCTCCCCTCTTGTGCAGTCCACACCGCACCAAATTCAACCTACTGATTCATCGGTAGCTTTTGGCATAGAGACTGTTGATATTCCAAAAGCTTCAAGGTACAACTCTCTATGAAGAGAATTTGAGATGTTCTCCTCCTCCATCCACTATGCATAGAGGGCCAAAAAGTACCCTTGACCAAATCATCCATTGGACCTAGCTTACCTTTCTGTTCTTTTTTTGTGCCGCCTGTGATCTGTTGGTAGCCCCGCTGGCCTCCCCTATCCACTGGCACCTCAATCTGAATCATTCGAATTCTATTATGACCCATCAACCAATTTCCTTATTTCGTTGAAACCCTCGGATGCACTTTCATCAGAGAATCCCTTACTTTTGATTCCCTTACTTCTTCGAAATCCTCTGATGAAGTTTCATCCGGTTCCCTTGGTTCTTTCTCTTCATTGGAAGACTCTTGCCCTGTTGAGGTGGACACTGGCTTGTCCCTAGGATAGAACAATGAGCCGCATGCATTCCAAAATCTTGTTTGGCATGCCCCATAAGTCTTTGAATGGAGTCAGAATTCTCTTATTGACAATACCGTCGAATCTCTTTTGGCAATCCATAGCAAAACCGCTCAAGTTGGTCCTTCAAAGTGACCCTCCGAAACGAGGACACTGGCAAATAGGTATCCGAAAACCTCTAGCAATAGTCATCCAATGTGTCTTTCTTAGTCATTCTCATATGAAGCCAAGCCGTGATGACGTTGTCAAGCGTTTTTTGAATGGGCAAGAAGCTAATCAGTAGAGCGGGAATGCTTGTCAAATTGCCTGTTGTACATAGGCATGCATAGCCCATTGCACTTGGGAAGTGGTTTGTAAAGGCAGATGTAGAAAGGTTTGGTTTGTCTTGTCTGTTTGCTGATGTTTTTGGTCAAAACGGATATCATATGTATTGTTATTTGGAGCTTCTCCATTGAAGCTATGTTGAAGAATTTTTGGGATGTGCGAGCTCGATGCAGTTGGTGAGTCTGAGCTTGTGTGAGTTTCGTTGAGAGGTTTTGTATTGCATGCTTGGACTCACTTTATTATTGGTGCAAGGGTGGGCTAATGTATCTACAAGCAAAGGTAGAGGGTTAAATGAAAAAAGCGTCTTTCATAACTACGGGAGAGCTGTGAGTAGTGGAAGGTCATTTTTGGAAAGGGGAGTGGTGGCAAGCAGAGAGAGAGAGAGAGAGAGAGAGAGAGAGAGAGAGAGTGCCAGCTTGGGGGAAACAGGGATGCATATGTTTTGGCTGGAGTACTATCATTCAGCCTATGTAAGGGGAATCACCAATTAGAAGGGGGGAAATGGAGCTACCAATGGTAGCAGGTGTGGAGCATGCAGGGAAGAGCCAGGTTGTGGGTACATGAAGGAGCTTGCTCCCTTGTGGAGGGGTGTTGCGTGGTTTGTTTTTGTGCCGAGGCATCTTAAAGCAGACCGGGGTAGTCATGGAGGAGTTGCTGCCAATGATAAGTGAGTCGGAGTTCCCTACAAAGTTACGCAACATTTAGCCTGTTATTTTGCAAAGTTCATACTTTCAATTGTTGATAAGAGCCATCATTCACCTTGGGGGCCAGTGAGATAGATGGAGACATTAAAAACCAGATAAAAGAAAGCGAGACCTGGCTATGGATCACAGTTTGTGGCACTCAAGCTTTGTGGGGGGACTTTTGAAGGTTTCGAATGAGGTCGCTGGCAATTAGAAAAGCCATACATGCCATTACTGATGTGGGGCTATTGGATAGGAGTTGATATCTGTCCTACTCGTGGCCTCTCAGATGAGTGTGTGTTTGCACAACTCGGCATCAAGGGTAATCTGCACTGATCTACCAGAGCATGCGTTAAATGAGGCAGATACATCAGCCTTTTGCAGAAGACGGCTATTCTGCCAGCCTTTTCAGCGATCAATCCTAGCGTGCAGATCAGCCAGCAGGACAGGGCGGCCTTTTTGCTCCACAGCAGCATTTTCAGATTTGCAGGCCGCCTCCTTGTGATGAATCGGCTCAGATAGAGACAGAGAGCTGTTGTGTAAGCAACTATGACAATCGAACTCGCTCTGGTGTAAGGGCATTGCATCAACAAACAAAAGTGGGGAGTTAGCAGCAAGGATGTTGCTAAATAGATGCGAAGGATAATCTGCAACAAGGACAGAATGGTACTACGTTTATGTACTTGAAGGAGTTCATAGCAGCCTTATTGCCCGACTTTATGGAGTTTCCTTTTAAGTTAAAGCACTTGGGAGAGGGCTTGAGTTGGTAGCTCTATATAGTCTTTGGAGTTGTAATTGCACGTGTTTGAGTGGATAGGTTTGTGATCCCGAACTGACAGAGAAGCATTGCTATAGAGGTGCCCCGCTCCGGCTTTCTTCTGTCAACGCCGTCTTAATATTCTTTTGTTATCCAAGCTAAAGTGAAAATTCTCTTGAACTTTACCCGCTCCTCTGCGTAACAACAGGTAAGATGCCACCTTTCGCACCTTGGAGCGTTCTGAGAACTAACCTCCCGAAAAGGCGACATTAAACTGTTGTATGAACTCAAGGGCCTGATGGGTGTCTTGGTAGCCTGAAAACGTGTCAAACCTAACTACTTGACCCCCATCCTTGAACTCCTTGGTCTTCTTGTCCATTCGTTCACTGTCAAAAGAGGATGAACTCTCCTCCTCTAAACTGCTAGAGGGCCTGCCATGCCTTCTATACTTTTTACAAAAATTTGCTTTTTTTGTTTTTTCTCCACTTATTTCCGCCTTTTCTCATCCTCTCTAGGACTAGAGGACGATGAACTGTCGAAGCTCTCTGAAGATGAAGAAAAATCTAGGTCATCCTCGAAAATGAACATGCTTCTTGGATATGCTTACTATCTTGAAAGTCAACTTCCGGCCCAAATAACAGGGGAAATCTACTGATTTCCTCTTCTTTCAAGAGTGCTTTAAGACTTTCCTTGATTGGTTCATGTTCTTTTGAAGAGCTCTGTCCAACTCTTTTTGCAAGTACTCTTTCCACTTTTTTGCACTCGACTTTCTTTCAACTTTCTTACCGCCTTGAGAGGAGAATTGACGGCCTCTCCCCATCTCAAGTGAATCTCATCAATCGGGTAATTCTTCAAGTGTTCCACATATTTCAGGTCGCTGGAGTACTTGATCAGTCTTTTCACACATGTGGCAACCTGCAATTGACGTTTGTACTCATCTCTGTCAAGATTTCCCACTAGAAATTTGCCGAAATCTCTGTTGGTTTCTTCAGTTCTCACGCTAGGATTCAACTTTTCTTCATCTCCCCACAAATGGGTTTTTTCTCTGTCGGATTCTCCCCAAGAAACCATGTGTGTTGCAGAAGGATCAAATCCTTCGTAGAAGAAGAATCGTTATGAGCTCTGACACCACTGTTTCAGGCTTGGACACTCCAAGCGAGAAATCAATAGCAACACACGAACAAAAACTGCAACTAATTGAACTGAGCTTGAATAGAGAGAGAAAGTACTTGTTACTATAATATCAAACCTGGTATTTTTAAGTTTGTCACTGCCTATATTATCTCCAAACATGTAATTTATATAAACTCCATTTATACATGTATCACTTCACAATCACATCACTTTTGCCAGTGCTAAGCCTTTCACACTGTACCATAATGCAAACGCATGTTCATCACATACAAAGAACTACATAAAATCTTTGTTCTATCTCAGTATGACTAATTGGTAGATGAAACCTTAAATAAAAAGCTAAAATTGCTAGAACAAACTTGCAAAGACGAAGTAATACATCACACGTGGAAGTTAACAGATAAATAAAGCACAGCAACTAAGATGACTCACTGTATGATGGAAAGGATATTAGACAACGAGAACAATGTGCAAGGTCAAATCCAAAGGAAGGAAATGGAAGCCGATGAGTTCCAAGCATGGCTACAAATGCTGGGATCCCCCTTTCCAGAGCAAACTGTATCTGCGCCTTATGGGAATCACGAGGGGCAAATGAGATCGTTAAGACATCTTTCTCAAGCATATAGCCTCCAAAACTTGCCACCTGCCAGAATTCCATATACATGCACATTGCAGTCATTCAGAAAACATTTTTATAACACAATGTAAAACCTCAAGAAAAGAAACCAGAGAATAGATGTACATACGCCACTTCCAATATCCAGAGCAGTCCTCATAGATCCGTCATTCAGAGGTAAAATAGTTTCTAGCTTCTCAATATATTGACGTGCCCCATCAGTGAACATGGTGCCACCTCCAGGAAACACAAAATAGCTTCCTTGTTCTTTCATCCACCCCTGATGACCTTTTCGCTCTGCTATCTTGCTATGCGGCATGTTACTGTACCAAATCTGCAATCTTCCACTAGAACTGTATAAGAAATCATGAATACACAAGCTAAATAACTGCCTCTTCTGATACAGCATGACACGGATCCTATTTTAGTCACAACATAAGCTAACAAAACATGATACATCCACAACAAACATTTAATAAAACAGTCATTTCCACAAATTGAAACAAAAAGAAATATATAATCACGGCACTTAAAGGCTAAGATTTCCTGCCTCTTCTGATACAGCACGACATAGATATACCTAGATGAATCCAGGGAAAGCCCACATTTACCTTAAAAGGGAAATGCAAGCTATAGAGTCATGGTAGTCATCCCAAAAAAAAAACAGCCATCAGCTCCATCATGCAAAGTATGGACTAAATATAATGACATCCTCTCTAGATTCTAATTCAGTCACAAAATAAGCTCACAACTAAACACAAGCGTGACGCGATACAGCCACAAGCAGCAGTCTATAAAACGGTTGTTGTAGGATGGGTGCCCAAACAGCTGCTGCATACGTCATAGCAGGGGTGACTTAAGTGATGAAAAGCCACCCCTTTGTGCAAGGCTCTTGAAATTGTGCTTGGTGGAAACGCTCTAGCATCACCAATGCTGCATACCCTCTAGTAAGTCTTTCTTGGGCTGCACTCGCCATGGAGAAGCGTCCTGTGCTGGCTGTTGCAACAACGAAGATATCTCCACATAATGTATGATGCTCCTCACATCATGTAGGCCAATTGCAGATAGCCTCTATTTTTGCTGCATCTATAGTAGCACCCATTGTCACGATTGTGACTATGTTACAGTATTACATCTACTCCTAGTTGCAGACATGCAAAGTGCCATGCCAAAGAGAAACCCCTACGCTTGGATGGTCACGACCCTTCGCCCAAGAGACATGCCTCTTCGCCAAAAGCCACACTCCTTCGATGACTGCTCACACTCCTTCGCTCTACGGTTGCGACTCTTCGTCCAATGGTTGCAGCTCTTCGCCAAAAGGATGTGTCTTTATTTCACGAGGACGTGGCAATTGTTAACTATGTCACGAGGACGTGGCAAATGCTAACCTTAGTTGTTGGTTTCTTTCCAATGACTTTTGTTTTATTTTTGAGACCCTCTTTTTGAGGTTGCAAATGGTCGGACATTGTATGGCCAATGTGAACGATAGTTTCACCCGCAGACGGGAAGTTGGTTGGCACTGGAACTCGTATAGTAAGAGGATGTCTAGGCTCAGTTCAAGATCATGTATCTCCCCCCCCCCCGCACTTACCAAGTTGGTGGATACTAGGAAGTGAACGGAATAAAGGCATAAAGCCAAGGTGGGGTCACCCAAGGAAAGTACCCAACAGTTGGCCCACATTGCATTTTTGGATGCGGTCCCAATGGGAATAGATGGTAAGAAGACCAGTGGGAGCCCAACGGAAGCATCTCCTAAAATTAGGGAACTGCTATTTTGGGCCATGAAATCTACTCGCGTCATTACCTCCGGAATGACAAGCGGAACGTTTTAGAACTCTGCCGCAAAGTCAACTGGGCAACCAATCGGGAGATTATAAAGCGGCAACCCCGAAACGGGAAATTGCTTGTAAACGTGCCAGGTGGCACAATTTGGTGCACTTTCCTCTTGCAAAAAAATGGGCACTGATTTTTAAGCTGGGAGAGGGCTCATTTGTTGCCTACCACAGGTTTAAGAGCTATTGACTGCAAGCTTTCCCTCTCTTGTACAGTGTGGTGCAAGAAGTCATATCCTGCACACCTCACACTGCTCTCTCTCTCTCTCTCTCTTCCCCTACATGCAATAATGTGATGCCCCACAAGAGGGCTCATCATTTGACTCATGTACAGTTGTGTGGTTACATGTGTTTTTGCTAAGGCAAGAGCCTCTTCGAGCAGGAACAGGAGTAGCTAACTGCTACTCCAAAAGCACGCACCGGTGAGCGTTATAACCTCACCGTATAGGTGCGATTTCAGCGCTGGTTATGTGCTGTATTTTGATTGTTTTTCAGCCATACGGACGCCAGAACCATTGGGAACAGTGCCCCACTGATAGAGGACAGATCGGGGACTATTTAGGCTGAAAACAGGGCAGCAACCAGTAAATAAAGCGTGCTGAATTTACTGTTTTTGGGCAAGAATCCAAGGGTTTATGCCAGTGGAAGGGTGAGTTCCAACAGGGCAATTGGTTTTGGGCAAGTTTTGGGACTGTTACGCTGCCGAAATTTTGCCAAAACAGGTGGTATCTACCTAGATACAGGTAAAGAATTCCCAAGACTCTACTTTGTAATCTACCCTCTTAAAGAATAAAGAAATACCGTAAGGGGTGCCAATTTTGGGGCCTACAGGTTGTCGACGTCTGCTCGGAGCATTCTAGCTTCCGAGCCGTGTGTGTGCTTTAAGTGTTAATTCCCGTCGCAGGTTCCTTTTGCAAAGTACTCTCTCTCTCTCTCTCTCTCTCTCTCTCTCTCTCTCTCTCTCTCTCTCTCTCTCTCTCTCTCTCTCTGTGTGTGTGTGTGTGTGTGTGTGTGTCTAAAGTAAAGTAAAGAAATTCGGGTGAAAGCCAAAGTCTACCGCCATACGGGCCGGTTTCACTTCACGTCCAAAGTCGCGTCTCTTCACCATGAGACGTGTCTTTTCTTTTGTGTCTCTTCGTCTCCCATATAAGGAGCCTATTGTACTCAATTTTAAAGCATTCATTCAATCAATCAAACACACATTCATCTCTTGAGTCTCAATTTGATCTTAAGTATGAAGTTTTAGTCTTAAATATAGGATTAGCACCACTAACCCTCACAGTGGTATCAGAGCAAATTTTTTCCCGGGACCCGAAGGTTGTGAGCCTCTCACCCTCGCCGCTACACTCTATCCCCTTCCCAGAGTTGCATGGAAGCAGAAGAAAGGTGGTACACACACACACAAACGAGCATGAGGTAACGTGACTTTTTATGTTCCAATTACACAAATAACAAACAGAACACAGATGTGTGTGCGACCCCGTGCACCTTTGCTCGGGTGACACCCTTTTGAACCCGCCCTCGCACCCCTTCCTGCAAACAGGCACACAGCAAGCAGCACACATGTGCGTGTTGAAAATTATTGCAAGCGCTCTCGAACTGCACCTCTTCATTGGCAACTTTCCATCGGGTCATGCCTCTTTATAGCCAGGTGGTACCTTTTCATAGTGGCTCTTCACCGGCTGCCCTGCCCTTCTTGAAGGTACCCCTCCGTCGTGCCTCTTCATTGCTGCCCCACCTTTTCACCTACATGGCGCCCCTTGGGATGCATACCTCCTGAGTCCCCCTGCATGCAGAGGTGCACACCCCTTCTCAAGGATCGCACCCCTTCACAAATCGTTGGGATTAACTTCTGCGTTGGCTGAAATTGAACGTCCAACTCTTCGCTGGCTGTTTTGGTGACCTTTTGCTGGTGTTGTTTTCTTATGCTACCAACCAGCAGCGTATATATTTTTACGCTTTCAGCCAGCAGTGCAATACTTTTAAATCAACCCATTAAAATGCTTTAACTTGGCCGGCCTTCCCCCAAATTAACCCCAAATTTAGAGGGTAATGTGAAACCAGACTTTTAATACCCACGAAACCTCTAGCCCTCTTACGTAAAAACAAAAACATGACCAGCAGACATTATTCAAACGCTGCCCTCTCACCCTCCTCCAGCGCTAGAATCATTTCCCCCTCTCTGCGATGGCCGACAGGGATTGCTTGCATATTCCCTTCATCTCGTATATAGATGCTATTCCGGAGGACGTTTTACCCGAAAATCCTTTTCCGCGAGAGGTGATCGTAATTCCGGCCACTCTTCTCCCGGAAAACCTCCCTTGCACTCGAAGTGATAAGTATTCCTGATTCCCAAACTTCAAAGCTGGAACCTGTTTCCGAACATAGTTTCCGCTCTCGGAGTGCCCGTTCCAGGACCTGTGCGTGCACCTATTCGAGTTCCCTTTGGGTGTAACCATGCCGACTTCTCAGAATGGAGGTGGTCAATCTGACGATGCCCTTACTCTTATCAAGGAGCATATGGCCACACTTTCCATAAGTCTCGCATCACTTCACACTCGTTTGGATCAAATGCAAACGCAAAACACTTCCCGGAATCTTCCTACAACTTCTCGGACTACACATGCTCATTCAACACCTTCATTTGAAGCTTCAATGGACGACGAACCAGATCCAACTGATGAGGTAAACAATCGCGAACTTCAATTACTTTATAAAATTTTTAATGCTGCACAGAAGAAGAAACTGGATGTTAAATTGCCCGAGCCTTATAATGGTCGCCGCGACAAGTGCATACTGTACCAATGACTGTTCAAAATGGAGGTTTACTTATCAAACACAGACTTGGTCGAGAGTAAAAAAGTCGCACTTCCGGCGTGCTATTCGCAAGGCATTCAAACCTGCCAATGCGGATTTTTATACTCAATCCTCTCTTCGCCGCCTGAGCCAGACTCGTTCCTTGGTCGCGTATATCACAGAGTTTCAAAGACTAACTCTGAATCTCAGCCCCTCTGATAAACTACATAGTTTCATTGACAGGCTTGAACCAACCCTCAAGGACAATGTACACAAATACAACCCTACCACCTTGGATGCTGCAATAGCCTATGTGGAGCGTCTTGGCGATAATCGACCCCCTACACAGAACTTTTCCCTGGTGACAGATCTTCAAGTAGCGCTCGCTTTTCACAGCGCGATCACAGGCAAAGTTATAGCCAAAGTTAACAACAACAATCTCAGTTCAGACAGCAAGCTGTCACAAAGTGATGACGTGGCTGCCCGAGAGGAAAACCCTGACTGCTGCTAAAAACCCTAAATCTGCAAACCCTAACCCTAAAACCTGCAAATCCTAAAATCTGTCAGAAACCCTAAAATCTGCAGGAACCCTAAACCTAACCCTAACCTAAAAGGGAAGCAGTGAAATGCGCAAACCTAATGACGTGGCACTGTACGGCACAACCCGCTTTTTGCGGCGTAAATTACGGAAAGGCCAGCTTTTGCATGGAGATAGCTTTTGCGGCAGCTTGCTTTTGGCTTAACGTAATTGGAGGGAGAGAGAGAAAGAAAGAAAGAAAGAAAGATTTTTAACGTCTATGTCAGGCCGAAATCGGCCTATGAGACAGATCAAATGTACATGGTGTGTATGTCATCCGTCTATCGAAAAGACAAATGAAACAAAATTGATACAAAACTGAACTGAATGTAGGTAGTGGAGTATCTGAGGAGGGATGGAGCTCTATCTCTAGGGGTATATGCATGTCTGTATGCTCAAGGTAGTACAATCATGAGAATGCATCAAGCTATCTAGCTCCATCCTGTACTAATGGGGGGATGTAAGATGTGGTACATGGGTGGGTCTGGTGCCAAGGCTACCCGGATGAAAGCTGTCGGGTCGGCCCTCATCTGAGCCACTCGCTCCTCAGTGGCACGGCGCTCCCGGGCTCGGATCTCCTCGATCTGTCGGTGGTGGGAGCTCGCGCCCCTGTAGCCTGTGACTCGTGGTCGTCGTCTAGCTCGGTTCACCTCCGCCTGTGGGAGTGTCACTCCCCTCTGAGTGTCTGGTGAGGGGGGGGCGGAAATCCTCTGAAAGAAGTCTGAGCTGCGACTGTCTCCCCTCTGTCTGTGTAGCTGTGTGTGGCTGTAGTAGTGTGTCCCGATGGCTCTGTATCTCTAGTAAGAAACGTCCGAGCTGTCTCTGATCTCGAGATTCCATGATCTCTCGGAGAGTGGGTTGTCCTCTGAATAAGGCCTCATACCTGCCTCTGATCTCAGTGTATGCTCTGCATCTACATACAAAGTGCTCCTCACTCTCCACCTCCTCTGTGCAGGCTCTGCAGATTCGCTCCTCCCTGGGAACACCAGTATGTCTCTCGATCTCAATCTCTAACCTGTGTGAAGCCACTCTCAGCTGACCAATCGCCACCCGTGAGCTATGTGGCATATATGTGTCCATGTAGCGTGGTCTCTATATGAACCCCCCAGACAATATGGTGAGAAACTGGTCTCTGTAATCTGACATCCTCGTCCCCAAGCTAGGTGCCTCCCAGACTCTCCTAGTGTATAGCTGCCACAGATCCTGTCTCAATACCAAGTTCCTCTCACTGCGAGAGAGGTGAACATATGGTGAGTGGGGGTCGTACTGGAATGGTGGTAGGCTCTCCATGTCAAGACCGTGTCCCTCAAACCATGCTCTGACCTGTGAGTACCATGCTCTCTCATGTCCATTCTCTGATAGCTATATAGCTGCCTCAAATGCTCTACGGGTAAGTCTGTCAGGAGGTAGCTCTCTCATCCTCTGGATGAAGCAAACTGTCTGGAATAGTGCCTCTACAACCATAGGTGGTGTGGCGAGCTCGGCTCTAATAATGTCATGTGGCACTGTCTTCTTGCTGCGGAGCAAGCGTGAGATCATATATACCTGTGGTCTCTCAAGCTGTGTCCACTGGTCAGCTGTCAATCCTGGTGCCCATACTGCCGCCGAGTACATCAAGGCCGGGGTGACTAAGGTGTCGAAAAGCCACCCCTTCGTGCGGGGCTCCTGAAAGTGTGCCTCTGAAATCAACACAATATCATCAGCATATAACATGATGTGGACCGGAGTACCTGCCAAGTCGCTCCCCTCTCCCCCTGCTCGCAGTATGTAGTCGGAGATCTCGTCGATGTATAGCCCAAAGAGTGTCGGGGAGAGTGGGCATCCTTGCTTAACACCAATGGTGCTAGCAATGGTCTCTGAAAAACCGCCTGGGCAACGAACCCGACCCGTCACCCTCTCATAGAGAGCATATATGGCCCAAATCATCTCTGTTGGTACCCCAATGCTGTGAAGGCGCTGGAAGAGTCTCTCGCGTGGGACTGTGTCAAAGGCCTTGCGGAAGTCCACAAAGCAGCAGTAAAGCCTCTTCTTCCGCGCCTTTGCCCCATCAATGAGGCAGCGCAGAACGAAGATGTGGTCAATGGTGGAGAAAGCTCGTCTGAAACCTGCCTGGCCTGGAGCTCGTAAACCCTCGATCTCTGCGTAGCAGCTGAGCTGTGCCTCAAGTACTGCTCCATATAGCTTGGCCATCGTGTGGCCAATCATGATAGTCCTGTAGTTCCCTGGGTCCAGGGTGTCGCCAGATTTGTGGATAGGCACTATGGTGTGCTGTGTCCACTCCTCTGGGAAGCCCTCCCCTATAGCCCGGTTGAAGACATGTGCAATCAACGGGGCTATAGTGGAGGCCGCATAAATTATGTGCTCACTCTGTAATCCAGTATGGTCAGCTGATCGTCTGTGCTGCATGCGGCGTATGGCCCTCTCTACCATCTCTGCTGTAAAGAAGGAGGAGCACGTGGGGCGTGGCTCGTGTGGTTGTGGGATAAGAGGCTGCCCTGGTACTTCATAAAGTCGCTCTGCATAATCATGCCATATCTGTGGATCCTCAATAGCTGTAGTCGGACGTGGCTCGCGCAGGGTGCGCCATGCCGTCGCGCTATCCATGCTCATGAATAGGCGGTATAGCTCAAGCTCCTGTGCCTCTTTAAATGCTCGCCGCTTTTGGCGTGTCAGCGTCTTCATATGCCGTCTGGCCTCTCTCTCTGTGATCTCTCCTAAGGCTCGCCGTGCACGGAGGCGTCGGTATAGCTCTCTGCACTCATCATCATACCAGCGGTTCTGAGGCATAGTCCCGGGGGGGGGGAGTGCGTCCTCTGTGAGTGGTGTGTGGAAAAGAGCTAATAGCTGAAGTGTGGAGAACGGAAGAGATATGTGATGTGAGAACTGAGAGTGGTGTGGATGGGTGGAGGAGACATAGGCCATGTTCGACCTTGGCCGAGTAAATAGAGGCTAGTTCATGTGTGAAATGGATGGTGGTGTGTGGAGTGTGTGTTGTGGAGCTGTGTGGGATGGTATCTCCGGTGATGGAGAAAGAGAGGTATGTGTGGTCGGCTCCGATGGGTATGGGTGGAATGGTGAAGGATGTGATAAGGTGTGTAGCCTCCCTGGGTCCCAGAATATAGTCGACTGTACTCCCCCCTCCTTCTGCAACTCCATGTGGCATACAAGTCAGGCCCCCTGAGGTGGGCCACTGGACCATCCCGTTATAAGTAACGAGACGGTGCTGGGAGCCAAGTCGAAGTAGATGTCGTCCGTAGGCTGTGACTGGAGCTCTGTCTGCTGTATCTCTCATAGTAGCCTCCTCATCTAGAGTGTGTAGTGCCTCTGGGTCCTCATGGTCATATGCCTCACACTGCTCACTGCGTGTACGAGCATTGAAGTCTCCCATAAGGAAGACTTCACCCAGTGTGGAGTACTCCATAATCTCCTCCGTGAGGCATGCGTACGGTGACTCCTGCTCAATAGGGGCGAATCTGGAGCCTGTGGGAGCAAAGTAGCAAAGGGCAATGTAGACGATCCTGTCTCGTGAGAGCTCGAGGCGAATCCACATGTAGCGGGCCTGTGGGTCCCGGGCAACAATCTGTAGTCTGCTGTGAAGCCCATGTCTAAAGAGAGAGAGAGAGAGAGAGAGAGAGAGAGAGAGAGAGAGAGAGAGAGAGAGAATACCTTTGCTTTGTTTTTAAAACTCAAGAGAGTTGAGAGAGAAAAAGAGCCATTGCTTTTATTTTTAGGCTTTTTGGATTGGAAGCTTTTGGGCTTTGCTTTTGGCATCCCTTATAAACTTTAAATAAGTGGTTTGGGCTCCCACTCTGCAGAGCATCTGGGGGCAGAGTCTGAGAATGAGACCCAACCACTCTTGTACTTTGAACTGATCAATACATAAAGAAATACCGAAAGGGGCGCCAGTCTTTGGGGCCAATATCTCTAGGCATAGAACTCCGCCGGGCAGTGAAAATCTATTGTGAACTGTGAACTGTTTTGAAGTGGTTATTTGGTGATGTCGTGATTGATGCTCGACTTGGAGTGTCCAAGTCTGTTACAGTGGTATCAGAGCACGGCCGATTTCTCTTCTACGGGAAATCCGATCCCAATTTTTTTTCCGCGGCACCTATGGCTTCCGTAAGGATCAGTCGACTCCCTCAGCACCCGAAGATGCGGGCAGGGATCACAACCAAGATTCCGACAGAGAGTATGGCCCACCTCGGCCTACTCAGCGGAGCAACCAGAGATGAAGCGTCGTCAATTGATCGGCGATGCAACAAAGATGATGCTCAGTTTTGCGAAGGATCTGAAATTGGCAAAATATATGAGCGAGACTTCTTTTCAGGAAGTGCACGAGCAATGGCAGAAAACCACAACACCACCCCCGAAACCCGCTCTCAAGAAACCTTCTGCTCACAAGAAATATTCAGAGAAGGAATTAGAAGAGGTGGTTGATGCACAGATTGCTCAGCTTTTTGATGCGCAGAACAAAGATAAAAAGCACCGCAAAAAGCAGAAGAAAGGCACTGACTTCCCGGGTTATTTGGGTCGTCAGTCAACGTTTGATAAAGCAAAGAAACAGAAGAAGCGTGTTCGATTTGAAGGAGTACCCAGTTCTTCTTCTTCTTCTTCTTCTTCTTCTTCTTCTTCTTCTTCTTCTGACAGTTCTTCTAGCTCTTCAGATTCGAGAGAAGAAGACAGAAAAGGCAAAAAGCGAAGCAAGAAACAACGCTTCGGAAAGGGCAAGAAAAAGGCAAAGAAGTCTAAATCTCGCCCAGTGAGTGACAATTCTACGGAGCACTCGTCTACAGACAGTTCAGACTCTGATGACGGAAATTTTTATGCGAACAAGAAGAATTTTTATAAAGCCAACCAGTATGACTTTCTGGAAGATAAAAGCAAGAAAGTTCGAGAGTTTAAGGAACGTGGACTGTCGATCAAATTTGACACCTTTTCAGGATACTAAGATGCTTCGAAGGCTTTGTCTTTTATACAGCAGTTTAACATCGCTTTCGCGGGAGGACGCTACTCAGAGCACTCCAAGATTCGGAGAGCTGCCTCTTACTCTAAGGGGAATGCTCGAACTTGGTGGTCCACGCTTCTTTTAAACAAGACTGCGCCAGTTAAATGGTTGAAATTTAAGAAGCTTTTATTTCTTCTTGGTTGACGCAAGAGTATGAGAGCGATATACGAGCTGCTTGGAACCATCTTCGGATGACCAAGAGAGATACAATGGACGCTTATTGAGAGAGATTCTGGAGCTCTTTTCTACCCGCCTCTTCATTCAAGAAGATCTCGTTCAGAGAACAGATTGAGCGATTTATCTTGGGTCTACCTACAGAGATCCGAGATCACTGCTTGGAGCAAAAGTCAGCTTCTATTCAGGAGTTGATGAGTCGTGCGAAACGGGGCTTTGCCATTCACTCTGGCAGTCTGACCTACCCCACCGATGAGGTCATGACACAACGAGCCGAACAAACTTCAGTGAATGAAAGTAGAAAGAGAAAGAGCAACCCAGAAAGGAAGGATGCACGACCCAAGCTTACTCCTCAGGAGAGAGCTCGCTTCATCAGAGAGGGGAAGTGCTTTGGATGCGGGGAACATGGACATATCTCTGCGAAGTGCCCTAAAAAGACACAGAAAGAACAGAATGACAAGAACGACGACAGGCCTGAGAGTTCGAGAGGAGAAGAGGAACGTGGAAGAAAAGGCAAGATGAAAACAGGACTGGTTCCACATTGTGTGGGTACTGATCCCAACACCATGGACGAGAGTACATAACTTTGCCGAGCTTGGGGCAAAGTGAAAGACCAAGAGGCCCTGATCTTCTTTGGTGGAGGAGCCAAGGCCAACTTCATTTCACCGGAATTGGCGGCGCGGCTCGAGATCACTCCCGATCGGATGGGACCACTTGCGGAGGCAGTTCTAGTGGCACCCGACAGAGACGTAGCCATTACACATGTCATTGGCAAACTTCGGTTGCATTGTCAGGGGTATTTAGGCCATGAGTACTTTTTCATAATGCCTTTGGAAGGTTGTGATGTTCTCTTAGGGATTCCCTAGTACCACAAGAACAACGCCGTGGTCGATTATCGGGCGAGGAAAGCGACATTGACTACAGAGAAGGGCAGAACCATTGTACTTCATATTAAGCTGAAGGGCAAGTCTGTCCCTATTGTATCGGCTTCGACCATTTCTAAATTAATGAAATCCAGTCTGTTTGTTTACTCGATCTTTATGAAAGAATTTGAGCGATAAGGATAGGACAAATATCTCTAAACTTGATAAAGAAAACCAAGATTTTCTCCACTCTCGCGCCGATTGCTTCTCAGAGGGCCTACCAGGCGAGTTACCACCTGCTCGTTCTAAAGATCATACCATTGATCTGATACCTGGAAGCACACCACCGAACCGGCCACCTCACCGCGTGAGCCGAGCACAAAATGAAGAGATTATGAACCAAGTGAAAGACCTCTTGGAAAAGAGTCTTGTCCAGCCTAGTACTTCACTGTATTGCTCTCCAGTGTTGTTGGTTTTGAAGAAAGACAGATCTTATAGAATGTACATCATTATAGAGCTCTGAACAAAATCACCATCAAGAACAGATTTCCGATTCCAAGAATCGATGATATACTCGACAGATTACAGGGATTCTCATGCTTTAGCAGGATTGATTTGAAGAGTCGATATCATCATATCAGAATCACGCCAGGAGACGTCTACAAGACAGCTTTTCGAACGACTTTTGGGTTATTTGAGTTTTTGGTGATGTCTTTTGGCTTAACCAATGCTCCTGCGACATTTAACCGGATGATGGACAGGATTTTTTGAGAGTACAGGCTATTTGTTGGCACTTTCTTTGACGATATCATTGTTTTCTCCAAAAATGAGGCAGAACACAGAGATCATCTGCTTCAGGTCTTTCAGGCATTACGAGATCACAAGTTAGTGATTAATGCAAAGAAAAGTGAATTTTTCCTACCAAAGATACACTTTTTGGGACACATTGCCTCAGCAGCAGGAGTGCAAATGGATCCGGCCAAGATATAGACTATCCGTGATTGGCCCGATTTGAAGAATGTCCATGAAGTTAGATGCTTCTTGGGACTGTGTTCGTACTACAGGCGGTTCATTCGAAAGTTTGCAGAGGTTGCTTCCCCTTTGCATATCTTGACACAGAAAGGAGTCCCTTTCTCGTGGGGACGCACAGAGGTGACTGCCTTTCAGACATTGAAAGAGAAATTGACTACACGACCAGTTTTGACTTTGTCGGACTTGCAAAAGTCATTTGAAGTATATTGTGATGCTTGTGGTCGTAGTCTGGGTGCGGTCTTAATGCAAGAAGGCCATGTCATTGCTTACAAGAGCCGATTGCTCTCAAGGCCGGAGATAACAACACAGATTTATGAGAAAGAGCTTTTGGTGGTTATCCATGCTCTTACTCAATGGCGGCATTACCTACTCGGAGCGGATTTTATTGTCTTTACAGACCATCAGAGTTTGCGCTACTTCTTGTCACAGAAGCAGCTTTCGGAAAAGCAGATGGGGTGGGCGAACATCTTGTCACAGTTTCACTTCCACATTGCAAGGACAGAAGAATGTGGTGGCAGATGCTTTGTCTCGGAAGCCGTTGGTTCTGGCTATTTTCGCGATACATTATAGGAGCTTCGAGGATATGGTCGACCAGTATGCCGCAGATACAGATTTTGCAGACGTTTTCACACGGATACGGGATGGGGAGACGGTAGCAAGATATTCCATTCGGGATGGCTACTTGATGAGAAAAACCATGTTGTGCGTTACACAGCCGTTGAGGGAAAAGGTTATGACTGAATGCCACTGTCCACCTTTTACGGGTCACCGCGGCATTGCTACCACCATGACAGGGGTAGAGAGATACTTCTTTTGGCCGAGACTCAAAAAGGATGTGGAAGAGTTTGTGTGCAGTTTCTTAGTATGCCAGAAGGTCAAATTTGACAGGCATAAAGCACAGGGATTGTTAGAGCCTTTACCCATACCCACCCACCCCTGGGAAAGTATTGCAATGGATTTCATTTTTGATCTCCCGAGAACACAGAGTGGTCACGATGGTTCTGGACTTTTATAGACAGATTTAGCAACCAGGCTCATTTCATTCCAGTGAAGAAAACAGTCAAGCCGGATCACTTAGCGAGACTGTTTGTGGCCCAGATCTTCACATTACATGGCATGCCTGAGACGATTGTCTCCAACAGGGACTCCACATTTACAAGTTTGTTTTGGAAGGCAATTTGGGAGAACGTTGGCACGCGGTTGTAGTTCTCGTCATCGTTCGACCCGCAGACTGACGGGCAATCTGAGATTGCCAATTCAGTGGTTCTAGATTTATTGAAGTCTTATATCTCAAATCACAAGACTCATTGGGAAAAGTACCTACCTTTGGTGGAATTTGCCTACCATAACACGATACACTCTTCAACGGGGAAGGCGCCATTTGAGATTGTTGAAGGTGCTGCGAAGGTTCCACCCTTCCTAAGCACGAAAGAGAAGATTTTTGAAGCGGATGAATATACGCGAGACTTAGATACGGCTTTTGCCAAGGTTCGCGAGACTTTGCAAAAATCTCAAGAGCGACAGAAAAAAGGCAGCGGATCGCCATCGTCGTGACTTGAAATTGAAGGAGGATGATTGGGTGCTCGTACGTTTTGAGAAGGCACGCCTGAGAAAGAAAAAGGGAAAGGAGAGGCTTTTTCCAAAGCTTAGTATGCGATACTACGGACCTTTCTAGATCTCTGAAAAGATAAATGATGTCTCCTTCCGTTTGAAACTGCCTGATACTTGGAGGATTCACAATGCATTTCATGTGAGTCTCTTGAAACCTTTTAAAGGTGATGTGCTTGATCATGGGGAGCCTAATGAGCAACCCAAAGTGGAAGAAAACGAGGAGATCCTTGTTCCTAAACAGATTTTGACACATAAGGATACGAAGAATAAAGGTAAAGTCCGAAGGCGGTTCTTGGTTAAGTTCAAGAACTATCCTGCATTGGATGTGAAGTGGATGCAGGAGGACCCAACAAATACTCCTCAGATTGTGAAACTTTACCTCGAGCCTTTTGGTTTAGCATAGTCTACTCCAAATGGAACCCAGAATTCAGCTTGGCCGGAGATCTGGTGTAGTGGGATACACAAGAGGGAAGTCACTCCGCTCCTTTGTCAACAGATGCCTTGATTTAGATACTAGAGTCACTGATGTCTCTTCGAGCTTCAGGAATACTCAAAGCTGACAGTATTCTGTTGTTGACTTTATGAAATGGAATTCTTGATTATAATACTGATTTGTTCTTGACTTCTTTTAAGTGCAGGAATTGATAGACGAAATGACTGCAGCATTTTGGTCTGATTGATCTCGAATAGACATGGTTGAGTTAGGGGTTAGTCAATCGGACATCGATGAGGTCCCGATTGGATCTAGATGCGATTGCTAGCTACATTGCCCATAAATCATGGTCTAAGATCCGAATGAATGTTGAATGTCATGTGATGTCTTGTGATGTCGTGTGATGTGACTGTCGATTGGTACATGTGCTAGATGTGTGTTCCTAGTACATAGGTACTAACAGTCGGTGTCTGCAAAGACGGTTTATGGCCTCTGTCTGTTTTGCATGCGTAATCGAGGGCGATTAAAATGCTTTCAAGAGGGGGGTATGTCACAAGTGATGACGTGGCTGCCCGAGAGGAAAACCATCACTACTGCTGAAAACCCTAAATCTGCAAACCCTAAAATCTGCCAAAAACCCTAAAAACTGCAAAAACCTAACCCTAAAAGGGCAGCAGTGAAATGCGCAAACCTGATGATGTGGCACCGTAAGGCAGAACACGCTTTTTGCGGCGTAAATAACGGAAAGGCTAGCTTTTGCATGGAGATAGCTTTTGCGGCAACTTGCTTTTGGCTCAACGCAATTGGAGAGAGAGAGAGAGAGAGAGAGAGAGAGAGAGAGAGAGAGAGAGTACCTTTGCTTTATTTTTAAAACTCAAGAGAGTTGAGAGAGAAAAAGAGCCATTGCTTTTATTTTTAGGCTTTTTGGATTGGAAGCTTTTGGGGCTCTGTTGTTGGCATCCCTTGTAAACTTTAAATAAGTGGTTTGGGCTCCCACTCTGCAGAGCATCTGGACGCAGAATCTAAGAGTGAGACCCAACCACTCTTGTACTTTGAACTGATTAATACATGAAGAAATACCGAAAGGGGCGCCAATCTTTGGGGCCAATATCTCTAGGCACGGAACTCCGCCGGGCCAGTGCAAATCTATTGTGAACTGTGAACTGTTTTGAAGTGGTTATTTGGTGTTGTCGTGATTGATTCTTGACTTGGAGTGTCCAAGTCTATTACACAAGCCACAGCGCCTTATTCAACTTCAAGGTTCTACTCTCAAGATCGACAATCTCAAAGCAGATCTTCTTCAAATGCTCCACTTGATCATGGTAAAGGACGTGATCTTTCTCAAGATCTGCGTTCCAATAGTCAGCAAGGCTCTTCCTCAAATGCATCTTCGACTTCAAAGAAGGAAGGATTATGTACAATTTGCGGTGGTGACCATAGATGGTATCAATGTCCAAAGAAACGAAATCCGTCTAATTTGAAAAAAAAAACCAACGCGGAAACATCATCGAATGCTGAACAACCAGCTTCTGCTAAAGATAAAGGAAAATATGTGGTCAACGTCTCCAAGGATACAATAATCTTATGAAGCATGCTCAGTGCAATTCTTCAGTTTTGGAGCCTCTCTCAAAACACGTTTTGAGCCTTCTTGGAACTCTCAATGATGTTGAACAACTAGCTTCTGCTAAAGATAAAGGAAAATCTGTGGTCAACACAATTCTTGTCTCCAAGGATACAATATTCTTATGAAGCATGATCAGTGCAATTCTTCAGTTTTGGAGCCTCTCTCAAAACACGTTTTGAGCCTTCTTGGAACTCTCAAAGGTCATTCCATCAATATTTTGGTGGACAGCGGATGCTCAAATAATTTCGTCAACACTCACATAGTTTGACAGCGTGGCTTCTCAACTTAGAAGACATCTCACTTATATGATGTGGAATTAGCAGATGGATCGATTTTAACTTGTGATGAGACAGTTCGACAGTTGCAGTTCGGTATTCAAAATTATGCAGATCAATTGGATTTTGAGGTCATGCTTTTATCTTATTACGACATGATTCTTAGTTAGCATTGGTTATTCCAGTACGATCCAACAATTAGCTTTCGAGGACGTACTATTAATTTATTCAAAGATGGACGTGAATTGATTCTACACGAGCTTTATCATGCGGAACGAGTGATTCAAGCCTCACGCGTACAAGTCAAACAGCATGATACAAACTATTATGAAGAGAATATGATCTCCAATGCAGATGCAGAAATTATTATTGATAAATTTTTGAATTCATTAACTTCTCCTGAATCGATTGATTGAAGACAAAGATGATCTCGAGCAAGAAGCTTTTCCAAGTGATACTTCATTACCAGACAAAGATAAGGACATAGTTGCAGATTCCGAGTCTGAAGACGACTATGCTTTCTTTGATTCTTTGTTGGACGATGATATGCCAATTGCAAGTTATGAAGTGACAGTTGTTGAAGATGATTCTGAAGAATTTTGGGATTCATTATTGGACGATGATTACACTCCAAAATCCTCTCCAGTGATTACTAAAGTTGAAGTTACCCCATCTGAAGAGTGCCTTGAGAATATTTCCTCTTCACTAAATATTTCGCAATTATTGAAAGATTCTGAACCAAAATTCTTACATCGCATGAAGAATTTTGAAGATCAACCTCTTGTGCAGTCAACCTGATTATGCCAAATTCCTTTAAAAAGTCTTTGAACAATGCAATGACATGGGATTTAGCAGTCGAAGCAAAAAGGTTTCGCAAGACGCAAAAGTTCAAGACAAAGATTTCTAATAACTCAAAGACTGAAGATTTTCAAAGATTCAATGCTTTTCCAAAATTCTATCAACATCAGAAGTCATTTCTTTGACACGGACTCTCATTTTAAATGGGAGGGAATGTCACGATTGTGACTATGTTACAGTATTACATCTACTCCTAGTTACATATACGCAAAGTGCCATGCCAAGAAGAACCCCTACGCTTGGATGGTCACGACCCTTCGCTCAAGAGACATGCCTCTTCGCCAAAAGTCACACTCCTTCGACGACTGGTCACACCTCTTCGCTCTATGGTTGCAACTCTGCGTCCAATGGTTGCAGCTCTTCGCCGAAAGGATGTGTCTTTACGTTTAAAGTCGCGTCTCTTCACCATGAGACGTGTCTTTTCATTTGTGTCTCTTCGTCTCCTATATAAGGAGCCTATTGTACTCAGTTTTAAAGCATTCATTCAATCAATCAAACACACATTCAGTCTCTTGAGTCTCAATTTGATCTTAAGTTCGAAGTTTTAGATTTAAATATAGGATTAGCACCACTAATCCTCACACCCATGGACGCAACAATGTGTCCCAACTTCCAAGAAGTGTATCTCTGGCGCAAAAAACTCACTCTAAGCAATATGTGTGCCCTCAGCGCTCTGAACACTCGTTCAAATGCTCTCGATGCTCTTCTTCCAACTTGGAGAAAACAATATCAACTAAGAATGTGCCCACATACTATCTATGCTCTCAAAAGATTCTATCTATCATGCTTATAAACGTTGCAGGAGCATTAGTGGGCCCAAACAGAATCACCAAAAACTCATACAACTGAAAGGACTTCATGAGTGCGGTCCTGTATACATCTCCAAGAACCATCCTGATCTAATGATAGCCACTTTTAAGATCAATTCCATTGAAAAAAGTACAATCCTGTAATCTATCAAGTAAATCATCGATCCTCTGTATCAAAATCCTAATCTTCATGGAAATCTTATAAAGAGCTTTGTAGTCTATATGAACTCCAACATCTGTCAAGTAGCATTGGTGAACAAAAAGGTAAAGAACTTAGGTTGGATCAAGCCCTTTTCCATTACGTTGTTGACTTGGCCTGTGATCTCTTCCATTCAATGAAGAGTACTCCCTAGTATCAAGTCAATGGTATGATCTTTTGGCTGCTCCGGAGGTAGCTCACCAAGCCCTCTGAGAAACAATCCGCATGAGACTGAAGGGGAGACGCTCTAACTCTTAACTCTGACAAATTTGAATCCTCAGATTCACTCATAGGTTTGACAAAGATTAAGTAAAAGATTGGATTCCATTAACTTACAAAATGGCCAAAGTAGATACAATAGGTACAGACTTGCCCTTAAGTTTCACATCTGAAAACACATCCTTGCCTAAACTGTTCTTCAACTAGAGCTTCATAGCCCGAGAGTCCACTAACACACTGTTCTTGTGGTGCAAACGCATCCCTAAGGGCACGTCACACCCCTTGAGAGGCATGGTATGGAAGTCCTTGTGCCCAATGTAGCCCTAATAATTTAGGCGAAGCTGGACAATAAGAGGCATCACTGCGACCTCATGCCCTAGTGCCACCAACATTGCATCCAAGAGTGGCCCCATGTTGTTCGGCTTCACTCCCAAACGAGTCGCCATCTCTGGTGAAATAAAGTTGGCGCTGGCTTCATTGTCAAAGAAGATCAAGGCCTCTTGGTCCTACCTTGCCTAACGCTCTGCAAAGCTCGGTACTCTCATCCTCCTGATGCTTTGGCGTCCAAATTAATTCTCCTACAAGTCCTACTTTGGTCTTCCTTCTTAGCCGCTCTCTACTCTGCTGCTTTTGAAGTCTCTAGCTTGTCTTCAAGCTTTTCCCCTTTCTTTAAACACTTTGCCAAACGGCGGCCTATGTATCCACCATTAGTCAAAGCACTAGAGGCCGATCTATTAAGAGATGATATACCAACAATCCATCGTGTCGGAAATCCCATCCCCTACAAGGTGCCCTGCCCCAATATACATAGTCATATGACTTCTCAAAATAACCATAACAAGTGGCTGGCCAGATTGTCTCGCCCAGTGAACTGCCCCATAGAAAGTGAAATTGTTGTCCAAGATACAACAATCCTGGAAAAAAACTTGTCTGCGAAGTATGAATAGGATCTGGCAAGAAAAGGCACAATCTGGTAGCAATCACGCAAGCCAATATCTTATACACAGAGGACATGAGTGTGATAGGCCCCCATTGGTAAAGATTGGAGGTGTCATCGCCCTTTGGTGTAAGCGAACTCAGCCTAGAGGACATAGACGCAAGCATCTCAGTAGTATGAAAGATGTGTTCCAATCCTTACAGTAACGGCATACATATCAAATCTCAATACTGTAAGAAGAACCCACGAGTCAAGCCATCCTCTCCTATACATAAGGCACTCATCATGCATGTAAATCAACATAAACGGTATCAATAACAGCACAAATCTCTACAGTCACCACTAGACATATATGTAATCAAACCTCCTCTTGAGTCAAAGAAACAACATTAGTAACTGAATCTGACATCGTAATAATCAGAGGCCATAACAAGAACTACATCATGATCAGTAAGCAAGGAATCAGATACATCTCTCAGCACACGCCAGGACACTCTCAGAAGTGCAAGAACAAATCCTTATTCATCCCATCTTCTTTGGTAATCCAAGTCAAAATTGAGGCCATAGGTGTATCAGATTTCTCTAGCTGAAGATAGGTCAGAGTCGCTCTGGCCTCCCCCTCTTTGTCGTTGAGAAAACCAGCCCAGGAAACTCCTAAAGACGTCTGTGTATACATCCAAGCTGAAAGTGCAGATCTCTCTCTCTCTCTCTCTCTCTCTCTCTCTCTCTCTCTCTCTCAAACAGTTAGCTCTTGAGGGGGACACTTCATGCTGGTATGCACAGATGACATCATGGTTTCAGATGCATGGCTTCACCATGGACAGGCTGACCCCTTTCCGGTACTCTCTTCAAGCACCCTCGATGTCTCTTACACGGGTGGAGATTACTAGACTCATTCGTCAGGACCTGATCCAGCTGGATACCAGCAGGCCATGGATAGAACCGCCACAGGAGTTGGGCACGAAGATCGCTTTCTATAGAGAGCATCTTCTCCACCTTACAAGAGATGGGTTTGTGATTCGACCCAGCTTCATGGACACATATGTCTCATGGTTTGCGGTGTGCCATTGGTCAGATACGCACATCCTCACATCAGCTGGAGATTGAGACAGGTAGATTCAGAGGAATACCAACAGACAACAGGATATGCCGCTTATGCCAGCTAGAGCCAGAGACAGAGCTACATTGTCATTGCACAGTGTACTATGAATTACGGGGCCGTTTCCACTGCTTATTCAGAGAGGGTTTCGGTCCTTTCTTTAGGGTCATGAGTTATGAGGATCAGAGATGTCTTGGGCTATATCTACTTGAGTTACACAGATATAGAGACACTTCACTGGGGAGAGATAGAGAGAGACAGTCCCAGAGACAGATTACAGATTTCTTTTCACTAGATATGGGACAGCTAGAGGAGCAGCCATCAATGCAGAGCTCGGCCCACACTCATTCGACCACTACCGGCACTCTCATTGACCGAGCATTGGAGCTACGGAGATCTAGACGGCCACGATTGAGGAGAGGGGCTACACAGCATCGACGGAGACTACAGCAAAGGATTCGAGCCATACTCTCTCGACATCCAGAATGCAGATGAGGATGGATTCTAGCAGTAGTATCTTTGTTCTAGTTCTTTTGTACCCAGACATGGTATTAGATTCACCATTTTGTAACAGCTTGGTCTCATAGGTCATTTTGACCTTTTGAAGACGTTAATATAACATTTCATTTCATTTCTCTCTCTCTCTCTCTCTCTCTCTCTCTCTCTCTCTCTCTCTCTCTCTCTCTCTCTCTCTCGCGCGCGCAATTGTTGCTGCAGGTCCTGAGCAGTGCGCAGCTGTTGTAACAGGGTGGAGGTAGTACGTAAGAACCTCAGGAGGGAAGTCAAAGAAGAAGCCCAAAAAGACAAGCATCTCATCATACAAACAACAATTGAAGAGGAAAAGATGAGACAAGCACGGCGTCTCAATGTCAGAGTGACATGCATTATGGAGACAACTACCTCTACTCCCGAGGAGGATGCCAAAGGGCTATGTCTCAAGCTTGGCTACAAAAGCGAATCTCTCCCATTTGCCAAGGTTTGGAGAGTAGGGAAAGATACAACCAAGAAAAGAGCTCTCATCCTCCACTTCCCCAACGAAGAGGAGAGGACCACTTTCATGAGAAAGAGGGTAGCATTGCGTACTCTACAAGGGCCGCCTATATACCTTGATGACGATTTCACACGCATGCAAGTTGAGCATCGACGAGCATGCATGCCTCGAGTGCTACAAGCCCGCAAGGAGGGCAAGAGATCCATCTACAAAGACGACCGTGTCATCATTGATGGCAAGGCTATCGACTAGGGGTTCGCGGCCTATGAGACACCTTACTCAGAGCTACACATGGCGGTATAGAATTGCAATGGTTCCTTGTGGACGCATTCGGGGAGACTAGAGGAAGTGATGGAGGATGGAGATATCATACTTCTGACAGACACGCACGAGAGCCCAGAGAGAGGACTACGAGGGTATAGGGATATGTATGGGAGTCATCGCACAGAAAGAGCATGTGTCAACACACTTCCAGAGGCTCCGGAGGGGTAGCAGTATTATATAGATGAGAGCTACAGAACAGGATACAGATTGTGGCTAGAGATGCGGAGGGACGCTTCATGTGGATCAGAGTGGAGCTACATGAGGGGAGTATTATCTACATTGCCTTATGCTATTTCGCCCCATCAGGATCGAGGTTTGCCACAATCAGTGGAGACACAACAAGGGGTGACACAGAGTTTCAGGAGAGAGACGGAGAGGCAGGGGGAGATGCATTTTCTGTCACGATTGTGACTATGTTGCAGTATTACATCTACTCCTAGTTGCGAATACGCGAAGTGCCATGCCAAGGAGAACCCCTACGCTTGGATGGTCACACCCCTTCACCCAAGAGACGTGCCTCTTCGCCAAAAGCCACACTCCTTCGACGACTGGTCACACCCCTTCGCTCTACGGGTGCAACTCTTCGCCCAATGGTTGCAACTCTTCGCCGAAAGGATGTGTCTTTACGTCTAAAGTCAAAGTCATTTGAAGTATATTGTGATGCTTGTGGTCATAGTCTGGGTGCGGTCTTAATGCAAGAAGGCCATGTCATTGCTTACGAGAGCCGATTGTTCTCAACGCCGGAATTGAGAGCACAGATTTATGAGAAAGAGCTTTTGGCGGTTATCCATGCTCTTACTCAGTGGTGACATTACCTACTCGGAGCGGATTTTACTGTCTTTACAGACCATCAGAGTTTACGCTACTTCTTGTCACGGAAGTAGCTATCGGAAAAGCAGATGCGGTGGGCGAACATCTTGTCACAGTTTCACTTCCAGATTGTCCATGTGCAGGGACAGAAGAATTTGGTGGCGGATGCTTTGTCTAGGAAACCGTTGGTTCTGGCTGTTTCCGCGATACATCATAGGAGCTTCGAGGATATGGTCAATCAGTATGCCACGGATATAGATTTTGCAGATATTTTCACACGGATACGGGATGGGGAGACAGTAGCGGGATATTCCATTCGGGATGGCTACTTAATGAGGAAAACCATGTTGTGCGTTACACAGCCGTTGAGGGAAAAGGTTATGACTGAATGCCACTATCCGCCTTTTACGGGTCACCGCGGCATTGCTACCACCTTGAAAGGGGTAGAGAGATACTGCTTTTGGCCGACACTCAAGAAGGATGTGGACGAGTTTGTGCGCAGTTGCTTAGTATGCCAGAAGGTCAAATTTGACAGGCATAAAGCACAGGGATTGTTAGAGCCTTTACCCATACCCACCCGCCCCTGGGAAAGTGTTGCAATGGGTTTCATTTTTATTCTCCCGAGAACACAGAGTGGTAACGATGGTATCTGGACTGTTATTGACGGATTTAGCAAGCAAGCTCATTTCATTCTAGTGAAGAAAACAGTCAAGCCGGATCACTTAGCGAGACTGTTTGTGGCCCATATCTTCAGATTACATGGCATGCCCGAGACGATTGTCTCTGACAGGGACCCCATATTCACGAGTTTGTTTTGGAAGGCTATTTGGGAGAACATTGGCACGCGGTTGCAGTTCTCATCATCTTTCCACCCACAGACTAATGGGCAATCTGAGATTGCCAATTCAATGGTTCTAGATTTATTGAAGTCTTACATCTCGGATCAGAAGACTCAATGAGAAAAGTATTTATCTTTGGTGGAATTTGCCTACAATAACACGATACATCATCGACGGGGAAGGCGCCATTTGAATTTATTGTAGGTGCTACGAAGGTTCCACCCTTCCTAAGCACGAAAGATAAGATTTTTGAAGCCGATGAGTACACGCACGACTTGGACACGACTTTTGTCAAGGTCCACAAGGCTTTGCAAAAATCTCAAGAAAGACAGAAAAAGGCAGCAGATCGCCATCACCGCGATTTGAAATTGAAGGAGAGCGATTGGGTGCTCTTATATTTTGAGAAGGCACGCCTGAGAAAGAAAAAGGGAAAGGAGAGGCTTTTTCCAAAGCTTAGTATGCAATACTACGGACCTTTCCAGATCCCCAAAAAGATAAATGATGTCTCCTTCCAAATGAAGCTGCCCGAAACTTGGAGGATTCACAATGCTTTTTCATGTGAGTCTCCTGAGGCCTTTTAAAGGCGATGTGCCCGAAGATGGGAGCCTGATCAGCAACCCGAAGTGGAAGAAAACGAGATCCTTGTTCCAGAACAGATATTGGCACATAAAGACAGAAAGATTAAGGGTAAAGTGATAAGGCGGTTCTTGGTTAAATTCAAGAGCTATCCTGCATTAGATGCGAAGTGGATGGAGGAGGAGGACCTCGTAGATACTCCTCAGATTGTGAAACTTTACCTTGAAGCTTTTGATTTAACATCAATTGGAACCCCGATTTCAGCTTGGCTAGAAATCTGGTGCAGTGGGTATGCACAAGAGGGGAGTTACTCCGCTCCTTTGTTAACAGATGCCTCGATTTTTGATACTAGAGTCACTGATGTCTCTTTGAGCTGACAGTATTCTGACGTAATGACTTTATGAAATGGAATTCTCGATAATATGATACTAATTTATTCTTGACTTGTTTAAGTGCAGGAACTGATAGACCAAATGATTGCAGCATTTTGGTTTGAATGATCTCGATAGACATGGTTGCAATAGGGATTAGTCAATCGGGCATCTATGAGGTCCTGAGTGGATCTAGATGCGATTGCTAATTGCATTGCCGATAAAATCATGGTCTGAGAT
This sequence comes from Adiantum capillus-veneris, assembly GCF_014529385.1. NCBI lineage: Eukaryota > Viridiplantae > Streptophyta > Polypodiopsida > Polypodiales > Pteridaceae > Adiantum > Adiantum capillus-veneris. Next base: position 15,718,925 of record NC_140934.1, read on the forward strand.
TCGAGTGAATGTTGAATGTGATTTGTCATGTGATGTCTAGTGATGTCCTATGATGTCGTGTGATGTGACTGTCGATTGGTACATATGCTAGATGTGTGTTCCTAGTGCGTCGGTACTAACAGTCAATGTCTGCTAAGACAGTTTATGGCTTCGATCTGTTTTGCAAGCGTAATCGAGGGCGATTAAATGCTTTCAAGAGGGGGGTATGTCACAAACTGGTGACGTGGCTGCCCATGTGTACACACACTGGCATGGACAAGCCCGGGGAATGTAGACAGGCTGGAATGATGACGTGGCACCGTACGGGGAGGCCCGTAATTTGCGGCGCAGAATCCGGAAATTCCGTACTGCTGACGTGGCATCCCGTGAATTGCGGCGCTTTTTGAGACAGATTTTACGGCAACCTTTGGCCAGCTTTTGGCTACGCAAATCAGCCCTGCTTTTTGCTACGCAGGAGAATCACAGAGACAGAGAGAGAGAGAGAGAGAGAGAGAGAGAGAGAGAGAGAGAGAGAGAGAGAGAGAGAGAGATCTTTTGCTTTATTTTAAAAGCTTTTGATTTACCAGCTTTTGGGGCTCTGCTTTTGGCATCCCTTGTAAACCCTTTAAATAAGTGGGCAGGCCTCCCACTTCTCAGAGCATCTGGACGAAGAGTCTGAGAGTGAGAGCCTCCCACTCACTTGTACTTTTGCAACAGATTAATACAAAAAGAAATACCGAAAGGGGCGCCAGTCTCTAGGGCCAACATCTCTAGGCACGGAACTCCGCCAGGCCAGTGTCGAATCAATTGTGTACTGTGAACTGTTTTGAAGTGAATTCTTGTGGTGTCGCGGTAGATTCTCGACTTGGAGTGTCCAAGTCTATCACACTCCCCAGTACCTACACGTAGCAGACATTGGCTATGCTCATGTGCAATTAGAGGGTACACAACTGACCTAAAGTACCTAGACATGCGCGTCCTGCATACAAGCTCACAAGGGTGCTAGAACACTTCCTAGGTTGTCCTAAACTCTAGAAAAAGGAGTTAGCTTGTCCACATGCATATAGGGTCAGATATGCACATGAAAATAACAATGTGAGGGCTATGTAGACATCAAGGTGGCCAGTGGGAGGAATGCAATAGAAACCCTTGAGAAGGTGCAAAATGACATGTGATGTGACCATGGTCCAGACGGAAAAGAACACAAGATCTTGCATGTCACGTGCACATCTAACCCTATGTGTATGTGGACAAGCTATCCCAGGTCTAGGGTTCAGGTCAGCTTAGGAAGTGTTATGGCACCCTTGTGAGCCTGTGCGCAGGCTGTGCATGTCCAAGCACTTAGATTAATTGCATATCCTCTGGTTGCACACATCATATTTTAGCATGGCATTCAATACCTACCATGAGCATTTTACATAGCATAGAACCCTTTTTCCCAAAATACACATTTTTCACTTATTTATTAATAAGTGACTTTTGTTGGAAAAGTAAGTAGGGCAAATTGCTAAGGAATTATAAAAGAAACCCATTGGTCACTCAGTCGAAGCACAAGAGACAGAAGAAGTTCCAGCAACTTGTAGTGTTCTCTCCTCAGCAAGACCGGCAAAAGACAACCTAGCATTTTCAGCCAACAGCAGCAGCCAACGTTTTTGGAGCCAGATCCTCTAGCGTTTTCTGCAAGAGATCAGCCTGGCGTTTTCAGTTTGCAAAACAAGCTGAGCGTTTGCAGTTTCCGGCGCAAGATCAGCCAAGAACATCAGCATTTTCAGTTTCAGCACTTTGCCGCAACAAATCCAGCCCCTAGCCTCGCAGATCTCGCCTACCCGCAACAGATCCTCGCCGTACCGTCGAGTCAGCCAGCGTTTACAGTTTCAGCCCGTTGTTTTCAGATTTCAGCATCTGCGTTTTCAGTGCATCGTCGTTGAGTCATCACCATCGCCATCGCCATCCTCATCGACATAGTGTCAGCATTTAGCAGAAAGTCAGCATCTTCCATATTTCAGCATTTCAGCCCTAGCGTTTTCAGTTTTCAACCTGTCCTTGTCGTCGTCGTAATTGTCGTCGACATCGTCGGGAAGTCCATTGCATCTAGACCATTGTACTAGATTTGTGCAATCTATAGCATAGACCTCTCTCGCCATAGAGAGGGGGGCCCTTGGAGGAGGGTTTGAGAACCGCCTGGTGTCGTATTCTTCTCTCTCTTTCTCTTCTCTCAGCACTTTCTTTCACAGTAGCATTCACTTTGTTTATGATCATTGCACTCTCTAAAGGAACGGAAGGCTCTCCCTTCCCTAAGTAAAAGGAACCCTTGAGCACAGTTCGGAGCACTCATCTTGAGCAATATCAACATTCACTTCCGCTGCACCTTATGTCTGAAGAAATGAACACCTACGTCTCTCCGCTGCCCTGGAGGAGCCTGCTGCATTCACTTCCGCTGCACCTTATGTCTGAAGAAATGAACACCTACGTCTCTCCGCTGCCCTGGAGGAGCCTGCTGAAGTGTTCCAACTGCGAAGAGCATGTAGTAGCTCAGTCCAAAGAGCTGTCAAAATGGCGAATGTAGGAGAAGACTGTGAGCCGAAAATGTGAGCACGAGCCTTCCACAGGGTCAAAAGAGTAATACTATAGATCGTAGTAAAAATTGTCCCGTTGGTAAAGATCCAAACAATGACTTGTATCCGAAACAGTCTGTAGAGTGCCCGGTATAGATCCCATTGAAGTAAGCATGAGAAAGGATCTGTGCGCAAGCCCTTGAAAAACTCTCTCTCTCTCTCTCTGGATAGATCTTTGAGGTCTCTTCGGATAGTTTCCTACAACGTTAGAAGTCTTTTCTTCTCAAGTGTGCGCGCGCGCGTTAATAAAAAGAGGGAAATGGTATAACCTTTCTATCACCCAAGTGTGGTGGATTGGTTAAGCCATTTCCCTCTTGAATAGCAAGTCTTGAGTTCAACTCTCGTCGGATAGATCTTTGAGGTCTCTTGGGATAGTTTTCTACGACATTAAAATTCTCTTCTTCTTCTTCTTCTTCTTCTTCTCTCTGAAAATCTTCTATCGAAACAAACATGTCAAGGGCACAACCTCAAGATAAAATGTATAAAAGTCGATTACCACACAGGTGTGATCCCACAAAATGTCCAATAAATATACAATGAGTGAGTAAGACTATCTCTTCCTTTTCAAGGAAAGTCTCTCAAATCTCCTAGCATGTAAATTATTCTCGTGATCCAAGAGGGAGAAAAATTCTCAAACCAACCATGCCATACGCACAAGAAGAGGAACATAATCACTATCAAAACGGCATGAAGGCACAGTAGAATCCCTAGGTACCCTATAGGGCATGGGAGATACGCATGGCATCTCTGCCTAAGGAGATGGCTACTTAGTAGACTCTCTCTCTCTCTCTCTCTCTCTCTCTCTCTCTCTCTCTCTCTCTCTAGGACTCTAGGGAGGCTTAGCGACTCTTTAGGGAGCAGGGAGCACTCACCCTCTCCAGTCATAACTTTACAGAGACATGGACACTATGCATCCTCTCTATACACATTAGCAGAGCTATTATCAACTTTCTTCACAACACACATGGTGAGGTGAACCATTGACAAATTGCACACAGGGAGGGCATAGGATCACAATGATACGTATAGTGGTAGAGCATTTCATACATGCTAGAGACCATGTAGATGGTTTGTGGGCCTTCATGTTCAATAGGACCATTGACAGATTGCACACAGGGAGGGCACAGGATCACGATGGTATAGTGGCAGTGCATTTCATACATGCTAGAGATCATATAAATGGTTTGTTGGCCTTTATGTTCAATAGGGCCATGATGTGAGGGGTTTCTTGAGACATCTATGATTGTACCACTACTCAAGTATGGAGATCCAACCCTAATAGCTAATTGTTGCTATCATGACTAGACACTCATTGGCCAAGCTATATGTATCTAATATCTATACTTGAGTATGAGTTGAGAAGATGGGCAGAGCAAGAGGGTGTACGATCTTCAACGTAGGCTGGAAGGACTTCTCGGCAGCAGAGCACATGGGAGGAGGATTTATTGTAGCTTTGTCCATTTCCACAAAGCCTTGACGCGGTCCAGAGAGCCAGATTGATATGTGACTTGGGAGTCTCACGGGAGCTTGTATGGGGCAGCATGGCACTCTATGAGACGGTTATAGGGAGAGTACAAAAAGTAGAGGGTCTTTTAGAGCCTATTGGAGTGAAGCAGGAATGCCCGCTATCTCCGACTTTGTTTGGATTGTATATTGATGAGATTTTTTACTATAATGAGAGTGGAGGGGATAGAGGGACACACTTGTCAAGTACATGGATACCTCTTGCTTTATGCCAAATGCTTATTTCAGACTCTCCAAAGCGTGTGCACAAACATCTGGATGCGTTACATGCTCATGCACATGATAGTGGGCTCTCCATCAACCTTGGCAAAACCAAGATAATCGCATTTAATACTCCAGCACAGTGGGTCACAAGATCAGCACCTATTTTTTACATATGGATAGGAGATAGTGGAGTATGTAGACTCATATACATATCTTGGTGTTGTATTCATTGGACCTACTTTCTCTATGAGAGGTGCAACACAAACGAGATTGACAAGGGGATATACAACATTAGGAGGACTAGAGAGGATATATTCACAAGCGCAGTTTAAGGAGCAATGCACTAAGTTGTGGCTATTTAACACGTTGGTCACTTCCACCATGCTTTATGTAGTGCAAATACATGGATCATCATAATAGATTAGGACACACATACAATGGATCATCATAGTGGATCAGGACACACATATGATGGATGGAGGTTCATTGCGAGACCATTTGTATCCATGATCTCGAGGCTGATCTGGGCAAAAGCCTCAATGCCACATGAGATTATTAGAGTGGTTGAGATGAGTGCACTCGAGGGAGAGCTCATGGCTAAAAATGTGGAGAAAGCAAGCTCTAATGTGATCAAGAGATGAGCACTCAAGTAGGGTGTGATGCTTAGGCTCGCAAACTTGAATTCACGAGTTGTGCCGTGGGAGGGGGAGAGGCCAACTATGCGCATGGCCGCTGCTAGCTGGTCCGCATCTAATGCCTACTTCCGCAGCAATCTTACGTCATCATGCACAACCATGAAATTGCATTCTGCAATACAGTAGCCATCTGAAGTGTTTGCTTATCGCTTGCTTCAATAGCTACAAACGAAAGAGGAAATTGTTTATTGCTTGCTCCTGGTTGCAATTTTCCGCTGCTTGACTTGCATGGTTCTTTCTTGGTGGATAGGCTCTTCCCAACACATATAGCAGGAATCTTGGCTAACCTACTATCGTCTTCCCACCCCCCCCCCCCCCACACACACACACACAGCTTTATCATTCTTCCGGAGTTCTCCACTTCATAGCCTCGACATCATCAAATGTCCCTTGGCTCTCTCTCTCTCTCTCTCTCTCTCTCTCTCTCTCTCTCTCTCTCTCTCTCTCTCTCTCTGTGTGTGTGTGTGCGCGTGCGCGCGTGCGTGCAGTAAGAGTGGGGATTTGACCCTTTGCATCATATAAAATCTGCCATAGGTCCATATACAAGAAATATGGGGAAAACGTTGAAAGATATACAATGAAATCATGGTGAAAAATCCCAAAACAAACCATAAGATATATCTAGGTAGAAGAAACTCTAATCAAGTGGTGAAATGTAGCTATTTGGATTGTGATCAAGTCTACACAAATCTACACAAAGCTTTGTCCACCTCAAGCAATGTAGCGAAAACCAGAAAGTTGAATGTTGTGTGACTAATATAAAGCATCCGTTGTAGAAACCTCCTATAGCAGCTTAAAAAAGCCAAGGGGCTGTGAAACCCCTAGGCTGTGCCTCCAAGATCATTTGCATCTACTCTTAACATTTCCTGATGTTGTACCCAAAAAAAGGATGCAGATCTGCCGCACAACCATACTATAAGCGAGGCAGGAGGGACCCACTCGTCGTCCATCACAAAAGCTAAGGGAAGGTACTAAGATGCACATCTCTCTAATCAAACCAACTTCCCCAAGGCCTCACTAAATGGACTCTCAAACAAATCTGCAAATTGTCTGATATCCACCATAAAGTAGTTGGCCTCAACCATTGTCTGCTCCTGTATGGTATCATAAACAGCCTCCCTCGTCCAACAGAAGTCTCTCTCTCTCTCTCTCTCTCTCTCTCTCTCTCTCTCTCTCTCTCTCTGTGTGTGTGTGTGTGCAAAACCAAAAAGTAAATTTTTGGGCTAAAAGAAGGCAATGTACCTTGTGAAGACTTTCTGGCCACGGCACTGGAGACTTGTAGTCTTTGGGCGGAGAAATTAAGCAAAGAAGCTTCTCAGAAGGTGGCGGGCAATGCCTCTCTCGGTAATAGTTCCTATCCTTGCTAAAAAAGCGAGCTCGTTTGGGATCTTCACATGGCATGTGATCCTCAAGTTCTTGAGGGCATTGTTCCAAGGGGTGACCATGCTCGATTGCAGTCAAGATTTTCTCTCTGCCTTTTGAATCCCTGATGGTCAGAGCCAAAGATTGTCGCCCTGAAGCTGCAAAAGAGTCTCCTAGTGGAGTGTAAACAAGAACTAGAAAGACAAAAACCGCCGCAAACAAGAGTCCTGATACACAATCCAGAAGCTTCCATTGGCTGCCTTGCTTCTTTTGAGTGGGAGTTCCCATATTCAGAAGATAGCTATCAGCAAATTCACCAAGATTTGATGGCGAAGGGAAAGCAATCTATACATACTTCAAACTGGCCCTGACACTGGAAAAGCAGCCGTAATGAATACCCATGCATAGCGATAAACACTAGCAGTAGAGAGGTGGACAGAGATTTAGCTTTCTCTGATCTTCTTTAGTCACCTTGGGTGCGTCTTAAAATGTGCTGCATTTACGAAAACAGCTCCCAAAGTAAATGCAGGATCTGCGATTGTTGAGGAAGCATTGGCATCAGGTATGGGCGGGAAAATGGGCGGGAAACCACCAGCAAAAGGCACGGGAGGTGTTGAATCTGAAAGCCTACGCCTTCGGCAAGCATGCCATCACCAGACCCTAATCGATGTGTCTGGTAGTTGCATTGTTGTCATTGAAGACGTGCAAGCCCTCTTCTGTTCTTCCGGCATCCTGTTCTCCTTTCTCCTTTCTTCATCCAAAATTTTAATTGAGTTGGGCGTTGACATGGGAAACTGAATCAGCTGACAAGAAGAACTCCTACACAGGGCTTGGGAAAAGATAGGTTCGCTTTATCCAAAGCGTGTTCATAATGAAAAATGGCCGGCTCAATTTTGGGCAAGAAGATTCTCAAGCCGGTTCAAATTTTGGAATTTTTAGTTATAATATGAGATTTTTAGTGTGATTATCCCTCTCAAATTTAGAGTTAGCCTATTCATGTGCGTGTGAAAAGGTTCCAAAGCCGGGTCCACAAAAAATGTTTCCCGAGCCTTACTCCAACACTCAGCAGTTCAACGTGTAATGAAATCATCTTCAACCTATTGGCACTATAGAACAAAGGGACCTTTGTTCTCCACTGAGTCCAAGGGAGACTTCTTTGAATGACATAGCTAGGGAAATGAGACTCAGAAGCATCGTTAGTCTCTTTACAAAGGGATCCAGATTTTCAACAAATCTTTCCATAACATGGGCCAATGAAAACTAGGGGTAGTGTTAAATACCGACTAAAGCCTGCATATCCATAAAATTGCTCCTCTCCACATATTCCACAGGGGTGTATCCCACCCTCTAGCAGTACCCAATAGAAGGTCTTTGACTTCCAAACTTTGGGGGTTGAAAGACAGGAGCAGCTTCTTCAGTACCTGTATAACATAAAGATTGTTTTGGTAGTTGTAGGCACATCCCATCCCCTATTCCAAAATTTCTAGCTTTGTCTCCACACCAAAGACCCTGATGGATGATTAACCAAAGCATACATTGTGCTTACGGGCTACTGGGTAACTCCAGATGTATTTAAACTTGTAAGTCCATTGCTTGGCACTCCAATAGACCTTCCATTTTGAGTTAAGTTTCTTCTTGAGCTACTCTTCCACATTGCCTTTAAACTTGAAGCCCCTTAAGATTTCCTTATCAAATTGTTCCATAGAACCAGAAGACTTACTTCTCTTTGCTGGGAGGTAGTGCTTTGATAAAACGGTTTGAACTCTCTGATAGCACCATTCAGCCTCTTGCTATGAGATCCATATTCTCTTTGGATGTTGCCTACTTCGTTACATAGGTGTCATGTTGCTCTTCATGACAATGTAATTTCTTTATGTGACAGGGCTGACCCACCCCGTACATGTGGGCCCCATGTACTCTTTGTTAACTGTTTTTCCTCTAATTAAAATTCCGCTACTTTCAAATAAAAAACAAGTGATGAAATCACGAGGCCTGCCTAAATATGCCACCTCCACGGGCCACGACCTAAAAGATTGTATTAATTTGATAGATTCACTTAAGGAATCTATAACGGTATCGCATGGTAAGCTACTATGGTGTGTGGTGTAGTGATAACTTGTTTATTGCTCAATGCTCTAGATTTTGGAGGATTTCTCTTTCTCTCTCTCTCTCTCTCTCTCTCTCTCTCTCTCTCTCTCTCTCTCTCTCTCTCTCTCTCTCTCTCTCTCTCTCTCTCTCTCTCTCTCTCTCTGTGTGTGTGTGTGTGTGTGTATGTGTGCGCGCATGCGCGCAAAGCAAGATATGTGTAGGAATAAGGGCTCCACAAAATCTCATCTCAATTTGTTTTGTTCGAAGTTTGAACCTAACTAGGGGACGAAATGCGCAAGGAAGCGGGAGGCAAGGTAGTGTTCAGATGCTATAGGAAATCATGAGACGCTTTCTCATGAGGATCCGTTGCAGTTGTAACATTGGGCCTAGGCCATGTGACTCTGCACGTCCACTCCTTGTATGGCTGTAACGAAGGATGAGGGTGTTCATGAAACCTCTCTCTCTCTCTCTCTCTCTCTCTCTCTCTCTCTCTCTCTCTCTGTGTGTGTGTGTGTGTGTGTGTGTGTGTGTGTGTGTGTGTGTGTGTGTGTGTGTGTGTACGCGCGCGCGCCATTTCGCACCAAGATTGAAAAATTCGACTATAGTGGATATGGGTGAGCCAAGGATAGGATCCATGAGGGGAGGACAATAGCAGTGGAAGTTCTTACCATAAGAGGAAAGAGAGGATGATGGCTACAAGGAGGATGAGAGGGCAGATAGTAGGGCATCAATATTAGATTGCTACTGGGGATGGGAACAGAGCAAGCTTTATGAGCGAGCTCTTGAGGAAGCTTTTTTGGGATATTAAGTCAACTATTGTTTACAATGAAAATTCTCCCTCAAGAGCCAACTAGAGAGAGCTTTTGGGAGGAAGCTTTTTTTTATATTTTTAAATTTCAAGAGAGCGTCAAACATATATATTTACATGTCCAAAAAAATTGTCGTCAATTTGCTCTACAAAGGTAACATCATAATTCCCTCTATGTTTGACAAACAAGACTTTCTACATAGTGGACACCACTTAGTTGGAAAACAAAAAAACACAAGCCACCATCATGAACTTTAAACAAATTCTTGGAATATCTGAAAAAAGAATTACAATTTTAGAAAACAAGTTTTTAAAGGGCCATTTCCAGACGGCCATTCCTAGAGGAGTAAGAGATTCTTGGGATACAACTACTAAACATCACTTCTTGCTCAAGTAGTACGTCGACAATTCAAGACACGAAGCAAATCCTCGTTTGTTAGCTTGCTTTGATGGATAAACATATTTACAACAAGTTGCAATTTGACACTTTCCCAAATGCCCACCAAGCTCGTATGTTTTTGCACAAGTTGGTTGCCTCATCCTCACTCTTTGCACAACGCCATAATTCACACATACACTTGTGCTCATCTTTGAAATCCTTATGTACATATTGAGTGGTGTGAATGTGTAAGCTCTACTCCCAGTGAAACAAGGAAGAGTGCTCTCTCCCTTACATAACATTGTTAGGACCTCCGTTAAACATCGCGCAAATTGCTTTCCAATTTGCTCCAGCCTCATCAGCCATGAATCCTCTAAAATCAGTTGGATGGTGTCCATTATCCAACAACACCACATTCATCATTTCCCATAACATGATTTGTGCTACGTGTCTTCTTCTTTCACCTCGCATACAACAATGGTTTGCATATCTTGAATTCTGCATAGAGATAGGGTTATTCAATGCCTCAAAAAATGAATAAGAAAAGATTCACAGTTTACAAAGGACTTACGCATGTTACTTACATAGGATCGTAAACATGTGATGCCATTGTTGTCCACCCGCAACCCTTCGTATGTGATCAAAGCAAATCCAGGTCCATTGCAAGTCTCCATTCCCATCTTGTCGAATTCTATTCACCAACTCCACACCAAATCTAGGTCTGTTGGTCGACATGTTGAATAAGTGACATCTTTTAGTTGGATTTGTGGATTGTCCTGGAAATAGCATGCCATGAAAAAACTTATTACTGCAACTGTTCTTCAGCCTCAACAACTAAGACTTAGTGCCAACTCCAATCCTTGTAGTAGTGGCTTCTCTCATCAAGTGTTTAAACCTAGCAATGTGGGCACTATTCGAATGTAAGCCTACAAAAACATAGAACTTGATCATAAATACGTTGCAATACTGCATTTATGTATGGATCAATGGCCGCATCTCCTCCATATAGACAAAATCTTGTTGTTATTTAGCAATTTTGTGTTCTCTCGAACAAGTGCTCCCATCACCATCTACTTTGCAAGATTTAGCTACAGATGCCTAGGACCAATCGTAGGTGTTTTAGACACCACACAAGACACAAGCTCCATTGTTCTGTATTGTCGATCACAAAAATCCATTTGCAATAGGGTGGTTATGGCTTCCAAGGTGGATGAACAAGCGGGTCCAATTGTTATCAACAAGCAAGTAATAAATAGTACAAGGACATTCTCGAAGTAGAACTGGACTTTGCCTACAATGGAAGCACCTCAAAGTTTCGTTTGTTGAGCTTAACATACCTACATATAAAATTGATTTCATCAACTTTCCAGTCCAAGATGTTTCGTTTGCCTATCCATTTATTGCTCTGATAGAGCATGTCCTATTTTTGAAGGATGTCCACCACATTTACTTCTCCTTATTATAGCCAGATACTTCGTTTCAAATTGAACAGGCTTAATCCAACAATGGCCATCATACTTTTGTTCCATCCCTACCATTTTGGAAACACCTTCCGGTATAGTATTATCCAGCTCGTAAATGCAATCACCGTTATACAGTTGTGGTACTTCTACAACCTTCTTCTTAATCAAACATCTAAAAATCATTATGTTCAAGTTGGGGTACTGGTGGCTATTTAGCACTATGATCTCTTCTTTTATCCAAACATCTTCTATTGTATCTTGGCACACGAATCCAAAATCCTGTGTGTTTTTTTCTTTTGAATTGATCAACAAGTTTTTCCTTTTCTTCTGAAGAGCTGTCATATAGCTCAACCATTGACACATTTGATGTTGATGACATATCTATGCCTAGATTGATGTTTGTACCCTCGTTTATCACCAATAAGAATTTTGTAGACAAGGTTGAATCCAATATAAATTGAAACTAATCACCAAATGTCACACCATCTTTCACTTGAGTTTGAATATCTCCATCAGCATGGGTAGACAAGACAACAATTAACTCACTGTTACTACTACCCCCAAAATCCCATGGATTGACCATAGCAAATCTTGTTGATCAATCAAGTAATATTGGTTCAACACAGAAAGTATCTAGAAACAAATTAACCTTGCATGATGAAGAGGAAGCCCATTGTTGTGAGAGAGTTGTCAAGGCAATTACAAGATGAAATTTGTTGGACAAAAAGGTATATTTATAGAGGATTCACATTATCATTGTCTCTTCGTCAATACCCACCTCCCCCCCCCCCCCCCCCCCCCCCCCCCCCCTCTCCTCTCTCTCTCTCTCTCTCTCTCTCTCTCTCTCTCTCTCTCTCTCTCTCTCTCTCTCTCTCTCTCTCTCTCTCTCTCTCTCTCTCTAGACCTGAGTTGAGTAAGCACCCACGCAACTCAACCAAGAGAGAGATGAAGAATGAGAAAGATTCAAAGAGAGATAGAGAGAGAAGATGTCAGTGAGAAGAATATAGTGAGATAAATATGAGGAGTGCGATATGAAAAAACTTTGAGCACTAACATATATCTAATAAAGACACTCCCACTCACTTTCTATTTCTTTCTCTCTCTCTCTCTCTCTCTCTCTCTCTCTCTCTCTCTCTCTCTCTCTCTCTCTCTCTCTCTCTCCCTCTCCCCCCCCCCCCCCCATGCGTTGAGTGGACGCTAAGCTGCATGAGAGAGAGGGAGAGAAGGACAGACACATATAAAGAATGTACATATACAAATTCATCAATATAGATAATAATAAAAAACAATTACTCTCTCTCCTCCTCTCTCTCTCTCTCTCTCTCTCTCTCTCTCTCTCTCTCTCTCTCTCTCTCTCTCTCTCTCTCTCGTGTGTTATTGGGCGCTAAGCACCCAATGATGCATGAGGGAGGGAAAGAGGGCGGGGGGGGGGGGAGGGGGAGGTGGGGGGAGAGAGAGAGAGAGAGAGGGGTGGAAACATATAGAGAATGTCCACATTTATAATAAAAAAAGTCATAGCCCTCTCATCCCCCTAAGGTTTGTAAATCTTTCCTCTCTCTCTCTCTCTCTCTCTCTCTCTCTCTCTCTGTCTCTCTCTCTCTCTCTCTCTCATGAAGTGAGTGGGTGCTAAGCGCCTACGTTTGATTTTACTTTTTAGTTTCTCTATATAAACAACCTACATGTTCAAAGAGATATCAAAATTTTATCTTTCGATGAGCGAGCACTCATGCGAGAGAGAGAGAGAGAGAGAGAGAGAGAGAGAGAGAGAGAGAGAGAGAGAGAGAGAGAGAGAGAGAGAGAGAGAGAGTGAAGGAAGGAGAGGACGAGAGAGAGAGAGAGAGAGAGAGAGAAAGATGTATTTTCAAAAGAAAAAGTTCTACCGCCATCTCCCCTAGCGCTTTTGGATTATCTCTCTCTCTCTCTCCCCCTCTCCATCTCTCTCTTACGTTAGCTTAACATTGGGTGCGCTTAGCGCCATCTAACGCATGAGAGAGAGAGAGAGAGAGAGAGGGGGGGGGGGGGGGGGGGAGGGAGGGGGTGTGGCTATCTATATAAAGACCTGTCAACGTAATTTTAAGAGCATTGTTTTGCAATACTTTACGAGCTTTCAATTGTGTTCACATTTCGAAGGTAAATCTCTCTCTCTCTCTCTCTCTCTCTCTCTCTCTCTCTCTCTCTCTCTCTCTCTCTCTCTCTCTCTCTCTCTCTCTCTCTCTCTCTCTCTCTACCATGGGATGGGAATCATAGGCTGGCTACATCGATGGGTGTTGAGAGAAAGTAAGTCTTATTATCGAGAGAATAATCCAACTCGTTTATGATTTGTTTGTTCCTTTGATTTTACATGCTACCTACGAGGGAGACATCAATCTGCACCCAGACTTCCAGTCGAACTAGTGACTGTGGACTCTTCAAATGAGGCTGACATGTTGAGCATAGTTATGCCTATAAATAAGCAAGCTCCTTTCTCTTTTGATAGCTTTGCAGCTTTAAATGCAATTTATCTAAACACCTTTGTTTTCCATAACCATGCAAATTAAATGACACTAGTTATGTGGCTACCTCCTATACAAACATGTTATGGATGGTGCGGGCAATGGGACAACTTGCTTTGAAAGAGGCTATCATGGCTAAGCTTTTGTGTGTCGATATAGTTAGATGCAAGCCGATATTGACAAAAGAGTCAGAAAGAAAGCATGGTACAATGTTCATGTTGCTCTCATGTTGCAACTTCTATATCTGGTATGTTACTTCAAACTATTCCAATATCGAGATAAACCATGTGGTATCTAGAGGTGAATTGATGCAGCATTGGAAAATCATTTGTGGGGTAGATATTCTCTTTCCCTGAAGAATATTATGGCCAAGAAGGAAACAATGATCCCCTCAAAGTTCCACGCCCTATACAAAAAGGCATTCTTTGAAACGGATGGGCCTTCTAGAAGTATAACGAAACATGCTTTGGTCATTGTTGATCTGACATTGTGACATGATTGGTGGAGGTAAGTAGCATGTAATATGTTAATAGTGTTCACAAACAACCATGGGGGTTGGATATTAAAATAGTCTTACAGGACACTATGCACAATTGAGTGGAACAATTGACCAAAGTGGATTAAAGAATAACAATTGTATGGATTGGCTTGTGCAAACCTCCCTACAAGGAAAAAGACCTACTTTCTTTGTGTGATGGCTTTAAGTGATCCTACTGATACAAAAAGTTTGTACATCCCTCAATTTGGTAGCTTAACTTATTCCTATAGCCGCCTAAGATGTGATTGGAGTTTGAGATTGTTAGAAACATACGATGTGTAATTGAAACATGAGAATTGGATGTCTTTCAATAGTGGTTGTGGATCACTGCCTCATTGTGTGCCACAACATACCCTCACAATGCCATCCATCATTACAGAGTGTAGTGTGCACGTGTCTCAGAGAGAAGAGATAGCTACTACGTCTCCGGTGTTTGAATAATCAATTCACCAAAAAACTTGGATATTTAGTTTGATTGTAGAAAACATTTAACAACTATAATTTTTTTGTTGCACAGGTGGAGCATTCTAGAGAAGCTACAAGCTCGCAAAGACCAGTTTGCATAAAGGAAAAAAAGTAGGTTGTGTTAACATTCATAAAAAAGTTTCGAACTTCTCAAATGAAAGTTTTGATTTTATATCTACCATCTAATACTCCTGTGCATGGCTCTCAGAATCAAAAGTGCCAGAGTGGAACAAAATGGAAGTATGCTGGTTCAGTCAACTCGCTCGACTCGCATATGCAACGATCGAAAACAAAGAGGTTTTTGTGGTTCTCTGCCAGGCAGACAATTATGCCATGATTTGTGACATCTCAGGTGTTGCTCGATGGCATGAGGACCACACAAATGTAGTAGTCTGCAAGACACCAATTTGCAAGAAACAAAGTAGGACCGTGTTCTCATTGTTAGTCTTTGTAATGAGGAAAGAGCTCACTTCACCAACGGAAGCCATAGAGTTTCCACTAGACAATACTTGGTTTGATACGTTTGAGAAGAATGATTGGACAAAAACAAGAAGATGACACACCATTACGAGGTATACTTTGGCTTGTTATAATTAGAAAAACATGTGCACAACTTTATTTGGTTTTGCAGGAGGTATGGAACGCGGGCATTGCTTTATTTGGAAATTGCTTGCACAATACACAAATGAGGATGATGTTGTAGTGCAATATGGAGGAGACATAGGGGCATTGGTTTTGTTGGGAAGTCATATGGGTCTTATGGTTACAATATTTTAGGATAACAAGGATTTTTCCACCAAATTTCCCTCTATTTTGGATCTGCAAGCCCTCCACCTTAGAGAGATGCATGAGCGTGGAAAGAGGCACACAGAAGAGATGGATCCTACGATAGGGGAAAGCCTCATTGGTGGGGCACAAACATTGTAGAGTTAGAACCACCAACCCATGACTTAGAGTAGAAATGTCGACGTCAACCTACCATTTTGCACAATATGAGCTTTCTATACATTGTTGTAAACGACAGCTATTTACATGAGATATAATGGGGATATATTTTTGTGAAGTTGTGTAATGTAAATATGTTGAGCGCATAAGTTGTTTAGTCTTATGATTATTTGAATTTTTTGTCTTCTTGTGCACCATTTTGTGATTTGTAATGAAAATGGGCTATGACTTTTGAGAGTAGCGGAATTAGAAAAATTAGAGAAAGAAGTTTTGTGAGATTACTTTGGGAGCATAGAGGGTGAACTTAATTGATGTAGCAACAAAAACATAGTACTTAATTAACTTGGCATGAACGATACTTTTGCAAGAGAGAGAGTTTAGAGAACATGACAACACTTGAGGACCAGATTTATGTGGAGCTAGTCCCCCCTCCAATAGGCATTTGTATTATAGATTTTCCCATCAAGAGAGACTTGGTACAATAAAATCATTGTGTTCCTTGTGACCTAGGTGATGCAATGAAGATGGAAACTTGCAAGCATGACGAGCATAACATTAACTTTGCAAAAAACGTTAACCATCCCAAGCCTCAGTCCCAATGCCTCAAGCATCTTCGAAGGTGGAGAGAGCTAGTGGCGGGGAGTGAGGGTAGGGAAGAGGAAGAAGAAACATTCATAGGAGAAAGAACTAGTTCCTCACTTATCATCACTCTTCTTGCTAGCATACATAATAGCATAGTAATGAAGATAGCAAAGATGGCAAGCTTAAGCATTGAAGCATGGCTCTTGGTTGGATTTGCATTCCATTGCCAAGACTGTTGGTGTAGGCTCTCAACTTATCTACTAGCTTGGAGAAGGAGATGGAGCTCTTGCACTTTGCACTTCACACAATGAGAGTGTGTGTGTGTGTGTGTGTGTGTGTGTGTGTGTGTGTGTGTGTGTGTCGGAGAGTATACCCCTCAAGCAACCTCCTAGCTTGCTTTGGTCGACCCCCCCTTGTAGCTCATGCTTGAAGATAATTGGAGCTCTCCAGGCCTAGCCAATTGCATGCAAGGGGCATATCAAGCAACAAGGGTAGCCTTGGGACAAGTGTCCCCCTTTCCCCTTTGAGAGAGAGAACTTGATAAATGCTAAAACAATTAATTAAATTAACTAATTTATCATTGGACGCCTTGGGAGGCCAACCAATAGGCTTCAGGCACACCATGAGGGCAACATGAAGAGGAGCTTGACAAGTGTCCTAAATGCTTTCTTTGTACCAAGCTTGCCTTGTGTGAGGGTGTGTGTTCTCTCTCTACCCCCCTCTTGTAGGACTCGCCCCCTCCTTGTAGGGATAGTTGTTAGACTTTGTGGAACACCTTACCCTCAAGCACCTTAGTCAGCAAGCATGACAAAGCACCTCAAGCTTGGGTAATGCTCCCACAAGCATCTCAAGCTCCCTGGTTGGCAAGCATGACAAGCACCTCAAGCATCTTAGTCATCAAGTACGACAAGCACCTCAAGCACTTTAGTCATCAAGCACAACAAGCACCTTACTCATCAAGCACCTCAAGCTTGGGTCGGGTTCCCACCTCAAGCTCAATCCTAGCTTACCTAAGGTCAAAGGACTCCTAACACTAACCTTTGGAGGTCTTTAATGAAGCTACTGAAAGGGATTGGGGAGCACCACAGACAGAGAGTGAGAGAGAGAGAAGGAGACACACACACGATGTGGGTGGGGAGACTCAAAGAGTGAGCAGCCCCCTATACACTTATGCTATGTATAAGGTATACAAGTCAGTGGGCGCCCAGACTCTGGGCGGCCGGGCAAGGCACAGACGCCTATACCCCAACAACCTCCCACTTAAAGGCGACTGTGCCTTTAAGCAAGGGAACCTAGTCTAAAGACTACAAAAGGTGAGAGAAAACCGCTCTCAACCGATGCCCACTGGCTGGCTGTGATCGTGTGCATCCGGTTGTCCTGCTCCCGTGTAAGTCCATACACCACCAGACGTACCGCACACGTACTGCAAGTATGTACGCAATACCTGCATATCTCCCTCGTGCACTATGCCATCATCAGTTAACAAACGACTGACAACCCCAACTGCAAATGCTCCCACTGCAGTTGCGATATCCGGTCTCAAGATCAACATATCATACATGAGACCACCGAATGCCGATGCAATGCTAGCGGGCAATGCTAGCTCTACGGAGCATGCATCGACATATATATCCCTGGCAATAGGCATCTCTGACTGACAAGGCGTGTCAGCCACATGCATCTCCTGACTGTCCACAAAAGACGCATCAACCTGTCGTGCAACCTCAGAGCAAACCAGCTGCTCTAGATGTCTGCTGGAAGACATATCCTGCACAACTATATCTCCATGCTCACTGTCGAGCATAGAAAGGAATGACTGCATAATCACTGACATCTCAGCCTCCTCCGCAATCATCCACTGCAAACATGACCACTCAATCTGCTGTGACTCACTAGAGCTCTCATGCTCTAACTCCGTATACATAGACTCTTGCACAATGTCCTCCTGTTGTGACTCACTAGAGCAAGACCGCTCTACCTGTCTATCCTGCATAGAAGTATCTCGCACAACTGACTCTCTGCTTTGCTCAGTCACTAGCAAAGCATGCATGTCTGACTCTGTCACCTCTCTGTGTGACTGCTCAAGTCGTGCCCCAACTGTGTGCACAACGAGCTCATTACTATGCACCCCATGCAAAGCACCCTGCAACCCATGAGCAAAAGAGACTCGCCTGCTCTCTCGCTGTCTATGTGGCTGCATGATCACAGAGACAACACCGTCTCTCCCGTGATCCACATGCAATGGGTAACCTGTACCACTCCTGGCACCTCTCGCAATCACTAGCGAACCCAAATGCATCACAAAATCTTGCTCTCGTAGCGAAATCTGACATCCACAATCTCTAAGCTGACCAATCGAGATCAAACTCACTGTCAAATCTGGTACATAGCGCACATGTCGTAACAAGTAAGATGCACCACTTGGTAATGACAGTCTCACATCTCCTGCACCTGCTATCACATGCACCAATCCATCGGTCAAACGTACACTGCCAAGCATCCCGCTAGAATAGCTACAAAACCATGCACGATGCGGCGTGACATGAAACATAGCATCTGCGTCTAGCAACCACTACGAAGGGACTGCACTATCCACATGTATAGCATCTCATGCATAGCTCGAGGTAAAAGTGACATCCCCGTCACTAGTATACTCCGACACTACATGTGCCTCAACTGTCAAAGCAACTGAGTCCATGGCATCACTACATACATCTCTGAGACTGCCATGTCTCCTACGATGTCGCATACGACGAAAACAACGCCGTCTAACGTGTCCAGAATGACCACAATACCAACATATCACCTGTCGGCGTACTCGTGAATGTACATGTCTCACACGAGTCCTTGATGACTCAGATCTATCATACATATCATGTAATCTGCGCCAAAGTGCTCTCGTAGTAGTCTCATACATAACAAGAGCATATACAGATTCCGCAAGGTGCAAAGAGAGCGTAGATAGTGCCATCTCCTCTAGCTCCTGCCACTGATCGTCAGACATGTTTGAAGGTCTACCTGCATCACCACTCAATGGTCGATGCAACCCTCGCTGTGTCAATGCATCAAGCATACACTCTCTCCATGCCGCAAAGTCTGACCCATCAAACACGCGCATCTGTGAGAGGTCACAATCGGATCGATCACCTGTCTCTGCCATGAGTACAAGTAGCAAGCTAGATAGCAAAACCACCTCACCAACAACACCTGGAAACTGTCTACCAATATGGCCAGAAACACAATGTAAAACCTGTGAGACACACTCCAAAATAGAGCTCCCGCAATGTCAATACAAGCCTCACATGCTCTAGTATCACACTGCAATCTGTGAGCTAATCACCAAGCCCACACTGTGCGGTATCGATGCATACACACACACAAATCTCCCACCTGCAGAGAACACCGCACGCAAATGCTGAGTGCAACCTGCAATCTCTACCTAGATCGCATAAATGATATGCATAAAACTCTTGGGAAAATTTCGCCAGAGTTTCGACGCACAATGGCTATCAACACAAAATAACCATTGTCCTGCAAGCTCAATACAATGAGCAATCAATGCGCATCAAACTACACTCAACATACATGCATAAGCTCTGCAAAACTATGGCAAACAATGCTCGAAATCACAAGACTCTCCCACCCGAGAGCAAACCACTGTCTCAAGCAAAGAAAGATATACAACTCACTCTTGCGAGAGTGGATACAAAAACACAAAATTGTGTCCAAACTGACAAAACCTGTCAAAGTGAGAGTAAACACTCGATCACAAACTATGGCAAGAATCTGGGAAAAATCGGATAGAAGTTCCCCTGAAAACTGAGCAAAAACTCAAGTACAATCTCTACCATAAACCATAACACTACTGAATGCCAATGAGTAAGAATGCCAAAATGGCTCCACATTTTCACATACAATGGCAATCCGCACTCAACGTACATCAACGGAGTGACCGCGCATAAGCAAGCGCCAAAAGATTTGCAATCCGGAAACTTGATCAATGCGAAAACAATACTCTCAAGAGAGCTCACCGGCACTTGAAAGTGCTCGCCAAAATGCATGTATAATGGGCATCAACCATGCGCCATAACCATATGCAAACCATCCGCAAAGACCATGAATCCAAGCACAAAATCACTGCCAAAGTATCCTGTGAAAACCAGTGAAAGAAGCTCCACCTGTGTGCTCCAAAAAACTGCGTCTCTCAAGAGACCGCCTCGATGGTGTGTAAACGCCTCCGTACTTCGTTGCCCAAGTCTACCAAAAAACCCTCAAACCACAAGCTTAACACAAGCTGCAATTGCATCTTCAGCTCAGAATTTATGCACTCAACTTCAAGCATCTCCCGTGCTTCCAAAAGTGCATCAAACTCGCACACAATGCGACAACAGAAAATCTGGAATTTTTGTATACAGTCAGTCTAAGCTGAATATCAGCAAAACGGTGAGGAATTTGCAAAAAGTTTCTTCTGCAAAGTTGTAGACCACGTCGAAACGGATGGGCAACGAGGACAAAATTCTCAGATCTGCATTCTACAAGGAGAAAAACGAATATGAAAATAGTGCTGTTGCGCATACAGTTTTAGGGCAGCACCTTCACTTACACACAATCTTCCACACTTTGCATACATCATTGCAAACACCTGCAAATCTAGTACACAAATATATGCTCTACCTGTGACTGCAAAAAAAACATGCTCGAGGCATACATTGCCAAGCTCAAAATGAAATCACATTAGTCTCCCTGAGCATCAAACCACATAAGGCATACATCGTATCCTCCCACCTGTGAGGAAACTTGCAGCAAATATCACTCTCACATTTGAGAGCAAACCATGTGTGGAATCCTCGACACACAATAAACAACTGCTGCTGCAGAAAATTCAGCGTTCAGAATTTTAAAATTTTGATATGACAAGCGCGTCCGGAGCGTGCCAAAACCCCAAGGTTAGACTCCTGGATCACATGTATCCGAATCCGGGTGTGAAAGCTATGCCAAAAACCTCCGTTTCGACCCAAAAACGTAGCATAAACTACCAAAAGAGGGCTGAAAAATGCAGCTTCTCAACCGTAGCTTGAATGAAGTTTTTGATGGCTCGAATGGCTTCGAAAGGGAAGTAAAACACCAGGACGCCTGGTGGAAACGCTCTCTGAAAGCTGAATTTATCGATGCCGAAGTCGAAACCCTGTTTGCACTCTTGAAAGTGCGCGCGTGCGGACGCAATTTCGGGAATGAAACTGGCTCTTCGCTGTCGTCGTGACTGTGCACACACGCGCTCCCTCCGTACCTACGCTCTGATACCAATTGAAAGGGATCGGGGAGCACCACAGACGGAGAGTGAGAGAGAGAGAAGGAGACACACACACAATGTGGGTGGGGAGACTCAAAGAGTGAGCAGCCCCCTATACACTTATGCTATGTATAAGGTATACAAGTCAGTGGGCGCCCAGACTCTGGGCGGCCGGGCAAGGCACATACGCCTATACCCCAACAGCTACCTCTAAGATATTTAAGCTCCATTAGTTAGCCTTTCTCTTTGAGAGATCATCTCTCATTTGGGCCCCTTTACCATTGTCCCCGTGTCGAGATAGACCTGGAAGCACATGTCTATATTCTAACCCTTGTTCCTGTTTCTCCCACTTTAAATGATCAATTTAATATGAAAAATCATTTGGGTTGGGTAGATAATAGATTTTATGACATCAATAATGAGAAAGAGAGGGTTGGGAAGAGATAGGAGGAGAGAGAGACAAATTCATGCATGACAGAGATAGAAAGAAAATCAGGTCGAAAGAGAGAAAGGGAGAGTGGAGAGAGTGAGAGAGGGTGTGAAGGGATGGAGGGAGAGAGGCTAAGGAAGAGATAAAGAGATAGAGGGATAAATTCAGACAACTTAAGAGAAATACAAAGTGAGAGAGAGTGATAGAGAGAGCGTTGTGTGGCACATAAGGAGAGCTTCACATAATTATTTTGTGGAGCGAGCTTTTTGGAAATAGAATTGTCAATTGGAGGCTCTGGGGTGAGATTTTTGGAGAGAGCTTTCCAATAAATTTTCCTTGAGGTTCAATTTCCACAAAAAGCTCTCTTTGAAGCTCGCTCGATACCCCAACTCATTCCTACTCATTTGCCGCCATCAGACAAAGACCAAGTTGGACAAGCATGGCTTGCGTTGACTTACAACAAGGATAATGCATGGGGATGTTCATAATTTGTTGTGATAAGCATAAATTGATACGCAATTATTGAAGTATCTCTCCATAACATTTGATAGGTTTGTTATGTTTTTCTAACCTATTTCAAGCATGGCTCAAAATTGTAATAGCAAGGTTGTGAATTGCTTATGAAGCATATTGTCTCGATGGAGGCAGAGGCAGATACAATGTTTGACTTTGAGGGTTATCTCATGTCTTGCTTGACAACTATATATGATATACTAATGGACATGAGTCATCTTCTAGAGGTTAGGGACACGGTAAGCCTAATCGAGTTCGACAAATTATAGGACCATTTTCGGCGATTTGCATTCAACATTTTCTACAAAGCCAACTTGACAAGCAAAAGTTGCTTCAGTCAACAAAGGTTTTGTAGTAAGATGAAGCTTGATGGCTAAGTTTCCTGCGCTATCTCCTTTCAAGGTTGGGCGTAGTAAGGTACTTTTATGATTCTAAACACGACATAGAATCTGACAAGGTCGATTATTTGTACATAATTGAAGAGGTCAAATTTATTTTACCATGATATTTGTATATCGAAAAGAGAACCCATTGGCTATGAGCACAAAGGCTCCATCCTATCTTTTTTTTTTTTAATGTACATATGCAAAGCAAGGCTTTAATTTTAGGCCTATTGCATAGAAGTTTCCAAAGTTTGGAATATTTTATCAACATACGAACTTGTCGAGACATTGCAACATGTCTGGATGATATCTCATTGGGCGTCGATATGAACCAAGCCAAGAGGGCATGCATGGTACGTACAATAACGCTCCAAAAAAATCTTCAAGCACATTAACTTTCATTTAGCAGATACACCCATGCATAGATTGACATCATGAATGAAAATCACATACACCAAATAGAAACCAAAACACAAAGCATGCATGGATCCAAAAATGGCCCTATGAAAAAGCTACTATCTAGCTTGAAATGATGGTTTCTTTCTAGCTTTAGAGAGATATGTTTATTGTCATGATCGTGAGAGACAAAGAAGGGCCTACTCAATGCACAGAAGGTGTAGAATTGCAAATGGTGTAGCATGCCAGCTGACAAGCACCCACATATCGCAAGAGGGGCACACCCATCAGAGGGCAGAATATTTTGCAAAGTTGAGATATCTATGTGAGTAAAAATATATTTTCTCTCTTTAATAGGGAGAGACAATGACCTTTGTTTCAATCTATGGAATTGGTGAGAATGGTCATGCCAAAGTTTGGAGCCATGGAACTTTGAGACATTCACGAGGGAACCCAAGAGGTAGGCAAGCCATAGTCGAGGATGACTATGATTTTAATAGAGAGGTAATGTCACCAAGTTTTCTTTTTCGTGATTTTTTAATGCTTTTAAGAGGACCACAATTTGAATTTCCTTTAGAAGTTTTTTTT
This sequence comes from Adiantum capillus-veneris, assembly GCF_014529385.1. Classification (NCBI taxonomy): domain Eukaryota; kingdom Viridiplantae; phylum Streptophyta; class Polypodiopsida; order Polypodiales; family Pteridaceae; genus Adiantum; species Adiantum capillus-veneris. Next base: position 15,742,664 of record NC_140934.1, read on the forward strand.
CGTAAAAGCAAAAGTAGTTTTCAACAAGAGAAAGTGCTTTTCCAAAAGAAAAAAAGTGCTTTTTAACGTGTTCTTGAAGACGATAACTTTATGATCAAGAATCTATCATTGGATATGAAATCTATGAAGGGTAAGTGCTCACAGTTTAAGGTTTAAAATTTTCCATGTTTCTTAGCTAATTTTAGTATGTAAGTATTATAATTTTGGTTAAAAAAAGATGAGAGAGGCTAATAAAAGAAAGTCAAAAGCTTTAAGAGGAGAGCAAGGGTGTTTTGGCGTGTCGATGATTCAATCGATTAGAGAAGTAGGCAGTCGTGTGTTGCGGATAACTCTTTAAAAAAAATGGTCATAAATTGAGCATCGATTGTTAGAATTACCCAACCGAAGACTCGAATGAAAGCTCTATTCAAGCTCTACATATCTATTGTATCCATTTCATGTTTTACGAGGGCCAATAGTATTTGCGGTAGCATCTTTGTTTGCTAATTATTCTCGCTTGTCCCAAAGAAGACGATTAAGAAGTTATATGCAATACATCATTAGGACAAGGATGGAGTTTAAATGATAAAAAATGGGATTATAGATGGCAAATGGGTTGATGCCATGTGGAAAAAAATGGTGGGTATGGCAGGGCCTACAAGTGAGTGATCAAACTTGTAGGCCTAGAGGTGGAGCGAATAAATCTTTAGTAAAACAATGAGAAAGCCTCTTATAAATTAAAGTTTTTTGGGATTAAAATCGATTTTCTCTCTCTCTAGTGGTTGCTAGTTTCTTCCTCTCTCCGAAAGGGGTTCCCTCCAAAAGCATGTTGGTCATTCTCTCCCTCCTCTCTCTATTGTACCATCTCTATTCTCTCTCCACTTCACCTTGCAATTGCATCCCCTTCTTTAAAGTCAACTTTTCCTCTCAAAATCCTCTTGTAGTAGAGGTTTGAAACCTCCTTTCCCTCCTCAAGTTTGCTACATTTATCCTCAATGGTAGCCACCACCTATTGAAGCTCTCCATTTCCCAATGAACCTCACTCCAAACCTATCCTAAAGTGGTAGATCTAAAGCATATCCTACTTCTAGAGCTTCTCTCTTGAGATTTAATTTTCTCAATAGCTTCCTTGCTCCTTCTTGCTCGAAGGCATAGACTTGGCAAAGCTGGACCACTAGGGCTCATCATGGAACACCAAGAAGGAAAGGTCAAAGCAAGCCATATTTTTTGGGTGGGTGGCCTTTGGCCTATGGCACAACACATTGGTGTGTGCCATCTCTAGCTCATTGTTTGGTTAGACCATTAAGCTTCTTTGGTGCTTTGCTAGGTAAGAAGAGTGAGTTTCATTTTCTTTCCTATTTCTCATAGGTATGCATACCATATTACAAATTATTTACAACAATTAATCTTTAATTTCTTTGTGAAGGTGATGCTACTTTCCTTCTATGGCTTCACCAACTGCTTGACAACCTAAGAGTACTATTGAGTTAATATTATGCAGCAATGTACAAGACTACAATGGTGTCGTGATTGTTATTAATCGATTATAAGCAATTAATGTGGGTAACAATGGAGCCAAGTTCAAGAGGTTCCAACAAGGTCTCAAGGAGACACATGGCTTCTTGAATGCACCATTGGAAGGAAACAATCATGGAGTTCAAGCAAACTCAAGACAACAAGTGGCTAGCAAAGGTGCAACAAGTGTATATAGCTTCTCAATTGAAGCTAGTGACTTTTTTATCTCAATCAAGTTCTCCTGTAAACTATATGTCCACTTATATTTAGACTCTCAGGATTGTCTCATTTACTCTTTCATCTCATTGGATAATTTAATGTGCACATAATATATGTTGTTTGTTCATTCTCGCAGATTTATTGGAAGCTAATAGAATCCTTCACAGGCACCTCTAAAGCCATTCATAAGGAACTTTGCAAGTTGTTATATGTTGGTTGTCTATCCTTTAAGCTTGCCTAATTGGACATTTTTTTTTACTAATATTCATACTTATGTCATGCTTAGGCAAAATAGGTATGGCAATCTATCTCCCATTCACTCACCAAACTTAGAGAGTTTGAAATGGCCTAGACCAAACAATGCAACGATAGTAGCAATCAAAAGGACAATGGAGGTGGATGTACACATAGCCATGAAGTGTATCTATGGGTCACAACACTAATATTGTTTATGACACTTTCATGTGTTGTGCATATCCTTTGATTGCATGGTGTCTATAAAACATTAGTAATGTGGGTTTGAGAAAGGTGGTGCAATCAACGCCTTCCTTGCAATTGGATGAGAAACCAAAGTGGTCAATCACAAAGGAGATTCCATAAAGTGTTGTGTGATTGGCAAGAAATTCAAATACCATATTGCAAAGCAAATCCTTTCAATGGTAAACAATGGGAGGAAAGGATGCCCGACTCTGATCTTGCTGCTTGAGACATCATAGATCTTCAAATATGCCTCCACAATGATGGGGCACATGACTTCTCTGTCAATAGCGATTGGCACTATTGGCCATTTTTGTGAGTATCATAACATTGCTCAAGAAGTTACTCTTTGTTATCAATGACAAAGTTGTTTGGTTTAAAAAAGAAAAAGGTTTTCTTTGTGAGGACATTGTGTTCCTGTGATGTACTACTATAAGAGTTTGTAATTGTGTCCTTATTTAATTAAGACAATGTTTTGTATCTCAACTTTACGCATATTAGTTCATTTCAAGTTTTTGTGGGGTATTTCAATTTTTAATAAGCTTTTGAGTAGAAATGTTCAACTTGATTGATTGTGGTTGTCAAATAGTCAAGATGGTGTTTTGTGTTGTTTTGTCACAAGAATATATTTTAATTTTTAATTTTGTAGGGGTTTTTTAATGAGTTTTTAAAGTAACTTTATATATATATATCACTTTGTAAGGTTTTAGGGTTTGTATGCTACTTTCACCAAACTCTACCTCTATGCTCTCTTTGCTACTTTCTCGCGCATGCACCCATGGTAGCATCAAGTGAGGCTATACTTGTGTAGCCCGGTAAGGTGGGAATCATAGATCAAGTACAAGCAATAGTACTTGTGTTCGACTCTAGCAACATGCAAGCCATAGCCAAACTTGCATAAAGAGAAAATTCAAAATCTTTTTATAGTACTTGGAGAAGCACATGGCTGAATATGTAATTGTGTTTGAGGGATCCGACATAGTGGGGTTGTTGGTTGATTTCCTTAAACATTTATATCGTGTTTCCAAGGACTTTTGCTTTTGCATTTTGAAGTTCATCAATGGGCTCATCAAACAAGATTACAAGACAAACGTTAAGGATGACCTCATAAACTTGAACATGGGATATATAGGAAACCCATTGATCAATCGGGACATGGTTGTGCTCAAGGACATGGAGAATGGAAAAGAAAAAGAAAAGGCATCCAACAAGGACCTTGTAACCATTGTGGATAAGGCAAATGAAGAGGTCGAAGACATTAGGGACCAAATGGAAGTATCCATGGTACTTGTTCTCTTATAAGAGCCTGCTCCGTCGAGGAGAAATATCAAATGGTAGAGGGAGAGGAATTGTTGAAAGAAGTCCCAGACTTCCAATCAATCACTTTGCATGTAATGGTGGAGGGCCGTCAATTTCTTTTCCTCATCAACATTGCAACAAATATGCTTGGACTCAAAGAGGATACTCACTCTCGTGCTCACTATCTATGCTAGCATGAAGGATCCAATTGGAAAGTAAGTCCCCACACAATTTGAAATTTATTTTGAAGATCAAACTCTCCTTGGAAGGCTCTCCTATTTGCCCAATGAAGATGAGCAAAATTTGATGCAAACGGTGAGAAGCACCCTGGTAGGAATCAAGGCTTGTGCTTCTTTTAATGAGAGTGTGTTGAAAAGCGCCTTCCACCTACACAAATAATTGATTCCAATGGGTGGAGACAATTGTTCAAGCACTGAATTAAAAAAGAGAGCTCTTGAAGATATGAATGAGGATATTGAGGTAAAAATTACTTAAACCTAAACTATTGTCTATATTTTTCATATGGATAAAAGTAATGCTATTTAAAATGTTTTGCAAACCACATTCCACATTTTCTATGCAAAGTAGAGGCTCTAGGGATAGCTCGCTAATTTGAGCTACCTAGGACCATTTTTTGAGGGGTTCACACAGAGTACTTGGAGTAACAATTTTGCAGGCAAGCACCCTAAGTTTGTCCTATCCCATTGTGCCCTATGCTTAAGTCAAGGGGTGATAAACCCTAAAGAAATTGTAAAAACCTTTGGAACGATCTGTGCCATTTGTTCCCTCCCAGATGATGTAATTTGGCAAATGCTACACATTTGCTGATGTAAATACAAATACAAAATGATTAATATTGCCATGTTTTGTCTTACCTATTGTCTTCATTTGTATAATTTTGAATTTTGTTTATTTTATTTGTACAAAAGCTTGCAAGAGTGTGTGGGTCGAGGAACGACGTTCATAAAACTTTTGACTACAATGACTAAGTGCGGGTATTGGGGGTCTTCAGCGGGTCATTTTTTGTCAAAAGCAAGCCACGTGAAGCGGGCGAGGCAGTGTGGCACTTAGCAAACTCAAAAAGAGCCATATCCATATAGCCCCCTATGGATTGATTTTCCATGACATGATGCCTGCCGGAGGCATTTAGCAGCTAAACGCTATCGTTGCAATCGAGAGTTTCTCTGAATGTCGTTCCCCCTCTATTGTTTTGAAATAAATTAATCAACACTTCATCACTTAACTTAACAAAATTAAACATCTTGAAATGTGCAATTATGACAAATGAGATAATATGACCATTTATGTTATATGAAATAATTAAATTATTTTCAAAAGAGCGTGGGTACACGAGAATAATCTAGCTCTCATGGAGGCAACTTAGTCATGTAAGTTAATGGATAGAGCTAAAGCTATGTTTTTCAAGGTGAACCTCTTGGTGTGAGCCATATACAAGACTTCATTTTAAAAGAGCTGCACAAAAAAGTCCTCCATTGCATCTTGTAATGCCATTAGCATAGTGCCTTGTATTCTCATCATTGAGTCACTATATTCGTCCACAATTTCATGGATTACTCAAAAAAAAAAACTTCAAGAATTATTGGTTATATGTTTATTTTTTCTCTTGTTTGCAAAGCCGCTATTCCCAATCTCTATCTCTGTTCTTTTAAGTGGTTGTTGTGGGTGGTGGAGGTGGCTATTGAGCCCATTGGGGAGGGTTCTTCAGGAGTTGTTTTTCCTTTTTTCTTTTTTACACATTTTTTTGGACATTGCAGGATCCTTATGGGATTGGAGCTCCTAGTTGTAGCTTGCTGGAGCTCATGTGTGCTCCTTGATTGCCTTTTGTTCCACCTCTGCGTTTGCTTGTATATTGGCAAGTAGGGCTCTCTTAGCCTTTGCTCTAGCTTCTTCCTCTTGTTCCAACCTTCTTCTTGCCTCCTCCTCTTGCTTCCTTTGCTTCTCTTATTTTGTCTCCTTCTTTCACTTCTCTTCCGCTCTCTTTAATCTCTTTGCTTCTCTCGCTTCTAAAACAGGGTTGTTGGGTATGAGCTTCCTAACTTTTGCCTCATGCATGGGGAAAACTTCTATGTGGTAGGCTGCATGTGCTACATGTTGGGTCATTGGTAGCACCATCTTTGCATTTAGAAGAGGGCTGACGTGCTCTTCTTTGTTGGCCCTTCATTCATCCTCCACTCTTCTTTTCGTCTTAGCTCTTCTTGCCTTCTTAATCCCTTGTTTCTTCTTCCTCTATCCCCATCTAGTGTGGAGCTCTTCTTTTGTTTGTAGTAGAGAAAGGGGGGGGGGATTCAACAATGGTATGCTCGTGACATGCATCAAGGGTAGGATATTAATGAATATATGTCATACGGTTGATGAATCATCTCGATTTGGTGGAGATAGAGGAGTCTCATTGGTAGACTCATCATGTGAAGGAGGTGGCGGGCTTTTCAATCCCTGTTCTTATATTGGTGGATGTTGAGGGGCTTTAGGAGCGTGTTCTCCAATAGGTGGAGGTTGCGAGTTTTCTATTGTAGATTCCACTAGAGATGGAGGTTGTGGGATTCATGGGGTTGCTTGTTGGGGTAAAGGTGGCATGTACTTTGTCTCGGGGTAGAATATTTGGTGTCCAGCTGTCCACTGACTTCATTGACCATTGAACTTATTCTTTGCACATAAAAGAATAAGGGGTCTCCCTCACTTAGTAGTGAGTACTCCAGGCATAGATATGCCAAAAATAGTGTCTTGGAGCCCGAAAATGACAAAAATAAGCTACAAAATAAATTATTCTCACTTTTGTTATGCTCTCCATTACACAATGTCAAGGTTACTGTCACCACTCCCCTTGTGCTTTGATACCAGTTGAAGAGCACGCCAATGCAAAAGCTGTGTGGGTGTGTGTGTGCCGTGAGTGTAGAGGGATGGGTTGTGTGTGGGACACAAAGTCAGATGGATATAATCTAGGAGTCTAGGTTGGGGTTTAGCACGTTTCAATTGTAATGGTGATGTTTATTTTTCAAAATTATATTTTAAATTATAGAAGCAACAACAATAGCAACAAGTTTGTTCTCCACTTTTGACTACAAAATGTTGTTTTGGGCGTATCTCTCACACTCAGACTTGGATATATATGATATAAGAGTCTACTCCAAGGCTTGTTTTAAATGCACTGGAAATATCAAAAAAATTAAATTCTAAATTCTAAACTTTTTATAACAACGTGCAGTAATTTCTACGCATAGACACTTTGGCAATTGGAGTCCTACACTGTAGAGCATTATGGAGTTTGCATCTCTGGATATGTATGTCACTATGGTGCTATTTGAGAAATGATTCACCTTGGGCTTCACAAGTTTTGTGTAAGCCAATTTTTTGTGAGATTTTTTGAGATTTCCCCCAAATTACATAGGAAATTCTATCTGATTTTTTTTCAAGTTCTTGCCATAGTTTCTGCATATTTGTAGTTTATTCTCTGATGCTTTAGTGGTCAAGTGTGACTCCCACATTGATAGTGATTGAGTTTGACTCTCACTTGATTAGGTTTTTTGTCGCTTTCGGACATGGATTTAGTGTTCTTGTATCCACTCTCATAAGAGTGAGATATGGTTATGCTTGTAGTGGCTATAGGTTACACATTATGCATTGTTTTCAATCAAATAGATATTTTGATCATGAAATTACTACTTACATGTTATAGGTAGTCACAAGTTACATGTTCTACATGTTTCTTTGGTAGAGCTACATTGAGCTACAAGTCGCGTATACATTGATCATTGTTATGATTGTGTAGTGGTTGAGGAGATCTCCCACTTTGGCATCTTGGATGTAGTTTATGGTTTGAGAGTTTGATTGAGATTTTTCTCATTTTCCAGGGGAGACTCGTAATGTCTAATAGGTTATAGATTATGCAACGTTTTCAATCGATGTATATTTTGATCATGAATCTACTGCTTACATGTTATAGTAGGTAGTCACACAAGTTACATGTTCTACATGTTTCTTTGGTAGAGCAATTGAGTCAATGTTGTTCCTTCCAAGGTCAACCAAAATTCTTCGTACTTAGTGTGGAAATCAACCACTTGTTGTGCTCTTAAGACTTGCTTAAAGAGTGAAACATGCGCATCTTGGCAACACACTTGGCCACTTGAGATGGTTGAATCCTTCGTGTTTTTGCTACCATTATCATCATTGTAGGCTCCCCTACTACAACATCTCGCACTTCATATCCACTGATAGGTACTCTAGAGGGAGTTTGGCCAGTCGCTCTCTCATCACATCTTGCATCTCTAGCTTTAGTTTAGGTATCTAGAACTCTCGTAGTGGGAATCGTGTCTGGAGCCTCATTGCACTAATGCGTGGTCATTGAAACCCTTGAACTCAAGGATCACATCAGTCTAGGTACATAAAAATGTGGTTGATTGAATGAGTCTTCCACTCTAGTTCTTGTCGGACTCGCTCTTGCAGCTTATGGCCTCGTTTCAAAGATAGATGGTCTAAGTTGCATTAAGCTCCAAGTCACATATACGTTGATCATAGTTATGATTGTGTAGTGGATGAGGATATCTCCAACTATGGCATCTTGGATGTAGTTTATGGTTTGAGAGTTTGCATTGAGATTTTACTCATTTTGCAGGAAAGACTCTCTCCAATTTACCCTATATTTCTCGCCATATTTTTGATGCATCTGCAGTCATTAGATTGAGATGGTGATTCCCTCTTGTTGTGGTTGAGCTTTACTTCCACGTTGATGCATTTGCGGTTTATGCTTTATGTCATCTTTTTTGATTGACACTATGTATGACGCTTGCTATGGATACAATACATGAGAAACGAACTTCTCGGTCATATGAGATGTTGACATTATGATCATATAGGGCACACAAGGCATCGTTGCTTTTGATGTATGAGGCAAAGATAACAATGTATGCGAGATGTAGATGTGGTTTTGACACGTGCTAGAGAGGTGGCTTTGTATACCAAGGACGATGATGCCACGTGTACCTCTAGTGTTCCTCTTGCTTACATATCTTTAAGAGGTGAAATTTATTCCCGTTGGTTACTAATTATGGGGATGTGTTCTTCGACATCACACCATGTCAATGGGTGGTTTAACACTTTCTCTAGTGGGAGTCTTGGTTGATGATTCGAGTTTGACATTACCCAGTGGTATTAGAGGAGCAGGAGACATATGCTTGTCATTACCCAGTGGTGCATCATTTACACTACGACATGTGCATTATGTTCTTGAGATCGTGCAAAGTTTGATCTTGATGAGACAACTAACAAATTGTGGTTGTCGAGGAATTCCAAACTCCGAGTGAACCACTCCGAGCTAACACAAAACTGAGCAATTTTTGGCAAAGCACCTTGAATATAATGCGTTGTATAATTGATGCAATTTAGGATTAAGTAAGAAAGAATCATCTCCATCATCTATTTCTATGCCTCCAACTTCATCTATGCATCTTCTCTATCATCTATTTTTATAGCATCCAAACTTCATGTGTGCTTCCAAAACGTCAATGGATGCAAAGATGTATGGTCTTCAAGGGCCATAAAATTTTCTTTCAAAAAGCAAACTTCATCTCAAACATTCTACATTCCAACATCAAAGGACCAAGGATAGTGATATGCCTATACTCCCTTGCCCAGATGTTTATCTTATACTCCCTTGCCAAGCGCCTAGAAGTCCTACGGTCTATTGCAAAAGCGGCAATGATGATGATGAGGCCATGTGAGTGGTAGCCTCCTTGACAACGGCCTTAGCACCGACAGTGACCTTCATCTTGGTTGGGACGACAACACGCTGGAGGAGAGATATTAATGGTAGCACGGATGAGACAAGGAGGGTGAGGGCCACAACGTCACCAAATGCAAACTTGTTGGCACTCACAAATGACATCTAGCCAGATCCAATGATGCGATCACCAGTCTGACTCACCATGCTCCTACTTGCGCCATATCACCATCTACTCGAGTTGCCCCTCCTCCGATGATCCCAATATTACATGGATAACTGCATGCTCAATTAATATGTACGCCACTGCATGCTTCTTGCTGGAGGAGAGGAGTGTCTTTGAGGGCCACAACATCAACACATCATGCAAGCTTGTAGGCAATTTTTACAGATGACATCTAGCCAAAACAATGATGCAGTCACCACACCCTTACAACTTGCATCCACTCCACCATCTCACCATCCACACTTGGCCGCCTCCCATTACACACATACCTGCATGCTCAGATCACTCCTTCTACAAGACTTACCAGCTATCATTCTTATGAGCTTCCCCCTAATGGCACATCTATCATTCTTGTTCGCAAAGCCACCTTCCTCACTCACAAATTACCCCCATGCACCCCTTTCACAGTGCGCGTCAATTGATCAGGCCCCCTACAAGCTCTAACTGTCCTCGAGTTGCATGTAACTAGCTGCCCATGCTAGCTGGGTGAGCTTTCTCCTCTTTGTACTATCTAAACCTCCCTTATCCTCCAGCGAATTTCTGTAGTTCCCGTTTCTTTATAATTTGGTGGCTCCTCAGGCCTCCCTTCACAATCTCCTCTTTAGTGCTACTTCCCTCCTGTCGGTTGCCTTCCCCCATAGCTAGCTCTCAGTGCTCCAACCCTTAGATCTCTTCACATACCAGCATGTCTTTGCTCTAGCTGGCTCATGATGCCAAAGCCTTATAGTTACGAGTTTTCATGCTTATGAGCTACCTCACCCTCACCTCTTGCTGTAGAATTTAGAGAGAGAAATAGAGAGATAGAGATAGATAGATAGATAGATAGAGAGAGAGAGAGAGAGAGAGAGAGAGAGAGAGATCAACTAGACATTGCTTCCGATGACATGGTTAATGCATTGCTTGCAATAAGTAGAGGCCAAAATGTTGAGGAGCGTAGCGAGCATGCATGGGCACAAAGCAGGGTTCCGATCTTAGCTTGCGAGGCTGTAAGTCAGCAGGTTCATCCTATTTGTGTGCTGTGAGGTCGACATGGCCTTCGTACACAAAGACGCGTTTGTAATATTTGAAACGACATTTTATTAGATCCGTTTGTTAAGTGTTAAAGTTGAGCATCAACTCGAGGGTTGGGCAAAGATGATGGATTCCAAATTGCTCCCAGTTGATGCATCTGAAGGTCGAATAGTCCTATGGTCAACCACCTAGGGCTGTCTACGCAAGTTTTGAAGCAGGTTGGAGTGTGTGTATAAGCAAAAGCTTCCGAGGTTAAGATCAGTGAGGATGGTTCTTTGAACCCTAAAGGTGGCAATCGGACATATACCTTTTGGACGACATTCTAGCAAGCTATGAAGTCGGTAATGCTCTCATCAAGTGCTAGCCGTCATCTCCTCGACAAAGTCAAAGCTCGAAAGCTAAGAGGAGGTTTTGAGCTACTATGATTGTGGCGAGCATGGGCTGCACAGTGGGCGTCGCCCCGGTCAGAGCCGCTTAGAGAGGGCAAATGGAAGGGAAAAGGTGGCCATGCATGGGCAACCCATAATGTTTCCGGCCATTCAAGGTGGGAACCCACTCTTGAAATGAAGTCTTTTGAAATTGATTCAATAATCAAAAGCATTTTCTTGTTGAGGACGACAATTCCCAGTGTGGGACTTCACGTGCAGCCGCCAAGGAGAGGAGGGGATGTCGGGTGTTGTGAGTAAGACCTCAAGCTAGTGTGTCGTTTTAGAACGAGAGGGAAGTAATTAGGCCGCAAACAGTTGCAGAGAAAAGGGGGGCTGACCACGGACTGCAGGAGGGAGAGCAAGGAAATGGCCATGCTTTGGTACGTGAAGGGGTTAGAAGCCGCATAAGGAGCTCGCCGAAGGGAAGCTTGCAATAAGGGAGGGGCCTAGGCAAGCAGCTGAACTTGACTGTGAGTGAGAAGGAGGCCACCTGCGCTGCAGAAGTGAATTTATATTGTGAATGTAATTTATGAAAGAAACCTACCTGTAGCCATCCATGCCGGTGTGGATGGCTACAGGCAGTTTCATTTTCTACAAAAGTTGTGGCAGGGAGGTAGAGGAGCCCCGTGCAGTCAACGGATGGAAGGCAGTGTGGCCGCTGTGTGTGTGTGTGTGTAAGATACCTTCTCTCTTACGTGATATCATCACAGAAGGTTTCCCTGGCTGCCCTGTGAGGAACCTGTTGGGGTATAGGCGTCTGTGCCTTGCCCGGCCGCCCAGAGTTTGGGCGCCCACTGACTTGTATACCTTATACATAGCATAAGTGTATAGGGGGCTGCTCACTCTTTTGAGTCTCCCCACCCATATCTGTGTGTCGTGTGTCTCCTTCTCTCGCTCACTCTCCATCTGTGGTGCTCCCCGATCCCCTTCAATTGGTATCAGAGCGACAGGTGTGAGAGCGTAGATAGACGGCTTCGTGATGAACTCGTCGGCTATGGAAGAGAGGTCACAGATTTGAGCAAAGAAATAGAGGAGGCTTGTGGAAAACCATACAGAGGCTTGCAGGAGAGCTCTCAGGAGCTTCCTAGTGCTCACAGATCAGTCCACAGTTCCTCTACAGATCAGCCCACTGTATACAACATCTTCCCTCTTCTCGGCAAGCTTTGCAACGGCTACATCGACGACAAGTTGGAGCTTGGAGCTTCCATAGACATGGAAGCATTGTGAGATTGATGCATTCAGCTCACGCATCGAGGTGGGAAGTGAGTTTGAGCCTTTCTATGAGCTCAAAGAAGCACATAAGAAAGTCGTTCAGTTTTTGATAGTTTGACAAGAGTCCATTGTTTTGCTCATAACTTGAGCTACACAGCTCCAATTCCAAAAAAATTTGGTTCAAAACGGAGCTGGCTTCAAGCTCTACGACTTTGTAGAAGGAATCATTTTCTGATTCAGAGTGCAGGTGGATCTGAAATTAAAAACACAGAGACTGTTTTTCAGGACAGTTTTGGGCTCTGTTGTTTTCTTTGTTGCAGACAGCTTACCCGTGCACACTGCAAGTAACAGGCACAAATCAGGTGTTACAAGATCGGGTTTGACTCCCAGGTACAGGTTGAGTCTAGTACTCCCACAGGTGTTGCCAGTTGCAGTTGAGTGGTTCTTCTGCAGTGTTGTGGCTTGCATACATGGTCTTTGAGCGGGTAATGCTCTATGTATGCTTATGTGGTGAGCAGTAGATCTTGTGAGCAAGTGCAGAGGTTGGTTGTAGATGACATGTATGGTCAACTGTGGTACTCTTTGTGAGCATTTTTTGGACACAGGTTTGCAGAGCTTATGCATGTATGTTGAGTGTAGTTTGATGCGCATTGATTGCTCATTGTATTGAGCTTGCAGGACACTGGTTATTTTGTGTTAATAGCCATTGTACGTCAAAACTCTGGCGAAATTTTCCCATGAGTTTTATGCGTATCATTTATGCGATCTAGGTAGAGATTGTGGGTTGCACTCAGCATTTGCGTGCGGTGTTCTTTGTAGGTGGGAGATTTGTGCGTGTGTATGCATCGATACCACACAATGTGGGCTTGGTGATTAGCTCACAGTTTGACAGGCGTACAATTATCTTGGCACACTCATAGGAGTGAATATTGTGATGTATGCTTGTGTGGCTACGAGCTAGGTAGCCGGATTCAAGTCATATTGACTTGTGATTTTGTGCAAGGTTTTGCACGGTTATTGGTGCAATTTTGCATCAGGTTTTGAGCCATATTTGCAGACTTTTGTTGATGCGATACGAGCCAGTTTAGGGCTGATTTGGTTGACATTTGCTACTCATTGTTGGTTGCTCTTTTGCGAGCATTATGGCTGATTTTTCATTTGACTTCTAGCGTTATGGTCTGACACAGTTTGATGGTGCAGATTTTGTTGCTTGGAAGGAGCATATGCTTGTTGCATTGACGGATTTGGGGCAGGATAAACCCTTGTGTGGTTTATCGGCGAAGCCCAAGTCTATGTGTGATGATGATTGGCAGGATCTTGATGAGTTCGCCATGTCTACGATTCATTTGCATCTGGTTGAGTCCGTTTACTGGCAGGTCTCGAGGGAGACTACAACTCATGCTTTATGGCAGAGTTTACATGCTATGTACGCGACATCCATGTCTACAGGGGAGTCTAGTCCCACTTCTATGTCCATGGGAGAGATTGGTCCCACACGCAAGTCTCGACGGCATAGAGACTTGACATGTTGGCATTGTGGACATAGAGGGCACATTAGGCGTCGATGTTTCAGGCGTTTGAGACAACGAAGGCGACAGAAGCGTGATGCAGATTTGGGCATGACAAATGCTAGTGAGATCAGTATGGTGGTTACTGAGTATGCTTGTGACGGTGATGTCATATTTACATCTAGCTCGTCTTCAGACGATCTTTATGTCTACGGATTGCATATCGGATTGCACATTGTCTTCACATTGGTTACTAGATTCAGATGCTACTTTCCATGTCACGTCGCATCGTGAGTGGTTTAGCACGTTTTCTAGTGGGAGACTTGGTTGTGTGCACATGGCTGATGATGTTGTGTATGACATTGAGGGTGCAGGAGACGTATGTTTGTCCTTGCCCAGTGGTATGAGATTTACCCTGCGTCATGTGCGTTATGTGCCAGATCTGAGACGGGATTTGATCTCAATCAGACAGTTACGGGATAGTGGATGTCAGATTTCGCTACGAGAGTGAGATTTTGTGATGCATTTGGGTTCGCTAGTGATTGCGAGAGGTGCCAGGAGTGGTACAGGTTACCCATTGCATGTGGATCACGGGAGAGACGGTGTTGTCTCTGTGATCATGCAGCCACATAGACAGCGAGAGAGCAGGCGAGTCTCTTTTGCTCATGGGTTGCAGGGTGCTTTGCATGGGGTGCATAGTAATGAGCTCGTTGTGCACACAGTTGGGGCACGACTTGAGCAGTCACACAGAGAGGTGACAGAGTCAGACATGCATGCTTTGCTAGTGACTGAGCAAAGCAGAGAGTCAGTTGTGCGAGATACTTCTATGCAGGATAGACAGGTAGAGCGGTCTTGCTCTAGTGAGTCACAACAGGAGGACATTGTGCAAGAGTCTATGTATACGGAGTTAGAGCATGAGAGCTCTAGTGAGTCACAGCAGATTGAGTGGTCATGTTTGCAGTGGATGATTGCGGAGGAGGCTGAGATGTCAGTGATTATGCAGTCATTCCTTTCTATGCTCGACAGTGAGCATGGGGATATAGTTGTGCAGGATATGTCTTCCAGCAGACATCTAGAGCAGTTGGTTTGCTCTGAGGTTGCACGACAGGTTGATGCGTCTTTTGTGGACAGTCAGGAGATGCATGTGGCTGACACGCCTTGTCAGTCAGAGATGCCTATTGCCAGGGATATATATGTCGATGCATGCTCCGTAGAGCTAGCATTGCCCGCTAGCATTGCATCGGCATTCGGTGGTCTCATGTATGAGATGCTGATCTTGAGACCGGATATCGCAGTTGTAGTGGGAGCATTTGCAGTTGGGGTTGTCAGTCGTTTGTTGACTGATGATGGCATAGTGCACGAGGGAGATATGCAGGTATTGCGTACATACTTGCAGTACGTGTGCGGTATGTCTGGTGGTGTATGGACTTACACGGGAGCAGGACAGCTGGATGCACACGATCACAGACAGCCAGTGGGCATCGGTTGAGAGCAGTTTTCTCTCGCCTTTTGTAGTCTTTAGACTAGGTTCTCTTGCTTAAAGGCACAGTCGCCTGTAAGTGGGAGGTTGTTGGGGTATAGACGTCTGTGCCTTGCCCGGCCGCCCAGAGTTTGGGCACCCACTGACTTGTATACCTTATACATAGCATAAGTGTATAGGGGGCTGCTCACTCTTTTGAGTCTCCCCACCCATATCTGTGTGTCGTGTGTCTCCTTCTCTCGCTCACTCTCCGTCTGTGGTGCTCCCCGATCCCCTTCAGAACCCCACCATACCTCCTGTGCTGCAACCCCTGTTATGGCAAGGTGCCTCACCTCCAACCCCCAAGGCTCCACACGAGGCCTACTTACCTACTGGTTCTGATTGAGATGCAACAATCAACAGACGAATTATTGCTGCCCCACTCCGTCATCCCACTCCCGACGTCTCTAGACTGCCCAACAACGGATCTGCTTCTCTTGAAGCCTCTAGCACAGGCGGTGGTGCAGGCATTTAAACCACGCGCAAAGCTCTTTATTCCTATGTTTGTGCTGCAACGAGCTCTCTGTGTGGAGAGTGAACATGCCACCAACCCAACATCTCTCTCTCTCTCTCTCTCTCTCTCTCTCTCTCTCTCTCTCTCTCTCTCTCTCTCTCTCTCTCTCTCTCTCTCTCTCTCTCTCTCTCTCTCTCTCTCTCTCTCTCTCTCTCTCTCTCTCTCTCTCTCTCTCCCCCCCCGCCCCAGAATGAGTGGCGAGCTAGTCTACAACCCGAGGAGGTAGGAAGTGAGGAAGGTGAAGCGGGGAGGCAAGCACAGGCAGCGAAGACGTACACAGGGGCGTCGCAGATCTCTCTCTCTCTCTCTCTCTCTCTCTCTCTCTCTCTCTCTCTCTCTCTGTGGACGCGAAATAGACAATGGGCATGACCAAGGTGAGGCGATGGGAGCAGGGTGCGGAGTGCAGAAGGTGCCGACATGGCTTTTGTGGGGCCTTGCAAAGGGGGAGCAACACTAGGACTCTAGGAGTGTGACGTGGACTTTGGGGGTGGGGGCAATATTCTGCGGCATGTAATAAAGATCTAAATTTCTTTATTAGTGAGCCAGTATAGTGTAGTAAGTATGTCAGGTAGATTATGAAAAAAGACGAATTGACGAGAATGTTGGGAAGAAACGTTTTGTCGTCCATGTGGCAGCAGTGGAGGAGGAAGAGGGGTCAGCGGCCTGACGAGTTGGGCGGTCAAAGTCTTTATCTTGAACCTCTCTCTGGAGGCCGGGTGGCGCATGCGTATGCAGGTCTCTCTTCTTTTCTAATGGAAACCGCCCAAAGATGGTCCGACACCTTTGCCTCAATCTGTCTCTCTCTCACAACCTGTTTCAGAGTCAGTGGGCGGCTCTCGTAGGCTTTTAACTCTTTCTCTGTCTCTCTCACCCGCAGTGAGCCACCTACAGGAGTGTATGCTCTCTCTCTCTCTCTCTCTCTCTCTCTCTCTCTCTCTCTCTCTCTCTCTCTCTCTCTCTCTCTCTCTCTCTCTCTCTCTCTCTCTCTCTCTCTGGCGGGCTATGCATGCTCGTTTCCTTGAGTTTAGCGAGGAGCTTGAGGGAGGGTAGCTATACTGTCTACTGTCTGTGCCAAGGGGGCATGCTGGGTGTGCAAATGTGAGGAGGTGATGAGCATCAGAGGTGCGATGGAGAGGTGAGCAGGTAGAGAGAACAACATGCTCGCAGGTACAGAGAGCAACTCAGCACGGCGCTGCAGTCTCTCTCTATCTTTCTCCGGAGAGAGTTGTTTTGCTACTGTTGTGATGGCGATCTCTCACTCCGTGTAGAGGGATGAGCAACGAGTTGATCGGTGTAGGCGAGAGATGAGGGACATGTAGGTGGGGTATGCAGGGGGCAAGGCCCAGGGGGCAGTGGTAGGGGGGTGTCTAGAGGGGGCGGTAAGAGAATATTGGAGGGAATCTGTGAAAAGTGTTTTTAAATAAAGTTGAGCGAGTATGTCAGTATAAGTTTGTCTCCACAATTTGAAAAAAATGGTAAATGATATTGAGCGAGTATGTCAGTATAAGTATGTCTCCACGATTTGAAAAAAATCGTAAATGATATTGAATCTCTGAAGATGCGAGCACTTTCTAGGGCCGTGTGGCATCGGAGCAAGGGGTGTAGGCAGGAGTAGACAAGTCAGTCGAGACGCGGTGATCAGACATATGGGAGGCTACCGAGGTGGGGCAGCGCAGAGGTGGACAGCGGCAAGAAGCTGAACGCAAAGACCACCACATGGTTTTTTTGTAGATACGAGGCTGCATCAATTTGTTGGTATTTCCGGCTCCCCGGGTTCAAGTCCCAATACTGTAGTGATCTTTTGTTCGAGTTGAAGGATTGATGAGAATCATCAAATGAAACTTAAAGGGATCTATAAAAGATTCTAGGTAATATAATAATGAGGCTACCAGTATAGAGTTGTGAGATTCAGATGATGACAAATTTAATGAATTTTTTAGTGCATGGCAACTTTTGTGTACTTAATCCCTTTGAGCACTTTCGCATGCAACAAGAGTAACATTTTTGCTTACTTGATCAATCGCGAACAGACTTAGTTGGCTTTTGTAAAGTGCCCTACAAATATGCATAGAGAGAGGACAAAGTTTTGCAAACTCTATCCGCATTGATGGCTAAAGAAACAGCAATGGAGGAAAATATTATTAATGCACACCAAAAATTATAAATTATACTAAATCTCATTGCCTTAGATGGCCCTCTTTGACCATAAAGAATTGCACATATATATCCATGCTAGCTTGAATGGCTGCAAGTCCTCTGCACCCAGAAACCAAAGCTAGTGCTCACAATCTCCTTTCTTTGTCACCTTCCATTGCATGCACCCATTTGTGTCACTGCAGATAGCTACAAACAATACAAAGAGATGGATATATTATTATTATTTAAATATACATGAGAGACTACACATTGTTGCTCCCCAATTTCAAGATACAGAAACGTAACATGATCTCCTTTCATTGTAAAACACACACTAGAGAAGGGAAAGAAAATAATTGGAGAGATGAATCTTCATGGGCATGTTCCATTGCGACATGCTAGTTGTTCATTCCAACTTTTTGATTAAGTATCTATTGATAGGAAAAGACGCGGGTTACAATGAAAACATTACCCTTGTTTTGTTGCAAAGATGATACGGTAGGGTGGGTGGCAAAGTATACTCATTCATTAGACTTGATTATTAGTCGTTTCTTTATGGTTCTTCACCATATTTCTTTTGGCTATTTTGATTTCCTGGGTGATTTCACTAAGTAAAGCATGTTTTTACTTTTAATGAAAATTCAATCAACATCATGGATATAAAGCGTTTCAAGCCATGGTCATTGTTTTTGTGATGGTCATGCAAATATTCTATGATCTTCAAGGGGTATAAGGGAGGTGCGAGTCCAATTGAGGAGAGGAAGCAACTTTTCTAGATCCTTGAAGTATGACCAATTGATTCATTTATGTGACACCAAATACTTAGTTTGGCTCTAGATCTTGGAAGTATGACCAATTGATTCATTTATGTGACACCAAATACTTAGTTTGGCTATGACTATACATGTTTTCTTTAGGGAGTCAGGGGCTAACTCTCACTCTCTCTCTCTCTCTCTCTCTCTCTCTCTCTCTCTCTCTCTCTCTCTCTCTCTCTCTCTCTCTCTCTCTCTCTCTGAGATTGCTCGCTCGGTTATTTCCTTGCTCGAAAATATCCGCTCGTCATATGGTGACTCGTGGTTGTCATGTACTGCTTCAAGAGCAGCCTTTGCTGTAGCATTTAATGCACTAGTAACATGTGTAGCGGAAATTGATAACATAGTGAGCATTTCATTAAGAATAAGTTCCTAATAAGCATAGAGAGAGTTCTTGCCTTTTTCTTCTCTAGTTTTCTCTCTTCTCTCTTTGAATTATGGTGTAGAGAAGTATGCGATGGTCTTCTCCATTTAGGGGGTTTGGAGAGTGTTTTGCCCGCCATCTTCATGGAGCCATTTCCGTCGAGGTGACAGGAGACTCACTTCTTTGTCGTTCTTTCGGTGAGGGCTCTGCCGTTGAAATTTGGGTTCTCCTTTGGGAGGGAGATGCATCATCGAGTGGTAAGTTTTTGAGCCCTTCGTATGGATCCTCCTCTTATTCCCTTATCAAAGAGAGCCCTCTTTTGGAAGTCTCACTAGGAGGCTTCCTAGGTACTCTTGGTGGGGTGTTTGGAGAATACCATGGGTGCACAATTGCTGTAGTACTTAACCTTGGAGGGATGGATTGCCCAGGGCTTGTTAAGCCTAGAAAGAAGATAGTTTACAAGCATAGGGGCATCATTAGTGGCACTTTCATTAGCAAAATCAAAGCTATCAACATTCATTTCAATCTCTTTTCCCTTGTTAGCCATACTAGCAAATTTTAGGTGTAAATTTTTACTTGTACTTTGGCACTTCATGCCCTAGTTTCTACTCCTCTCTACCTTCAAAGATAAGCACTTAAGCATCTATACCCATGGCTCGAATATTATTAACTGCAAGGAATAGAAGAGAGGGTTCAACATAGCCAAGACAGCACCGGTTCCTACCAAGCTTCTAATAGCTCAATAATGGTTAAGCCATAAGCAAGCCCCGTAGGACTCAATTATTAAGACCATATCTCTCGACGGTATCCCCGTTAACTGGATAAAGCAGGCATGCTTCAAGGATGAAAAATCCCTATTCTACTTACTATTTTGCAATTAATAACACCAACCATCTATAGCAAGCTCGTGGACCTCTCTTCTTGAGCAAGAAAAGAGAAACCAATAGCTATGATACCAATGTAACATTTAATGCACTAGTAACTTGTGTGTAGCGGAAATTGATAACATAGTGAGTATTTCATTAAGAATAAGTTCCTAATGAGCATAGAGAGAGTACTTAATTTGAGAAATCAACATAGCCACTTACACCTAGCTAATTTGGCATTGACAATACTTGAAAAGAGAGAGAAATTGTACAATTAACAACAGTTGAGGACCGGATTTACATGGAGCCGCTCCCCCCCTCCATAAAAGATTTGTATTATAGCTTCTCCCATCAAAGGAGACTTTTATACAACACAATTCTTGTGTTCCTTGACAAAACTTGCTGGTGCAATGAAGATGGAAGATTCATGCACCAAATTATGTTTGAAAAACACACCTAGTGTCCCTAGCCTCAGTCCCAAGACCTCACACACCTTCAAAAATGGTGAGAGCTAGCAGGGAATGAGGATAATTTGAGAGGAAGAAGATGTATCTTACGAGAAAGAAGTATTCTCCTCACATAATATTTCTAATAGCATAGCTTAGCTTAGTGATTAGCATGGCAGAGGAGATGAGCATGCCATTGAAGCTTGGCTCTTGGTTGGATTTGCATTCCATACCCATGAGTTGTTGGTGTAGGCCTCTACTTCTTAATGCTTGGAGAAGGAGATGGAGTTCTTCTTGCACACATGAGTTGTGTGTGTGTGTGTGTGTGTGTGTGTGTGTGTGGCAATGTGTTAAGAGTAAAATGCAACCCTCTCTCTCTTCTTGGTCGAACCCTCTTGCTAATTACTCATGGTGGCCTCCCATTGGCTCCTGTAAAGCTTAGCCAATCACAAATTAGAAGCATATTTGATAGCCTTTTGACAAGTGTCCCCCTTTCCCCTTATGTGAGAGCTTTAGGTCATTAAATAATTCAATTAAACTCTCATTGGACCTCTTAGTCTTCTGGCCAATAGGAATCAAGCAAGCCATTGGGCTGTTGAATGCTCATTGGACCGCTTGATAGACTGTTCAATAGTCTTCTAGGGAGCTTAATTTCTATCGGTTCTTTTATCAAGCATTTTTATATTGACTAGATTAACTTTACTCTAACCTAATTCTCATTGGTCCACCTCTATGGCCATCCAATAGGATTTGAGGGGAGATCGGGGGCAACTGGCCTAGGAGCCTGACATGTGTCCAGTATTCCCTTTGTGTAAAGGGGAAGCTTTGGAGTGTGTGTGTGTGTGTGTGTGTTTCTCTCTCATCCCCTATTAAAAGGGCTCGCCCCCTCCTTCCTAGGGATGTGGGAAGACTTTTTAGTCTTCCCATGACCATCCAATTTTCCCCTTGCTTTGGCCATTGGACAATTGAGTTAATTTTTGGAACCTTAGCCTATGGAAGTCTTAATAGAGTTGAACCTTAGGTCTTTTAGGCCCCACTGAAGCACATTGCTCTTTTGCAGACTGTCCCCCTTTGGACCTATTTTCCCTCATTTGGATCCCTGCAGAGACCGGTTTGGCAACCTTACCAATATTCTAGCTTTTACTCCCTTGGTACTTTCCCATATTAAATGATTAGTTTAACATGAGAAATCATTTGAGAGAAGTAGATATAAGTTTTTATGACATTACCTCTCTCTTGAAATCATAGTCGTCCTTGACTATGAGGTAGAGAAGATAAAGCTTAGTCATTAGTCCGTTTGCTAGCAGATAGAGGATCCCTATTTTACCCTACGACAACGTTCCAGATTATGACTAGTCCATTTGGTGCTTGAGAACCTTAGCTGCCGAAAGCATGTGTGCACATTAGTCCATATCAATCTTCCATAGTAGAGTGACAAACTCTACTTGGTGTTCGGGAGACGTCATCTCCACAAACATGATCCTAAGCATGCATACTTATTAACATTTGTGCACAATTAAAAAAAAGAGTCTTATAAGTCAAAAACTTTGTTCATTTAAACATATTTACATTTGCTTACTCTAGGGAATCATTGTAAGCATTGTCAAGTTTAGGTTATCCTTTAATTGTATGCCTTGCATCCATCTAGCATCTTCAAAAGGATAATTTTGAAACTTGATAAGATATCGTGAGATAGTCTTACCACCTCGTAATACCTTGTCTTCATGTCGGAGAATGGACTCGGGCTGCAACACCTCTTCTTGGTCCTCGATCTCCGGTGGGTCTTCAATGTTTGCTTCTTGAGGTGGCTCGCCTATTCACGTGGAAGGTTGGGCAACTTAAGTTGATAGGTCATCTCATTGATTGGTCCACAATAGATCCACGAGCTCTTTTGGCTTGACAATGTGCTACAATCTATTGCTTAAGAATCAAAATCAATTCCTATCATCATGCTCACCGAATCCCTACGGGTTGAAATAAAGTCAATTAGTAGCGTGCAAAAATCATAGCATACATATCAAAAGTATGCAACCATTTCCCATACATAGTTTGTCAAATCCTGTATCAAAAGTATGCAACCATTTCCCATACGTAGTTTGTCGAATACGTTTCTTTTGTACTCTACCATCTATAGATAGCACTAACGTCACTCTCTTGTGTTTGCATACATGGAAGCCAAGGGGAATCTATGTGAGATGTTTGATTCAATGTCACATATTACGTGCAATGTGTTGAGCTGAACATAGTTGTCCAAATGTTGCTATTGCTCCTGGTTTTGTTGCTTTAATTTTTGTGTGAGCTTCACGATTTCATCATTGAGCTACTTGGACTTCTCATTGAAATCCTTGTGAACTTCTTGAATGTCCTTGACATACTTCTCATGCAGAGAAGAGTACGTAGCAAAGAGTTACTTTCTTGCTTCCATTCACTGAAGAACATTGAGTACATTCTCCTACAATAGCCAAGTAAGCCTTCTTGTCTATCATCTATGAAACACAACAACTTAGTGAAATTTCAAAATGGTGGTGATGCATCGGTTAGAGGATCACTCGAGTAAATACAACCATCAAACCATAAATTGATGGCTTTGCACCCAATGCTCCGTGGTTAATCAACAACATTGGGATTGAATATACTAGCTCGCACGACTTCATATTCTTGGTCCAAATTAGCATAAAGACGATATTGTTTTGGCATGTTGGCAATGTTTTGAAATGGAAGTAGATTAGATGACAACTAGAGTACGCTTGATCGAGCTAATTAGAGAGACAATGTGTAATGGTGATTCACGATGCAACAACTATAAGTAGAGGATATTGTCCATGGAGGGAAGAACTAGCTAGAGATAACTCAAGAATAGAAATTTTGGCTTCTTTGAATTCAAATGGTTGCTCATGGTTGTCGGAGAGAGAGAAATGCTACTGCACATATGTAGAATATGGACTCACATTGCTCTAAGCTTGAGGTGGAGATGGAGAAGCATGAGAGAGAGAGAGAGAGAGAGAGAGAGAGAGAGAGAGAGAGAGAGAGAGAGAGAGAGAGAGAGAGAGAGAGAGAGAGAGAGAGCACATCAACGAGAAAATTGTAAATGAATGCATACACATAACAACACCAATAGTGCTTGCTATGGCTCCAAGTGACCCTAAGAAAGGCAAGGAAACAACCATAATGAAGCCGCTTACTTTCTATTTTGGATTCAAGGCATTTCCACTGGATTTCCTGCTTAGAGGTCGAGATCTTGTTTTTGTACATACATATTTTTTTTTCCCCTTGTCAGATTGAGGTGAACCGAGGCTTAGCTTTGATGCGGTTGAAACTCCTTGCCAGTGGGACATTTATGAGACATCTGTCCAGTCTAGCTTTCCTGGCGTTCTCCTCTTTGGAGTAATTTTGCCAGGTGAATTCCCCAGGCGTCCCTGCATCCCAAAGCTCCAAAATTAGATTTGAGGAGGTCCCACTCCCTTCTCTCGGATGCAGCCATGGTTTGCCCTTTTCGTTTGTATCCGTCCTCTAGATATTCAACCATGTTGAAGTCTCCAAACATGATGACCCGGCCTTGAATACTATTCAGATTTTTCCATAGAGTCGTCCTTTCTCTGGCAGAGTTGCCTGCATAGACTAATACTAGGGTGCATTGGAGGGGGGCTTCTATAGATAAGGCTACCCAGTATTCGCCAATCGACGAAAGGTTGCGATTAGTTTTCCAGCTTTGGGGGATTCCCAGGGCAGTTCCTCCCGAGCTCTTCGAGTGGGAGGAGTGAATCCACTCGTGGTCCTTGGAAATGGAGCTGAGTCTTTGTTCAAGCTCAACTCCCGTAGTCTTTATCTCCTGTAGCCCTATCACCTCTACATGGTAGTTAGCTATCCATGATTTGATTTTGATAGCTTTGGTAGGGTCAGATAACCCTTTGATATTCCATGAGGACTTTCATCTAGGGTTTTGTCTATCCTTGCGACTTTTGTTATGAGTTTGAGGAGAGGCCTGTGACACCGAGTTGAGGGCCCTCTTATTATCTTTTTGAACCTCCATGGGTGCGGTGCCTGTCTCCACAGTTCCCTTTGGTTTGCGTGCCACGTTTTCCTTATTAGGAGGGATATGAGAGGCTTTGTTGAGGTCTAGAGAGGTTTCTCTGTCCACTTTGTTGACTTGAGCCTCAAGGTGGGATACTGAGTCGTCATCCTCTCCTGATTCTTGACCTAAAGAGTCGGCCACGTCTGATTCCTCCCACTCCGGGAGGAATGCCATGATAGCGTATATGTTGGGGCCTTTAGCTCTGTTCCTATTATTGACATGCTTATCAGCAGGGGGAGTCACAATTTTCTGAGTCGGGGGGGGGGGGGGGGGGGGGGGGGGCGGGGTAGAGGGATTAGGCGGGCTTTGAGGGTTCTTAGCAGGGCATTCTCGGACAAAGTGACCTTTGACCCCGCAATGAAAACATGCATTCGGAAGATATTTTTACACGAGTGGTTGGACAAAAAACTCCCCATCGTCAAGCGCCACAATCATCTCCTGAGGGAGGTCTACCAACGTATCCATCTCTATCAGGGCGAGGGTGCCATCCTGGGATATACTCTCTATCATAATAATAAATATCTACTTTTCCTAAACGATTTTCTCATGTTAAACTGATCATTTAATATGGGGAAGTGCTAGGGGAGAAAAAGCTAGAATATTGGTTAAGCTAGCAAACCGGCCACATTAGGGATCCAAAGGAGGGAAAATAGGGATCCAAAGGGGGGGCCATCTGCAAAAGATCCATGTGCAACAATGGGCTAAAAATACCCTAAGGTTCAACCCATTAAGACTTCCAAAATGCTAAGGTTCCAAAATTCAAAGGTTGTGTCCAAAGGTCAACCTTAAGGGAATTGGATGCTTTGTGTGTGTACAAAAAAGTCTTTGCAATCCCTACTTGGGAGGGGGGCGAGCCTTGCATGTAGGGGATGAGAGAGAAAGCCACACACACACACAGAAGCTCCCTTTACACAAAGGGAATGAGGGACACATGTCAACTCCCTAGCCCAAATGCCCACAAGGTGAACCCAATTCCTATTGGATGGCCTTGGAGGTGGACCAATGAGAATTAGGCTAGAGTAAATCTAGTTTAATTAATTTAAAAACACTTAATAAAAGAACCAATGAGAATTAAGTCCTCTAGAAGACTATTGGACAGTCTCCCAAGGGGTCTAATGAGCATTCAACAACCCAATGGCTTGCCTGATTCCTATTGGCCAGGAGGCAAAGGGGCCCAATGAGAGTTTAGTTGAATTATTAAATTAATTAAAGCTCTCACAAAAGGGGAAAGGGGGACACATGTCAGAAGGCTATCACTTATGCTGCTTAATAGTCATTGGCTTGACTTGGGGAGGTCCAATGAGGGTAGAGCAAGAGCAAATAGCAAGAGGGCTCGCCCAAGAGAGAGAGGGGGCTGATTTTTGCAAGGCATTATCACACACACACTCTCACACAGTCTATGTGAGAAGTAAAGAAGACTATCTCTTCCCAAGCTTTAATGGAGATCTCATCACCTACTCCAAGCTTGTGAGATAGAAGCCTACATCGACACACTCTTGGTATGTGGATGCAAATCCAACCAAGAGCCAAGCTTCAATGCATGCTCATCTCCTCTACCATGCTAATTACTAAGCTAAACTATGCTAATATGAGTGATTATGTGAGGAGATGTACATCTTTCTTGTAAGATACTCCTTCTTCCTCTCAATCTACTCTCATACCCTGCTAGCTCTCACCATCTTTGAAGGTGTGTGAGGTCTTGGGTTTGAAACCGGGGATAATTGATGTTGTGTTTGCTAAGTGTTTTGCTTAGTGCATGAAGCTTTCATCTTCATTGCACTAGCTAGTCTTGAAGGAACACAAAGAATTGTATTGTACAATGTCTCTCTTGATGGGAGAAACCATAATACAAAGCCTTTTGGAGGGGGGACCGGCTCCATGCCAATCCGGTCCTCAACTGTTGTCAATAGCTTAATTTCTCTCTCTTTTGAAGGTATTGTTCATGATATCTAACTAGGTGTTATGCTTTTTGTTGCTCTCTCCAACCAAGCACTCTTGTAATTCTCATTAGGAATCTATTCTAATGAAATGCCCACTATGTTTATGCTAATTTCCGCTACACACAAGTTTTTAGGCCATTAAATGTTACATTGGTATCAGAGCACAAGGTTTCTCTTTTCTTGCTCAAGAAGGGAGGTCCTCAAGCTAGCTATAAATGGTTGGTATTATTAATTGCCTATGAGTAAGTAGAATAGGTATTTTTCAGCCTTGCAGTGTGCCTGCCTTCGTGCAGTAAACGGGGCATCACCGTTGAGAGCTATGGTCTTAATAGTGGAGTCCTACGGGGCTTGCCTACGGCTTAACCACTATTGAGCAATTAGAAGCTTGACAGGATCCAGTGCTGTTTTGGTGTTGAAAGACCCTCTCTTCTATTCCTTGCAATTAATGGTATTCGAGCCACGGGTACAATAGCTTGAGTGCTTTTTTTAAAGGGGTAAAGAGGAGTAGCAACTAGGGCTTGAAGTGCCAAAGTACACCTAAAAAGTTTACACCTAAAAGTTGTTAGAATGGCTGACAATAGTAAAGAGAGTGAAATTAATGTTGATAACTTTGATTTTGCTACTGAGCAAACTACTAATGATGCTCCGATGCTTGTTAACTATCTTGTTTCTAGGCTTCAACAAGCCATGGGCAATCCATCTCTCCAAAGTGAAGTGCAACGGCAGCTCCGTGCTCACGGGATTCTCCAAGCTCATCACCATGACGAGAGAACACCTAGGAAGCCTCCTTGTGAGACTCCCAAAAGAGGTCTCTCTCCGATTCGGGAAGAAGAAGAGAATCCATACGAAGGGCTCAAGAATTTACTTCTTGATGATGCATCTCCTTCCCAAAGGAGAAATCAAGAGCCTCCACCGAAGGAACGAGAAAGAAGTGAGTCTCCCGCCACCTTGGCGGAGATGGCTCCACGAAGACGGCGGGCTAAACGCTCTCCATCACCACCAAAGCGGAGAAGACTATCACACTCTTCTCCACACCGTAATTCAAAGAGGGATGATAAAAAGCAAGAGAAGAAAAAGGCGAGAAAGAGGACACCCTCTTCTCCATCTTCTTCATCCTCTTCCTCTTATGAAAGTGATGGTGAAGACGACGAAGATCAAGACAAGAAAAAGGCGAGAAAGAGGTCACCCTCTTCTCCACCTTCTTCAAATTCTTCACCTTCTAAAGAAGGTGATGGTGCAACCTTTGAACCATCAAAAAGAAGAGGCCATAGGAAATCCTATGCCGCATGGAAGAGGTCATCCAAGCTGAAGAAGTTCAAAGAGGGAGGGAAGAGCATCTCTTTCCTTACCTATGATGGGACCTTTGGTGCTACGGACAAAGTCTTGGCCTTTATCCAACAGTTCGATGCGGCGTTAGGAGATGAGGGCTTCACGGAGTCCTCTAAGCTACGCTATGTAGCTATGCACTTTTAAAAGTCCGCCAGACAATGGTGGTCTAGCCTACGAGCCAACGGTGAAGCTCCACGAACATGGAAAGCTTTAAGAGCTTCCATTATGAAGCAGTTTTTGGCCACCGATGCCAAAGACAAAGTACTCACCGAATGGCGAAGCTTAAAGCTATCTCCCTATGAATCCATCCACAAATATGTAGACAAGTTTTGGGACCTACAACTCAAAGCCACTGTCTTCAAAAAGTTGGATTTTGGAGAGAAAAAGCAACAATTTTGTGCGGGCTTAACCGAAGAAATGGCGGAGTATGTCAACTCCCAAAGGCCACGTACCATATCGGCGGTAATACACCATACTATGGTTGCCTCTCGAATCAATTTCCAAACGGGGGCTAAAAGAAATAATAAGCCCCGGGAAAACAAGGGTTCCAATCAGCCTAAGGGGAAGGACAATGTCCAAAAGTCTCCCAAGGGCAACTCCAACAAAGCTAAAGAGAAGGGAGTTTACAGAGGTAAGAACAAACTCTCTCCTGAAGATCTTGAGCATTATCGCAAGGATAACCAGTGTTTCAAGTGCGGCGAACAAGGGCATGCGTACCGCGCTTGTCCCCAAAAGAACAACCGCCAAGATCCTCCTAGAGCTTCCTTGGTTGAAATCCAAGAGGAGGAGACTCGCCAAACTCACCACAAAGGATCTCCTCTATGCCATGCTTGGGGAAAGTTAAGAGAACATGATGCTTTTATTCTCTTTGACCCTGGTTCTACTCACAATTTTATATCTATAGAGTTGGCCACCAAGCTAGGCATACAAGCTTACGAGATTGGAGATGTCTTACCCGCAGACAGTGCCTTCAAGGGGCAAGAAGCTTCAGTCACTCCCTTAATCGGAAAATTG
Organism: Adiantum capillus-veneris; assembly: GCF_014529385.1. Taxonomy (NCBI): domain Eukaryota; kingdom Viridiplantae; phylum Streptophyta; class Polypodiopsida; order Polypodiales; family Pteridaceae; genus Adiantum; species Adiantum capillus-veneris. The sequence goes on from NC_140934.1 coordinate 15,771,284, forward strand.
AGGCTTCATGTCCAAGGATATGTGGACAAAGAGGACTTCCTTATCTCTCCCCTCAAGCATGAGGATATAATCCTAGGGGCACCATGGTTTGACCGCCTGGCTGCCAATGTTAAATTTCCTGAAAGGAGAATCTCCTTTGAGTTCAGGGAAAAAGACATGTATATAGATGCTAAGGAAATGGGTAACACTATCCCATTGTACATACACTAGCTTTCAACAAGTCAATAAAGAGCTCTATTTTCGTGTACATGATTTTTGTTAAAGATTCTCAAAATGAACCTAATGCTTTAGCAAAAGAAAATAAAAGCAACCAAAAGGAATTAGAGTTATCCAATTTTCTCAAGGGGTTTCAAGATGTTTTTATTGACAACATCCCTTGTGAGCTACCTCCTAAACGAGGTAATGATGACCATGCAATTGAACTTCTTCCAGGAAGTTCACTGCCTAACAAACCTCCTTATAGAGTTTCTCAAGCTCAACAAGAGGAGATTATGCGGCAAGTGCATGAGTTAGTTGATAAGAGCATGGTTAGGCCTAGCTCATCTCCATTTTGCTCCCCTGTGCTATTAGTGCAACAGAAAGACGGCACATATCGTATGCGTGTCGACTATAGAGCACTAAATAGGATCACTATCAAGAATAGGTTTCTCGTTCCATGGGTAGAAGACCTATTTGATAAGCTACAAGGATCGACCTACTTCAGTAGGATTGACCTAAAAAGTGGCTATCATCAAATAAGGATAGTTGATCAAGACATTGTAAAGACCGCATTTCGCACCACATTTGGTCTTTATGAATACATTGTCATGCCTTTTGGCTTGACCAATACACCAGCCACATTCAATCGCTTGATGGAGAAGCTGTTCAGGCCTCATCGAACCTTCAATGGAGTGTTCTTTGATGATATTATCATCTACTCTAATTCATTAGACGAACACAAGCAACACCTCCAGGTAATATTTCAAGTTTTAAGAGAGAATAAACTTTATGTTAATCGAAAGAAAAGTGAAATTTTCTTGCAAGAGATTCAGTATTTAGGTCACATTATCTCTCAAGATGGCATCCAAATGGATCCATCAAAGTTGGAGGTAATAAAAGGATGGCCTAAACCAAAGAATCTTCATGAACTAAGAAGCTTTATAGGTATGTCTGCATACTATAGACGCTTCATAAAAAAGTTCTCACAAAATGCGGGGCCATTACATGACCTAAAAAGAAAAGTGTTAGGTATACATGGTCTGCTAAGGAGAACAATGCTTTCAAAAAGCTTAAAGAAAAGCTTATCTCTCAACCTGTGCTTACACTACCGGACCTCTCAAAACCATTTGAGGTCCAATGTGATGCTTGTGGTGATTGCCTTGGAGCTGTTTTGCTTCAAAAAGGGCACGCCATAGGCTATGAGAGTCGAAGGCTCGACCCGGTTGAGCAAGCTCTAGGCATATATGAAAAGGAACTCCTTGCAGTTCTACATGCCTTAGACTCATGGAAGCACTATTTATTGGGGACTCCTTTCATTCTGCGAGAACGGATTACCAAAGTCTTAAGTACTTCATGACGCAGACCAAGCTCTCCGACAAACAAATGAGGTGGGCAAATTTCCTTTCGCAATTTCATTTTCATATTGCTCACATTGATGGCAAGCATAATCAAGTAGCTGATGCACTCTCAAGACGGCCGAGAGTGAATGCGGTTTCCATAGCAACTCACAATCATCTATCTTCAATGATAGATGAGTATGCTATTGATCCCGATTTTAGAGATGTGATTTCAGCCCCTTGCATTAGGGAAGAAAGAAGAACCATTTACTTTACAAGATGGTTATCTCCTCTATGGCAATAGACTATGCGTTACTAACTCACTACGTGAGAAAGTAATGTATGAATCTCATGCTCCACCTTATGCGGGGCATAGAGGGATTCAGTCTACCTTAAAGGGAATTGAAACATATTTCTTTTGGCCTACCATGAAAGTGAACATACAAGAGTATGCTTCTAAATGTGTGGTATGCCAAAAGACAAAATTTGATAGAGGGAAGCAACTTGGATTGCTTCAACCCTTGCCAATCCCTAATTCACCATGGGAGAGCATATCCATGGATTTTATCTTTGGATTGCCTAAGTTTATCCATGGGAATACGGGAATATGGACGATAGTAGACAGGTTCAGTAAACAAGCTCATTTTATACCTATCAAAAAGACTATCAAAGCCCATCAAATGGCAACCCTCTTCATTTCACAAATTTTCAAGTACCATGGCTTGCCAATGTCCATAGTGTTGGATAGAGATCCTAGAATGACCAGTAATTTCTGGAAGGGTCTCTTTGAGAATTTAGGGACAAGGCTAAACTTCTCTTCGGCCTATCATCCACAAACGGATGGCCAAAGTGAAATAGCTAACCTAACCATTCTCGATCTACTAAAAGCCTATGTAACGGAAGTAGATCAAAGATCCCAATGGGAGAAGTACTTACCCTTAGTGGAGTATGCTTACAATAACACTGTACATACTTCCACGGGAAAAGCACCTTTCGAGGTAATTGAGGGAAGATCAAAAAGTCCCTTGCTACTTAAGGTACATGGGAAGATCTTTGCTACAGATGAGTATAGCCGAGACCTACAAGAATCTTTTCAAAAGATTAAGGATGCTATCTCTATCTCAAAGCAAAGGCAAAAGGCTACTGCTGACAAGCACAGAAGATCCCAAGCCTTTAAAGAAGATGATTGGGTCTTATTAAAGTTTCCCAAAGCTCGATTAAGGCACACGACGGGCAAGAATCCTACGGGACACCAAAAGTACTATGCTAAATTAGCAAAAAGGTACTATGGTCCCTTCCAGATTCTTAGGCCAATCAATGAGGTGGCCTATCAACTCAAGTTGCCCAATCATTGGCTCATACACAATGCTTTCCATGTGAGCCTATTAAAGCCTTACAAAGGAGAGCCACCTCAAGAACCAACTATTGAAGACCCACCGGAGATTGAGAACCAAGAGGCGGTCTTGCAGCCCGAGTCCATTCTCCGACATGAAGACAAGGTATTAAGAGGTGGTAAGACTATCCGACGATATCTTATTAAGTTTAAGAATTATCATTTTGAAGATGCTAGATGGATGCAAGGCATACAATTAAAGGATAACCTAAACCTTGTCAATGCTCACAATGCTTCCCAAGAGTAAGCAAATGTACAAAATGTTAAAAATGAACAAAGTTTTTGTCTTATAAGACTCTCTTTTTCTTTATTGTGTGAGAGAGGTAATGTCATAATAATCAATATCTAATTCTCCTAAATGATTTTCTCATGTTAAACTGATCATTTAATATGGGGAAGTGCCAGGGGAGAAAAAGCTAGAATATTGGTTAAGCTAGCATACCGGCCACATTAGGGATCCAAGGGAGGGAAAATAGGGATCTAAAGGGGGGGCCATCTGCAAAAGAGCCATGTGCAACAATGGGCTAAAAAGACCCTAAGGTTCAGCCCATTTGTACAAAAAAGTCTTTGCAATCCCTACTTGTAATGAAATTGGCCTATTTAATTTGAGAGTAGCAGAAATTAATGAGAGTACTTTTGAGAAATGACTTTGTGAGCATAGCGGGTGAACATAATTGAAGATAGCAACATAATCATAGCAATTAGTTAACTTGGCATGAACAATACTTTTTCAAGAGAGAGAATTTAGAGAACATGACAACAGTTGAGGAGCCGGCCCCCCCTCCAATAGGCATTTGTATTATGATTTCTCCCATTAAGAGAGACTTGTTACAATACAATCTTTGTGTTCCTTGTGACCTAGGTGATGCAATGAAGATGGAAAGCTTCATGCATCACAAACATAACATAAACTTGAAGAAAGATTTAACTATCCCAAGTCTCAGTCCCACGACCTCAAACACCTTCGAAGGTGGAGAGAGCTAGCAGGGAATGAGGGTAGGAAAGAGGAAGCAAAAACATTTTGTAGGAGAAAGAATTAGTTCCTCACTTATCATAACTCTTGTTGCTAGCATACATAATAACATAGTAATGAAGAAGAAGGAGATGACAAGCTTAAGCATTGAAGCATGGCTCTTGGTTGGATTTGCACTCCATATCCAAGATTGTTGGTGTAGGCTCTCAACCTCTACTTGCTTGGAGAAGGAGAGGGAGCTCTTGCACTTTGCATAGCACACAATGAGAGTGTTTGTGAGTGTGTGTGGGTGAGTATACCCCCTAAGGAACCCCCTAGCTTGCTTGGGTCGACCCCCCCTTGTAGCTCATGCTTAAAGCTCATTGGACCCCTCCAGGCCTAGCCAATCACAAGCAGGAGGCATTACAAGCAGCAAGGGTAGCCTTGAGACAAGTGTCCCCCTTTCCCCTTTGAGAGAGAGGGCTAGATAAATGCTAAATCAATTAATTAAATCTCCTAAATTATTATTGGACCCCTTGGGTGGCCAACCAATAGGCTTCAGGCACACCATGAGGGCAACATGAGGAGGAACTTGACAAGTGTCCCTTTTGCTTTCTTTGTACCATGCATGCCTTGTATGAGTGTGTGGGTGTTCTCTCTCATCCCCCCTCATGTAGGGCTCGCCCCCTCCTTGTAGGAATTGAATCTTTGACTTTTTGACACCTCAAGCCCCTCATGCATAGGCCCAGTTCCCACCACAAGCTTGGCTCATAAGCACTTTAAGCTTGGGCTGGGTTCTCACCTCAAGTGCAACCCTAGCATCTCAAGCATGTCAAGAACCTCAAGCATCTCAATAATTAAGCACCTCAAGCACCTCAATCATCAAGCACCTCAAGCACCTTAGTCATCAAGCATGACAAGCAGGACAAGCACCTCGAGCTGGGTCGGGTTCCCGCGCCTCAAGCTCAGCCCTAGCTTACCTAAGGTCAAAGGCCTTTTACACACATTATTGGAGGTCTTCAATGAAGCTAACCCTAAGGTCTTATGATCCATTTGTTAGCCTTGCTCTTTGATAGACCATCTCTCATTTGGGCTCCTTTACCATTGGCCCCGTGTTGAGATAGATCTATAAGCACATGTCTATATCTTAACACTTGTTCCCATTTATTCTCCCAAATTAAGTGATCAATTTAATATGAGAAAATCATTTGAGTTGGTTAGATGTTAGATATTAGATATTAGATATTATATCTCTCTTGAAATCATAGTCGTCCTCGACTATGAGGTAGAAGAGATAAAGCCTTAGTCATTAGTCAATTTTACTTAGTGGATAGAGGATCCCTTTTTACCATACGACATCTTTCCAAGATGGATGACTAATCCATTTGGTGCTTGGGAGACATAGCTGCCGCAAGCATGTCTGCTCTTTAGTCCACTTCATTCTCCCAAAGTAGAGTGACAAATTCTACTTGGTGTTTGAGAGACATTGTCATCACAAACATGATTCTAAGCATGCATACTAGTTAAATTTGTGCACAATTAAAAAGAGGACTAGTCTTATAAGACAAAAACATGAGTCATTTAAAAGAAATTTGTACATTTGCTTACTCTAATGTAGCATTGTAAGCATTGACAAGGTTCATACTATCCTTAAGCTGTATTCCTTGCATCCATCTAGCATCTTCAAAAGGATAATTTTTGAACTTAATAAGATACCGTCGGATAATCTTACCATGTCGTAGTACCTTGTCTTCATGCCGAAGAACAGCTTCGGGTTGTAGCACCTCTTCTTGGTCTTCAACTTCGGGAGGGTCTTCAATAATTGGTTCAGTTGGTGGCTCTCCTTTGTAGGGCTTAAGTAGGCTTACATGAAAGGCATTGTGTATGAGCCAATGGTTGGGCAACTTGAGTTGATAAGCTGTCTCATTGATGGGCTTCAAGATTTGGAAAGGACTATAGTATCTTTTTGCTAGTTTAGCATAATACTTTTGATGGCTTGTAGGAATTTTGCCCGTCATTTGCATTAATCGAGCCTTAGGAAACTTGAGTAAGACCCAATCATTTTCTTTGAACATTAAGGCTCTTCTGTGCTTATCAGCAGCAGCTTTTTGCCTTTGTTGAGAGATGGATATAGCCTCCTTAATCTTTTGAAAAGATTCTTGTAGGTCACGACTATACTCATCGGCGGCGAAGATCTTCCCATGTACTTTGAGTAGCAATGGACTTTTAGGTCTTCCCTCAATGATCTCAAAAGGTGCTTTTCACGTAGAAGTATGTACATTATTATTGTAGGTATACTCTACAAGAGGAAAGTACTTTTCCCATTGTGAGCGTTGATCTACTTCGGTAACATAAGTCTTGAGTAGATCGAGTATCGTAAGATTGGCTATCTCACTTTGGCCATCCGTTTGTGGGTTATAGGTCGAAGAGAAATTCAATCTTGTTCCTAGATTTTCAAAGAGAAATTACTGGTCATTCTAGGATCTCAATCTGACACGATGGATGTGGGTAATCCATGGTGCTTGAAAATCTGAGATATGAAGAGAGTTGCCATTTGATGTGCCTTAATAGTATTTTTGACTGAAATAAAATGTGCTTGCTTGCTAAACCTGTCAACTATTGTCCATATTCCTGTATTCCCATGGATAGACTTGGGTAATCCAAAGATGAAATCCATGGATATACTCTCCCATGGTGAATTTGGGATAGGCAATGGCTGGAGTAATCTAGGTTGCTTCCCTCCATCATACTTGGTCTTTTGGCATACTACACATTTTGAAACATACTCTTGTACGTCCACTTTCATGGTAGGCCAATAGAAGTACGTCTCTACTCTTCGGAGAGTAGGTTGAATACCTCTATGCCCCGCATATGGAGGAGCATGGTGAAGGGGATCGGGGAGCACCACAGACAGAGAGTGAGAGAGAGAGAAAGAGACACACGACACAGATATGGGTGGGGAGACTCCAAAGAGTGAGCAGCCCCCTATACACTTATGCTATGTATAAGGTATACAAGTCAGTGGGCGCCCAGACTCTGGGCGGTCGGGCAAGGCACAGACGCCTATACCCCAGCAACCTCCCACTTAAAGGCGACTGTGCCTTTAAGCAAGAGAACCTAGTCTAAAGACTACAAAAGGCGAGAGAAAACCGCTCTCAACCGATGCCCATTGGCTGGCTGTGATCGTGTGCATCCGGTTGTCCTGCTCCCGTGTAAGTCCATACACCACCAGACGTACCGCACACGTACTGCAAGTATGTACACAATACATGCATATCTCCCTCGTGCACTATGCCATCATCAGTCAACAAACGACTGACAACTCCAACTGCAAATGCTCCCACTGCAGCTGCGATATCCGGTCTCAAGATCAACATCTCATACATGAGACCACCGAATGCCGATGCAATGCTAGCGGGCCCTGCTAGCTCTACGGAGCATACATCAACATATATATCCTTGGCAATAGGCATCTCTGACTGACAAGGCGTGTCAGCCACATGCATCTCTTGACTGTCCGCAAAAGACGCATCAACCTGTCATGAGAAAACCAACTGCTCTAGGTGTCTGCTGGAAGACATATCCTGCACAACTATATCCCCATGCTCACTGTCGAGCATAGAAAGGAATGATTGCATAATTGCTGACGTCTCAGCCTCTTCTGCAATCATCCACTACAAACATGACCACTCAATCTGCTGTGACTCACTAGAGCTCTCATGCTCTAACTCCGTATGCATAGACTCTTGCACAACGTCCTCCTGTCGTGACGCACTAGAGCAAGATCGCTCTACCTGTCTATCCTGCATAGAAGTATCTCGCACAACTGACTCTCTACTTTGCTCAATCACTAGCAAAGCATGCATGTCTGACTCTGTCACCTCTCTGTGTGACTGCTCAAGTCGTGCCCCAACTGTGTGCACAACGAGCTCACTACTCTGCACTCCATGCAAAGCATCCTGCAACCCATAAGCAAAAGAGACTCGCCTGCTCTCTCGCTCTCTACCTGGCTGCGTGATCACAGAGACAACACCGTCTCTCCCGTGATCCACATGCAATGGGTAACCTGTACCACTCCTGGCACCTCTCGCAATCACTAGCGAACCCAAATGCATCACAAAATCTCGCTCTCGTAGCGAAATCTGACATCCACTATCCAATAGCTGTCTGACTGAGATCAAATCCCGTCTCAGATCTGGCACATAACGCACATGACGCAGGGTAAATCTCATACCATTGGGAAAGGACAAACATACGTCTCCTGCACCTTCAATGTCATACACAACACCATCAGCCATGTGCACACAACCAAGTCTCCCACTAGAAAACGTGCTAAACCACTCACGATGCGACGTGACATGGAAAGTAGCATTTGAATCTAGTAACCAATGTGAAGACAATGTGCAATCCGATATGCAATCCGTAAACATAAGATCGTCTGAAGACAAGCTAGATGTAAATGTGACATCGCCGTCACAGGCATACTCAGTAACCACCGTACTGATCTCACTAGCATCTGTCGTGCCCAAATCTGCATCACGCATCTGTCGCCTCCGTTGTCTCAAACACCTGAAACATCGACGCCTAATGTGCCCTCTATGTGCACAATGCCAACATGTCAAGTCTCTATGCCGTCGAGACTTGTGTGTGGGATCAATCTCTCCCATGGACATAGAAGTGGGACTAGACTCCCCTGTAGACATGGATGTTGCGTACATAGCATGTAAACTCTGCCCTAAAGCATGAGTTGTAGTCTCCCTTGAGACTTGCCAGTCAACGGACTCAACCAGATGCAAACGAATCGTAGACATTGCTAACTCATCAAGATCCTGCCAATCATCATCACACATAGACTTGGGCTTTGCCGATAAACCACACAACGGTTTATCCTGCCCCAAATCCGCCAATGCAATAAGCATATGCTCCTTCCAAGCAACAAAATCTGCACCATCAAACTATGTCAGACCATAACGTTGGAAGTCAAATGAAAAATCAGCCATAATGCTCTCAAAAGAGCAACCAAAAATGAGTAGCAAATGTCAACCAAATCAGCCCTAAACTGGCTCGAATCGCATCAACAAAAGTCTGCAAATATGGTTCAAAACCTGATGCAAAGTTGCACCAATAACTGTGCAAAACCTTGCACAAAATCACAAGTCAATATGACTCAATCGCACATAAATATCTGACAAAATTTTGGCAAAGTCTCCTTTGTAACTGGAGCAAGATCTCAACAGTAAACCTCAAAGAGAAAATAATATATGCCACAATGGCCAATCCGGGAATAAACTCGACCGGAATCACCTCACAAAGTCATACATATGAGCATACCCGCTCTTGCCGGAGTACCACTCAAGGGCACCTCAAATGACATACATGTGAGTGATGATTGTTGCCAAAATACCTTTCAATCGATGCCAACCAAATGTCTGCCAGATAACTATAGCAACATTTCGCAAAACCTTGCAATATCTGTCGCTATGCGCAATGCGAAATACAGCACACAAGTGACTCCAAACTCCAACCAAATGATGACTGAAAATCACCTGTCAAAGTGGGAGTAAACTCAACCACTAAACTGTCAAAGAGCAACCTACGGATACGTAGAAGCTATGGCGAGAACCTGGATAAAATCCAACAGAGTTTCTTCTATAAATTGAGCCAAATCTCAAATAATCTCAGCCATAAACAAATACACAAATCCATATATGGCATACATAAACCGCCAAGACCATGGCAACATAGCTCACTCTCGCATGAGTGGCAATCTGGACAAATGCATATCCAAAAACCTGTGTACACCTATGAATTTGCTGGTTGCTGCAGAAAATACTCCGTGTGTGTGAGATATACCAAAAACAATGTTTTTGGGACCCGAAAGTGCACAAATAAACCTGCTGCTGTACCTGCTGTAATTCAAAGAATAATTTCAGAAAATAGACATCACCATCGCGTCCAGAGCATGCCAAAACCCTGACCTAGACTCCTGGATCATGTAGATCTGACTCTGAATGACGGAGCTACGCAAAAAATTGCGTTTTAGAGCCCGAAAATGGCAAAAACGAGCTGCACACAGTCTTGAACCTGCTCCTGCTCCACTCTGTGTGATGCAATGTCCTCTCAATGCAAGCTCCAACGTAAGAGCTCTGCCACAATAGCATCCAAGCACTCGAATGTCAAGCTCTCCTCCGCCGAGCACTTCTCTAACGAGCTCCACTGAGCTCAAAAGCTCCTCTCACGAAGGAAGCCGCAACCGCCTCCTCGACCAAGCTTGACCACACCAAGCTGCTAAGATCCAAAGACAATGCTCCTCAAGATAAAATCGCTCTCCGTGAAACTGCGCGATTGAACTCCACCGTCGAGAGCGAGCGAGCTATCGCCTCGAAGCTCTCAAAGCCGTCGTGCTCTCCGCGGTCACCATAGCTCTGATACCAATTGAAGGGGATCGGGGAGCACCACAGACAGAGAGTGAGAGAGAGAGAGAAAGAGACACACGACACATATATGGGTGGGGAGACTCCAAAGAGTGAGCAGCCCCCTATACACTTATGCTATGTATAAGGTATACAAGTCAGTGGGCGCCCAGACTCTGGGCGACCGGGCAAGGCACAAACGCATATACCCCAACACATGGGATTCATACATAACTTTCTCACGAAGGGAATGGGTAACACATAGCCTATTGCCGTGGAGAAGATAACCATCCTGCAAGGTGAATGGTTCCTCTTTCTTCCCCAAAGCAAGGGCTGACATTATGTCTCTAAAGTCAGGGTCAGTAGCATACTCATCTATCATAGAGGATAGATCATTGTGAGTAGCTATAGACACCACATTAACTTTGGGTCGTCGTGAAAGTGCATCGGCCACTTGATTGTGCTTACCAGCTATGTGAGCAATATGGAAATTAAATTGCGAAAGAAAATTTGCCCACCTCATTTGTTTGTCGGAAAGCTTGATTTGCGTCATGAAATACTTGAGACTTTGGTGGTCGGTTCGTAGGATAAATGGAGTCCCCAATAGGTAGTGCTTCCATGTGTCTAGGGCATGTAGAACAGCTAAAAGCTCTTTTTCATAAATGCCCAAGACTCGTTCATCAATATTGAGCCTTCGGCTCTCATATGCTATGGTATGCCCTTCTTGAAGCAAAACTGCTCCAAGGCAATCACCACAAGCATCACATTGAACCTCAAATGGTTTTGAGAGATCCGGAAGCATGAGGACTGGTTGGGAAGTAAGCTTCTCTTTCAGCTTTTCAAAAGCATTTTGCTCCTTCGCAGTCCATACAAACTTAACGTTCTTCTTAGTTAAGTCGTGTAGTGGTCGTGCTACTTGAGAGAATTTTGCTATGAAGCGTCTATAGTATGCGCACATACCAACAAAGCTTCTTAGCTCATGTAGATTTCTTGGGTTAGGCCATGCTTTTATTACCTCTAACTTTGATGGATCCATTTGGATACCATCTTTAGAGATAATATGACCTAGGTATTGAATCTCTTGAAGGAAGAATTCGTTTTTCTTTTGGTTGTGAGAAAAAGCTTGTTGTCCCTCAATGCTTGAAAAATCACTTGGAGATGTTGCTTATGTTCCTCCAAAGACTTGGAGTAGATGATGATATCATCAAAGAACACTCCAGTGAATTTGCGGTATGGTCTAAAAATTTTCTCCATCAAACGATTGAACGTAGCTGGTGCTGGTGCATTAGTCAAGCCAAAAGGCATGACTAGATATTCATAAAGACCAAACGTTGTGCGAAATACGGTCTTTAAGATATCTTCATCCACTATCCTTATTTGATGATAGCCACTCTTAAGGTCAATCCTACTGAAGTAGGTCGAGCCTTGTAGCTTATCAAACAGATCTTCTACCCGAGGTACGGAAAATCTGTTTTTGATAGTGATATGGTTTAGTGATCGATAGTCCACACACATACGGTATGTACCATCTTTTTTTGCACTAAAAGGACTGGAGAACAAAAGGGAGAGGAACTAGGCCTCACCATCCCTTTGTCTACTAGCTCTTGTACTTGCCTCATGATCTCCTCTTGTTGAGCTTGTGAGACTCGATAAGAAGGCTTGTTAGGTGGTGAGGTTCCAGGAAGGAGCTCAATACGATGGTCATCATCCCCTCGTTTTGGAGGTAAGTCCATAAGGATATCATCAATGAACACATCTTGGAATCCTTTTAGAAAATTAGACAAGTCTAACTCTTCTTGATTCCTACCATTTACATTTGATGAAACATTAGTATCTTTTAGAGGCTCTTTGACAAAAATCATGTACGTAGAAACTGAGTTATTTATTGACTTATCAAAAGCAAGAGGATTTACAAGTGGAATACTGCGACCACGCTCACTAGCATCTATATACATGTTCTTTCCCCTGTAGGTGAAGTAGATTCTCCTTTCAGGGAACTTCATGTTGGTAGCCATGCGATCAAACCATGGTGCCCCTAGCATAACATCCTCATGTTGGAGAGGAGAGATGAAAAAGTCTTCCTTTTTGACATAGCTTTGGACATGAAGCCTCAACTTCCCAATCAAGGGAGTAACGGAGGCTTGTTGTCCCTTGAAAGCTGCATCAGCCACTACTATATCTCCCATCTCAAAAGCTTGAATGCCCAACTTGGTGGCCAACTCCATTGATATGAAGTTAAGAGTAGAGCCAAGGTTAAACAAGATGAAGGCATCATGCTCTCTTACCTTTCCCCAAGCATAGGAAAGTGATGATCCTTTGCAATGAGCATCCTCTTTTGGAGCTTCGATGGTGGAAGCCCTAGGAGTCTCATTGCGAATATTCTTCTTGGGGCAAGAACGATAGCCATGTCCTTGCTCCCCACACTTAAAACACTTATGGTCCTTGCAAAAACCTTCAAGCTCTTCAGGAGAGAGTTTGTTTTTACCTTTGTAAACTCCCTTCTCCTTGGACCGATTGTTGTTGTTGTTGGAATTGACTTGGGAAGTATTTTGAACATTGGTTTTCCCCTTTGCATCATTTTTGTCTTTGTTTTCCATGGGCTTGACATTACGTCTAGCCCCTTGATGGAAATTGATGCGTGAAGCAACCATGGTGTGATGGATTACTTCGCTAGTAGTACCAGGCCGTTGAGAGTTGATGTATTCGGCCATCTCTTCTGGTAATCCCGCACAAAATTGCTGCCTTTGCTCGGCAAAGTCTATCTTTTGAAAGACAGTAGCCTTGAGATGTAAATCCCAAAACTTGTCTACATATTTGTGGATAGACTCATGGGAGAGGAGCTTCAAGCTGCGCCATTCGGTAAGCACTTTGTCCTTTGCATCGCTTGCAAGGAATTGCTTCATGATGGAAACTCGTAGACTTTTCCATGTCTTTGGGGCTTCACCATTTCCACGAAGGCTAGCCCACCATTAACGAGCTGATTTTTGGAAGTGCATAGCTACATGGCGTAGCTTAGAGGATTCTGTGAAGCCCTCATCTCCAAAGGCCGCATCAAATTGCTGGATAAAGGCCAACACTTTGTCGGTAGCACCGAAGGTGCCATCATAGGTGAGAAAAGAGATACTCTTCCCTCCCTCCTTGAACTTCTTTAGCTTTTGTGACCCATGTAGGAAATGATTTGCGATGTCCTCCCCTCTTGTATTCTCTAGGAGAATAACCATAACTTTCGTCAGAAGAGGAGGAAGGTGAAGAAGAAGGAGAAGAGTGTGACCTCTTCCTAGCCCTTTTCTTCCTTTGTTTCCTCTCTTGCCTTTCAGAGTGATGAGGAGAAGGACTATGTGTTGATCTTTTCCTCTTGGGAGGAGTGGGCGATCGTCTAGATCGCCGTCTTCGTGGATCCACATCTTCAGAGGAACTTAAACTTTCATTGCTTTCTTGCTCTTTGGATTCCTCCTCTCGAATGGGAGAGAGTCTTCTTTTGGGGTTCTCTTCAAGAGGCCTCCTAAGCTCTCTCTCCTCTTGGAGAGGAAGGGAAATTCCATAAGCACGAAGTTGTTCAGTAACTTCGGCTTGCAAAGCAGGGTTGCCCATAGCTTGCTGCAACCTAGTGACGAGATAATTCACAAACATGGAAGCATCATCATTAGCACCTTCATGTGAAAAATCAAAGCTATCAATGTTCATTCTACTCTCTTGATTATTGTCAGCCATGTTAACAAAATTTATGTATGTAGTTAGTGTATGCTTTGGCAATTCAAAACCTTAGTTGCCACTCCTCTTAGCCTTTGAAAATCGGCTCTGAAGTATCTACACCCACGGCTCAAAGTGGTTAATTATAGAGAGTAGAGGAGTAGGTCTAACATAGCAGAGTTGCCAAGGGCTAGCTCCTTTCGGACTTCTTATGGCTCGTTAATGGTAAAGCCGTAGGCAAGTCTAAAAAGACTCCATTATTAAGTCCAAAGCTCCCGAGGTGTGCACCATCCCCCACATAGTGGGCTCAACAAAACCGATAATAGATCCCAGTTCCACTTACCCTAATATAATTAACAACATCAACCATTTATAGGCTACTTAAGGACCTCTCTTCTTAAGCAAGAAAAGAGAAACCAAATGCTCTGATACCAATGTAATGAAATTGGCCTATTTAATTTGAGAGTAGCGGAAATTAATGAGAGTACTTTTGAGAGATGACTTTGTGAGCATAGCGGGTGAACATAATTGAAGATAGCAACATAATCATAGTAATTAGTTAACTTGGCATGAACAATACTTTTGCAAGAGAGAGAATTTAGAGAACATGACAACAGTTGAGGACCAGATTTATGTGGAGCCGGTGCCCCCTCCAATAGGCATTTGTATTATGATTTCTCCCATTAAGAGAGACTTGTTACAATACAATCTTTGTGTTCCTTGTGACCTAGGTGATGCAATGAAGATGGAAAGCTTCATGCATCACAAACATAACATAAACTTGAAGAAAGATTTAACTATCCCAAGCCTCAGTCCCAAGACCTCAAACACCTTCGAAGGTGGAGAGAGCTAGCAGGGAATGAGGGTGGGGAAGAGGAAGAAGAAACATTTTCGTAGGAGAAAGAATTAGTTCCTCACTTATCATAACTCTTGTTGCTAGCATACATAATAGCATAGTAATGAAGAAGAAGGAGATGACAAGCTTAAGCATTGAAGCATGGCTCTTGGTTGGATTTGCACTCCATATCCAAGATTGTTGGTGTAGGCTCTCAACCTCTACTTGCTTGGAGAAGGAGAGGGAGCTCTTGCACTTTGCATAGCACACAATGGGAGTGTTTGTGAGTGTGTGTGGGTGAGTATACCCCCTAAGCAACCCCTTAGCTTGCTTGGGTCGACCCCCCCTTGTAGCTCATGCTTAAAGCTCATTGGACCCCTCCAGGCCTAGCCAATCACAAGCAGGAGGCATTACAAGCAGCAAGGGTAGCCTTGAGACAAGTGTCCCCCTTTTCCCTTTGAGAGAGAGGGCTAGATAAATGCTAAATCAATTAATTAAATCTCCTAAATTATTATTGGACCCCTTGGGTGGCCAACCAATAGGCTTCAGGCACACCATGAGGGCAACATGAGGAGGAACTTGACAAGTGTCCCTTTTGCTTTCTTTGTACCATGCATGCCTTGTGTGAGTGTGTGGGTGTTCTCTCTCATCCCCCCTCACATAGGGCTCGCCCCCTCCTTGTAGGAATTGAATCTTTGACTTTTTGACACCTCAAGCCCCTCATGCATAGGCCCAGTTCTCACCACAAGCTTGGCTCATAAGCACTTTAAGCTTGGGCTGGGTTCTCACCTCAAGTGCAACCCTAGCATCTCAAGCATGTCAAGCACCTCAAGCATCTCAATAATTAAGCACCTCAAGCATCTCAATCATCAAGCACCTCAAGCACCTTAGTCATCAAGCATGACAAGCAGGACAAGCACCTCGAGCTGGGTCGGGTTCCCGCGCCTCAAGCTCAGTCCTAGCTTACCTAAGGTCAAAGGCCTTTTACACACATTATTGGAGGTCTTCAATGAAGCTAACCCTAAGGTCTTATGCTCCATTTGTTAGCCTTGCTCTTTGATAGACCATCTCTCATTTGGGCCCCTTTACCATTGGCCCTGTGTTGAGATAGATCTATAAGCACATGTCTATATCTTAACACTTGTTCCTGTTTATTCTCCCACATTAAGTGATCAATTTAATATGAGAAAATAATTTGGGTTGGTTAGATATTAGATATTAGATATTAGATTTTATGACATACTTGGGAGGGGGCGAGCCTTGCATGTAGGGGATGAGAGAGAAAGCCACACATCGTCAAGCGCCACAATCATCTCCTGAGGGAGGTCTACCAACGTATCCATCTCTATCAGGGCGAGGGTGCCATGCTGGGATATACTCTCTATCATAATAATAAATATCTAATTTTCCTAAATGATTTTCTCATGTTAAACTGATCATTTAATATGGGGAAGTGCCAGGGGAGAAAAAGCTAGAATATTGGTTAAGCTAGCAGACCGGCCACATTAGGGATCCAAAGGAGGGAAAATAGGGATCCAAAGGGGGGGCCATCTGCAAAAGATCCATGTGCAACAATGGGCTAAAAAGACCCTAAGGTTCAGCCCATTAAGACTTCCAAAATGCTAAGGTTCGAAAATTCAAAGGTTGTGTCCAAAGATCAACCTTAAGGGAATTGGATGCTTTGTGTGTGTACAAAAAAGTCTTTGCAATCCCTACTTGGGAGGGGGCGAGCCTTGCATGTAGGGGATGAGAGAGAAAGCCACACACACACACAGAAGCTCCCTTTACACAAAGGGAATGAGGGACATATGTCAACTCCCTAGCCCAGATGCCCACAAGGTGAACCCAATTCCTATTGGATGGCCTTGGAGGTGGACCAATGAGAATTAGGCTAGAGTAAATCTAGTTTAATTAATTTAAAAACACTTAATAAAAGAACCAATGAGAATTAAGTCCTCTAGAAGACTATTGGACAGTCTCCCAAGGGGTCTAATGAGCATTCAACAGCCCAATGGCTTGCCTGATTCCTATTGGCCAGGAGGCAAAGGGGCCCAATGAGAGTTTAGTTGAATTATTAAATTACTTAAAGCTCTCACAAAAGGGGAAAGGGGGACACATGTCAGAAGGCTATCACTTATGCTGCTTAATAGTCATTGGCTTGACTTGGGGAGGTCCAATGAGGGTAGAGCAAGAGCAAATATCAAGAGGGCTCGCCCAAGAGAGAGAGGGGGCTGATTTTTGCAAGGCATTATCACACACACACTCTCACACAGTCTATGTGAGAAGTAAAGAAGACTATCTCTTCCCAAGCTTTAATGGAGAGCTCATCACCTACTCCAAGCTTGTGAGATAGAAGCCTACATCGACACACTCTTGGCATGTGGATGCAAATCCAACCAAGAGCCAAGCTTCAATGCATGCTCATCTCCTCCACCATGCTAATTACTAAGCTAAACTATGCTAATATGAGTGATTATGTGAGGAGATGTACATCTTTCTCGTAAGATACTCCTTCTTCCTCTCAATCTACTCTCATACCCTGCTAGCTCTCACCAGCTTTGAAGATGTGTGAGGTCTTGGGTCTGAGACCGGGGATAATTGATGTTGTGTTTGCTAAGTGTTTTGCTTAGTGCATGAAGCTTTCATCTTCATTGCACTAGCTAGCCTTGAAGGAACACAAAGAATTGTATTGTACAATGTCTCTCTTGATGGGAGAAACCATAATACAAAGCATTTTGGAGGGGGGACCGGCTCCATGCAAATCCGGTCCTCAACTGTTGTCAATAGCTTAATTTCTCTCTCTTTTGAAGGTATTGTTCATGCTATCTAACTAGGTGTTATGCTTTTTGTTGCTCTCTCCAACCAAGCACTCTTGTAATTCTCATTAGGAATCTATTCTAATGAAATGCCCACTATGTTCATGCTAATTTCCGCTACACACAAGTTTTTAGGCCATTAAATGTTACACTCTCCCCTGGGTCTTCCTCCTAGACTTTCCCTAGTTGATCCCCTATAACCTTGATGTGATTATGGAAGTAGAGGTAGGTTCGAGAACTCCACCCACACTCGGTATTTTGTGAGGGCGTCTCTTTGCGCATTATACTCCTTGTGCCATTTGAATAGGCAAAGGGGAGAGGTTCTTAACAACCATTGGCCCGCACTAAGCACTTTGAAATCCATTTCCGAGTTTCTGAAGAGAAACACATACTGGTTTTTTGGGAGCGCCTGGATGGTCTCAACCTTCGCTCCTAGAGGACCCCAATGATTCTTAATCCAGCCTCTTAAGACTTCCACAAGGGGACGGGGCCCTGCCTAGCATCCCTATCAGGGCTCTGTTTTCTAAATCGGCTTGAGTTTTATGAAATTGAGCAGCAGGGAGAATAACAAGGGGCTTACCGATTGCAGCTTGTCCAAAGCTTCCTGGAGCAGAGCTACCGCTTCCTCCCTGGTTAAGGTATGAGGGAGCTGCATGGGCGGTTGGAGAGGCAAAGCCCTCAGTAGACGGAGGATGAAACGCTGCTGTTGCTGTGAGGGCAAGAGGCGTCTGGGTGTAGCAACCTGCATCGTGGAGTGCTTGTCGCGCCGCTTCGAGCTTGCTCGCGCTGAGGGAGGGGAGGGGAAAATCGCCTCCATTGAGGAGAGCAGTAAGGTTATGATGAGCTAGGAATTCGTGGGTGAGGCTGTTAATACCTCCGACGTGGGGCTCGGCCCAGTTATTGTGCACCAACGAGACGAGTGGGGAAGCCCGCCCGAGGCCCAGATGTTGGGAGGCTTGGCGTCGGGGACTGGAGGTGGTGAGATGGCCTGGGCCCAGATGTTGGGAGGCCATCTCACCGAAGCGACTAGAGGGGGAGGGCGGCGGCTTTGTACGCTTGTCACACCATCGCTAGCTCTAGGGTTAGCTCTTCCCTTCTATTTCTTTCATTCTTTCATTCATTTCTTTCAAATTAGCCTTAAATCACCTTTGCACACACATGTTTAATTATCACTTCCACAAGGTGAAATGTTGGGTCGAGTAATAAGGTGCGTAAAAAGCAATGGGGTAGACAAAAAGAGCCTCCTGTCTGCTGTTAGGCCTGGGGAAGGAGGAGGAGCAGCAGGAGGTAGTGGTGGTGGTGGAGGAGAGAGAGAGAGATGGAACCGGAGGCCGGCAGCGGGCGAGTACAGAAGGTGCGCACGATTTTCAAACGCTTCGACGGGAACGGGGATGGGCGGTTGAACCGGGAGGAGATGGCGGCACTAGTGATTGCTGTGAATCCCCGTGTCAAATTCAGTGAGGAACAGATCGGAGCCATTCTCGATGAAGTGTTTCGCACTTACAGCAACTATATTCAAGGGGAAGGTGGTCTCAGCTTCGAAGGTCTTCTTCGTACTTACGATGATGGGGCAGGTGATGTGGACCGTGACTTTGATGCTCTGCGCCTCCAGCTTGATGACAGCGATGCTGCTGATGCCCCAGTTGCCATGCCTGAGTCGTCCTCGTCCATTGTGGATGAGAGAGAGAGAGCTGACCCCATGCCTCCATTGAGCCGCAAGCAGAATGTTGCACCGTGGGCAGTTTCTCCCAATAATGGCATTCTTTACGATAACACCTGGCGCCTTGTGGAAGACCTGCAAATCATCATCAGGCGTCTGGAAACAAAATATGCCTCAAAACTCAAAGAAAGTAGCGGTGGTGGTGGTGTCACTGATGCTTCCTCAGAGGGTGCCTGGTCTCGTGACCTTGGACTTGGTGGTGGCTCTATCAGTAGCGACGGCGATATAGCAAGACGAAATTGGGAGGAACTGGGCCAAGATTATGTCACCTTTCACAGAGAGCTTGTTGAAATTCAGTCTAAAGCAAACAGGTCCAGGACTCCGGATGAGGTTTTTGACGCTCACATGGGCATTGGAAGAACCCTCTTTGATCATGCATTGTATATCGAAGCCCTTTCAAGCTTCAAGAAGGCCAGTGACATCAAGCCTACAGATGCCCGTCCACACTTTCGACTTGGGAACACACTCTATTTTCTTGGCCGGCATTCTGAGGCAAGAGATTGCTATATTTCCGCTTTGGATTGTGCAGAAATATCACCAAACCAGTTGAATTATCTGCTTCCTCACATTCATGTCAATCTTGGTGTAGCCCTTGAAGCTGATGGTATGCTTCTCAGTGCAAGTGAGCATTACAAGGAAGCAGCCATAAGGGAGCCTAAACATTACAGAGCCTTGAAGCTCCTTGGTGGTGCTCTCTATGGTGTTGGGGAGTACAGGGCGGCTGAAAAGGCTCTTATGGAGGCAATTTTTTTGAAAAGCGATTATGCGGATGCCCATTGTGACCTCGGATCAACGCTGCATGCTATGGGGGATGACGAACGAGCCATACATGAATTTCAGAAGGCCATAGACATCAAGCCTGATCATATGGATGCCCTTTACAACCTTGGAGGGCTATTTAGGGATATAGGTAGGTTCCAAAGGGCAGCAGAAATGTATTCCAAGGTATTAGCCTTGCAGCCCAATCACTGGAGAGCACAACTCAATCGGGCAGTAGCTCTCTTAGGTGCTGGCGAAATGGAGGAGGCCCGGAAGGCTTTTAAAGAGGCCTTGAAGCTCACTAATAGGATTGAGCTTTATGATGCCATCCGTCATTTGAGGTGCATCGGTAAAAAACCAAGTAGATCCACCTCAGTCACCAAGAAAGGAGAAGAAAGTCCTCATACTGCAGGGAGCAGTGCAGGTGAAGGGATAAATGAGGGTGTTGTCATTGTGGAGGCGTCACATTTTAGGCAAGCCAGTGCGAAGACGACTCCCCGCCAATGGCTAACTTGTGCCCTGGACATCAGGTGCTTTCAGCGTAACACGAGGCTTAGTCGATGTGATGTTCAAAATGTGAAGAAAGAGTTTTCAGAAAGGGAATTACAGGTCATGTCATCTGTTGACAGGGCTGCAGCAAAATCTATTCGCAAGGAAGAATTGGAGAAAGTTTTGCGGCGTCTGCTGTACTACTTAAAGCCAGACACCTTCCAGGGTGCAGTCAAAGCCATTAATGGGAAAATCTTGAGTGTACTAGATGGAGCAGTTTCAGGTCGGGTTGACGTTGGCATGTTCTTTGCATTGATTGCACCAATTTGTTCAGGTTCTCAAGATACACGCAAGCGAGTTGCCTTCGATGCTCTTGTATGGCGATCACATAAAGAAGTTGGTGCCATTTCGAGAGCAGATGCCACTCTTTACTTGAGGTGGTTACGGGCAATTTTTCTTCCTGTGCAAGGGGCAAGTGCTATTTTAGAAGTGCAGGGTACTGATGATGAAGCAAGTGTATCCTTTCCAGAGTTTGTGGAGATGTTTGATGACTCTGATTGGGGCTTTGGAATTTTGAGTGTGCTTGTGAAGCTCGAGTCTAACGATCGTGCTCGTCATGGACGCAAGACATGTGTAGTATGTTCTTATCCTATCACTGGGCCCTGGTTCAAAGAAGTGTCGTTGAACTTCAATCTATGCTCTTTATGCTACAGCCAGGGCAAGGTACCTATTTCAGCAAAAAGTTCTGATTATTATTTTAAAGAATACAATAGTGACACGGCAGCTTTTAAAGATAAGATACGCCTTTTTAGCTCTAGGTCATCTCCTCAAGATGTGTAATTGCCAATTGATTTGGTTTGGCTTCTGTAGTTTCACAAATCGTGTGCTAACCATCGTGAGTATGAGTGTAATTGCACCTTGGAGGGCTCCCAAAATTTCAGCAACCGACCACTAATTTCACTTCCCATTTTTTCAGAAAATGCTATTTTTGTGTGTACTCACACTTACAATGTTCAATGAAATCTGTTTCTTGTTGCTGCTGAAGAGATGCGATACATAGCTTCAGCCCAAAGGACATCTGTTTCTGCCTCTCATTTCTTTGTGACAAGCATGGAGAAATAATTTTGTCTTTGGGATATTGTGCATCAGAAATTTAGTGTTGTGTTCTCATTGTTGTCCTGGATCAGGTCTCACAGTTGTCGTCGTGACAGTATTAATCGGCTATCTCCCTTCTAAGGAGCTTTTCAGAGACAACTTGTATCAGAATCGATTAAACAAACAATCAATAGTATGAAAAATACTGTGGTCAGAGAGTGCTACTGCAATGAGTTTTACATATTGAGAACACTGCAGGTGCAGTAGGTGCTTGCTTTCGGCTGCAATCAAATCAGAGAGTGCAGTGATGCTCTTGCCAATGAGTTCAATGTATGAATTCCTGTAGAGGCTTGCTTTCTCTATGGCGGCCCTTCTATCTGCAGTTTACGAATAAGTTGAGGTTCCTCATTAGACAGGTGCATACCGGCTGCAAATTGAGGAAAAACAACTTATTAAGTCAGCAATGGGATTTGAAGACAGTTGTAATTGGGTTGTTAGTGGTTATGTTTTTCAAGAGTACAGGAGCCAATGCAAGGGGCTGCTGTCCATCACCAATATAAGGTGAATACTGTCTTTCCTAAAGGTTTAGTAGCAACTTGTGGCCTCATTATTCTTGTGTCTCTCTTTCTTAAGAAAAAAGGTAGCGTATTTTTGTTGGATGCAGAATGCGTTTATGGATTGCAGTGCTTGTACAATCTCACCCTGATCATTTAAGGGATTTGCAAATATTTTTGGCTCTCGAGTCACCGCGTGTTCTCTCGTTGCTGATGGGCAAAAAGACTGCAGAGTCTCTTAGTTTTAGTGCAGGGCTTCCATTGTCAGGCCAAGGAGGCAACCATCACCCTCTCTTTGGTTGGCAATGGTCATCCATCATCCTGCCCTTAGAAGGCTGCCCTTAACTCTATGCATGTCAATACTACTGCGAGACTTGTTGACAATGGAGCCTTTGAAAATGTGGTCCTCACTCAAGTCTATTCATAGCATATTGCTCCTATTTGTGCATGGATTTGACATTTTCTGAAGAGGAGCAAGTGCTAATTTTCTCTTTCAAAATTACTCTTCTCTGTAGATATATATTTTTTTCTTACCAAAGTGTGGGCTTATTACTTCTCTAGGCAGAGGAGACTTTCTTCTAGAGTCACACATGGATGTAACCTATTGGTCTTATAGGTCATTTTGTCCTTTTGAAGACGCTCATATAACATTTCATTTCATTTCATTTCATCTCTCTCTCTCTCTCTCTCTCTCTCTCTCTCTCTCTCTCTCTCTCTCTCTCGGAGGTGACCTCACACTCACACAACTTGCTCATATGAAAGAAGTTATGCCCGAGATAATGACAGCTCAAGAGAAGGGGAAAGTGGCCTTCTATAGGGATGGACGAGTGGTTATTCTGGAGAAGCACCCCGCTTACGGTGCGAGACCTGTGGGACCACACTCATAGTGGCTACATGGAATTGTAATGGATTTTTGTGCCTTGATGTAGAGACCTTTGAGGATAGTTTCACAGGGAGAGAGATCATTTTCTACTCTGAGACGCATCAGGCCATGGGGCAATCCATGCCCCATGTGAGCGGATACAGATAGGAGACAACTTGCAGATAGAAGACTCGATCAGAGCGCAGAGGACGAGGTTCAGGAGGAGTGGCAGTCTTATTCAGGGAGGAGCTACAGTCTCTGATACATATAGCTCAAAGGGATGAGCATGCTAGGTACATGTGGGTGAGACTGAAGGCAGAGACATGCAGATATCTCTACATCGCTATTTGCTATTTCCTTCCTAATACGTCAATATATGCATCACCTAGAGGACTGTCCCCCTTTCTATTTTAGATGATGATATATGGGAGTTTTCCAGAGATGGCGACATTATATCTTGGGGATTTCAATGCTAGGATTGCCCATCATGAGACAGTATTCTATGATACCTCACAGGAGTTGACGTGGGAGCTTGATATTACAGAAATGGGCCTATCTAGATTATCACAGGATGAGGAGCACAGTGAGTATGGCAGATACTTGATTGATATGGGGATTGCACATGGATTGGCCATTTTGAATGGCCTACAGAGATTCCCTGCAGTTGGTGGTGTTACATGCTTTCCACATCGGCATGGCGCTAGTACAATGGATTATGTTATGACTCCGCCAGGACTCATTCCTTCCTTTCAGGATTTTGTGGTGGGAACTAGGCCGGTTGGGTAGCAGTCGATCATGCTTTCGTGTCTTTCACTCTATCGTTCCAGTTCAACATAGCTCCATTGGGAGAGGTCTCCATATATACTCGGTATACCTTCGCGAGGGAGACGGATCACGTGTACGTTGATGAGATATACAGGCAGCTATGCACTCAGGAGCCAGGACGACCACTATATGAGCTCACCCAGATTCTAACAGAGATGCTACATGATGCAACATCAGAGGCATATCCCCACAGCCAGCCTACACGTAGACGATCTGCGAGCATGCCTCAGAAAAGTTGGTATGATGAGGAGTGTAGAGAGACGAGGATTATATTACAGAGAGAAGTGCTCATCGATACTACTACATATAGACAGTCACGGATTATCTTCTGCAGCCTAGTGCGACGAAAGAAGAGGGCTTACCTATCTCAATTAGAGCTGTATCAGCTGTTTATGAGTAAGGACTCTAGTGAGGCATGGAGGCTTTTCAATGAGCACTCTCCATCGCCAGCCATCACTTCCACAGAGACATGGGGGGAATGTGCTACATCTCTCTATACAGCATCGGGACAGCCACCTTTGCCTGACCCTCCAGAGGCATGCCAAAAAACATGTACTTTCTTTATTGTTGAGTTGGTAAGGAAAGCCATTGACAAGATGAAGACAGAAAGAGCACAGGATCATGATGGTTTGGTAGCAGAGCACTTTATCCATGCCAAAGATATGCTTGCAGAGCCTCTTGCTATGATGTCCAATAGAGCCATGTATGAGGGTTTCCCTGAGACTTGGAGTATGTCCACTATTGTGCCTATCTTCAAGTCGGGAGATCCTATGCTTCCCGGGAATTACCGAACCATCATGGTTGGTCACACTCTCGCTAGGCTATATGCATCAATTCTTGAGTACGAGTTGAGTGGATGGGCAGAGAGAGAGAGGGCATACGGGCAATAGGACATGCAGGGTTTCAGGAGAGGTTTCTCCACTCTTGACCACATTTTGACACTCAGAGCCATTATTGAGGAGGGTAGACACCATGGCAGGAGGATATATTGAACCTCTGTGGATTTCCGCAAAGCCTTTGATACAGTGCCACGAGCAAGAAATACGCAGATTGCAAGACATGGCTGGGTGCCCACAGAGTTGATCCGGGGGTTCTTAACTTTATACAAGACAGTGGTAGGATATATACACACTACTCAGGGCATGTTCGACATGGTTCACTCCACCATTGGGGTGAAGCAGGGTTGTCCCCTATCTCCGGCTCTCTTTGGGATATATGTAGATGAGTTTTCAGATTATGTACATACAGAGGGTGATAGAGGTGCTCAGCGTGCAGGGACATGGATTCCGTTGCTATTATATGCTGATGATATTGTGCTGATCTCCGATTCTCTAGAGGGGATGCAATGTCATTTGGATGCATTGCATGTATTTGCACGGGATAGTGGATTGTCTGTGAACCTTGGTAAGACCAAGGTAATGGTGTTTAACACCACGGCGCAATGGGTAAGGAGGTCTGCCCCCCACTTTTACATATGGTCGAGAGACTGTGGAGTATGCAGATACGTACACTTATCTTGGGGCGGTTTTCAGTGGTCTAGTATTTTCCTTGAGGCGTGCAGCAGATACGCGATTGACCAGAGCCTATGTAGCATTGGGGAGACTTGAGAGGATATGTTCGCAGTTTCAGTTCTAGGAACCTCGGACAAAGCTTTGGCTCTTTGACACTTTGATCACTTTGGCCAAGTGGAGATGTGAGCCCCCTCAGTTGATCATCATAGTAGAGCTGGCAGTACTGATGGCTGGAGATGTATGGAGAAGCCCTTGGTGTCTATGATTTCTCGGATGATTAAGGCCAAGGCCTCAATACCACATGACATTGTTAGGGCGGAGCTCCCTGCTCCATTGGTAGTGGAGGCACTCACTCGATCAGTTTCATTTATGCATAGCACTTGGGCTCTCCCTAGAGACATATATGCTCGATTAGCACTACAGTCTTCGTGACAACTTGCATTACAGGGAGATAGATCATGTTGGTATGCAGAGATGGCATCTTGATTTCAATTACATGGCTTTAGTATGGACTGGCTACCCCCATTTCAATACTCTTTGGATGCACCGTCCATCTTCCTCACTAGGGCAAAGATTACGAGGCTCATCAAACAAGACTTGATTGAGTTGGATACGAAGAGGACATGGCTACAGCCTACACATGAGCTAGGTACGAAGATGACTTTCTATAGAGAGCATCTTCTCCAACTCACGGAGGATGGTTTTGTGATTAGACCAGGATACATGGATACTCAGCTATCCCATGGGATACGATGTGCTATTGGTCAAATACGCACATCCTCACATCAGTTAGAGATCGAGACAGGTAGATTTAGAGGAGTACCCTTTAAGTCCATGATTTGTCAGGTGTGCCAAATAGAGCCAGAGATAGAGCTACATTACATATGTCACTGCCCAGTATACTATGACATACGAGGCCGCTTTCATTGTCTATTCAGAGAGGGTTTTGGGCCACTTTCTAGAGTCATGAGATACCAGGATCAGAGGTGCCTCGGATTATACTTACTGGAGATTCGCAAACACAGAGAGGACCTCTTGAAGAGGGGCACAACACGAGAGATCCAACGACAGCGGAAGATTACAGATTTCTTTCAGTCATAGACAGAGGAGTTCGAGCAGCCCCCACAGCATAACAACACCAGAGGCATACTGCTTGATCGGGCGATAGAGTTGAGGCGGTCCCGTCGCCCACGGATGAGGGGGCCCTCTCGATATCGATGCAAATTGCGACAGAGGATCCATACTATATTGACGTGACAGAGGAGCAATCCCGGATACTGATGTCTATGTATATGATGCCTTGACTGTTAGAGAGCTCCATTGTATCAGCTCACCCTTTGTATTCCCTTTGTATCAGCTTTCACCCCACCCCTACCTACTAGTTTCTTTTGAGTTCTTTGTACTTTTTGTACCCAGACTTGGTATTAGATTCACCACATGTAACCTTTTGGTCTCATAGGTCATTTTGGCCTTTTGAAGACGTTAATATTACATTTCATTCCATTTCTCTCTCTCTCTCTCTCTCTCTCTCTATATATATATATATATATGTGTGTGTGTGTGTGTGTGTGTACATATATATTATATACATATATACAACAAAAACTGCTCAGAAGTAGGCTTTCAGCTTGTTGCGGGTTTTGAGCTTATGTGCTGTCTGCTACCTCTCTAAATGGGTTATTTTCATATCCTTCGCGTGCATTTTTTTCCTTCTTTCTTCTCTCTTGCCACTTCCTTTGCATCTTGTTGCTGGGTGTAGCACATTCATGTTAAAGTAATTGTCCACCACAATGCCTTCATCATCACTTTAGGTGTTTGGAGGTGGACCCAAATGGGAAATTCTCTGATGAAGGAGAGAAGGAGATGAATAGAGAGTCTAAAGGAGTCGTCTCTATGCTCTGAACGGGATTGGATGGTCAAGAAGAGGTGATTGCCTCCATGGCTTGAGAGGCAATCCCTGTTAGCATAAGTAGGCCTCCCATGTACATACAATGCATATTCTCCTTTGAGATTCTCCCTCTTCTTGTTGTCTATGATTGTCTGCATGCTGCATATAGTGTGGTTCGACATGTCAACTCCACCAGGTCCGGGTGTTTGATTGCTTTTGTGAATGAGATTGCCATACAGAGCTCAAGCCGGATGTAATGTTGTTGGTGAAATGCTGCATGCATAAAAGTTTGAGGGCTAGTTTGATGTCATACTCCCGCCTCAGGCCTAGGAAGCAAACTGAGATACGAAGATTTGCCTCCTTCTCAAGCACATATGAAGTCAGGTCGAAACCGTTGTGGCACTATCTGAAGTAAGCTTGAGCAGCCCGAATGCCTAGAGGGCTCATCGATATCACTTTGGCTGCCATCTCTAGAGACTCAAACTCTATCTAGTAATAACCTCTCCCAAGTATTTGCACATCAATGATCTTGCCCACTTCGGTGAGGAGTCGGGCTTAAAGCAAGTCCTGAACCTCTTTGTTGGGTGCCAACAATCTTATAAATGACCGAGGTGGCTTGAAGCCTTTCTGAGGCGTAATTGAGGGCGATTACAATTCTTTCAAGAGGGGGGCATGCACTTTAATGGGCTAGTTATGATGTTTTCGCTGGCTATAGAATCTTGACTTCGTAATGCTTGAAGCAATTTCCGGAGTGGTTGGATTTGCAATTGCTGAATTATTTTCCATGGTGGTTGCTCTTCAAGGTTTGTATGGTCATGCCCTTGATTGTGATATCTTTCCTCTTTTGGTATTGCAACCTACCAGTTCATAAGGCAGCAAAGTTACTACTAGCTTTGGGTTATGCTTTGATGGTTGATTGCCATTTGACTCCACTTGCTGCTTAAGAACTCCTCTTTTCTTCCTCAACAACCATAAGGACATGGTTGGTGGCCTACAACGCACTGCAAAGAACAACATTAACAAAAAGAAGGCCTGCTTATCTGCTTACGTTCTTTCTCCTCTCTATTCAAATGAATGCTATTCATGAGGGTCCGGCTGCCCTCACATTGTGTCCCTTCAAATTCTTTAGTACTGCAAGATACGAAAAGTTGCTCCACCTCCTCCTCCGTCACCAATGGTTGCTTCTTTATAAGGTGGTACATTGCCTAGGCAGTTTGGTTTTGAGGTCAGCGTCAAACTCAGTGCTTTGCCTTGGAATCTCACCTTGTTTCTGACTGCAGTTTACCAACTCAAGCTCGAATCTTTCCCTAAGCCCTTAGTTTCTCCTTGCTCCCTGAGGTGTTTCTAGACGGCTCATACACTCACCTGCAAGGATGATTGAGAAGAAAAGTTAAGGAGGAAGCATTTCAATGGCTTAAGGCTCATAGCTCACCTTGAGGAAGTGCTTAGTTCATTACCCGATGGAAATAACTGGTGATTGTAACAAGCTATGTAATTTTGATCAAGTGTCTCGATCGATCACGATCTCCCCTCGTATACCTCAATGTTTTTGTAATCTCCCCCAGCATTTTGTAATAGTGTCTCTTATCTAATACATTTCCAAAGCTTTTTATGGAAAAAAATAACAACATACAATATCATGCTCCCAGGGAGTTTACTCGCTTCCTTCCATCTTCTCATAAATGATAGTACTTTGACACTGTATCCAGTTTTTGGGTCCTTACCCATTTCCCTTGTGGTCCTATTTGTTAGCTCCTTGCATCTATTTTTTGAGGTTGCTTTAACACTAGTTTGGTACCAAAACTGGACAGCCACTATCCTTTTTTTAACAAATTCAGATTAAATGCTAATTGTACCAAATGATGTATTTATGAAAACCCTCTTCATATGCTTAAGTATGTTAGTTAGGGGGTCTTTTAAAAATATAACCTTGCATTTTAGAAGCTATCATGATCAAGAACTATACTTATCAAGTGGACCCTCGTAAGACTGATCGATGCTTTGAATAATTTGACTTTATAAGCTGAAGAAAAAATGAAGAGATCTTGTAGAAAATTGTACGTGACTTTTCCACAATTGTGCTATAGATAATTGCAAGTTGTATGTGCAAAAAAACTTACTACAAAATAATGTGAAGTTCTACGTGTTTGATACGGCCATTTAAGCATATCATTGTATACAAAAAAAATTATCTTTTTGATGTTTTTGTGAATTTTAGAAAGTGATACATTGCATACCCTCTCCATTGATGACTCAAGGTGGCACACATAAATGCTTTGGTGAACAAAAAATATTGGATCACTTAAATATTCAAAACTATGTTCGAGAAAACTTTGATATTTTAATTCTTGAGAATGAGCATTCAGAACCTCAAATAACTTCAAACTTTCCATGTAGATTAACCAAATGTGTATAAGTACATGGTAAGGACACAAGCACCTTAAGTAAACCCAATTATTCCTAACCTCAATTGCTTGCTAACCAAATCCATGTTCCAGCTAAAAAGTGGTCTCTATCGGGGTTGCCATAAACATTAAATAAGGGCACACATAAAACACATCTGGTTGTAGGTCAAAATATGAAGCATTTTCCGGTAATTACACTCAAACTCGCTAATATTTGCCAGTTTTCTTCGAGGCAAGCTCAAAATCTAGGTGGGATTTTGCAATTTTAGCCTATAAAAAATACACTAAGACCTGGTTTTTGGCGAACAATGGTCTCTGTCTCAAATTTTTAAGCAAGAGATCCACCATTGGCACACAAGTTTTAAAATTGTATCCTCTATAGGCCACCTCTAAGCCTCGATTTAATTCTCATAGACTTTATCCATCTTATGTCATAACCCCTTAAATACCATCGAGGTCAAAGGAAGCCTTCAACCTTTTTAAAACTTAAAAGAATCTCAAACGCAACCCATCTTCTTCTCAACATACTGGTGGATTTCATATTTTATTGATTTCTTGTCGAGATACCTCTGCTCCGAGGCTTAGCATTTAAATGTCTTATACATTAAAATTATCTTATATAGGGTTTGAACTCAGATCTACCACACTGAAAGCTCTCCGCAGAGTTTTTCTAGACCAGAACTGTCGCGCGTGCTCAGTGCTATTCCTAGGTCTTTCGATTTATACAAAAAAAAACATAGGAACAGCCTGTCGTAACCATTGAACGTGTCATCTGTTGCAAGCATTAGGAAGGGAATGATGTATAGGAGGGCCTCTTTATTTGGCAGTTTAAGGAAATGCTTAAAGCTTAAGCCAAGTTTGACCAAGCCTTAAAGAGAGGGCAAACAGGCTTATGCTGAGATTTTTAAAAAT
Source organism: Adiantum capillus-veneris (assembly GCF_014529385.1). Taxonomy (NCBI): domain Eukaryota; kingdom Viridiplantae; phylum Streptophyta; class Polypodiopsida; order Polypodiales; family Pteridaceae; genus Adiantum; species Adiantum capillus-veneris. The sequence goes on from NC_140934.1 coordinate 15,801,938, forward strand.
ACCATTTGTATATTTTGTATTTTGAGAATAGGCTATTTTAACTCAAAAGAGAGGTGGGTGACTGAATTTTAAACTATCTTTTCCCTATCTCTCTCCTCTCTCTCTAACATATAAAACACTCTCTCTCACTTAGTTCTCATTAAAAGAAGCACTTTTCAGCTCCCCCCTGCCAAAAAAAAAGATTTTGCATATTCTCTCACTGCATTCTCTCTCTAAAACGTGAGCCAACTCTTTCTCTTTCCCCCTCTTTTCTCTCTTGTCACTTCCACCTCCCAATCATCAAGAGGACATTCTATGCTGCCTACATCTGACAGAAAGTGCAGATCCTCTAAGGTTGCATATCTACTCTCTCTCCCATTCTCTCTCTCTCTCTCTCTCTCTCTTGCATTTCTCTCTCTAAAGCTCTCATGATCAACATTTTGAATTCGAAGGAGATTGAGCTACATTCCCTCTTTTTCTTCCTTCCACAACATAATTCTTTTCTACTATCTCTGAGTACCTTCCACTTTTTTCCTCCATAGATAGCTTTCTCTGCTTGCAGCAGTCACCATTACACATTCTCTCTCTATTTTTCTTGATTAGCTAGCAAACATGTCATTCAATCGTCCTCCACTGCAAGACATTACTAATAGGCCAAAACGATATCAATTAAACGCTGATTTGGAGCAGGAGTACGCTACCGTACGACTTGGCGCATCGAATCCCAATGCTGCAGATCAGCTACGAAGCATTGGGTGCAAGGCAATCAACTTGTGGCTTGATGGCCACATTTACCCAGGTGATCCAACGACTAATGCACCACTACCCTTTCGTAATGTCACTGAGCTTCTACATTTTATTGAATATTGGAGATGGAAGAGACGGACTGTTTGGCTACTGCTGAAGATTGTATTCAACTTTTGTCAATGAAAGGGAAGCAAGTAAACATCTCTTGGCTGCCTATTCATCACTGCAAGAGAAGTGTGCGAAAGATCTACTGCAAGTAAGAGAGGAAGCCAACAAGAAGATGAAGCAACTGAACGTTGAGATGACGAATCTCAATGAAAAAGTACAGCAACAAAAAAAAGAGCAGGAGCGTCAACTAGACAATTATGTTCAACTACAACACACTTCATGGAATATGCATCGACGAATCGATCATCTCACACACATTCCCCTCGGCTACTACATTTAAGTGCAAGAGACAAGCGATGTCCTTGCTATCCTCAAGTAGTGGAGCTCGAAAGAAACGTGTCCGTCAAACTCGGTAAGAATACTGATGCAAGATTCTAATTTCCTACATGTTCTGTAGGTTGATGTAACGGTACTTCAATATGCAGAAACTTGGCTCGAATGATGATGTGCTCTGCTGCAGCATATCATCAAGCCAAAGGAGTTAGTTCAGCTACTAGATGATCCATCCAACGTTGGGCATTGCTAATGTTTTGCGGTAGAAGTATTTCAGTGAGCTAAAGAGCATTGTGTTGCCTCAAGAGATGATGGAGGTGTGTGACATCGCATGAATAAGTTTCAAGGCCTATGAAGTTTTGTATAGAAGTGTCACACTCGGTCATCGGACAAAAAGTTTGTTTCGGTTTATACCAACGCCTTACGGTGTCAGTGTTGTAAAAAAGTGTGCCAATAATGATGTTGCAAGCTTATTGGGCGGATTTCAGTATGTGGAGGATGACATGCCATTAGAAGACAACAAATTCTTCAACTACAACGAGTTCAACAATGTGTATGTTGACTTATTGAAGCTCCAAGAATCAACAATAAGATTTTATGGGTTGACACAAGAGGAGTGTGATGGGAAAGTGATATTTGTTATGAAGCTTGATGAGTACCAAGTTGTTAAAGGTCAACGGCTCGAAAAGGTAAGCGTTACGTACTACTTCTTAATCAAATTCAAAAAAACATACTTCTTAATCAAAAATCGTGGGTACATACTCGGTACACCCTACTGGCTCGTTCAATCTTATTCTGCCAAATTTACCTCAGATTCCCTCGAGGCAAATTCCCTCCTCTCTCTTGCTTGCAATTGGAAACACAAAGGAAACGTTGAGAACAATGCAGTGATTGAGCGTGGGTCGAGGAACGACTTCAACTTCATCTCGTTCAGCTAACCAATCGAGCTGTGTGCGAATACTGATAAGAATGTGTCTGTATTTGGTTTTTTAAAACAAACTGCTCCTTACACTGGTACCTCTCAGTTGTGCACGTGATCGTAGTCCCTGCTAAGGGCTGGCTACCATGCGTCATAGCTCCTATTTTCCGCCATTGGTTGCCATGCGTCGTAGATTCTGTTTTGCCACTCCTTGCATGCCTGGCCACACATCTTTTCAAGATTCTGTCTAATAAAGCAATTTAATTGATTGCCCCCCCCTACTCAAATTCAAAAAAACATAACAAAATGTCCATAGGTACGCTTAGATTTGGTTTTAAAGATCAATCTCTTCATTGTTTTTTGCCATAAAAAGTCTTAATCTCTTTGTTGGCATGTCATACCTTTCTAAGAGCAAGCTATCTTTCTACTACTCATGAAACGAACTTTGAAAATTGTTTGATTCACACAAAAGAAGCAACCAAAGCTAGTTTACTTTACAAATTTCTAAAGACAACTAGATATATAACGGTAATCATTCTTCCACGAGGAGCATATGCATGCAAAATTTATGTGTCTTTTCAAATTGAGAGTTTTAGTCACTAAGTTAGTTACACCTATATCTAATACAAGATAAAAGATCCTGTTCTAGAAGAGAGGTCTTGCTCCTAGGAAACTATACAAAATAATACAATTATAAAAATGATATGAGAGTATACAAAATTACACTTCATGTGATTTAAGAATCTACCCACCGGAGGAGTATCTCTAAGTATGCTCAAAGCTATCCAAATTGGTAATATTGAGTGAAATGACACAAGAGTATTTATAGTCTGGTGCTATCTTTGAGCTAGATGATAGATTCCTAGATCACATAGTCAAATTTTTAATGCTATTTGATATTGGTGATAATTGTGAATTTTGAACTTGTTTATCATTTCCTAGGAGCAAGATCTATTCTCTAGTGTTAGGTAGAGGTTTGACTAGCTTAGGGACCCAAACTCTCAACTTAGATAATATCTAACACAAGTATGATGACTTGGCATACAATCTTTTATTATATATCACTCAAAAAAAATGATAAGCACAATAAATATGATAAGTATATCTACTTGTAAAGTGGAGCTTGAGCTTATTTGTAGATGGACCAAGCAACCCATCTGACGCGCTCTCCCATGGATGAGAAATCTCACATGATGGAAGCAAGCCACCGTGGCCGCTTTTCAAACCTATGGAATAGAGGTTGTTTTGCCTATCCTCATGAGCTTGGCCAAGCATTGAAAGAATTCCCCACATCCATATATGGTAGAAATTAATACTAATGGACGACTTTAGGCATCTTGCCTATTTCAAAATCACCTTGGATACACACAACATCCAACAAATGGCTAAGTAGTTGTAGGGATCATCCTTTTTGGTCTTCATAACTTATGAGTGTCCATGAACCAATTTGCTAGATAAAAGCTATCATAATCATAAAAAAATGAGTATCTATCGAGAGGACATGTCATCCATATCTAGGAGCATAACAACATACCCATGTCATCCAAATAAAAGCCAATCATGATATGACCATTACAATTGATAATATTATAGCTAGTCTACTATCAACATATCAAAACTGATGAATAACACCTATGATGGTATATTTGTAGTGTATACACCATTGAAATCAACCATAGCTCATGAACTTTAATTGTTTAGTATAATATTGGTCGTATCAACCGATTCAAAGCTATTCAATATTCATACTAGTAATTTGCAGTAATATCATTTCAAACATATTATATTGGTCTTTATTTCAACACTTACAAATCATAATGCTTTATTCAGATGATAGCTGCTTATCAATGTGTTACTATATTATAGTACTATAATGGAAATGGCCTATTAATTTTGAGAGTAGCGGAAATTAGATATAACACTTTTGTGGAATTACTTTGTGAGCATAGAGGGTGAACTTAATTGATGGTAGCAACATAAACATAGCATTTAGTTAACTTGGCATGAACAATACTTTTGCAAGAGAGAGAGTTTAGAGAACATGACAACAATTGAGGACCGGATTTATGTGGAGCCGGTCCCCCCTCCAATAGGCATTTGTATTATAGTTTCTCCCATCAAGAGAGACTTAGTACAATTTAATCTTTTTGTTTTCCTTGTGACCTAGGTGATGCAACAAAGATGGAAAGCTTCATGCATCATGAGCATAACATAAACTTTGTGGAAAGCATTAAGTATTCCAAGCCTCAGTCCCAAGGCCTTAAACACCTTCGAAGGTGGAGAGAGCTAGCAGGGAATGAGGGTAGGGAAGAGGAAGAAGAAATATTTCATAGGAGAAAGAATTAGTTCCTCACTTATCATCACTCTTCTTGTTGACATACATAAAAACATAGTAATGAAGATGGAGAAGATGGCAAGCTAAAGCATTAAAGCATGGCTCTTGGTTGGATTTGCATTCATAGCCAAGAGTGTTGGTGTAGGCTCTCAACTTCCACACTAGCTTGGAGAAGGAGATGGAGCTTTTGCACTTTGCATTTCACACAATGAGAGTGTGTGTGGGAGAGTATACCCCTCAAGAAACCCCCTAGATTGCTTTGGTCGACCCCCCCCCACCCGCCCCCCCTTGTAGCTCATGATTGAAGATCATTGGACCTCTCTAGGCCTAGCCAATCACATGCAAGGGCATATCAAGCAACAAGGGTAGCCTTGGGACAAGTGTCCCCCTTTCCCCTTTGAGAGAGAGAACTTGATAAATGCTAAAACAATTAATTAGATCTACTTAATTATCATTGGACCCTTGGGAGGCCAACCAATAGGCTTTGGACACTCCTTGAGGGTAACCTAGTTAGGGCATGACATGTGTGTGTTCCACTTGCCTCTTGACCAAGGGTGCCCTTTGGGAGAGAGAGTGGTCAAGCAAACACCCCCCCTACTTGCATGGCTCACACTCTCTTTGTAGGGATATGATTTGAATTTTGTGACACCTCAAGCCCCTCAACCTTGGGCCCAATTCTCACCACAAGCTCGGCCCTTAAACCCCTCAAGCGTGGGTTGGGTTCCCACCTCAAGTACAACCCTAGAATCTCAAGCATGACAAGCACCTCAAGCATCTCAATCATCAAGCACTTCAAGCATCTCAAGTATCTTAATCATCAGGCACAACAAGCACCTCAAGCTTGGGCCGGGTTCCTATCTCAAGCACAACCTTAGCCTACCTAAGGTCAAAGGACTTTTAACACTAACTATGGGAGGTATTCAATGAAGCTAACCCTAAGGTCTTTAAGCTTCATTAATTAGCCTTTATCCTTGACAAATCATCTCTCATTTGGGCCCCATTACCATTGGCCCCGTGTTGAGATAAATCTGTAAGCACGTGTCTATATCCTAACCCTTCTTCCCGTTTATTCTCCCACATTAAATGATCAATTTAATATGAAAAAATCATTTGGGTTGGTTAGATATTTGATTTTTTGCCATTACCTCTCTCTTGAAATCATAGTCGTCCTTGACTATGAGGTAGAAGAGATAAAGTCTTAGTCATTAGTTAATTTTGCTTAGCGACTAGAGGATCCGTGTTTACTCTACGACATCTTTCCAAGATGGATGACTATTCCATTTGGTGCTTGGGAGACATAGTTTCCGCAAGCATGTCTGCTTGTTATAGTCCATTTCATTCTCCCAAGTAGAGTGACAAATTCTACTTGGTGTTTGAGAGACGTCGTCATCACAAACATGATTCTAAGCATGCATACTATTTAAGTTTGTGCATAATAAAAAGAGTACTAGTCTTATAAGACAAAATCATTGGTCATTTAAAATAAATTTGTACATTTGCTTACTCTAATGTGGCGTAAGCATTGACAAGATTCATACTATTCTTAAGCTGTATTCCTTGCATCCATCTAGCATCTTCAAAAGGATAATTTTTGAACTTAATAAGATACCTTTGGATAATCTTACCATGTCGTAGTACCTTGTCTTCATGCCAAAGGATAGCTTCGAGTTGTAGCACCTCTTCTTGGCCTTCAATTTTGGGAGGGTCTTCAATAATTGGTTCACTTGGTGGCTCTCCTTTGTAGGGCTTAAGTAGGCTCACATGAAAAGCATTGTGTATGAGCCAATGGTTGGGAAACTTGAGTTGATAAGCCATCTCATTGATGGGCTTCAAGGTTTGGAAAGGACCATAGTATCTTTTTGCTAACTTAGCATAATACTTTTGATGGCCAGTAGGACTTTTGCCCGTCGTTTGCCTCAATCGAGCCTTAAGAATCTTAAGTAAACCCAATCATTTTATTTGAACGTTAAGGCCCTTTTGTGCTTGTCAGCATCAGTTTTTGGCTTTGTTGAGAGATGGATATACCCTCCTTAATCTTTTGAAAAGATTCTTGTAGGTCACGGTTATATTGATCGCAAGCGAAGATCTTCCCATGTACTTTAAGTAGCAAGGGACTTTTAGGTCTTTCCTCAATTATTTCAAAAGGTGCTTTTCCCATAGAAATATGTACAGTATTATTGTATTCATAGTCTACAAGAGGTAAGTACTTTTCCCATTGTGAGCGTTGATCTACTTCTGTAACATAAATCTTAAGTAGATCGAGTATCGTAAGATTGGCTATCTCACTTTGGCCATCCTTTTGTGGGTGACGGCCGAAGAGAAATTCAATCTTGTTCCTAGATTTTCAAAGAGACATTTCCAAAAATTACCGGTCATTCTGGGATCTCTATCTGACATGATGGATGTTGGCAATCCATGGTGTTTGAAAATCTGTGATATGAAGAGAGTTGCCATTTGGTGTGCCACCTTAATAGTCTTTTTGACAGGAATAAAGTGTGCTTGCTTGCTAGACCTATCGACTATTGTCCATATACTCGTATTCCCATGGATAGACTTGGGCAATCCAAATATGAAATCAATGGATATAATCTCCTATGGTGAATTTGGGATAGGCAATGGCTGGAGTAATCTAGGTTACTTCCCTCTATCATCCTTGGTCTTTTGGCATACTACACATTTTAAAACATACTCTTGTATGTCCACTTTCATGGTAGGCCAATAGAAGTATGTTTCTACTCCTTGGAGAGTAGGTTGAATGCCTCTATGCCCCGCATATGGAGGAGCATGAGATTCATACATGACTTTCTCACGAAGGGAGTGGGTAACACATAGCCTATTTCCGTGGAGATGATAACCATACTTCAAGGTGAATGGTTCCTCTTTCTTCCCCACAAGGACTGGCATTATGTCTCTATAGTCAGGGTTAGTGCACTCATCGATCATAGAAGATAGATCATTGTGAGTAGCTATAGACACCACATTAACTTCTGGTCGTCATGAAAGTGCATCGGCCACTTGATTGTGCTTACGAGCAATGTGAGCAATATGAAAATTAAATTGCAAAAGAAAATTTTCCCACCTCATTTGTTTGTCAAAAAGCTTGGTTTGCGTCATGAAGTACTTGAGACTTTGGTGGTCGGTTCGTAGAATAAATGGAGTCCCCAATAAATAGTGCTTCCATGTGTCATTAGAGGAATATTGGGGTCGCTTGAGGGCCTTTTAAGAATTGAGAAAAAATCCAGCGCAACCAATGGCATGGAAGGCACCGTAACGGAGATATTTTTCAATAAATTATGCATAATATATGAACCTAATTAAAAAAAACATCAATTGATAGAGAAAAAATATATTCTTTTGAAGAAAATCTCGCAAAAGTAATCTAATGATTATGATTTTGTAAAGTTTCAAATAAAAGAGAAGCTTTCTTAGATTCTCCTCATTAAAGTAGCACTCATAATAAGGAGATACAAGAAAAAAATAAGAGAAAACTTGATCTCTTTACGTTTTGACCTTGTCGTAGTCTTCTCTCTCCGTTAAACACTGCAAACAACTTCTCTATCATCTATAATCTTCATGGCTTCTGTGGAAAGATCAAGAAAGACACTAGCAACTATTGAACCTGTCATTGTTTCAAATAATCTTGATGGGAGAAATCAATGGATACCACTTGTGGTAACAAAAGGCTCTTGGATATTACTTCAATCAAGAAAGAGAAGAAGAACAAGCTCAAATGAGTTTTTGGCTTCATGGAAAGGAAGTGTGAAAGACTTCAGAGTCAATGAGAACAGAAGAAGTGTTAAAGAAGTTCTTGTTCAACATGTATACATGCATAGAGAAATTACTCTAAGTGACTGGCCTATCTATCTTCCAATAAACACACCAAGCTGTAGTTCTTTTGGTTTTTCTTATGCAAGTATTAGGTAGGACAAATCTTCATTTTGGTTTTCTTTCCCCTTTTGCATATGTTTATCCTTCCTCCTACGAAGAATGGCAATCAATGGAGTGCATTATTGGTGTTTTTAATGTTTACCATTCATTTGTAGGCAAGCAACAATATCTAGGAAGAACAAACAGGCAGCTTACTGAAATGGGAGTCTTTTTTTACAATTGTTTCTTTCATGTGGGAAATGACCTCTCTTCTGGAACACTAGAATATATCTTTTTACCAGCATTCACTAGCATTGACTGGCCTCTTCCAAAAAGTGAGATTAGTGAAGCTTTTCGCCTGAAACTTTTTCATGAAGTTCAAAAAGGACTAAAGCCAGCAGCTAGTCAAATAGTGAAAATCAAGATATGCATGCCAATTCATGTCTTTATTGATTTCTTTACAACCAGTGAGACCATTAGATTGAAGAATACCATGCTGGTTTGCAATAATATCGACTATGATAGTATTTTGGAGTTTTTGGATAAGAGATGGGATTACAAAATCAAGGAAGGAATACAATGCAAAGTAGATTTGCAATCTGTGAATGTTAAATACATGATTAAATCCCAAAATTTTATTTCATCATTTTATTATCACCGAGATCATAGGGTAAGAGGTGCTTGGATACCACTTGATCAAGATCTCGAATGCATGCATGAAAATCATTTGAAGCAAGTGGATATTTGGATGGATTTGCAACTTCAGACAACCATATCAATAGGTCAACGATGCACACTCTCACAACTCAGACATGATTTAATTACAGAGGATGAAGTGGACCTTCCACAAAACTTTATTTTTTAAATCGATGGACAAAGAGTAAGATTTTTTGTACTTTTAATTTTATCTGAAGAACATTCTTAACAACTTTCCAATGCAGATCTCTAAAAGAGGAGAGAGGAGAATAGGCTGTGAAAGTTTTGAACATGACTTGATTCACATTGTTTCAATATAAGTAAGTACTTCATACAAAACATTTGATACTAAATATCTACAAATCCAAAATTATCTAGTTTTTTTATGTTCAATCTCTACATTGTCATCTTTAATTTTGGTCTTCTTTTCTTCACTTTGATCTTCTATTTAAGAGGTCTTCAAAATTGTGGAGATTGAATCATCATGAGGCTGGGATCTTGGTAAAGTGAAGTCACTGGTTTGAGGATCTAACATCTCCCAATCAATGTCTTCCAATCCTCCTTGTGGAAGATTTGGAACATCCTCCAAATTCAAATCAGCCTCTTTGATGGTGCTTCTTTTTTTGTTGTACGCCTTTTCCAACTAAGCTCTTCCTCCTTGTCTTCATCAAAGGTCTCGCATGGGCCTTTAGGCTCTTCAACTTTGGAAAAGCTCTTTTCTTTTTCCCAGCTTCTTATTGAGATTCTATCTACTATATCCTTGATCATATGCATTTTGAACTGCAACAAATCAAGCTCCGTGTAATCTTGCATTGGCATCTACAATGAAGTTAAACCGCTCCTTGTAGTTCTTACCTTTTTTGTTTCATCTTCATGACCGGATAAATGGCTTAGAAGTGCTTTCATACTATACAATACAATGTTTAAAGTTTCTCAGAATTAAAACACAAACTGATCTTATGCTCAAAATAACATTGTAATTAATGATATGTTGACTATTTCTTACACGGATACTTTTGTGTGTTGTTTCTTTGAGTAACAAACCTCCTTGGTGGAAAGACTCAATTGCAGGAATTACAAGGTTCACGACTGGAAATGTTTTTTTAGCACTCTTAAAATATTGATCTTTACAAAAAAATATTCCTTACTTTTTGATTTTGGGGTGGATAGTTTCTGGAAGAGAGTTGAAGTAGCGTGTGTATTTCTCTTGGATGTCTATAATTGCAAGGCTCTAATGTCTCCTATGTAGATAAGAATAACATGTATTAGCTCAATGGAATATATTTGTAACTTACCTTGAGAAATAAGCGACTATGACCAATCTCACTGTATCTGAACAATATGTAAACCATGGAAGGAGTTCTTTTGGAGCCTTCCTTGCATTGAGGATTTGAGAAATTGCACAATCTAAAATAAAAACATCTAGTTGAAATCTTCATCAAGTTCAGAATTTATAATACTGCAAAACAACTCTAACCATTAGATGTACATCCATCAAATATGTAGCAACTGAAATCTAGCTACTTCGGAAAAAGAAATTACCTTGCAGTGAACAGAACAAAAGTATCCGATAGATCTGCATCTCTACTTTTCAACATTTCAATTTCTTCATCTCTTAAAGTATAGCCTTCTGGATGTCCTTGGTCCGCCACAAACACTTTGACATTCTCTCCCAAACCTTCTAATCTTTTGATCATAAAGTTCTGTTGATGAAGGATCATTAAATGTTGAGCTAAGGTTTGTTGTTTCCATTTATCTTCTTCCATTCTTTTGAAATTTTCCAATTTCTCTTGATTTAATCTAGTATCCTTATCATGTGCTATATCCGAACTCTTCACTCTACCTTAGTATTCTTATCATGTGTTATATCCAAACTCTTCACTCTACCTTTAGGTAGCCTTGCTGAAGGAACCAATAGAATATCTCTCATTTTTTGTCTACAAAGATTGGTTCATGCCGAAAGTTTTCAGACTTTGATCTAAGCATTGTGAGACTACTAAAATCTTTCCACATGACAGTAGCTCTATGTGCATGAGCAACAAGAATATATGTGTCATTTAAATACTCTATCAGGTAGTCTTCACAAGCTCCTTGAACACACGCTAAAGCTATATGTCCCCATCTCAATCCCTCTTTACTTTTGTCACTAATTTGCTTGACAACTAGAGCAAATGGAGCTTTTGGAATACAAAAGGTTACTTTATCTTCTTGCTCCTTTCTAATCTTGCTAAGTACACTTATGCTTTGCGAAACACGTCTTCGTCGAGCTCTAATCAAAGTCTCTGCAGATGATTGAATATTATCTTTTTGTTGATCCATTCTCTTTGCAATTTGATTTGTTCTAGCCATGAATTTGTCTACAAACAAAAAACCAAAAGAAATCAAATATCAAATTTAACTCTTTATCCTTTTTGTATTCTTATTTTTTTGAAAGATTTGAGTTTTCTCATTCATATATCTTTGTATAGTGAGGCTCTTAAATTCTACTCATATGTATATCTTTGATATTTGTGAAGATACCATTTGATAAATAATGAAGAAAAAAAACTGTTTCACTGATATAGATTTTATGATTTTTTCAAGCCAGAATGTAGCTATTGTGTAAAAAGCATTAGTCCTTTAAGATTGAAACTTATTTTTGGGCATAATAGGTATGTTTTAACCCCTCCCTCTCCCCCCCAATTGCTCCATAGTAAATGCACTTTTTGTGCAAAAAGCTTGAATCTGTTAAGATTTGAAAAGCCTTTTCGACATAATGGGTACATTTCAATGTTTTAAGAAATTTTTTATTCGAAATACGTCGTCCCCCCCCCGGCACTTCCCCTTTCCTCAAATTTGGAATGTACCTATTGTGCAACAAACTCAATTCTCTTATTTTTTGAAACGTCTTTTTGGCACAATGGGTATAATTCAAGTTTTTGAGAAAGTTTGTTTGAACCCCCCTCCCCCCCCCCCCCCCCCCCCCCCCCCCCCCAAAACACTATGCTTCCCCAGTAAATGTACCTACTATGCAAAAACCCCAATTTTTCCATGATTCAAAGTGCCTTTTTGGCATAATAGGCATAGTTTAAATTTTTTAAGCCATTCCTCCCCTCCTAGTCTTCTTAAACCTCCCCTCTCTCTCGACATTTATTTCTCGAAACTCTTGAAGCTTGTCAAAACCAAAAGAGAATAGGGAATTCCTAAAATCCTCTTGATTTTTAGGTCTCGCAATAGGCAAGGTTTAAGAATAGGGTCTCTCTCTCTCTCTCTCTCTATCATCTAAGATAATGCTCTATGTAATGTTTGGGTGGTATAGTCTGAGATTTCATAGAGAGCATGTGTTCCATGGAAGAAGCTTAACTGGGATTTCTTGTGTCTAAGAAGTACGTTTGCAATGGTATATATGATGTTAATAAAGAAATAAGATCTTGAATCTCTGTCAAAATACCACCACAAGCCCATAGAATAGTGCCAATAAGCAGACATTGATTGCCCCTCAAAAAACAAGACAAGCCTCGCTAGGCACAAACATCCCTAGACTAACAACCTCTCCTGCTCCAAAGCAGATTACCCCATACATTTAAAGGAAAGGGCTACTAGGTCGTATGTATACGTGAGAGAAAGATAGACGTAATGAGAGATTTCTACTTTCTGTTGGACGGTGCATCAAGCCAAGCCAAGCAGACCATGTGCACCCAAGGATGGAGAGAGGTGGACAATGGTGGGAAAATATGAAAAAAATCAGATTTTTTATATTAGAAGAGTCGCCACATCGGGCAGCATCACAATTGAGCTGGAGGGGATTTCGCAATAGCAACCACTTCATAGAGGTTTCCTACATGTTAGCCTTGCAAAAGCCTATCTGTGCACATCAAAAATTGCCTTCTTTTCTCTATCATTATGGTCTTTGCCTTTTAAGGCCGATTCTTTCATGGTCTGTGTGTGTGTGTGTGTGTGTGTGTGTGTGTGTGTGTGTGTGTGTGTGTGTGTGTGTGTGTGTGTGTGTGTGTGTGTGTGTGCCCAAAGGGCAAAGGCTGTAGAGATGCCTTCTCTTTTTGGTGACTAAAATATAAAAGAAGGTTGAGTTGTATTTTCAAGCATTTTTTGATAGGCCAAAAATGCTGATTGGTCGAAATAAGATAGTGGGTACTCATTTAAATGAAGAGTGTGTACATCCAATGATAACATGTCTTGAGTTTTGAAATATGAAGTGAAAGCTTATTTTCTCTCATTTTCATTGTCACCTCTGCTAGTTAGGTGTTGGCATAGAAAGGCAGTTGCTTCTTGCTAGTGTTGGCCAACTGGATTTGCTAACTGATCTTCAAGCGCTTCTCTGAGAAGAAGGTGCCATTTTGTCTGTGCAGGGCTTCCGCAATATTATCCCGACCACTAGGAAGTCGCCTATGAGTTCTTCTGCAAGGGCAAAAAGCATCTTCTCTGTGAGATTCCAGGTGGAAAACTGCACAAAATAGCCGTTCTTCTCCCATAAATTCTACAAAGGATTTGATAATGCAAAAATAATCCGTAGTATAGCAGTGGTGACCTCTTTCCTCACCCATGGCTTCTCCGCAGAGTGAGGTGCTCACAACTGCAGCAGCTGCGCACCATGCGGGTAGGCAGCAAGCTGCATCAGCAGTAGCAGCTCATAGCAACATGACACACACAAGTAGCATGGGTGGGGGTGGAGTGATGCTTTCGCTATCCAATGAGAATGAACGCTTACGCCGTGATAATACTCTTCTTTTGAAGCTGACACGCATGAAAAAGCTCTACCATGACATTATCATGTATGTCCAGCATCAAAATCTGTAGGCACAAGGTCAAGGTTCTCGAGTGTTATGTGGTCCTAGTCACGGGCAAGCAAGCCAACTATCCTCGCAGGCGTCTATCTTTCACATACCTAGCTCTTAGAGAAGCCTTGATTATCCCTCACCTTGTATGAGTGCTGTGAAGTCTAACATGGAATCCCCTACATCTAGACAAACTTGTGCATGGGGGAATGGAACAACATTGGTTAGTATGAGTAGTGCAATAAATACCCTTTGCAATTCCAGTATCGATGCATGCTCCACAGTTTTCGGCTATGGCGGGCGGGCCGACCTAACCTTGCCATGTTGCAAAACACCTACAACATTCTGGAGTTAGGAAACTCCGATTTACAAGTTTAATGTGACAAGTTTTAGTACTACTCCAACAACAAGAACACTCTCTATATCAACTACATCCAGCGACAAGGCAATTGAGACCAGTAATGATGCTAAAGATGTTGTCGATGGCAGCGAAAAAATCCCATCGAAGCTCTTTGCAATGCCCTTGCAATCGACTAGGAAATGAGTGCATGAAGACGATGAAAAATCTCATGATGATCAGCTTGTTCTAGATGAAGATGCATTGATGTCAAAGAGCTCAGTCACAACCAACTTGACTTTATTGAAAAGTGTCAGAACTAATTTTGAGCTTGCCTTGGAGCTCAAGTAGCCCTGTATGAGCTCCACTAGCTCCATGCATGCTCCTTGGCTTAAGTTTAATGCTTCTAGGTATGAGCAAGTTTACAATTAATTTCATCTTTGTTGTCTAGATTGCAATTAAGTGGAGAATTGTTTGGATTCTTTCTTCATTATTGGAGTGACAGGCCTTGTGATTTAATCACTTCTTGTAATGTGAGTAATGTCATAATAATCAATATCTAATTCTCCTAAATGATTTTCTCATATTAAACTGATCATTTAATGTGGGGAACTGCCAGGGGAGAAAAGGCTAGAATATTGGTTAAGCTAGCAGACCGGCCACAGTAGGGATCCAAAGGAGGGAAAATAGGGATCCAAAGGGGGGGCCATCTGCAAAAGATCCACGTGCAACAATGGGCTAAAAAGACCCTAAGGTTCAACCCATTAAGACTTCCAAAATGCTAAGGTTCCAAAATTCAAAGGTTGTGTACAAAGGGTTAAAGCTTAGGGGGAATTGGATGCTTTGTGTGCTCTCCAAAGTCAACACATATCCCTACATGGGAGGGGGCGAGCCCTTCTTCTAGGGGATGAGAGAGAAAGCCACACACACACACACACAGGCTCCCTTTACACAAAGGGAATGAGGGACACATGTCAGCTCCCTCGCCCAGATGCCCACAAGGTGAACCCAATTCCTATTGGATGGCCTTGGAGGTGGACCAATGAGAATTAGGCTAGAGTAAATCTAGTTTAATTAATTTAAAAACACTTAATAAAAGAACCAATGAGAATTAAGTCCTCTAGAAGACTATTAGACAGTCTCCCAAGGGGTCCAATGAGCATTCAACAGCCCAATGGCTTGCCTGATTCCTATTGGCCAGGAGGCAAAGGGGCCCAATGAGAGTTTAGTTGAATTATCAAATTACCTAAAGCTCTCACAAAAGGGCACATGTCAGAAGGCTATCACTTATGCTGCTTAATAGTCATTGGCTTGACTTGGGGAGAGCCAATGAGGGCTTAGCAAGAGGGCTCGCCCAAGAGAGAGAGAGGGGGCTGATTTTTGCAAGGCATATCACACACACACTCACACAATCTCATGTGTGAAGAAAGAGAATACTATCTCTTCCCAAGCTAATTACTAAGCTAAGCTATGCTAATATGAGTGATTATGTGAGGAGATGTACATCTTTCTCGTAAGATACTCCTTCTTCTTCTCAATCTACTCTTATACCCTGCTAGCTCTCACCATCTTCGAAGGTGTGTGAGGTCTTGGGTCTGAGAACGGGGATAATTCAAGTTGTGTTTGCTTAGTGCATGAAGCTTTCATCTTCATTGCACTAGCTAGTCTTGAAGGAACACAAAGAATTGTATTGTACAACGTCTCTCTTGATGGGAGAAACCATAATACAAAGCCTTTTGGAGGGGGGACCGGCTCCATGCAAATCCGGTCCTCAACTGTTGTCATTAGCTTAATTTCTCTCTCTTTTGAAAGTATTGTCGATGTTATCTAACTAGGTGTTATGCTTTTTTTTGCTCTCTCCACCCAAGCACTCTTGTAATTCTCATTAGGAATCTATTCTAATGAAATGCCCACTATGTTCATGCTAATTTCCACTACACATAAGTTTTTAGACCATTAAATGTTACAAGTAACATGCCACTAATACGTTTGGACATTTGGGAAAGTGTAAACTAATACAACTCTTACATAATAGGACCAGGCTCTTAAAGAAAATTAAAGAAAAGCAATTTCAAGTTATATTATATGAAACCAACCGTTAAACTTACCTTGTTCCTTGATTGCTCTCTGGCTACGTCGAAGTAGAACCACACGCTGCCTACGGCGCCCTCCTACAACAGCTTTCGTCGTCGTTGTGAAGTCCCCAAGTGCCGCAGACTCCTGAGTACTTGTCATTGACGTGCAGAGACGTCAACCCGTGCACCAATTTCTCGTAGTCGCACAGCAAAGGCTATAAAAAAAATTCACAGGTAGACGGATGCTATCGATTTCTTTGTGTGCTGCAATACTATGAATTGTCAAGCTTTTACATTTTTGAGGCCTTGATGGAAGCAACTATCATGGCACTATCTCCTCCTGGCAGAAATCTCTTGCGTTCTCTCTCTCTCTCTCTCTCTCTCTCTCTCTCTCTCTCTCTCTCTACCTTCGCCGGCTATGCCTAGGTTTACATTTTTGAGGCCTTGATGGAAGCAACTATCATGGCACTATCTCCTCCTGGCAGAAATCTCTTGCGCTCTCTCTCTCTCTCTCTCTCTCTTTCTCTCTCTCTACCTTCGCCGGCTATGCCCAGGTTGAAACGCCGCATAAAAGCTCTCTCT
Source organism: Adiantum capillus-veneris (assembly GCF_014529385.1). Classification (NCBI taxonomy): domain Eukaryota; kingdom Viridiplantae; phylum Streptophyta; class Polypodiopsida; order Polypodiales; family Pteridaceae; genus Adiantum; species Adiantum capillus-veneris. Next base: position 15,818,688 of record NC_140934.1, read on the forward strand.
CTCTCTCTATGTGTGTGTGTGTGTGTGTGTGTGTGTATCTCAGCTTCTTGCAATGCATGTGCTATGACTGTAGAACCTCGGCTAGCTCTCCTTCAACCTTGTGTTGTGCGTGCGTGTGCGTGTGCGTGTGTGTGTGGTGTGTGTGTGTGTGTGTGTGTGTGTGTGTGTGTGTGAGAGAGAGAGAGAGAGAGAGAGAGAGAGAGAGAGAGAGAGAGAGAGAGAGAGAGAGAGAGAGAGAGAGAGAGAGAGAGAGAGAGAGAGAGAGAGAGAGCATCTAAGTAGATTCTCATGCAGGTTTCAATTTTCAAAATGGTAGGCACATACTCATGTGTTTGTGTTGTGGATACATGGAAGCATATGCGCATACCTAGTTCTATTCCCACTATTGGGCAATGGCAACGTTAGTGGGAATGTCACATAGTATTACAGAATGTTATGCACGCCTTAGAGTTGATTGTCGTAGACTACCATGAATTTATACCTTTCACGCTACTCTAAAGATGAAGCTTATCCTGGATTAGTCTTAGTATATATTTTAATTTAATAGTAAACATCATGAAGGTTTTTGTCCAAGTAACGGCTTATTAATATTGTGCTATTTCTTTCTTGTTGCAACAGTGTGTGCGCCTTATCAACTACCTTATGTCTGTTTTGATTTGTCTTGTTCAATGCTTGTTTAAGTGCAAGGATTCACTGTGACTAAGTGCTAGAATTCACTGTGGCTAAGTGCTCTCAAGATTTATGCAAAAAATATAGTACATAAATGTTTGTATTAATTTATACTTGTGGACCTTCAAATATTGGCTAGACTCAAACCACTTCCCTTGTTGCTTTGATATTGTTGAAGTTGTGTGGCTAAGTGCTCTCAAGATTTATGCAAAAAATATAGTACATAAATGTTTGTATTAATTTATACTTTTCGACCTTCAAATATTGGCTAGACTCAAACCACTTCCCTTGTTGCTTTGATATTGTTGAAGTTGTGTGTGACGTGGGTACATGGGAGCATATATAAATACCTAGTCCTATAGCCATTATTAGGCAGCGACGATGTCAGTGGGGACGTTGTGGTATTGAGTTAATACTATGCATAATAGAGTTACATTGTCTTCTGGATAGCTATTGTTGTATAGAGAAAATTGTAAAGTTTTTTTTCAAAGTGATGGAAAGTTGATATTGAAATAAGCCTTTCTTTATTCAGTGGTGTAAAGACCCTATGAAGTACCTCATTTTGTTTTGATTTTTTCTATTGATGCTTCTTGGAGTGCTAGATGTCATTGTGCTTGAGTCACTCTCTAGAGTTACAACGTAAACTTCATATGGTTCTAAGCCTCTTGTATTGGCAATTTTTTTCTGATACAAACCATGGCTATGCAAAAAAACACTATATATATATATATATTGGATACAGACCATGGATATGCAAAAAAACCAAGATGACATTACTAAAGACAATTCCTCAAGTATATATGATGATTTGGAAGAGCTTGAGAAAAAGAAAACCAAAATAGGTAACTTTGCTCTATAAAAATAGCTAACACAGAAAAGAAATTGTACATATTAATCTTTTATTGGTTCTTGTGGAACAGAGATAGAAGACCCAGAGAGTTTGCTTATAGAGCTAATCTATGAGAGAAAAGCCCTTGACAATTATGATCTCTACGACAAAATGTTTAATACTCCTCTGGATATCTCAAAAATATTATCCTTTTATTCAACTTTCCTAGAGGATCAAGCTTCAGATTATGACCGATTGGTGAAGGCTAGAGAGATAACCTATCTTGGAGAAGTATATGTACATGCAATAGATTTTATAAAAGATTTTCCATCCGCAACTTCGAGACTAAACAAAAAATATTCCGCAATTCTAGAGACTAGCAAACTCGTTCTCTTACGTTGTCCAAAATGTAAGCATGAATGTCAACTCCTTAAGAGAAATGAGGGATTCTTAGTGTGATTGTTTTTGATTCAAGATGATGAAGGGAAGTTAGAGGAGGAAGAGACTAATAGTCCTATCATTGGAGAGAGTAATGAAGATGTTGAATTTGAAGAAGAGCTTGATATGTTACTAGAAGAACAAGAATCTGAAAATCTTGACCTTGCAATAGTTAGATTAGATACCAAGGTCTTTGAAAGGCTTAGTAAGCCTATGGAACACTTACCTATACCTCTTTTGCCAACCTTTCCTCTCAATGAATGTGAGCATGTCCTATTGGCTGATGTTCAAAGAGCTTTCAATCTCAGAGAAGATGATGAAGGGGAGTTAGAGGAGGAAGAGACTAATAGTCCTATCATTGGAGAGAGTAATGAAGATGTTGCATTTGAAGAAGAGCTTGATATGTTACTAGAAGAACAAGAATCTGAAAATCTTGACCTTGCAATAGTTAGATTAGATACCAAGGTCTTTGAAAGGCTTAGTAAGCCTGTGGAACACTTACCTATACCTCTTCTGCCAACCTTTCCTCTCAATGAATGTTAGCATGTCCTATTGGCTGATGTTCAAAGAGCTTTCAATCTTAGAGAAGATGAAGTACTTGCTATTCTTGCTGAAAGATGGAATTTTAATGTGGGTAATGATGATGAGCCAATGAAATATATAGACTTTGTGGAGCAAGAACCTACATTACAACCACTTGAAACATGTTTCAACTCAAGAATAGCTCTTAAAATATGTTTTGATAAGGCTTTGGAATATTTTGAACCTACTGAAGAAGAGTTTCTCTTAGCAAAACAAACTATTAAGGATCCTCACTTTCCAAATGAAAAAGACAACGATGCAGGGTCAAGTACATTCAAAGATACTGTTCCAATTGTAAAAGAGCTATTGAACCATGAGAAGATGAAGGGGTCCATCAACATTTGGAATGAAAAACAACTAATACATGATGAAAATATTAGTGTAATTATTTTTCACCTAGTTGTTGCTTTTTTTCAAAGCTATTTGTCCTATCTTAATTTTATTTTTGTTTTGAAGGTACAAGCACACAAGGATGGCTTTTGAAGAGACCAGGAGGATCAAGGACACCTGACCTTAGTAGGGATGCAGATTTCAAGTTTTATATAGGAAAAATAACGAGTCCATATATTTTTATATTCCATTCAAAGTACTCTGTGGATGCATACATATCAATCTTTGCATTGAAGACATTGTCAAGATATTTGGGTGGCTATAAAGTTCCTGCAAATAGCAACAAAGTCATTCTTCTTGAAAGGAATAGTACAATTGATTTTTTTGGGTATGCTCATGGTCTCCAAGGATCCTTAAGTGGACATTATTTAACACAAACAAGACATGCAATTTCCATTGGAGAAAAAGATCCAAGAAGGTTGACACCAGGTGGTAGAAGACATTTTCTACGACATTGTTAGTTCAAAAGATTTCAAGACCAACAAAATACATCAAAGGATGCTTTGGAAGAAGACGAAGACATGAAAATACTTGAAAAGCTTATGTAGAAACCAATAAGTGAAAGTATATAGCGCATGTATATATGCTTACTCTTTATTTTTCTATTAGCTGATCATTAAGAGACCAAACTTTGTAATCTCTAGTTGTAGTTGATCTCCATGAATCTAACTTTTGTTGTGCACTAGAATTCTTCCAACATTGTCGTTTTTGAATTTATTGAGATATTTTGATTGCCTGTGCTTGTCTTCTTTCGTTTAATACCTTGTATCTTTGTTTTTGAAGAATAATCTTTCTGTAAACCCAATAGAAAACCTCTTCATAACTGTTGGCTCTAGTGGTTCCACCACCATGTCGTGTATGGCGAAAATAAGCTCCTCGTGCTTGATAATGTGACTTTTCCATTCCTTGTGTGCTCCATATTGCAGGACATCCATATGTTTTTGCAAACCATCGAATATGATTGTATAAAATATGCTGTAAATGAGTAGTACGTCAGATTAAGACACAAAAATTGCATGAATGTTTATGGCAGGCATGTAGTTTGTGGGTTTATATCAAAATAAAACATAAATAAAAAACATACCATGTAATGTGTTATGTTCTGAGATGACCAAGCCTCTTGCATGCTCTTGCCAAAAGATTGGAGTGCAAGTCTCAACTTTAAGTTGTCCTCTTGATTTCATGTTTTCTTGTCAAATATACAAAAAATTTCATCCAAAAATATCCAAACCTTTGCTTTACTATTCCTAGCTTCACCTATGTCAGCATGATCTTTAACTGCATCATGTAACATCTTCCACATGTTAAATCTAATTGTGGATGTTGAAACATTATCATGGTTTGATAGGAATCTTTGTGCTTTAACACCACCAATTGATGGTTTTGTTGGAACTTCATGTAATGATGTTGATCTCTTAGAGCATTTTATGATTTTGACATGACCTCCATGAAGTCCTATGCTAGAAAGTACTTCTTCAATTTTTTGAATGCCTTCTTTTGACACCTTTTCAGGTTTAAGCTTCCATGCAAATTGGATATACAAGTAAATTATTTTCTCCACAATTCTATACAATGCATGTAATGTACAAGTATGTACATGTGATAGTGGAATATTCAAAACAGGTTTCAAGTTTGGATCTTGAAGATCCCTTGTAGGTTTCTATAATTGGCTTTGATGATTTAAATAATTTGTCGACTGCATACAATATAAACAAGAAGACTTCGAAAGAGCACCTTTCGAGATGTTATACATGCATTTCAATGTTTTGAGATCACCTGCCATGTGCCATTCAACAAAAAAACTACCAACATCCTTCACATGCAAAAGTTCTCCTTCGGTTTGTTTTTGAATAATTGTTGGTATTTGGGTTTGATGAAATACCTGATATACAATATCATCATCTTCTTTGTCAACCTGCAATAATCATTATTCATGGTCACTTAGGCCTCAAATGCGTGATACAAAAAGAAAATTTGCAAGTAATCTAAGCCATATTTAAGAGAAAATGTATTCAATATTTTACCTCAAATAATCCAAGCCACCATATAACTTTTTTTGATTGCACAGTGAAATCTCTCTCTTTCTCACCGTTCGGGCTTACTATCAGTGTTCGATTCATGAGCGTGATTGTCACCCACTCAGTCTTTTTGTGCTTCAACATTTCACATTCGTCAAGCTTGATTACAAAAATAAGTTTTATGCCAACTTCCTCCGGAGTTATTTGATATAAATTGACCATTTTCTGTTGAAGATTCTCCAAATCAAAAAATATATTGTTAAAGTTGTTGAAGTGCACCACTCTCTTGTTTGCAGAAAAGTCTCCTGCAATGTGTAGGGGAGGACCCAAAAAATCTGTGACTTTTAAGTTGAGCATTCTTCTTGACTTTTTCATTCTAGCAGGGGTAGGTAATATAGATGAAGGGATTTTCTTATCTTTGAGTATACTTTTCACCTCTTTGAAAATCTGTGTAACCCATTCTACTTATACCACCATCATCAATGACCTTTTGAACATTTGAAGTACTCACCTGTTCTTCATTAATGAACTCATGGATAACATTTTGTTTCACCTTCTTGAATTTGGAAGATTCAATAAGCTCTTGAGCAATAGATGGTGAGATCAAAGAAGAATATGATTTATTTGCCATGACATGATCAATATTCTCTTTTCCTGGATGCATCATATCTCTACAAAGTAAGAAAAAACAAATAAACTTTTCAGGCATTTTATTCAAGATTGCAAAAGAAATAATGCAAGAGAATCATAACTTTATGGCTTGAATTCTTCTTTTAAGTCCACCACTCCCTGCTTTCAACGTTTCAATATTTGAAATTGTTTGACATCTTTGTCTGAAGCCCAGAGGAGTAGTCTAAATCAGATATAGTCTTAGTCAAGGAATTGACTTTTTGATTGTTCAAGAGATGATTTTGATTCAAAATAGCATTTTCTTCTGCCAACCTCTGATTCAAAGCAATTACTTGCTTTAATGTCTCCAACAAATGGCAACAATAGCCATAAAGACCCTTTGCTCCATCTCCAGCAAATTGTAAAAGAGATGTAGGATTTTTAGTTCTAGGAGTTGAAAATGTGCAAGGATCTATCGGATATATACTCCCAGCACACCATAAATCTAAATTTTGATGACCCAAACATCTCAAATGGTGTTTCTGATCAGATAGATGTAAGATTATGGGCTTTGTTTCTTTTTTGTAAAGGCTCGTATTCTTCATCTATTTCAATATGAAGATTGTACCTACATTTGCATTGAGAACTAGATGAAACACACTGAGAAAAGTTCTCCATTGTAAGAATAAAGAAGGAAGATGAGATTTGGCAACCAAATAGGTATAAAAGCTTATGTTTAACTTTTTACTTGCCACCATTTTTATCTTTTGCCGCATAAAATTTGTTTTTACCGCCATGAAGCATGAAGCAATCATGACAAGATATAGATCGTTATTAGTTTTGCACAAACTCTCACAAAGATACATGTCTTGAGATATATTTTGATTTACAAATGTTTCTTTACCTAATTCTAATTTTTATCAAAATCTTTCTCTAAAAATTCTTTTCATTTAAATTGTTTAAAGCTGGGTATTCTTAGAGGGCCCAAAAGAGACCTCAAAAATCCCCTAATGGTAGGGCATGTAGAACAACTAATAGCTCTTTCTCATAAATGCCTAAGACGCGTTCATATGTATCGAGCCTTTAACTCTCATATGCTATGGCATGCCCTTCTTGAAGCAAGACTGATCCAAGTCTACTACCACAAGCATCACATTGGACCTCAAATGGCTTTGAGAGATCCGGAAGCATGAGAAATGGTTGGGAGGTAAGCTACTCTTTGAGCTTGTCAAAAGCATTTTGCTCCTTAGTAGTCCAGAAATACTTAACGTTCTTCCTAGTTAAGTCATGTAATGGTCCTGCTATTTGAGAAAATTTTGCTATGAAGCGTCTACAGTATGCACACGTACCAATAAAGCTTCTTAGCTCATGTAGATTCCTTAGGTTCCTTGCTCTTTGGATTCCTCCTCTCATATGAGAGAGAGTCTTGTTTTGGGGGTCTCTTCTAGAGGCCTCCTAATCTCTCTCTTCTCTTGGAGAGGAAGGGAAATCCCATAAGCGCAAAGTTGTAGCAAAGCAGGGTTGCCCAATATCTTGCTGCAACCTAGTCACAAGATAATTGAGAAACATGGGGGCATCATCATTAGCATCTTCATGTGCAGGTTTATTCTACTCTCTTGGTTATTGTCGGCCATGTTAACAAAATTTGTGTACTTACTTAGTTTATGCTTTGGCAATTCAAAACCTTAGTTGCCACTCCTTTTAGCCTTTGAAAATCGACACTTAAGTATCTACACCCACGACTCGAAGGAGTTAATTATAGAGAGTAGTGGAGTGGGTCTAATATTGCAGAATTTCCAAGGGCTAGCTCCTTTGGGACTTCTTATATCTCAATAATGGTGAAGCCGTAGGCAAGTCTAAAAAGATCCCATTATTAAGTCTAGAGCTCCCGAGGTGTGCACCATATCCCACATAGTGGGCTCAACAAAACCGATAATAGATGCCAGTCCCACTTACCCTAATATAATTGACAAAATCAATAGGCTGCTTAAGGACCTCTCTTCTTAAGCAAGAAAAGAGAAACCAAATACTCTGATACCAATGTAATGGAAATGGCCTATTACCTTTGAGAGTAGCAAAAATTGGAGATAGCACTTGTGGAATTACTTTGCAAGCATAGAGGGTGAACTTAATTGATGGTAGCAATATAAACATAGCATTTAGTTAACTTGGCATGAACAATACTTTTGCACGAGAGAGAGTTTAGAGAACATGACAACAGTTGAGGACCGGATTTATGTGGAGCCGGTCCCCCCTCCAATAGGCATTTGTATTATAGTAAGAGAGTTGGTACAATATAATTTTTTTGTGCTCCTTGTGACCTAGGTGATGCAATAAAGATGGAAAGCTTCATGCATCACAAGCATAACATATACTTTGTGGAAAGCATTAACTATCTCAAGCCTTAGTCCCAAGGTCTCAAACACCTTCGAAGGTGGAGAGAGCAAGCATGGAATAAGGGTAGGGAAGAGGAAGAAGAAACATTTCATAGGAGAAAGAAATAATTCCTCACTTATCATCACTCTTCTTGCTAGCATACCTAATAGCATAGTAATGAAGATGGAGAAGATGGAAAGCTTAAGCATTGAAACATGGCTCTTGGTTAGATTTGCATTCCATAACCAAGAGTGTTGGTGTAGGCTCTCAACTTCTCTACTAGCTTGGAGAAAGAGATGGAGCTCTTGCACTTTGCACTTCACACAATGAGAGTGTGTGTGGGAGATTATACCCCTCAAGAACCCCCCTAGCTTGCTTTGGTCGACCCCCCCTTGTAGCTCATGAGTGAAGATCATTGGACCTTCCATGCCTAGCTAATTACATGCAAGGGCATATCAAGCAACAAGGGTAGCCTTGGGACAAGTATCCCCCTTTTTCCTTTGAGACAGAGAACTTGATAAATGCTAAAGCAATTAATTGAATCTACTTAATTATCATTGGACCCCTTGGGAGGCCATCCTATCGGGTTTGGACGCTCCTTGAGGGTAACCTAGATAGGGGCTTGACATGTGTTCCACTGGCCTCTTGACCAAGGGGTGCCCTTTGGGAGAGAGAGTGGTCAAGCAACCACCCCCCCTACTTGCATGGTCGCCCCCTCTTTGTATGGATATGATTTGACTTTTGTGACACCTCAAGATCGTCAACCTTGGGCACAGGTCTCACCAATAGCTCGGCCCTTGAGCCCCTCAAGCTTGGGATGGGTTCCCACTGCAAGTACAACCCTAACATCTCAAGCATGACAAGCACCTCAAGCATCTCAATCATCAAGCACTTCAAGCATCTTAGTCATCAGGCACGACAAGCACCTAAAGCTTGGGCCGGGTTCCCACATAAGCACAACTCTAGCTTACCTAAGGTCAAAGGACTTTTAAAACTAACTATTGGAGGTCTTCAATGAAGTTACTTTGAGTCAAATTCAACACATGATCAGTGAGCAATCAATGAAAAATAGCAATGAGAAGATGCATAGTATTGCATGTTGGATTCCACTAGCTTAGGGTATGATTCCTAGCAATAGCGCCAACGTAGAGTGTTACATAGCATCGGTCAAATCCTCATACAACAAACAACCATAAATGTCAATTCAAGAAGGATTATCCTGGCCATGATTTGGGGGTATCATATAAGGAGTGTGAGAATTCTATTAGATATTTTTTTAAGAGGATCCTTGAGAGTACTTAAATATTAGGAATAGAGAGAAGTCATGGGTTGACTATTGCTAATACTCTTTGAAACTTCAATTCTCGACCAGCTACACACACATTGAGGAAGAAGCAATGAAAGTTAGATAAGGCTTAGTCTGAGTGGTTATTAGTTTGCTAACGTCTATCTTTGCCATCTTCATCCGAAATTGTTACCGAAGCTCTTTTGTAGGTTTTCTTAGCTTCTTTCTCCTCGTTGGTGGATAAATATGCATTTACCCTTATATTAATCCTCATTCTTTGCAAACTAAATGTTTTCTTACAATTTTGCTGCATTACTTTAGCACACTCTTTCTCAACAAAATCCGTATGTCATCTCCTTCTTGTTTAGGTTCTGTAAGCCAAAGGCTACAAAATTATGGCATGCATGTCTTAGTCATTTGAATATTCACAATTTGCTACATTCACAAAACATTACGATGATTTCTTTGTTGTCTTCCTTGAGGCACTCTCTAGAGATGTACATTAATGATATATTTTTGGCAAAAAATAAAGAACAAAATATCCACAAGGAGAGTTCAACCATGATTTCTTGCTAATTGTAGTACTTTCATAGTGCCATATTTGGTTCTATGCATACTTTGTCTTTTGCTTTCTATTTGGAAAATGTGATTTTTTTATTCATGATCTTGATGCATGCTTGGTTATATTTGCTAAAGGAAAATTTTGAAGTATCAATGTGCTTCGAGCTATTTTTATTTATGGCTAGAAATATATATATTTGCACTGTGAGCACTCTTTGTTCAATTGAAGAAGTGGGGAGTATATGTGAAAATAGTTAAATACAAATTTTTCCCATTCGTGGAATCAAATACCGATGTATATCCCTCAACATTATGTAAATTTGAGAGGAAAAAAAAGCCATTTATGAAGATGACATGATTTATGTCAAAATTAAGTTACTTCGAGTCAAATTCAACACATGATCAGTGAGCAATCAATGAAAAATAGCAATGAGAAGATGCATAGTATTGCATGTTGGATTCCACTAGCTTAGGGTATGATTCCTAGCAATCGCGCCAACGTAGAGTGTTACATAGCATCGGTCAAATCCTCATACAACAAACCAACATAAATGTCAATTCAAAGAGGATTATCCTGGCCATGATTTGGGGGTATCATATAAGGAGTGTGAGAATTCTATTAGGTATTTTTTTAAGAGGATGCTTGAGAGTACTTAAATATTAGGAATAGAGAGAAGTCATGGGTTGACTATTGCTAATACTCTTTGAAACTTCAATTCTCGACCAGCTACACACACATTGAGGAAGAAGCAATGAAAGTTAGATAAGGCTTAGTCTGAGTGGTTATTAGTTTGCTAACGTCTATCTTTGCCATCTTCATCCGAAATTGTTACTGAAGCTCTTTTGTAGGTTTTCTTAGCTTCTTTCTCCTCGTTGGTGGATAAATATGCATTTACCCTTATATTAATCCTCTTTCTTTGCAAACTAAATGTTTTCTTACAATTTTGCTGCATTACTCTAGCACACTCTTTCTCAATAAAATCCGTATGTCATCTCCTTCTTGTTGAGGTTCTGTAAGCCAAAGGCTACAAAATTATGGCATGCATGTCTTAGTCATTTGAATATTTACAATTTGCTACATTCACAAAACATTACGATGATTTCTTTGTTGTCTTCCTTGAGGCACTCTCTAGAGATGTACATTAATGATATATTTTCGGCAAAAAATAAAGAACAAAATATCCACAAGGAGAGTTCAACCATGATTTCTTGCTAATTGTAGTACTTTCATAGTGCCATATTTGGTTCTATGCATACTTTGTCTTTTGCTTTCTATTCGGAAAATGTGATTTTTTTATTCATGATCTTGATGCATGCTTGGTTATATTTGCTAAAGGAAAATTTTGAAGTATCAATGTGCTTCGAGCTATTTTTATTTATGGCAAGAAATATATATATTTGCACTGTGAGCACTCTTTGTTCAGTTCAAGAAGTGGGGAGTATATGTGAAAATAGTTAAATGCAAATTTCTTCCATTCGTGGAATAAAATACCAATGTATATCCCTCAACATTATGTAAATTTGAGAGGAAAAATAAGCCATTTATGAAGATGACATGATTTATGTCAAAATTAAGTTACTTCGAGTCAAATTCAACACATGATCAGTGAGCAATCAATGAAAAATAGCAATGAGAAGATGCATAGTATTGCATGTTGGATTCCACTAGCTTAGGGTATGATTCCTAGCAATAGCGCCAACGTAGAGTGTTACATAGCATCGGTCAAATCCTCATACAACAAACCAACATAAATGTCAATTCAAGGAGGATTATCTTGGCCATGATTTGGGGGTATCATATAAGGAGTGTGAGAATTCTATTAGGTATTTCTTTAAGAGGATCCTTGAGAGTACTTAAATATTAGGAATAGAGAGAAGTCATGGGTTGACTGTTACTAATACTCTTTGAAACTTCAATTCTCGACCAGCTACACACACATTGAGGAAGAAGCAATGAAAGTTAGATAAGGCTTAGTCTGAGTGGTTATTAGTTTGCTAACGTCTATCTTTGCCATCTTCATCCGAAATTGTTACCGAAGCTCTTTCGTAGGTTTTCTTAGCTTCTTTCTCCTCGTTGGTGGATAAATATGCATTTACCCTTATATTAATCCTCATTCTTTGCAAACTAAATGTTTTCTTACAATTTTGCTGCATTACTTTAGCACACTCTTTCTCAACAAAATCCGTATGTCATCTCCTTCTTGTTTAGGTTCTGTAAGCCAAAGGCTACAAAATTATGGCATGCATGTCTTAGTCATTTGAATATTTACAATTTGCTACATTCACAAAACATTACGATGATTTCTTTGTTGTCTTCCTTGAGGCACTCTCTAGAGATGTACATTAATGATATATTTTCGGCAAAAAATAAAGAACAAAATATCCACAAGGAGAGTTCAACCATGATTTCTTGCTAATTGTAGTACTTTCATAGTGCCATATTTGGTTCTATGCATACTTTGTCTTTTGCTTTCTATTCGGAAAATGTGATTTTTTTATTCATGATCTTGATGCATGCTTGGTTATATTTGCTAAAGGAAAATTTTGAAGTATCAATGTGCTTCGAGCTATTTTTATTTATGGCAAGAAATATATATATTTGCACTGTGAGCACTCTTTGTTCAGTTCAAGAAGTGGGGAGTATATGTGAAAATAGTTAAATGCAAATTTCTTCCATTCGTGGAATAAAATACCGATGTATATCCCTCAACATTATGTAAATTTGAGAGGAAAAATAAGCCATTTATGAAGATGACATGATTTATATCAAAATTAAGTTACTTCGAGTCAAATTCAACACATGATCAGTGAGCAATCAATGAAAAATAGCAATGAGAAGATGCATAGTATTGCATGTTGGATTCCACTAGCTTAGGGTATGATTCCTAGCAATAGCGCCAATGTAGAGTGTTACATAGCATCGGTCAAATCCTCATACAACAAACCAACATAAATGTCAATTCAAGGAGGATTATCTTGGCCATGATTTGGGGGTATCATATAAGGAGTGTGAGAATTCTATTAGGTATTTCTTTAAGAGGATCCTTGAGAGTACTTAAATATTAGGAATAGAGAGAAGTCATGGGTTGACTGTTGCTAATACTCTTTGAAACTTCAATTCTCGACCAGCTACACACACATTGAGGAAGAAGCAATGAAAGTTAGATAAGGCTTAGTCTGAGTGGTTATTAGTTTGCTAACGTCTATCTTTGCCATCTTCATCCGAAATTGTTACCGAAGCTCTTTCGTAGGTTTTCTTAGCTTCTTTCTCCTCGTTGGTGGATAAATATGCATTTACCCTTATATTAATCCTCATTCTTTGCAAACTAAATGTTTTCTTACAATTTTGCTGCATTACTTTAGCACACTCTTTCTCAACAAAATCCGTATGTCATCTCCTTCTTGTTTAGGTTCTGTAAGCGAAAGGCTACAAAATTATGGCATGCATGTCTTAGTCATTTGAATATTTACAATTTGCTACATTCACAAAACATTACGATGATTTCTTTGTTGTCTTCCTTGAGGCACTCTCTAGAGATGTACATTAATGATATATTTTCGGCAAAAAATAAAGAACAAAATATCCACAAGGAGAGTTCAACCATGATTTCTTGCTAATTGTAGTACTTTCATAGTGCCATATTTGGTTCTATGCATACTTTGTCTTTTGCTTTCTATTCGGAAAATGTGATTTTTTTATTCATGATCTTGATGCATGCTTGGTTATATTTGCTAAAGGAAAATTTTGAAGTATCAATGTGCTTCGAGCTATTTTTATTTATGGCCAGAAATATATATATTTGCACTGTGAGCACTCTTTGTTCAGTTCAAGAAGTGGGGAGTATATGTGAAAATAGTTAAATGCAAATTTCTTCCATTCGTGGAATAAAATACCGATGTATATCCCTCAACATTATGTAAATTTGAGAGGAAAAATAAGCCATTTATGAAGATGACATGATTTATGTCAAAATTAAGTTACTTCGAGTCAAATTCAACACATGATCAGTGAGCAATCAATGAAAAATAGCAATGAGAAGATGCATAGTATTGCATGTTGGATTCCACTAGCTTAGGGTATGATTCCTAGCAATAGCGCCAACGTAGAGTGTTACATAGCATCGGTCAAATCCTCATACAACAAACCAACATAAATGTCAATTCAAGGAGGATTATCTTGGCCATGATTTGGGGGTATCATATAAGGAGTGTGAGAATTCTATTAGGTATTTTTTTAAGAGGATCCTTGAGAGTACTTAAATATTAGGAATAGAGAGAAGTCATGGGTTGACTGTTGCTAATACTCTTTGAAACTTCAATTCTCGACCAGCTACACACACATTGAGGAAGAAGCAATGAAAGTTAGATAAGGCTTAGTCTGAGTGGTTATTAGTTTGCTAACGTCTATCTTTGCCATCTTCATCCGAAATTGTTACCGAAGCTCTTTCGTAGGTTTTCTTAGCTTCTTTCTCCTCGTTGGTGGATAAATATGCATTTACCCTTATATTAATCCTCTTTCTTTGCAAACTAAATGTTTTCTTACAATTTTGCTGCATTACTTTAGCACACTCTTTCTCAACAAAATCCGTATGTCATCTCCTTCTTGTTTAGGTTCTGTAAGCCAAAGGCTACAAAATTATGGCATGCATGTCTTAGTCATTTGAATATTCACAATTTGCTACATTCACAAAACATTACGATGATTTCTTTGTTGTCTTCCTTGAGGCACTCTCTAGAGATGTACATTAATGATATATTTTCGGCAAAAAATAAAGAACAAAATATCCACAAGGAGAGTTCAACCATGATTTCTTGCTAATTGTAGTACTTTCATAGTGCCATATTTGGTTCTATGCATACTTTGTTTTTTGCTTTCTATTCGGAAAATGTGATTTTTTTATTCATGATCTTGATGCATGCTTGGTTATATTTGCTAAAGGAAAATTTTGAAGTATCAATGTGCTTCGAGCTATTTTTATTTATGGCCAGAAATATATATATTTGCACTGTGAGCACTCTTTGTTCAGTTCAAGAAGTGGGGAGTATATGTGAAAATAGTTAAATGCAAATTTCTTCCATTCGTGGAATAAAATACCGATGTATATCCCTCAACATTATGTAAATTTGAGAGGAAAAATAAGCCATTTATGAAGATGACATGATTTATGTCAAAATTAAGTTACTTCGAGTCAAATTCAACACATGATCAGTGAGCAATCAATGAAAAATAGCAATGAGAAGATGCATAGTATTGCATGTTGGATTCCACTAGCTTAGGGTATGATTCCTACAATAGCGCCAATGTAGAGTGTTACATAGCATCGGTCAAATCCTCATACAACAAACCAACATAAATGTCAATTCAAGGAGGATTATCTTGGCCATGATTTGGGGGTATCATATAAGGAGTGTGAGAATTCTATTAGGTATTTTTTTAAGAGGATCCTTGAGAGTACTTAAATATTAGGAATAGAGAGAAGTCATGGGTTGACTATTGGTAATACTCTTTGAAACTTCAATTCTCGACCAGCTACACACACATTGAGGAAGAAGCAATGAAAGTTAGATAAGGCTTAGTCTGAGTGGTTATTAGTTTGCTAACGTCTATCTTTGCCATCTTCATCCGAAATTGTTACCGAAGCTCTTTCGTAGGTTTTCTTAGCTTCTTTCTCCTCGTTGGTGGATAAATATGCATTTACCCTTATATTAATCCTCATTCTTTGCAAACTAAATGTTTTCTTACAATTTTGCTGCATTACTTTAGCACACTCTTTCTCAACAAAATCCGTATGTCATCTCCTTCTTGTTGAGGTTCTGTAAGCCAAAGGCTACAAAATTATGGCATGCATGTCTTAGTCATTTGAATATTCACAATTTGCTACATTCACAAAACATTACGATGATTTCTTTGTTGTCTTCCTTGAGGCACTCTCTAGAGATGTACATTAATGATATATTTTCGGCAAAAAATAAAGAACAAAATATCCACAAGGAGAGTTCAACCATGATTTCTTGCTAATTGTAGTACTTTCATAGTGCCA
The DNA here is from genome assembly GCF_014529385.1 of Adiantum capillus-veneris. NCBI lineage: Eukaryota > Viridiplantae > Streptophyta > Polypodiopsida > Polypodiales > Pteridaceae > Adiantum > Adiantum capillus-veneris. The sequence goes on from NC_140934.1 coordinate 15,834,486, forward strand.
TATTTGGTTCTATGCATACTTTGTCTTTTGCTTTCTATTCGGAAAATGTGATTTTTTTATTCATGATCTTGATGCATGCTTGGTTATATTTGCTAAAGGAAAATTTTGAAGTATCAATGTGCTTCGAGCTATTTTTATTTATGGCCAGAAATATATATATTTGCACTGTGAGCACTCTTTGTTCAGTTCAAGAAGTGGGGAGTATATGTGAAAATAGTTAAATGCAAATTTCTTCCATTCGTGGAATAAAATACCGATGTATATCCCTCAACATTATGTAAATTTGAGAGGAAAAATAAGCCATTTATGAAGATGACATGATTTATGTCAAAATTAAGTTACTTCGAGTCAAATTCAACACATGATCAGTGAGCAATCAATGAAAAATAGCAATGAGAAGATGCATAGTATTGCATGTTGGATTCCACTAGCTTAGGGTATGATTCCTAGCAATAGCGCCAACGTAGAGTGTTACATAGCATCGGTCAAATCCTCATACAACAAACCAACATAAATGTCAATTCAAGGAGGATTATCCTGGCCATGATTTGGGGGTATCATATAAGGAGTGTGAGAATTCTATTAGGTATTTCTTTAAGAGGATCCTTGAGAGTACTTAAATATTAGGAATAGAGAGAAGTCATGGGTTGACTGTTGCTAATACTCTTTGAAACTTTAATTCTCGACCAGCTACACACACATTGAGGAAGAAGCAATGAAAGTTAGATAAGGCTTAGTCTGAGTGGTTATTAGTTTGCTAACGTCTATCTTTGCCATCTTCATCCGAAATTGTTACCGAAGCTCTTTCGTAGGTTTTCTTAGCTTCTTTCTCCTCGTTGGTGGATAAATATGCATTTACCATTATATTAATCCTCATTCTTTGCAAACTAAATGTTTTCTTACAATTTTGCTGCATTACTTTAGCACACTCTTTCTCAACAAAATCCGTATGTCATCTCCTTCTTCTTTAGGTTCTGTAAGCCAAAGGCTACAAAATTATGGCATGCATGTCTTAGTCATTTGAATATTCACAATTTGCTACATTCACAAAACATTACGATGATTTCTTTGTTGTCTTCCTTGAGGCACTCTCTAGAGATGTACATTAATGATATATTTTCGGCAAAAAATAAAGAACAAAATATCCACAAGGAGAGTTCAACCATGATTTCTTGCTAATTGTAGTACTTTCATAGTGCCATATTTGGTTCTATGCATACTTTGTCTTTTGCTTTCTATTTGGAAAATGTGATTTTTTTATTCATGATCTTGATGCATGCTTGGTTATATTTGCTAAAGGAAAATTTTGAAGTATCAATGTGCTTCGAGCTATTTTTATTTATGGCCAGAAATATATATATTTGCACTGTGAGCACTCTTTGTTCAGTTCAAGAAGTGGGGAGTATATGTGAAAATAGTTAAATGCAAATTTCTTCCATTCGTGGAATAAAATACCGATGTATATCCCTCAACATTATGTAAATTTGAGAGGAAAAATAAGCCATTTATGAAGATGACATGATTTATGTCAAAATTAAGTTACTTCGAGTCAAATTCAACACATGATCAGTGAGCAATCAATGAAAAATAGCAATGAGAAGATGCATAGTATTGCATGTTGGATTCCACTAGCTTAGGGTATGATTCCTAGCAATACCGCCAACGTAGAGTGTTACATAGCATCGGTCAAATCCTCATACAACAAACCAACATAAATGTCAATTCAAGGAGGATTATCCTGGCCATGATTTGGGGGTATCATATAAGGAGTGTGAGAATTCTATTAGGTATTTTTTTAAGAGGATCCTTGAGAGTACTTAAATATTAGGAATAGAGAGAAGTCATGGGTTGACTATTGCTAATACTCTTTGAAACTTCAATTCTCGACCAGCTACACACACATTGAGGAAGAAGCAATGAAAGTTAGATAAGGCTTAGTCTGAGTGGTTATTAGTTTGCTAACGTCTATCTTTGCCATCTTCATCCGAAATTGTTACCGAAGCTCTTTCGTAGGTTTTCTTAGCTTCTTTCTCCTCGTTGGTGGATAAATATGCATTTACCTTATATTAATCCTCATTCTTTGCAAACTAAATGTTTTCTTACAATTTTGCTGCATTACTTTAGCACACTCTTTCTCAACAAAATCCGTATGTCATCTCCTTCTTGTTTAGGTTCTGTAAGCCAAAGGCTACAAAATTATGGCATGCATGTCTTAGTCATTTGAATATTTACAATTTGCTACATTCACAAAACATTACGATGATTTCTTTGTTGTCTTCCTTGAGGCACTCTCTAGAGATGTACATTAATGATATATTTTCGGCAAAAAATAAAGAACAAAATATCCACAAGGAGAGTTCAACCATGATTTCTTGCTAATTGTAGTACTTTCATAGTGCCATATTTGGTTCTATGCATACTTTGTCTTTTGCTTTCTATTCGGAAAATGTGATTTTTTTATTCATGATCTTGATGCATGCTTGGTTATATTTGCTAAAGGAAAATTTTGAAGTATCAATGTGCTTCGAGCTATTTTTATTTATGGCCAGAAATATATATATTTGCACTGTGAGCACTCTTTGTTTAGTTCAAGAAGTGGGGAGTATATGTGAAAATAGTTAAATGCAAATTTCTTCCATTCGTGGAATAAAATACCGATGTATATCCCTCAACATTATGTAAATTTGAGAGGAAAAATAAGCCATTTATGAAGATGACATGATTTATGTCAAAATTAAGTTACTTCGAGTCAAATTCAACACATGATCAGTGAGCAATCAATGAAAAATAGCAATGAGAAGATGCATAGTATTGCATGTTGGATTCCACTAGCTTAGGGTATGATTCCTAGCAATAGCGCCAACGTAGAGTGTTACATAGCATTGTTTGTGAGCACTCTTTGTTCAAATCAAGGAGTGGAGACTATATTTCAAAACGGTTTACAATTTTGGCCGGTTGTGGAGCAAAATACCAATGTATATCCCTAAACACAATTGTATTTTAAGAGAAAACATACTTCACTTAGAAAGATGACATGATTTAAGGCAAGATGTCAATCTTTTTCACATGTAATTTCATGGGAGGCTATCATGTGTACTATATACATTTGTACTCTGCAAGCATTAAACAACATCTTTGTAGTCTCTCATGTTGCACGTCTTAGTGAGTTGACTTTTTACAGCTTTTCTACATTTGCAAAAATTCATGATGGTTTGTTTGTCATATGGATAGGTCATCCATATTTGGTCTAATGTCTAGTTAGAATAGATACGTGTGCTTCTAGACCTATCTGAGCAGGGGACCAAAAGGAGAGATAGTTGCATCTCAATAGGGGTCCAAAAGGAGATTGTCTACCAAAGAGCAATGTGTAATAAGTGCTTTTAAACTTATCTCAGCAGCAAGGGACCAAGAGGAGAGATGGTTACATCTCAAGAGGGGTCCAAAAAGAGATTTTATACCAAAGAGCAATGTGTAATAAGTGCTTCTAGACGTATCTCAGCAGGGGATCAAGAGGAGAGATGGTTACATCTCAATAGGGGTCCAAAAGGAGATAGTCTATCAAAGAGCAACATGCATCTAATGGATCTTAAAAGACCTTAGGGTTAGCTTCATTAAAGACCTCCAAAGGTTAATGTTAAAAGTACTTAGATCTTAGGCAAGCTAGGGCTGTGCTTGAGGTGGGAACCCGGCCCAAGAATGAGGTGCTTCTCATGCTTGCTGACTAAGGTGCTTGTCATGCTTGATGAGTAAGGTGCTTGAGTGCCTGTTGTGCTTGCTAACTAAGGTGCTTGTCATGTTTGATGAGAAAGGTGCTTGAGAAGCTTCTCATGCATGGGGGGTAAGGTGCTTGAGTTAGAAAGGGACCCTACAAAGGAGGGGAAAAGCCCCAAAGTTAGGGGAATCTTTGACTTAACCTCCCACTCAACCCCTTTCTCAAGGGGCACATGGACACATGTCAAGCTCTCCCTATGCTTAGCCACATGGTGTGATTGAATCCTATTGGCTGGGCTAAAGATGGGTCCAATGAGCTTTTAGTTCAATTCAACAAATATCTAGATATTTTCAAGCTCTCTCTTTCTCAAAGGGGTAAGGAGGACACTTGTCCAAAGGCTACCCATGTTGCTTGAAATACATTGTGCATGTGATTCGCTAGGCTTAGAGGGTTCCAATGAGCTTCAAGCTTGAGCTACAAGGAGGGGTCGACCAAGGCAAGCAAGGGGTGCTTGGGAGTATACACCCTCTCACACACTCATTTCTCACATATTCTCACTCGGTGAAAGCGGAAGAACTCCATCTCCTTCTCCAAGCTTGTTGAGAAGTTGAGAGTCTACACCAACACTCATTTTTCACACATTCTCACTTGGTGAAAGTGGAAACTCCATCTCCTTCTCCAAGCTTGTTGAGAAGTTGAGAGCCTACACCAACACTCTTGGCTATGGAATGCAAATCCAACCAAGAGCCATGCTTCAATGCTTAAGCTTGCCATCTTCTCCATCTTCATTACTATGCTATTATGCATACGAGCAAGAAGAGTGATGATAAGTGAGGAACTATTTCTTTCTTCTATGAATGTTTCTTATTCTTCTTCCCTACCCTCATTTCCTGCTTGCTCTGTCCACCTTTTGTTAGCAGCAAGCTAACTCACATAACATTTTTCGGAGCTTTTATTGTAAAAACACTTATTATTTTGATGAATCGGGAATGTTGTAACTCCTACTTTTCAAATAAACAGTGTAATTGATGAGCCGATGCTACAAGCTTCCAGATTGTATCAACATGTCTTTAGTTAGAGCTCCCAAATGATTAGTTTTGACCACAAAAACCTTGTCTAAGGTATAAAAGCCAATTTTTGTAAGTATTTTATAAGTTTTGGATAATAGAAACACAGTGTGAGCTAACGGTGCTCATTTCTCTCCTTCTTGTGCTTCCTACTCATTCTTGGTTGTCACATTGCAGTGTTGTCTATTGCATTGCAACTGCAGGTAAGAGCTTTACGCGTTGACGTAAGCATATCATGGTAATCCGTAGCTTTTGGGGTCGCCAACCCACGGTCTAATTTCATCATGAGTAGGATTTTAAGCTTCAAAATCATAGACTAAGCATTTAGATGCATTTTGGGTGGAAAATGACTAGGTCAAAAACTCATTGTGGTTAATAATTTTGAGTTTTGCACGTGACCTAAAGTGATATTTGAGACCATAAGCAAGTGTGCTTAGATCTTATAAACATGTCCTAGAAGTTTCATAATATTTGGATGTCGTTTGATGGTGTAAAGGTTGTGATTTGTTTGTCGATGAGCGATTAGCTTTTGGTGATCTTGGTCATTTGAATGTAGCTTGAGTTAGATACAAGTTGTTTGTTGTTTTCCAAGAGATTGACAACCTCTTGTAGCCTCTATGTACTAGTCGAGTCAGCTTTGTCCCATGGATTGACAATTATATTCGTGGTTCTCGCTATGTCTGCAATAAGATAGGAGTGAGGTTAGACATCCGTCCCACATTTGGCGCCGTTTTCGAAGATCGAAGAGACCTAAACTAGAAAAAACACGAGCGTCTTATGAAGTTATCCTTTAACTTCCTCTACGATCACCCGAAGTCAAAACTTTCTTTTTAAAACCGCATAGCTTAAGATTGTCTTTTGCTGTGTAGAGATACCTTGGAAGTAGGTTGTACTTGCTAAGTACATTTTAGGATTGTAGGACTGTAGAATTAGATTAGGATTTTGAGAATGATTGACGGACGAAACAAGTATTAAGATCAAGGCTCAAAAACGCATAAAAAATAAGAAAACAAGTGTTTGTGGACACTTTCCAGAACCCCATTGCAGTAGAATCTAGGAGTAGGGTAAGTAGAATCCAAGGTGGATCTCAGAACATTGCTCTATCCAAAAGAATCAATTGTGAGTTGTTTATGTGAAGTTGCAGAATTTCAGGTCTACGGCTACAATTAGCACCAAAAGACTGTCCACCATTGAATCCGACCGGAGATTATGCTTGAAAAGTTGTATGAACCAGTGGGTAAGCTTAAAGATGCATTTGAGATAAAATGTCAAGAGTTTCCAAAAACTCAGATTATTTACTTTTTCTTGACATTTTAGTCCAAATTAAGTTTTGACTTGACTTAGAGGCTTAAAACAGATCATAAAAAGACTGTCCACTGAAAAAGTTGAAAAAAGTGCTCATTTTAGGCCAAAAGTAAATAATCATGATTATTTACTTTCAGCTTAAAAGTGACCAAGGTTGATACTAGAGACTCTATGCATGTGTACAAACATCTTTTGTAAATATCCATAGAATTTGGATCACCAAATTGACCAAAAACTTGGTAAAAACTGAAATCTGTACTGATTGTCGAGAACTTGAGTGTAAATTGGGAGAATTTTGTTCAAACTCAGTGAAGAATCATAGGCTTATAATGAAGTGTTAAACAAGTGTACATGCTCAGTTGACCAAAAAGATGCAAAAATTTTCCAGAAGTAAATAATCACGATTATTTACTTTTGTCCCATTTCTCAACTTTTTTGACCAACCCAGCATACCACTAGTTTTAGCATGTTATATTAAGCCCACGAATCAAATTTGGTAAGATTTGGATACTTATGACGAAATTAGGCCGCGGGTAGGCGACGCCAAAAGCTACGGATTACCATGAAATGCTTACGTCAATGTGTAGAGCTCTTACCTGCAGTTGCAATGCAACAGACGACACTGCAATGTGACAACCGAGAAGGGAATAGGAAGCACAAGAAGGAGAGAAGTGAGCGCCGTTAGCTCACGCGATTTTTTTATTATTTTAAACTTATAAAATACTTACATAAATTGGCTTTTATACCTTAGCCAAGGGTTTTGTGAAAAAACTAATAATCTGGGTGCTCTAACTAAAGATAGGTTGACAAAATCTGGAAGCTTGTAGCCCCGGCTCATCAATTACACTGTTTATCTAGAAAGTAGGAGTTACAACATTTCCCATTCATCAAAATAATACGTGTTTTTACAAGAAAAGCTCTGAAAAATGTTATCCGAGTTAGCTTGCTGCTAACACCTTTGAAGGTTTTTGAGGCCTTGGGGACTGAGATTGAGGATGGTTAATGCTTTTATAAAGTTTTTGTATGCTCGTGATGCATGAAGATTTCCATCTTCATAGCATCACCAAGGTGGACCGACTCCACATAAATCCGCTCTTCAACTGTTGTCAAGTTCTCTAATTCTCTCTCTCTCTCTCTCTCTCTCTCTCGCAAAAGTATTGTTCATGCCAAGTTAATTAAGTATAATTGCTATCTCTAATTAAATTCACTTTCTATGTTCTCAAAGTAATCTCACAACAATGCTCGCTTTAATTCTTCTAATTCCGCTATTCTCAAAGTTCATAGGCCATTTCCATTACATTGGTATTAGAGCTATTGGTTTCTCTTTTCTTGCTTAAGAAGAGAGGTCCTTAAGTTGTTCATAAAAGGTTGGGCCTATTTACTGCAATAGGGTAAGTGGGACAGGGATCTATTATCTTTGTTGACAAGAACTTAGTTCGAGGTACACTGTTGGGAACTATAGTCTTAATAATGGAGTCTCTCAAGGCTTGCCTTTGTCTTAACCATTATTGAGCTACTAGCAATCTTAGTAGGAACTATAATCAACTGAGCAATGTTAGACCCTCTCCACTAGTATTTGAAATCAATAGTGTCTAAACCATGGGTGTGGCTTCTTGAGAACTAATTTTCAAAGGTAAAGAAGAGTAGCAACCAAGGTTTTTGAGGGTACCAAAGCACAAAGTAATTTTATACATAAGTTTAATTAGCATGGCTGACAATAACCAAGAGAGTAGAATGAACATTGATAACTTTGATTTTGCACATGAAGGTACTAAGGATGATGCCCCCATGTTTGTCAATTATCTTGTTACTAGGTTGCAGCAAGCTATGGGCAAACCTGCTTTGCAAGCTGAAGTTACTCACCAACTTCATGCTTATGGGATTTCCCTTCCTCTCCAAGAGGAGAGAGAGCTTAGGAGGCCTCTTGATGAGACCCCCAGAAGAAGACTCTCTCCCATACAAGAGGAGGAATCCAAAGAATGAGAAAATAATGAATCCCTAAGTTCCTCTAAAGATGTGGCTCCACAAAGACGGTGGTCTAGACGATCGCCAACTCCTCTAAGAGGAAACAATCAACCCACAATACTTCTCCTCATCACTCCAAAAGGGAAGAGAGGAAACAAAGGAAGAAAAGGGTAAGAAGAGGTCACTCTCTTCTTCACCTTCCTCCTCTTCCGACAAAAGCAATAGCTATTCTCCTAGAGAATACAAGAGGGGAGGATACCACAAATCTTACCCTCAATGGCGAAGGTCACAAAAGCTCAAAAAGTTCAAAGAGGGAGAAAAGAGTATCTCGTTTCTGACCTATGATGGCACCTTTGGTGCTATCAACAAAGTATTGGCCTTCATCCAACAATTTGATGCGGCCTTTAGAGATGAGGGCTTCACGGAGTCCTCAAAGCTACACCATGTAGCTATGCACTTTCAAAAATTAGCTCGTCAATGATGGGCTAGCCTCCGTGGCAATGGCAAAGCCCCAAAGACATGGAAAATTCTACGAGTTTCCATCATGAAACAATTCCTTACAAGTGATGCAAAGGACAAAGTGGTTACCAAATGGAAAAGTTTAAAGCTGCTCTCCAATTAGTATATCCACAAATATGTGGATAAGTTTTGGGATTTACACTCAAGGCTACTATCTTTCAAAAGATAGACTTCCTTGAGCAAAAGCAATAATTTTGTGCAAGACTACCTGAAGATATGGCCGATTATGCCAACTCTCAAGGCCTAGGACTATCATTAAAGTGATTTACAAATCAATTTCCAACAAGGGGCCAAAAGGAATTTTATGCCCACGAAAACTAGGGACCAAAATGAAGCAAAGGAGAAGAACAATGCCCAGAACACTTCCCAAGGAAATTCCAACAACAATCGGTCCAAGGAGAAGGGAGTTTACAAAGATAAATATAAAGTCTCTCCTAAAGAGCTAGAAGGTTTTTGTAAGGACCACAAATGCTTTAAGTGTGGGGAGCAAGGACATAGCTATCGTTCTTGCCCCAAAAGAAATACCTGCAATGAGACTCCTAGAGATTCCAGGATCGAAGCTCCAAAAGAGGATGTTCATTGCAAAGGATCACTCTCTCCTATACTTGAGAAAAGGTAAGGGAGCATGATGTCTTCATCTTGTTTGACCCTGGCTCTACTCAAAATTCCATATCAATGGAGTTGGCCACCAAGTTAGGCATTCAAGCGCATGAGATGGGAGATGTGGTTGTAACCGATGGAGCCTTCAAGGGGAAAGAACAATTACTCCCTTGATTGGAAAATTGAGGCTTCATGTCCAAGGCTATATTGACAAAGAAGATTTCTTCATGTCTTCTCTCTAACATGAGGATGTGGTTGTAACCGATGGAGCCTTCAAGGATAAAGAACAATTACTCCCTTGATTGAAAAATTGAGGCTTCATGTCCAAGGCTATATTGACAAAGAAGATTTCTTCATGTCTTCTCTCTAACATGAGGATGTTATCGTAGGGGCACCATGGTTCAACCGCATGGCTGCCAACATGAAGTTTGTTGAAAGGAGAATCTACTTCACCTACAGGAAAAAGAGCATGTACATAGATGCTAATGAGTCGGGGAAACCTATATCCTTGGTAAATACGCTTGCTCTTTATAAGTCCATGAAAATATCTACTTCTACGTATATGAATTTTGTTGGAAAATCTACAAATGATTCCAATGGTTTCATAACTAGCAATAAAGGGAATCAAGAGGAATTAGAGTTGTCTAATAACTTAAATGGATTCCAAGATGTTTTCATTAATGACATGCCTAGTGAGCTACCTCCAAAACGAGGGGATGATGACCATGCAATAGAGCTTCTACTAGGAAGCTCACCGCCTAATAAACCTCCTTATTGAGTTTCCCAAGCTCAACAAGAGGAGATCATGAGGCAAGGGCATGAATTGGTGGAAAAAGGGATGGTGAGGTCTAGCTCCTCTCCGTTCTGTTCACCAATACATTTAGTGCAAAAGAAAGATAGCACCTATCACATGAATTGGTCGAAAAAGGGATGGTGAGGCCTAGCTCCTCTCCATTATATTCACCAATACTTTTAGTTCAAAAGAAATATGACACCTATCACATGTGTGTCGACTATAGAGCACTAAATAGGATCGCTATTAAAAAAAAGAGATTTTCTGTGCCGCGGGTAGAAGATCTATTTGATAAGTTACAAGTTTTGGCCTGACAAATGCTCCAGATGCATTCAAACTCATGATGGACAAAAATATTCAAGCCACTCAAATTCTCTTGAGGAGTACAAGCAACACTCCTAGTAATTTTTCAAGTTGAGAGAGAGAATAAGCTTTTCATTAATCAAAAGAAAAGGCTTTTCCTACAAGAAATTCAATATTTAGGTCACATTATCTCTAAAGATGGCACCCGTGTTAGAGATAATAAAAGGATGGCCTAATCCAAGGAATCTACAAGAGGTACAAAGCTTTATAGGTATGTGTGCATACTATAGATGCTTCATGAAAAAATTCTCGCTAATAACAGGCCCATTACATGACTTAACAAAAAAGAACGTTAAGTATTCATGGATTGCAAAAGTGCAAGAAGCTTTTGAAAAGCTTAAGAGAGCTTATCTCTCAACTTGTGCTCACACTACTAGATCTCTCAAAGCCATTTAAGGTCCAATGTGGTGCTAGTGGTGATTGTCTTGGAGCTATTTTTCTTCAAGAAGGGCATGCCATAGGATATGAGAGTCAAAGACTCAACTTCGATAAGTGAGTATTGGGAAAATACAAAAAAGAGATACTAGCTGTTTTATATGCCCTAAACACGTGGAAATGCTATCTCATGAGGACTTCATTCATCCTACAAATGGATCACAAAGCCTCAAGAACTTCATGATGCAAACCAAGCTCTTCGACAAACAAATGAGGTGGGAAAGTTTTTAAATTTTATATTGTTCACATTGATGGTAAGCACAATCACGTGGTTGATGCACTTTCACGATGGCCAAGGGTAAATATGGTGTCTATAGCAACTCACAATCTATCTTTTATGATAGATGAGTATGCTACTAACCAAGAATTTAAGTACATAATTACATCCTTTGCAATAGGACATAAAAAAGAACCATTCACCTTGAAGGATGGTTATCTTCTAAACGGCAGACCAAGCTCTTCAACAAACAAATGAGGTGGGAAAAATTTCTTTAAAAATTTAAATTTCATATTGCTCACATTGCTGGCAAGCACAATCAAGTGGTCATCGCACTTTCATGACAACCAAGGGTAAATGTGGTGTCTATAGCAACTCACAATGATCTGTCTTTTATGATAGATGAGTATGCTACTGACCGAGACATTAAGTACGTGTAATTACATCTTTTGCAATAGGAAAGAAAAAAGAACCATTCACCTTGAAGGATGGTTATCTTCCAAACAGCAATAGGCTATGTGTTACTCACCCATACAATTAGAAAGTCATGTATGAATCCCATGCTTCTCCTTATGCGGGGCAAAGAGGGATTCTATAATCTACACTTTGAGGAGTAGAAATGTACTTTTGTTGGTCTACCATTAAAAATAAGCATACAAGAGTATGTTTCAAAATGCGTGGCATACCAAAAATCGAAATTTTGATCGAGGGAAGTAACTTGGATTGTTTCAGTTGATAGGGTTAGCAAGAAACACACTCTCTGCCTATCAAAAAGACTATTAAGGAACATCAAATGGCAACCCTCTTTAGATCTCAAATTTTCAAGCATCATGGCTGCCAACATCCATAGTGTCAGACAAAGAACCTAGAATGACCAGTAATTTCTAGAAGGGTCTCTTTGAGAATCTAGAAAGTAGATGAAATTTTTCTTTCGGCCTATCATCCACAAACGGATGACCAAAGTGAAATAACTAATCTAACGATTCTTGAATCTACTAATAGCCTATGTCCTGGAAGTAGATCAATGTTCTCAATGAGAGAAGTACCTACCTCTTATAGAGTATGCGTACAATGACATTGTACATACTTCTATGGGGAAAGCACCTTTCAAAATTAAAGAGGGAAGATCCAAAAGTCCCTTGCTACTTAAATTACATGGGAAGATCTTTGCTGCTGATTGATGAATATAGCCAAGACTCACAAGAATCTTTTCAAAAGATTAAATAGGTTATATCCATCTCAAAGCAAAGGCAAAAAGGGCTACTACTAATAAGAACAGAAGAGCCTTAGCGTTTAAGAAAATGAGTGGGTCTTGCTAAAGTTTCTCAAGGCTCATCTAAAGCATACTACGAGCAAGAATTTTACAGGCCACCAAGAGTATTATGCTAAACTAGCAAAAAGATACTATGGTCCTTTTCATATTTTTAAGCCAATCAATGAGATGGCTTATCAAATAAAGTTTCCCAACAATTGGCTCATGCATAATGTTTTCCATGGGAGCCTACTTAAGCCTTACAAAGGAGCACCACCAAAAGAAGCAATAGTTGCAGACCCTCCAAATATCAAATCAAGAAGAAGTACTTCAATCTGAGTCCATTCTACGACATAAAGGCAAGGTATTAAGAAATGGTAAAATTAACCGGAAATATCTTATTAAGTTTAAGAATTGTCCTTTAAAAGATGCTAGATGGGTGCAAGGAACCTAGCTTAAGGATAATATGAACCTTGTCAATGCTTGCAATGTTACACTAGAGTAAGTAGATAAAAATGCATTTTAAATGAACAATGTTTTTGTCTTATAAGAATAGTTCTCTTTTTATTGTGCACAAATTTAAAAAGTATGCATGCTTAAGATCATGTTTGTGGTGACAACGTCTCCCAAACACCAAGTAGAACTTATCACTCTACTTTGGAAGTATGATATGGACTAAAGAGTAGACATGCTTGCGGCAACTACATCTCCCAAGCACCAAATGGATTTGTCATCCATCTTGGAATGATGTCATAGGGTAAAAAGGGATCCTCTACCTGCTAAGAAACATGGACTAATGATTAGGCTTTATCTTCTCTACCTGATAGTCGAGGACGACTATCATTTCAAGAGAGAGGTAATGTCATAAAATATAATATCTAACTTTACCAAATGATTTTTCTTTATTAAAATGATCATTTAATGTGGGAGAATAAACGAGAACAAGAGTTAGAATAGAGACATGTGCTTTTAGACCTATCTCAGCAAGGGACCAAAAGGAGAGATGGTTGCATCTCAATAGGGGTGGTCCAAAAGGAGATTGTCTTCCAAAGATCAATGTGTAATAAATGCTTCTAAACTTATCTCAGCAGGGGACCAAGAGGAGAGATGGTTACATCTCAAAAGGGGTCCAAAAGGAGATTGTCTACGAAAGAGCAATGTGTAATAAGTGCTTCTAGACTTATCTCGACAGGGGTCCAAAACGAGATATTCTATCAAAGAGAAACATGCATCTAATGGAGCTTAAAAGACCTTAGGGTTAGCTTCATTAAAGACCTCCAAAGGTTAGTGTTAAAAATACTTAGACCTTAGGCAAGCTAGGGCTGTGCTTGAGGTGGGAACCTGGCCCAAGCTTGAGGTGCTTGTCGTGCTTGCTTACTAAGGTGCTTGAGGTGCTTGTCATACTTGATGAGTAAGGTACTTGAGTGCTTGTCGTGCTTGATGACTAAGGTGCTTGTCATGTTTGATGAAGAAGGTGCTTGAGAAGCTTCCCATGCATGTGGGTAAGGTGCTCGAGTCAAAAAGAGACCCTACAAAGGAGGGGGAAAGCCCCAAAGTTAGGGGAATCTTTGAATTAACCTCCCACTCAACCCCTTTCTCAAGGGGCACATGGACACATGTCAAGCTCTTCCTATGCTTAGCCACATGGTGTGCTTGAATCCTATTGGCTGGGGCTAAAGATGGGTCCAATGAGCTTCTAGTTCAATTCAACAAATATTGAGATATTTTCAAGCTCTCTCTCTAAAGGGGTAAGGAGGACACTTGTGCAAAGGCTACCCATGTTGCTTGAAATACATTGTGCATGTGATTGGCTAGGCTTAGAGGGCTTGAGCTACAAGGAGGGGTCTGCCAAGGCAAGCAAGGGGTGCTTGGGGGTATAAACCCTCTCACACACTCATTTTTCACACATTCTCACTTGGTGCAAGTTGAAGAACTCCATCTCCTTCTCCAAGCTTGTTGAGAAGTTGAGAGCCTACACCAACACTCTTGGCTATGGAATGCAGATCCAACCAAGAGCCATGCTTCAATGCTTAAGCTTGCCATTTTCTCCATCTTCTTTACTATGCTATTATGTATGCTAGCAAGAAGAGTGATGATAAGTGAGGAACTATTTCTCTTTCCTATGAAAGTTCCTTCTTCCTCTTCCCTACCCTCATTCTCCGCTAGATCTCTCCACCTTTGAAGGTGTTTGAGGCCTTGGGACTGAGGCCAAGGATGGTTAATGCTTTTACAAAGTTTATGTTATGCTCGTGATGCATGAAGATTTTCATCTTCATAGCATCACCAAGGTCACAAGGAACACAAAGATTGTATTATACCAAGTTTGTCTTTATGGGAGAATCTATAATACAAAATCCTATTGGAGGGGGGACCGGCTCCACATAAATCCGATCCTCAACTATTGTCAAGTTCTCTAATTCTCTCTCTCTCTCTCTCTCTCTCTCTCTTACTTAAAAGTATTGCTCATGCCAAGTTAATAAAGTATAATGGTTATGTTGCTACTTCTAATTAAGTTCACCCTCTATGTTCTCAAAGTAGTCTCACAAAAATGCTCTCTTTAATTCTCCTAATTCCGCTATTCTCAAAGTTCATAGGCCATTTCCATTACAGTGCACCTATCATAGATCCCTTTACCTTGTTTTGCTGGGAGTTTTGCAGTCTTTTTGAGCCCAAAGGGCTAATTTTGGTCTTCTCAAATCATTGTGATACAACACATGGTTGACGTCTAATAGGATCTCTTTATAAATGGAATTTTTTCAATGTCTTTCAACTACAAGTTTAGTGTTTGTGATGCACAAGGTACCCATATGTAATTTCAAGGTAATTAGGCTTAGATGGCCATGCGTGCCCCCCTTGTAATTGGCGGCATTGTCGACCATATTTTTTTGTCACATTGTGGGCCCCCCTTAGTTGGTTGATGGCATGTTTGTACCCTATTCTCAAGAATTTTACATCTCTTTAAGAGAGGTGTCTTTGATTCTAAAAACATTTAACAATGGCTTTCATTGCAGCTCCTCTACCCATCCAATGATCTGGTACAACCAAACAAAGGAAAAAAATCAAGCACTATCCACTCGCGTAATGTCTTTGTAGGGTCCTTAACCTTATCCATCGATTCTATGCATATTTTTTTGTTGTTAGTTAAGACAAATACTTTTTTTGCAATGAATATTAATGCATCCCTAAAAAGGGATTTCCTAATGATGTTGAATAAAAGGGAAAAAGACCTCCAAGGTGAGTTCGAGGAGTTTTGGCAACCAAACCATTGTGAGATTCAAAAGAAAATCCCAATGTACACGCAAGTGAGGACCAACTTGCTAACCTTGAATTCATTTATGGTGAGAAATAAAGGGAACAAATGGAGGGTGAATCTGAAATGGAAGATACCAACAAACCTGAAGGTGAGGGCATCTCCACGGCTACACCTGCTCCACAAACCTCTACAAAACCTCTCTCTCCCATCCAAGTAGAATCACTAGAACACATGCAAGAAAAAGCTACACAATGACTTCCTACTACAGAGTTGGATGTACTAGAATATGCAGAAGTCAAAGAAAAGGAGGAACAAGCACCTGCCAAGTTAGAAGCTGACGAAGAAGATCAAGCTCCAAAGAACAAAGTGCTGAAGGGGCAAATACAAATCAGAAGAAAGGTGTTGAAGAATTTCCCGAGGTAGATGCTCAAAAAGAGGAAAAAAAGACAGAGGCTAGAGAGGCGAGCACATCTTAGCTTGATGCCATTAAAAAATAGAAGAGTATACACAATTTTCCCACACGTCATTGAGAAGATGAAGGCCAAGGTGTAAGCTCAAGAAAGAAATATCAAGAGGGTGGAGACCTCAAACCACCACTTGACTACAAGGCTAGAAGTAGCAGATGCATTCTTGAAAGAGTTCAATGCACTTCATGAGAAATTTCAAGTAGAAATCAAGAGCTTGCAAGAGGCCAACATGAAGCAAATGACCAAGCTCACTAAATAACCATGCTTATGGAAAAGCTTACATCAGTGAGTGAGGGCCAAGAAAAGAAGATCCAAGACCTCAATGCGATAGTCTTGAACACAAATGATCATGCACAGTGGCCTCAAATGTAGCTAGATGTTGCCACCATCTAGATGACACAAGCCAAAGCTCGACTGAAGGATCAGAAGGAACTATTGGGCAAGTTAAGGACAAATCCTATAATCCTACTAACTCTTGGGGATTAGACTTGGCCTATCAAGCCATGTTAAAAAAAGTAAAGGCTTGGATATTAAACTATAGCTTGAACAAATGTAGAGAAGGGAATTATACCTTAGCTTTATGAACAAAGAACACGACTATCAAAAGCAAATTGCTAAGCCTCAAGAGGATCCAAAGGCAGCTCAAGAATAGCTCAAGGGAAAATGTGTAGTCAGAGAGGAAGACACCTTTGAGCCAATCACCAAGGAGATGGAGGCACTACAATCCTTGCAATGCATGGAGGGGGAGACAAAAGGTACTACTTCACTCCCAAATACAACTCCACTAGTGCTCAAGGTAGAGGCAAGGCCGATAGATAATCTCATTGTAGAGGCAAAGAAAACCTCTAGAGGTGAACATTGAGCAAGAGACAGAGGACACGTGGAAGGAGGCAATGGCCTTGAAGGAGCATATTTTATAGTAAAAAAGTGTTGCACAACTGCCTTCCAAAAAAATCATTGATACGTGGCACCAATAGTCCCTTGCATACCATCTAGTGAGGTATGAAGTCCTCAAAGTGAAAGAGAGAGTGCTCAAGGACCAAGCAACCAATAATGCAAAACCACATTTGGCACGGAGAAAGTTTTGGCTAAAGAGACATCCAAGGTACATGACCTTGTATGCACAAGCTCCTCCAAAGACAGAAAAGATCTAACCATCTACCCAGTACCACAAGTGAGGAGTTGGGGCGGCCACCAGATTATTTTGAAGAAACATCCAACAAGGTTGAATTACCCCAGACTCTCTCCACCCAAAGCATTATGTTCATCAAAATAGCCAAGATGAATCTAACATTCATGGAGGCATTTCATTAGGCAAAGCAAATAGACGTGCTCCATGGATGTCCTTCCTCAAAGGCATCAAAGGAATTTGCTACGACCTTTTAGATTAGACACCTTCTAAAGTGCTCCATGGAGTATATGCAAGGGTCATGTTTCTTCCATCCCACTATATGCAAACCTTCGAAGAAGCATTCTACACCGGCTTCTTCACATTTTGACAAATATCTTCGGCCATGTCATTGAAAATCTACTAGCAAGGTTTGTTGGGTACTTGGCAATGGAACTCAAAATGCCCATAGACCTTTAGTTTCTCATAGAAGGTGAAAAGAAGCTCAAAATAGAGTATTATAAATCCCTTGAAGCCCTCAAAAAGTAGCTAACTACCCACAAGCCAAAGCATTACTTAGCAATATGATGTTGTGAAAATGTTTGTACTAGGCTAACACAACAATACATTTTTGAGACAATCTTGTTTATTTTTATATAGAAATCCCATCATGTCCAAAGATGTAATTTGGGATATTGTTACAAGAATGTGAAATTGGTAGTATCTCTAGCCCCTACCTATCTCTAACACATTTAGAAACCTTTGGGTAAGGTATGAAAGACAATTTTTATAAGAAAACCTTAATGAAGTTTTTGGATAATAAGTACACATACAGTCTTTGAACACTGTGTATTCTCCTCTTTCTTCTCAAGCTCATAAATCTCTCACATATTGCCTATTTAGAGCATCATCCGTTCCATTATGTTCGCAAGTGAAATCTCTCTGTGACATTCTAAGTTTCTTACAATGAATTTGTGGTTCTTTTGTAGCTAATCCTCTTCTTAATCTATTTATATCTCAAGTTTTATGCATCCAAGTTGCATTTTATGCATAGGAGGTGTATTAACACATCATTGCTAATATAAGCTATAGAGTGCATTTTGGATCGAGAATAGTTAAGTCAATTCTACCTTGTAGTGCCTCCACATACTAGTTTCTCACTAATCCCTTTCCAATTTCACCAATTTTTGCTAACTTACACACTAGTGTTTTACTGATTGGACTAATATTTGGTGCATATGCTTTGATATTTGCTTAATTAAAGGCTTGGATTGCATTCTAACAATTTTGATTTGTGCTAACCACATAACCATTGTTTGATTTTGGAATGCAAGATTAGGAATTTGGAGTGTCAATGGAGTTGAACTACACATCAAACAATAAAAAAATGGATGGTGCCATTGAAATCAAGACATGTGCGGTACGCATAGTCGTAGATTTTATGATTTTGGGCTTTTGATTTGTGCATTTGTATGCCATCAAAGGAGGCCAGTTCTACACACATTTCATAGTGTGAACTTGATGCAACAAGGTGGGTGTGAGGTGGTGAGAGTGAAGCAAGGCGAGAGCTCCAAAAGGGTATAATCCCTTTGTAACGTACTTCTTGTTTTGAAGTACTAAAGCCATTGAGTGACTGCTTTTCCGTGGACGTAGCCCACATTGGGTGAACCACGTATATCATCTGTACTCTCTCTCTCTCTCTCTCTCTCTCTCTCTCTCTCTACTCTATAATCTCTTGTGTGTGAAAATTATCTCTCTCCATTAAGTAATCTACTCAATTATCTACTTAGCTACGTCATATTTCCTAACACCCTCTCCCTAGCCGCTTGCATATAGCACTCAACTTCTTGCACCTCCGCAAGACTCCTACCATCGGGTAGTAGAACTTCGGGGAGTGATTGCTTTGCAGGGTTTTCCATGAAAGCACGGGGAAGGATATCGACGTGGACACTCTTGGGGAGTATAGGCTCCCCCTGAGATACCAAAGACAAATCTACATCTCCCTCACCTTCATTAACTTCACTAGCCGCAGGTTCAGAGCGAGTACCTCTACTAAAGGTTTCTATAAAGCGACTAAACACACTAGATCCAAGATGTGAGGCCTAGACAGGTACGTTTTTGTTTACTTTCTCGGGGTTTGGTGTAGGATTCCCTTCCATAATATCGTAGTCAGATGAAGAGTCACTAGCCGCTATGTTTGGGTCTTGGGTTGTATTACCTTGGGTCCCCGCTGAGGGCCCAGAACTTAAGGTAGGTGGGTATTGAGAACCCGTGTAAGTCAAAGTGCTTGCTAGTTTCTTGGCCTCTAGCACCCAACCAGAGCATAGATGCATGTGCCTTTGGCACCCTACAAGCGTTGATGAATACCCTCGAAGGTGAACCGCTTGATTTTTTGGGCGTTTTGCACCCCGTTTTCACTCGTTTTTGATGTTTTTAAATGTCTTTTTATGATTGGTTTTTGGATTAGAGCGTGTAATAGCTTGAAACGAGCATATTGCTTAGGGGGTCGTGGTGTGCTTTCCACCACAGCGTTTGGTTATCCGAAGCTCCTATGGTCCTCAAAAGGGTTGATTTTTACTTAAGCGTGAGGCTAAAATAAGTAATTCCAACGGGTGACTGAGGCTTGAGCCTGAGCGTGGGCTTGGGCTTGGGCCTAGGAAATGTTCTCAATGACGGTCCTACCTTTAAAAAATTTTACACTTAAAAAAAATAAAATTATTGGATAAGGTCGTCGCTGTCGCCCCGCACACGCGAGCCCACACACACCTAACCTACCTACTTGCAACTAACAGAGCTAGTGTTACACACTAACACAGTACTACAACAACTAATTAACTAGCAAATTTATAGATCTAATACCTTAAAGCTAACACCATATCAACAAAAGACAATACCTTACATCAAAAAATCTAACACCTTATTAACAAAAAATAGTATAGTGCAGCAAAAACAAAGTTCACAAATCCTTCTCAACAAGACATGCACCTTCTGTCTCTACCTTTCTTACATTTCACATTGCACCACAAAGCAGCATAGAGTGCTATTCGAGCTTAGTGCAGGGTATTTCCCCGGCAATGGTGCCAAAAAATGTGCGCGTCTGTTGCACGTGTCAAAGCAAGGGACTTGCCGTACATTGTGTGCAAGCCACAAATGGATGCAAGAACACAACCAGACTAATCTAGCAAGCTCAAGAGAGCAAGGGTGTGTCACTCACCTCCCTACGCTTACCTTTGTGGAGGATTCCTCACCGCGAAGGAGAAGGAGCTACCGCCATGCTGCGCTCAACTGCCTCGCCGTCGTGCCGTCGCAATGCTTGATCACACACACTCTCTCTCTCTCTCTCACGCATAGAAACACACACACACACACACACACACACACACACACACACACACACACACACACACACACACACACACACACACACACACACACACACAAGGAGACGAAGAAGAAGATGGAGAGAGCAAGAGCACTCTTCAATTGCACAAATGAGAGAATGAGTGATTTTTAGGTTTAGGTGACTTTTATATAAGCTCGCCCATTCACACTTGGGTGCCCATGCTTAGCCAACTAACCCTTGAATGTTCCAGTTAGAGTGCACCTCTCATCGCCGACCACTCTTACCCTTTTCCTATTGGACCAACAAGCCCGACGCATGATTACTAGAAGTGGACGCCACTGGTTAACATTTGCAAAGAAAATCAAGGAAGAGATAGATAAACTAAAAGAGGCAGAGTTTATATATGAAATCGAACACACGGAATGGGTGTCACTAATTGTAGTGGTGTCCAAAAAGAATGGCTAGTAGTTAAGGCAAGATAGAGTTCAATTTCTCATAATATAAGTTCTCTCACCACACAAGTGAATGAACTCGTTTGATCTATTTATTGCATGCATGTCAATGGAGCTTCCAAAAATGAGGTTGGTAGTGTCTGGTAAGGTCTATCTGATGTCATCTGCCTCTATGGTCAGATGAAATTTTGACCAATAAAAGGCACACTTCCTATTCAATATGTAAATTTTTTTCAAGATTGTTTTTTCAACATCCTTCTGTATGTGAAAATGTGAGAAAATATAGAAAAAGTAATCCATATTTTTGAACCCACGTGATATGAATTTTTTATTGTGGTGACCCCTCCAAGTTGCAAACGTTGAAAAATGCAGTAAGGAACTGGTACTACCACTACCTAGCCTCTAAATAGAGGACGTACAACCAATTGATAAATGCATTCCATCTAGAATATAACGATAACAAAGGAGACAAAGACATACTATGTGATTTGGATAAGATCAAACAAGGTAAGCTAGCACTCACAAGTTATGTCAAAAGATAAAAGAGCTTACCAGACATTTGAATGAACCTCCATCATTAAAAAAAAAATGTGGGCTTGGTTTTGGGACTCGAGTGATAGCGAGTCATCAATGAAGGAGTCAGGGTCCATCTCTAGTGCAAGCTCATCTAAAAGTGAATCAGATGATCATGCAAATAACAAGAAGAAAGGGTCATGGACAAAGAAAATAAAGGCAATGTCCAAACAAATCACTGAAATGTAAAAAATCAGACCGATAGTAGGCAAGGTAGAGATCTGTTGCACAAAATGCAAGTCAAAGGGACACAAGTGCGACAAGTGCTCCCAATGCACATATTGCAAAGCATTCAGCCATTTATGGAACAACTACAAAAGATCCAAAAGCATCATTTTAATAAAGGTAAAGATGTCTCAATGATAGCACTGATGAGCCTAGAAGTACCAAATCAAGATGGCAGTCAGGTGCTAGAGATAATGAGGCCACTACCAACAATGGGTCTAGGACAGGAAGGTATGAGAGTGGTGCTAGTAGGGGGCGAGGTAGAGCTGATTTTGGAAGAATAAATTTTAGTTGCTACACTTGCGAGAAATATGGACATTTTGCAGCCCAAGGCCTTGAGAATGTGAAGGTTGAAGTGTCTCAAGCAAAAGCAACTGGACCACTTTCACATAGTTTTGATGCGTGAGATCACCAAGAGTGTTGGACTTGTGATTGAAGACTTGACATATGAGCCAATTAAGGACACAAAACAAACCAAAGAGTCTTAGAGATGGGAGAAGCAGACAGCCACCTAGAAGGGTAAGGGAAAGGGCAAGGAGGTTGACGAATGGCATGAGTAGAGAATTTTGGCAACCAAGATCACAGAGGATCTGGCTAAGAAGATGACAAAGCAACCGTAGTGCTCAAAATCCATGACCATTAAAAGGCTTTCATTGAAGCTTCCAGAGGTTCTAGAGAGAAAGCTCCTAGAAATTGGATCTGGTAATGATGAAGCCAAAAAGTCAGTCACAGCCTCAGCGGAGTGCCTAGAAGAAGAGGTATGGCAAGTCAGGGTAGACTTGACTGAGACTGAGAAAATGGATATGAGGATGAAAAATGCTCAATAAAAAACCAATTCCTCACCAAAAGATCAATTAGTAGGAGATGTAGAAGGTCAATAGAGGCATGGCACTGCAAAGACAATCATTCAAGGGGAAGGTTCTCCAACTCAAAAAACAGTCATGGCAGCGAACAAGATGAACTCTATGTTAAGGTCTATGAGAGGATTTTAAGGGATTTTATAAATAGTTTTTGAATGCACGTGATATATAGGTTTGACATATAGTAAACCCCTTGAAGTTTTTGGGAAGAATCTCCCCATTTATCCTCATTGATGTTCTTCAATTTTTCATACTACTCGAACGCCTATATATGGACATGAGTATTATCTTTCTTTCCACCGTTAAATATCAAAAAGGGGATTATTAGGTCATTAGATTGCTTGCCATTTTTTGACCTGTGCTGGTGTGATTTGCGATCTATGTGTTTGGATTTTTCTTTATGGCCCGACTTTCTCTCTCTAGTCCTGTGTTTATTATAATGATCAATATCAACATCCACCTATCATTGTAGTGATCATATGTCTTGGTCACTATGTCTACATCATTCTTCTTATCCAAATTTTGATGTGAAACTTTTTGGCTTCATCTACTACCATCACTATCATTTGTTTGATCGTTTGCTTTGCCCTTCTTATCTGCCTTATGATACCTCTGTGAGCGAGATCGTCTTTTAGCCCTTTCTGAATGCCTCCTCCTTAGCTGAGCAGATTGTTGAGAGCCCCCAATCCCATCAATATCTTTGGTCAAGGTTGCCATCCATCTCCTCATTATCAAATTCAAGTTCACAATCAGAGCCCTGCTCCTATTCTTTAGCGAAAGTGTTGATATGGTCATGTTCCTCTACGAATACTGTGGTAGGTGTCCTCTCTCTTCTTGATAGTCAGGGCATGATTGTTTTAGATAATTCCAAAATCCAAATGGGAAATAGGTTCTTGTCAAGAGCTTGAGCTCACCACCGTGATCGTCAAAATGAAATGAGCTAGCTACTTTCGATAGCTATTCCAGGTTGGAGACTTGTAGCTAGATTTTAGATTAGATAGAGAACCATAAGCAAACTTCAAACAACATAGAAACTAGACAAAGACTGAAATGAAAGTACAAAGACAAAAACTAAGCACATAAATTGGTATATTCATATACTAAAGAAGAGTACAAATGGCACTAGGTGCTAATACAACAGAGCTCAATGATGGCAAGAACAAAAACTCAATGATTACATGGACTCACTCTAGTCTATTGAATGACAACCCCTTGAAATGAAGTAGCGGGTCCTATTTATAGGTACTCAGATTAGACTCAAATTGATTGTGCATTGTACACCTCAACAAAATGGTGTTGCTGAAAGGGAAAACATGTCAATTAGGGAGATGGCATGATGTACGATCAAATGCCAAGCTTTTCCACATACCTCTTGGCTAGAGGCTATCATGTGTGCTGCCTACATACTTAACAGGTGTCCCATCAAAGCTTTGCAATCTATGACTCCATATGAGGCATGGTATGATAAGAAGCCATCTATTGGTCATTTGTGTTTTTTTGGTTGCTTGGCTTATGCTCTAGTGCTGCAACAACAACTCAGGAAATTGGATGCTAATTGGTTACGGTGCTGAAAGTAAGGGTTACTGGTTATATCATGCATAGTGAAAACATATCTTGACTTCTTTAGATGATGTTTTTGTGGAAGATGCAGTTCAACCCTTGTTGTCATGTACTAAAGAGAAATGTGTAAGATCACATGACATTTTTGTACCTTGCTGCCTCTTTTCAATGGCAGGAATACAAATGTAATTCCAAATGAGACAAATATTCACCCTACATAGGTTATGTCATATATCGACTTATTTTTTATGTAGATATAAATGATGCACTTGATAAGGACAAGGTTGAAAATGACGAACCTAGAGGTATGTCAAAATGGCGAGTGCATACTTTACATGTTGATAGTAAATTGGATGATCCGTGTCTAGTCATACTCGTTTGGGTTCTCATGATGATTCTTGTGCATCGGTTTGTAATGCGAGTGCATACTTTACATGTTGATAGTAAATTGGATGATCCGTGTCTAGTCATACTCGTTTGGGTTCTCATGATGATTCTTGTGCATCGGTTTGTTATGCTTTGGATGTGTCAAGTATGTGTGACAAGGATGAATCTCTTACATTTGATGAAGTAGAAAATTTAGAGAATTGGATGGCTGCTATGCAAGACACATGTGATGCACTTAGGAAGAACAATACATGCATCTTCATGTGACTTGCCTCTTGGCAAGAAGGCCATTGGTACAAAGTGGGTTTATAAGCTAAAATCTAACATGGATGGTAGCATTGATTGCTACAAGGCAAGGCTTATTGCAAAAGGTTATGCTCAACAAAAAGGCATTAATTACAAAGGAAAAAAATTCTCCCACTTGTCATTTGACTACTGTTTGTTTCAAACTCATTAGTAGCTTATTTTGGATGGGATGTACATCCGTGGAACATTAAAATTGGTTCTTGGTAGTGACTTATATGAGGAATTGTATGTGATGCGACCTCATGGTTTTGTCAAGGAAGGACTAGAGAAGAAAGTGTGTAGATGTAATAAAGAATTGTATGGTTTAAAGCAATCTTCTTAGTTTGATATGAGAAAATGGATAACCATTTGAGTGCATGTGGCTTTGGAAATGCTGCAGATTGTTAGGGTAAACCTCCTCATGGGAACTATCTCTTCCCTATGACACATAATCTATGAGGCATACATGCATGACCCATGAAGACTGCATCAAATGAAGTCAAAAGACTACGTTAAAGAAGGTCCATTATTTCTATGCTTTGAGAAGCCTAGCCTTGGGCAATAAAAGCACTATGTATATTAATCATAAAAAAATGCATTACCTTTTCATTTGCATTTACATTGAGCTCATTTGTTATTCACATTGTGATTAATCCCATTACACTAATCCCCCATGAATGGTGCTAATATTTATCCATCTTAATCCAAACTTAGTCCCATCATGTGCTATTAGAGCGCCAACATGTAGATAGGCTCGTTTCTACCTATACTAGATCCATCATCAAAATTTAATTAATCCACATACATATAGGATGAATCACTCGCATTTAGCATCTTATTAATCTCATCTTGCATCAAAAAGAAAAGATCAAAATCCCTTGCATTCATTTATTCAATATTAATCCCCTAATTTTAGTGTTTTTTTTTTTGCATATAAGTTAATTGAGAAAGAGATCTGTCTTAGGTCATGGTTACAAGGATGCATTTATTAAGGACCTAACTTTGTAAGGCTAAGTCAAGGTGTGGCGTAAAGTTAGGCAAAGTCAAGCTGGAGTGGTGTCCTTTTTTTATGAGGTGAGGAGGTTTCCGGCCCCTCACTTGAAGACATTTTTGCTTTGACGTGCATTCATCCTCAGCCATCACAGTGATGCATTCATCCTCACCCACTACTAATACCCAATGCCAAACCCTCCTCACATCCACCACTGTTTTCCAGTGACACAGCCTCAACAAACTACTTGCCTTTTGCTACTACCATCGACCACCATAGACTAACATGGATCAACATCCGCATCAACAACACTAGTAGCCTCACATCACCTTGCTTAAGTCATCTTCAACACACTTACCTCAGCCTGTCAATTGCCACCACCCCAGATTTGCTGGCCCTCACTAATTGGTGCAGCATTTTGCATGTTCATTGCCAAGCACATGACCGCCATTGCTCTCCCAATTGAGACAATGAGACCTGTTGCTCTTGGTATGCATCTCCCCACGCGCTTGCTTTTCCAAATATGGCTGCCCATCAGTGCCCCATCACTCACTGCTAAGTATAAGCTACACACAAGCTCCAAAATAGTGTCGACTCTATGCCACTACCTGCTATCCACACCACTTGCATATGTGTAGCTTGACCCCACCAACAGTGCAAGCATCATCATGCTACTGCTCTTGAATCTTGACATAACCGTCCTGCAATGGCGTCATCCATAATCGACCTCGATCCGCCTTCAAACATGGAAATCAATTAACATAGTTGAATGTTTTTTTTGAGACTTCATTATCCCATAAGGGCCCCATTCTCACAGTGAAGCAGCCCCAAAGGGTCTTGACCATTAAGCCCTTGTTAAGAGTTTCTTGCTATGAGCTGAGGAATAGTGTTCTCCCTTGGCCTCAAGTAATTTAGAGTTTAGGAGTGGTCTTTTGCGAGTTTTAATTGATCAAAGCTGAAAACGAGCTTGAATTTGCTTGAAGTCAAAGGTTTTTTTTTCTTCCAAGCGGGAGTCTCTGCACTAAAAGACTTTATTTCTTTTGCATTTCTTGCATTTGGACCCTTTGTATATCAATCGGGCATAGACACTACCATAGAAGGAAGAATACCTCTATTGGTAAGACCTAGGAGCTCACAATGTCAAATTACCCTTCTCTCAACACTCTATTTTCAGCCAAAACAAAAAAAATTCATTGTTCTTTCATGAACGGCTGAAAATCGACTCTCCAATCTCTTGACTCGATCGGAGCTTGCGGATGCATTCCCCAGGCTTGGGCGACCTCCCACAGGGATCCAAAGGGGGGGCCATCTGCAAAAGAGCAATGTGCAACAATGGGCTCCAAAGACCTTAGGGTTCAGCTCATTAAGACTTCCAAAATGCTAAGGTTCTAAAATTCAAAGGTAAGTCCAAATGGTCAAGCTTAGTGGAAATTGGATGCTTTGTGAGTGTACAAAAAGTCTTCACGTGGTCCTAGATTGATGGGGGCGAGCCCTTTTAGTAGGGGATGAGAGAGAAAACACCCACACCCACTTATGTAAGCCCCTTTACACAAAGGGAATAAGGGACACATGTCAACTCCCTAGCCTAGTTGCCCCCAAGGTGCACACAAATCCTATAGGATGGCCATAGAGCTGGAACAATGAGAATTAGGCTAGAGTACTTTTAGTTTAATTCAATTAAAAACACTTGATAAAAGAAACAATAAGAATTAAGCTCTCTAG
The DNA here is from genome assembly GCF_014529385.1 of Adiantum capillus-veneris. NCBI lineage: Eukaryota > Viridiplantae > Streptophyta > Polypodiopsida > Polypodiales > Pteridaceae > Adiantum > Adiantum capillus-veneris. The sequence continues at coordinate 15,861,940 of NC_140934.1, forward strand.
AAGACTATTGGACAGTCTCCCAAGGGGTCCAATGAGCATTCAACAGCCCAATGGCTTGCTTGATTCCTATTGGCCAGAAGACAAAGGGGTCCAATGAGAGTTTAGTAGCATTATTTGATTACCTAAATCTCTCACAAAAGGGGAAAGGGGGACACCTGTCACAAGGCTATCACCTATGCCTCTTTTTTCCTATTGGCTAAGCTTGGAAAGGTCCAATGGGATGCCAGCAAGTGGAATTAGCAAGAGGGGTCGACCAAGATGAGAGAGGGGGCTGATTTGTGAAGGCATTATCACACACACACTCACACAAGATCATGTGTGAAGCAAGAAGATTCTCTCTCTCCTCAACTTTTAATGGAAAGCTCATAATCTATTCCAAGCTTGTGAGAAGGGAGGCCTACACCAAAAACTCTTGGCTTTGGGATGCAAATCCAACCAATAGCCAAGCTTCAATGCATGCTCATCTCTTCTACCATGCTAATTACTAACCTATGCTAAGCTTTTTATGAGTGATTATGAGAGGAGATATACTTCTTTCTCGTAAGACTACTCCTTCTTCCTCTCTATATACTCTCATACCCTGATAGCTCTCACCATATTTGAAGGTGTGTGAGGTCTTGGGTCTGAGACCGTGAGGGAATTGATGTTGTGTTTTATAAGTGTTTTGCTTAGTGCTTGAAGCTTCCATCTTCATTGCACTAGCTAGTTATTGAAGGAACCCAAAGAATTGTATTGTAAAATGTCTCCCTTGATGGGAGAAACCTATAATACAAAGCCTTTTGGAGGGGGGACCGGCATCCAAGTCCTCAACTGTTGTCAATAGATTAATTTCTCTCTCTTTTGAAGTATTGTTCGTGCCTATCTAACCAGGTGTTATGATTTTTGTTGCTCTCTCCACCTAAGCACTCTTGTTATGCTCATTAGGAATCTATTCTAATGAAATGCTCACTATGTTCATGTTATTTTTTGCTACACACAAGTTACTAGGCCATTAAATGTTACATTGGTATCATAGCACAAGGTTTCTCTTTTCTTGCTCAAGACAGCGCGCCTGCCTTTGTGCAGATAACGGGGCATCACCGTCGAGAGCTATGGTCTTAATAGTGGAGTCCTACGGGGCTTGCCTACGTCCTAACCACTATTGAACTATTAGAAGCTTGACAGGAGCCGGTGTTTTTTGGTGTTGAAAGACCCTCTCTTCTATTCCTTGCAATTAATGGTATTCGAGCCACAGGTACAGTATCTTGAGCGCTTTTCTAAAGGGGTAAAGAGGAGTAGCAACTAGGGCTTGAAGTGCCAAAAGCACACCTAAAAGTTGTTAGAATGGTTGACAATAGTAAAGAGAGTGAAATTAATGTTGATAGCTTTGATTTTGCTAATGAGCAGGTTACTAATGATGCCCCTATGCTTGTTAATTACCTTGTTTCTAGGCTTCAATAGGCCATGGGCAGTCCATCCCTCCAAAGTGAAGTGCAACGGTAGCTATGTGCTCATGGGATTCTCCAAGCCCCCCCACCATGAAGAGAGAGTACCTAGGAAGCCTCCTTGTGAGACTTCCAAAAGAGGCCTCTCTCCAATTCGGGAAGAAGAAGAGGATCCATACGAACGGCTCAAAAATTTGCTTCTTGATGACGCATCTCCTTCTGAAAGGAGAACTCAAGAGCCCCCATCGAAGGAACGAGAAAGAAGTGAGTCTCCTGTCACCTTGAGGAGATGTCTCCACGAAGATGGCGGGCTAAACGCTCTCCATCACCTCCTAAACAGAGAAGACCATTGCACACTTCTCCACACCATAATTCAAAGAGGGATGACAAAAAGCAAGAGAAGAAAAAGACGAGAAAGAGGTCAACCTCTTATCCATCTTCTTTATCCTCTTCCTCTTATGAAGAAAGTGATGGTGCGGACAAAGAGAACCAAGGCAAGAAAAAGGGGAGAAAGAGGTCACCCTCTTCTCCATCTTCCTCAAATTCTTCATCTTCTGAAGAAACCGATGGTGCAACTTTTGAACCATCAAAAAGGATATGCCATAGGAAATTCTATGCCGCGTGGAAGAGGTCATCCAAGATCAAGAAGTTCAAAGAGGGAGGAAAGAGCATCTCTTTCCTTACCTACAATGGCACCTTTGGTGCTATGGACAAAGTCTTGGCCTTTATCCAACAATTCGATGGGGCGTTTGGAGATGAGGTCTTCATGGAGTCCTCTAAGATATGCCATGAAGCCATGCACTTCAAAAGTTTGCCAGGCAATGGTGGTCTAGCCTACGGGAAAACGATGAAGCTCCGTAAACATGGAAAGTTTTAAGAGCTTCCATTATGAAGCAGTTTTTGGCCACCGATGCTAAAGACAAAGTACTCACTGAATGGCGAAGCTTGAATCTCTCTCCCTATGAATCCATTCTTAAATATGTAGACAAGTTTTGGGACATACAATGGTCTTCAAAAAGATGGATTTTGGTGAGCAAAAACAACAATTTTGTGCGGGCTTAACTGAAGAAATGGCGGAGTATGTCAACTCCCAAAGGCACGCACTATATATGAGGTCATACACCATACTATGGTGGCTTCTTGAATCAATTTCCAAATAGGGGCTAAGAGAAATCTTCAGCCCATCAAAAACAAGAGTTCCAATGAGCCCAAGCGAAAGGAAAATGTAACATTTAATGGTCTAGTAACTTGTGTGTAGTGGAAAATAGCATGAACATAGTGAGCATTTCATTATAAATAGATTTCTAATGAGAATAACAAGAGTGCTTGGGTGGAGAGAGCAACAAAAAGTATAACACCTACTTAGATAGCATGAACAATACTTCAAAAGAGAGAGAAATTAAGCAATTGACAACAATTGAGGACTGGATTTGCATGGAGTCAGTCCCCCCTCCAAAAGGCTTTGTATTATGGTTTCTCCCATCAAGAGAGACATTTTACAATACAATTCTTTGCGTTCCTTCAATACTAGCTAGTGCAATGAAGATGGAAACTTCAAGCACTAAGCAAAACACTTATCAAACACAACATCAATTCCCTCACGGTCTCAGACCCAAGACCTCACACACCTTCGAAGATGGTGAGAGCTAGCGGGGTATGAGAATAGATTGAGAGGAAGAAGGAGTAGTCTTACAAGAAAGATGTACATCTCCTCACATAATCACTCATATTAGCATAGCTTAGCTTGGTAATTAGCATGGTAGAGGAGATGAGCATGCATTGAAGCTTGGCTCTTGGTTGGATTTGCATCACAAAGCCAAGAGTTGTTGGTGTAGGCCTCCCTTCTCACAAGCTTGGAGTAGGTGATAAGCTTTCCATTAAAGCTTGAGAAGAGAGAGAGAGAGAGAGAGTCTTCTTACTCTACACATGAGCTTGTGTGATGTGTGTGCATAATTGCCTTTGAAAAATCAGCCCCCCCTCTCTCTTGGTCGACCCCTCTTGCTATTTGCTCTTGCTAGCACCTCATTGGACGTCTCCCAGCTTAGCCAATGAAAGTTAAGTAGCATAAGTGATAGTCTTCTGACATGTGTCCCCATTTCCCCTTTTGTGAGAGCTTTAGGTAATTAATTAATTCAACTAAACTCTCATTGGACCCCTTTGCCTCCTGGCCAATAGGAATCAAGCAAGCCATTGGACTGTTGAATGCTCATTGGATCCCTTGGGAGATTGTCCAATAGTCTTCTAAAGATCTTAATTCCTATTGGTTCTTTTATTAAGTGTTTTTAAATTAATTAAACTAGATTTACTGTAGCCTAATTCTCATTGGTCCACCTCCATAGCCATCCAATAGGATTTGAGTACACCTTGTGGGCATCTGGGCTAGGGAGCTGACATGCGTCCCTCATTCCCTTTGTGTAACGAGAGCTTGTGTGTGTGTGTGTGTGTGTGTGTGTGTGTATGTGAGTTTCTCTCTCATCTCCTACAACTAGGGCTTGCCCTCTCCTATGTAGGGATGCATGAAGACTTTTTGGGACACACACAAAGCATCCAATTTTCCTAATGTTTGACCTTTGGACACAACCTTTGAATTTTGGAACCTTAGCATTTTGGAAGTCTTAATGGACTAAACCTTAGGGTCTTTTTAGCCCATTGTTGCACCTTTCTCTTTTGCAGATGGCCCCCCCTTTGGATCCCTATTGTGGCCGATCTGCCAACTTAACCAATATTCTAGCTTTTTCTCCCCTGGCACTTCCCCATAATAAATGATCATTTTAACATGAGAAAATCGTTCATTAGAATTAGATATTAGGTATTATGACATTACCTCTCTCTTGAAATCATAGTCGTCCTCGACTATGGGGTAGATAAGATAAAGAAGTTACCCTACGACATCGTTCCAGAATGGATGACTAGTCCATTTGGCACTTGAGAGCCTAAGCTACCGCAAGCATGTCTGCACATTAGTCCTATCAATCTTCCATAGTAGAGTGACAAGCTCTACATGGTGTTTGGGAGTCGTCGTCTCTGCAAACTTGATCTAAGCATGCATACTACTTCACATTTGTGCACAATAAAGAAAAAGAGAGTCTTATAAGACAAAAATTTTGTTCATTTTTAACATTTGTACATTTGCTTACTCTAGGGAAGCATTGTAAGCATTGACAAGGTTTAGGTTATCTTTTAGTTGTATGCCTTGCATCCATCTAGCATCTTCAAAAGGATAATTTTTTAACTTAATAAGATATCGTCGGATAATCTTACCGCCTCTTAGTACCTTGTCTTCATGTCGGAGAATGTACTCGGGCTGCAACACCTCTTCTTGGTCCTTGATCTCCGGTGGGTCTTGGATAGTTGGTTCTTGAGGTGACTCTCCTTTATAAGATTTAATAGGCTCACATGAAAAGCATTGTGTATGAGAAAATGGTTGGGCAACTTGAGTTGATAGGCCATTTCATTGATTGTTCTAAGAATCTGGAAGGGACCATAGTACCTTTTTGCTAACTTAGCATAGTACTTTTGGTGTCCTATAGGATTCTTGCCCATCATTTGCCTTAGTTGAGCCTTGGGAAATTTGAGTAAGACCCAATAATTTTATTTAAAGTCTTGGGCTCTTCTGTGCTTGTCAGCAGCAGCCTTTTGCCTTTGCTGTGAGATAGAGATAGCACCCTTAATCTTTTGGAAAGATTCTTGTAGATCTCGCCTATACTCATCTGCAACAAAGATCTTCCCGTGTACCTTAAGTAGCAGGGTCCTTTTTGATCTTACCTCAATTACCTCAAAAGGTGCTTTTCACGTGGAAGTATGCATAGTGTTATCGTAGGAATACTCCACTAAGGGTAAGTAATTCTTCCATTGGGATCTTTGATCTACTTCCGTTACATAGGCTTTTAGTAGATCAAGAATTGTTCGGTTAGCTATTTCAATTTGGCCATCCGTTTGTGGGTGATAGGCCGAAGAGAACTTTAGCCTTGTCCCTAAATTCTCAAAGAGACCCTTCCAGAAATTACTGGTCATTCTAGGATCTCTATCCGATACGATGGACATTGGCAAGCCATGGTACTTGAAGATTTGTGAAATGAAGAGGGTTGCCATTTGATGGACTTTGATAGTCTTTTTGACAAGTATAAAATGAGCTTGTTTACTGAACGTGTCTACTAGCGTCCATCTTCTCGTATTCCCATGGATAGACTTAGGCAATCGAAAGATAAAATCCATGGATATGCTCTTCCATGGTGAGTTAGGGATTGGAAAAGGTTGAAGCAATCCAGGTTGCTTCCCTCTATCAAACTTCGTATTTTGGCATACCATGCATTTGAAACATACTCTTGTATGTTTGCTTTCATGGTAGGCCAATAGAAATATGTTTCAATCCCCTTTAGGGTAGACTGAATCCCTCTATGCCCCGCATAAGGAGGAGCATGAGATTCATACATTACTTTCTCACGGAGTGAGTTAGTAACACATAGTCTATTGCCATAGAGAAGATAACCATCTTGTAAAGTAAATGGTTCCTCTTTCTACCCTAGTGCAAGGGATGAAATCACATCTCTAAAATCGGAATCAGTAGCATACTGGTCTATCATAGAAGATAGATCGCTGTGAGTTGCTATGGAAACCGCATTCACTCTCGGCCATCTTGAGAGTGCAACGGCTACTTGATTATGCTTGACAAAAATGTGAGCAATATGAAAATGAAATTGCAAAAGAAAGTTTGCCCACCTCATTTGTTTGTTGGAGAGCTTGGTCTGCGTCATGAAGTACTTAAGACTTTGGTGATCCGTTTGCAGAATGAAAGGAGTCCCCAATAAATAGTGCTTCCACGAGTCTAAGCACTGTGAGGAGTTCCTTTTCATATGTGCCTAAAGCTTGCTCAACAGGGTCGAGCCTTCGACTTTCATAGCCTATGGCATGCCCTTCTTGGAGCAAATAGCTCCAAGGCAATCACCACAAGCATCACATTGGACCTCAAATGGCTTTGAGAGATCCGGTAGTATAAGCATAGGTTGAGAGATAAGCTTTTCGAAAGCATTGTTCTCCGTGGCAGACCATGTATACCTAACGTTTTTCTTTGTTATGTCATGTAATGGTCCTACAATTTGTGAGAACTTTTCTATAAAGTGTCTATAGTATGCACATATACCTATAAAGCTTCTTAGTTCATGAAGATTCCTTGGTTTAGGCCATCCTTTTATTACCTCTAACTTTGATGGATCCATTTGGATGCCATCTTGAGAGATAATGTGACCTAAATATTGAATCGCTTGTAAGAAAAATTCACTTTTCTTTCGATTAACATAAAGTTTATTCTCTCTTAAAACTTGAAATATTACCTGGAGGTGTTGCTTGTGTTTGTCTAATGAATTAGAGTAGATGATGATATCATCAAAGAACACTCTAGTAAAGGTTCGGTGAGGCCTGAATAGCTTCTCCATTAAGCGGTTGAATGTGGCTAGTGCATTGGTCAAGCCAAAAGGCATGACAATGTATTCATAAAGACCAAACGTAGTGCGAAATGCGGAATCATATTCTCTTACCTTTCCCCAAGCATGGCATAGAGGAGATCCTTTGTGGTGAGTTTCCTCCTCTTGGATTTCAACCAAGGTAGCTCTAGCTGGCTTGTTGAAGCCTAGAAACAAGGTAGTTAACAAGCATAGGGGCATCATTAGTAGCCTGCTCATTAGCAAAATCAAAGTTATCAACATTAATGTCACTCTCTTTACTATTGTCAGCCATTCTAACAAATTTTAGGTGGACTTCGGCACTTCAAGGCCTAGCTGCTACTCCTCTTTACCCCTTTAGAAAAAGCACTCAAGCTACTGTACCCATGGCTCGAATACCATTAATTGCAAGGAATAGAAGGGAGGTTCGTTCAACAGCAAAACAACACCGGCTCCTATCAAGCTTCTAATAGCTCAATAGTGGTTAAGCCGTAGGCAAGCCCCATAGGACTCCACTATTAAGACCATAGCTCTCGATGGTGATGCCCCGTTAACTGCACAAAGACAGGTGCACTGCAAGGCTAATAAATCCCTATTCTACTTACTCACATGCAATTAATAATACCAACCATTTATAGCTAGCTTGAGGATCTCCGTTCTTGAGCAAGAAAAGAGAAACCTTGTGCTCTGATACCAATGTAACATTTAATAGTCTAGTAACTTGTGTGTAGCAGAAAATAGCATGAACATAGTGAGCATTTCATTAGAATAGATTCCTAATGAGAATAACAAGAGTGCTTGGGTGGAGAGAGAAACAAAACGTATAACACCTAGTTAGATAGCATGAACAATACTTCAAAAGAGAGAGAAATGAAGCAATTGACAACAGTTGAGGACCGGATTTGCATGGAAACGGTCCCCCCTCCAAAAGGCTTTGTATTATGGTTTCTCCCATCAAGAGAGACATTTTACAATACAATTCTTTGTGTTCCTTCAATACTAGCTAGTGCAATGAAGATGGAAACTTCAAGCACTAAGCAAAACACTTATCAAACACAACATCAATTCTCTCACAATCTCAGACCCAAGACCTCACACACCTTCGAAGATGGTGAGAGTTAGCGGGGTATGAGAATAGATTGAGAGGAAGGAGTAGAGAGAGAGAGAGAGAGAGAGAGAGAGAGAGAGAGAGAGAGAGAGAGAGAGAGAGAGAGAGAGAGAGAGAGAGAGAATGCAAATATTGTAGCCTAAATTATTTTAGCATGCGATAGCGTGAACATACATCCAGGTCAGAGTAATTGTTTTCTTTTTTGTTAAATTGGATAAAAAACCACATGGCAATGTGGGGGGAGGGGTAGGGATTGGTGGGGTAGAGGAGAATAGAGAGGGTAGTAGCAGATGGAGAGATGGAGAGAGAGAGAGAGAGGGGGGGGTGTAGGGGTTAGAAAAACATATTGCAATGTGGGGGGCGATATGCGGAATAGTGTGGAAAAAGAGAAGAGAGAAGGTCTGAGGAGGAGCAGAGAGAGAGAGAGAGAGAGAGAGAGAGAGAGAGAGAGAGAGAGAGAGAGAGAGAGAGAGAGAGAGAGAATGCGAATATTGTAGCCTTAATGATTTTAGCATGCGATAGCGTGAACATGCACCCAAGTAAGAGTAATTGTTTTCTTTTTGGTTCAATTAGATAAAAAACATATTGCAATGTGGGGGGCAGTATGCGGAATAGTGTGGAAAAGAAGAAGAGTGAAGGTCTGAGGAGGAGCAAGAGAGAGAGAGAGAGAGAGAGAGAGAGAGAGAGAGAGAGAGAGAGAGAGAGAGAGAGAGAGAGTGCAAATATTGTAGCCTAAATGATTTTAGCATGCGCTAGCGTGAACATGCACCCAAGTTAGAGTAATTGTTTTCTTTTTGGTTCAATTAGATAAAAAACCACATTGCAATGTGGAGGGAGAGGTAAAGATTGGTGGGGTAGAGAGAGAGAGAGAGAGAGAGAGAGAGAGAGAGAGAGAGAGAGAGAGAGAGAGAGAGAGAGAGAGAGAGAGAGAGAGAGAGAGAGAGGACACATTGTGGCAGATTGAGGAGAGAGAGACAGAGAGAGGACACATGAGGCATATTGAGAGAGAGATTGTGTGTGTGTGTGTGTGTGTGTGTGTGAGAGAGAGAGAGAGAGAGAGAGAGAGAGAGAGAGAGAGAGAGAGAGAGAGAGAGAGAGAGAGCAAAGAGGAAAGAGAGAGAGAGAGAGAGAGAGAGAGAGAGAGAGAGAGAGAGAGAGAGAAAAGAGAGAGGGAGGAATGAGGTAGAAGAGAGGGATGAGTAAGGAGGAAGAGGATGGCGGCTAGAGGAAGAGATGGAGGAAGAAGGTGGAGGGGAGGGAGGATGTTGGAGGAGGAGGTTGAGGAGGAGAAGCATGTGGAGGGGAGGAGGCACATGGGTGGCAAGAGGAGGAAGGAGAGCTAAGGAGGGTGGCAAAAAAAATTAAAAAAAAGCTCGCTCCATTGAGCTCGCTCAAAGACCTAACTCGGTTGAAAACACAGCAGATCCTGGGGTTCTGTCGACTGTCGGGGCGTCGGCTCCGTTGGTCTATCAGTACATTGGGGACAACCAAAATAGTTATGCCATATTTGAAAGTATCCAAAACATCGGCCTTCTTGTAATAAGGTGTCTCATTGTTGAGACGTCAAACAAGGCCTTTGCGGTTGACTTTCACGAGAATCTCGAGAATTTGTTCATGGTTGTCGGGAGTTGAACTCCACCATTGCATGGAATTATCCTTAAGAAATTATGATGCTCGAGAAATCTTGGATTCTTCTGTATAGTTCTCCAAAGCATAGATGTTTGTGTGGCAAGCATTTTCAAGTTGCCCCATTATGCCAAGATCCGAACTTCAAAAAGAGAGGTCATATAACTACGTGCAAATATTGTCTTGAAAGCTTGCCACGTCCTTGGAGCATGCAGTTGTGTCGTGATTGAACTCCACCATTGCATGGCGTTATCCTTAAGAAATTTTGATGCTCGAGAAATCTAAATCCTTATGTATAGTTCTCCAATTGCTATAGAAACTGCAATGCTTTATTCCGATCTTTCATCCTGGAAAAGGTGAAAAAATTGATATCGTGCTGCCATCCTTGAATAATCTTTTGGTTGATTAGGCACGTATCCTAGGTACGAATAATAAGGGTATCCATATGGGCTCCAACCATTGTAGTTTGGTGGCGATGGTGGTGGGGCCAAAGGTGGTTGCACTAGAACATGGTCAAATGGCTGTACCATATTCTTGAAGACTCTCCCAATCGAAACAGACGACTGGGAAGGTTGCCGGTTGGAAGCTCTCGTACTTTTCGGTGCTGGAGGAGGAGGTATCACCTGGACATCAAAGGAGGTAACATAAAATTTAGAAATTGTTGAAAACTTTGCAACATCGAGAGATTCTACTGAGGATGCTACAAGAATGTTGCGAAACTTGTCGCGAGAGAAACTTCAAGTACTCTATTGAATCCATGAACGCCATGTCTTGGGTTCTTTATGGATTATGCCATGTAAGACAGAGCGATGAAGACGGGAGCGTGCCCGATGCGTGATGGAGTAAGGGTGGGAGTGGCTAATAAGTCCGAGGTTGGGCCACGAAGATTCTTCAATAAAACTTCCAGTAAACTTTGGAAGTGCCACCTTGCTCTGTTTGCTCTTTGGTAGAACCAATATGCTTCTAGAAAAGCATATGTCTAAAGGTCTGATACCACTGTCACAAGGATGGGCAGCACGTACGAACGAAAAAGAACATATTGAACAACTTTAATCACTTCAAATAACAACCCAATTGAAAGAGATAGACACACAAGACGGGGAGTGGTGGAGTTCCACCCCAAGAGAGCATTGGCTCCAAAATTTGGCACCCCTTTTGGTATCTGTGTGTGTGTGTGTGTGTGTGTGTGTTGTCGCCCTCTCTCTCTCTCTCTCTCTCTCTCTCTCTCTCTCTCTCTCTCTCTCTCTCTCTCTCTCTTTGGTGAAATCAGCAGATCTGTATTATTGAGTACAAAGGGTCGCAAGAGGTGCAGAAAGTGAATGCCTCCTAGGTAGTACAAATTGATTACAATAGCAGAGCCAATTGGCTTATTACAGGTTTACATCAAGGTTTCCTTTAGTGAAAAGACCCCTCTGAATCTAGCATATCTACAAAGTTGAGGGGAAGAACCATAGTTGATGTCGAGGAACAAGAGCGGTTGGAGATAAATACGCTTAGGTAATTGGTAAGGAAAGTCAATGAAGGGCTTCTAGACCAGAAGCAAGAAACTTGCCATGCCACACAACAGCTTTAGACCAACACAACAACAACCACACGGCATCCTGACTGTAAACCTTGAAATTGGAACCTTCACTTCGGGGGGAGAGAACATCTTCAAGAGAAACAACCAAAGCGAAGGAATCTCGAGAAGAGGGTTGTTAGCCATACAACACTTATGATGCTGACTGATGCTGGTGTAACAATGTCATTAGTTGTGTGCACACTAGAATAGAACTAGCAATTCTAGGGCCTCAAGTGCGCCCAAACTTGGGCCAGAGCACCTCAGGGAGACCCTAGCAAAAAATACCCTAAAGCCCTAGTGATTGGGAAATCGTGTCTTCAATAAGGGGTAGATAGTAGCTTCAGATTTCATGCTCAAAAATTACGCGTGTCATTGCGAGCCAAGATGGAGTCCTTAGAACAATAATCCTAAGGCGGCCTATATTATTTTTAAGGCCTTACGATAAGTCAGTTAAACTAAGTTTAGTTGTTTGTGCTGGACCAAATGGTCAAACAAGTGCGAACAGGTAATGCCAGAGCAGTGCCGGTACGACATTGTGTTGGGGAGCATCTAACGTTTTCATTAGTAGCGTCCATGTGTGCAGTTGTGAGTTAATTTGCACATTTCATTAATAGCCTAGGAACTTTTAAATGTGAAAGTTGATTGGTTTTTAGGTTATTAAGTAAATGTGCCACTTGGCACACTTACCAATGAAAAGTGACTCTCTCACTCTCACTCTCACCCTCCCTCATCCTCTAGCGCCCCCTCTTCTGGTTGGCTATATAGGAGCACCCCCTCCCCCTCTTCACAAGTTGGCAGTGCACCTTGCCCCCTAAAGTGAGCGTGCTCTATGCATTAGAGCTCTCCATTGAAGCTTGAGAATCAGCCCTTGTGGTGTATGTGGAGTCCTAGAGCTCCCATCACCTAGAACAAGGTTTCTCTTGATCATAGGTTGTTGTGGGGGAAGATTCATTGCGAAAAGTAGAAGGAAACTCTCTTTTTGTCACGCCTAGCTACTGAAAATTCTCTATTTTCAGGCCCTAATCACCTTTATTAGGGTGAATTTCAACAAAGTATTCATAGAATCTAGTTCTTATCTACCTACACTGCACGTACACAAAGTTTGGTGTGATTCCATCGCGAAAAAGGTCTCCATTTCGGCATTGGAACCTGCTCAGGTAACATTTTTAGGTTATGTGCTGAAAATTACAGCAAGCATGTGTGCATGCATTTTGCGTGTTTCTCCCTTGTTTTCTTTGCAAAAATGATTATGCATAAAGGGACACAGCTAGCAAAAGGTAGAGTCTCATTTTTGAGAGCGTTCGTGGAGTTTTGTGGAAGATACTCTCGCTTACGAGAGCTTTCTGAAATCTCACAGCAGAGGGAAAGTCCTCTCAGTAGTCAGAGAGTAGTTTTCTCACTCTCTCAGTCAGAAGCATAAAAGGAACAAAGAAAGTATAGAGGAAGGGCTTTTGCCACATTCCTGTGCTTGTAAAAATTTCCCTTAGTAATAAAGATATCATCTTTATGGGGGGGGGGGGGGGGGGGGGGGGGACCAAAACCCATCTTCTGGTTCCCAGATGAAGTGTCAAGATTTCTCTCTCTCTCTCTCTCTCTCTCTCTCTCTCTCTCTCTCTCTCTCTCTCTCTCTCTCTCTCTCTCTCTCTCTCTCTCAAATTCTCTTGAGTATTAGAAGTGCAATTAAAAAGTCATCTTACACTTCCGTATTTTTGTGAAAGTGGTATCAGAGCAAGGCCATCTCTCTCTTTCTTAAGGGATTGACGACTCTTGGCAAACTGCAGAAATGAAGGACGTGAGATAGAGTTCACTATCCTTCAACATCAAGTGACAAAGTTGCAAAAAGATCACTCCCATCCAGAAGTCCAGAAGATTCTCCATACCCTTGAGAAAGGGAAGGAGAAAGTGCCGATGGCATACCTAGAGGGTTAACATAACGTTCACTTACCCATAGTCATGTACACTTTGGAAACCTGAAAGAAACAACTTGAAAAACAAGAAATAGAAAGTGGTAACCCTGGGTGTTGCCTTTGCAATCCAAACCCCTTGGTTAGCTTCTGCAATGTCAAACTACCTGATTAGACTTTGCAGGAAAACTGTAGCCAATGATGATAAACACAGTTTGCCCTGGTCAAAAGTGTGTGGAATCAAATGAGAAGTTGAATTTGTCCACTATCCCTTGAAAGTACAATTGTGTTGAACTTAACTCATGACAACACCTATGGAGTGATTGTGTATTAGGTGGATCATATCCCTGAAAATACCACTCTTAGAGACATAATCAATGCTGCAACTAAGCAACATATCTTTTGCAATTGGAATCCTATTCACAACTAAGTCATGAGAGAATCTTCTTCCTTCATGAACAGAGGAGAAAGATGTCAAATACCTTCAGAGAAAATAGTCATACTAGATTTTCTCAGGTGTTTATGCAAGAGACTACCTGTGTGAAGGCTCTCTTAGTCTTTTCATGTCATGCCATGAATTAGTTGTTTGATAGCTAGGCCATGCCTACTTGCTACCCATAAAAACCATCTTTTGGATTGGTTGCACCTTGTGCATAGAGCCAATGATGTAAAGGGCTCACTATTGTATACATATACAACGATTGAAAGACCATCTACTAGCCTCAAATTGGACAGAGTAGCTTATGTTATTGCAGAAGTGTAAATAATAATGGCGTGGACGTATTTCCATCTTATTCGCATGCCATGCATGCATATCAAAAAAATAGATTGATAATCCCTTGGCTTCAATGATAGTCTCAAACTTATGAGCTTCTGCTATACGTGCCTTGCATGATTATACAAGCATGGATACATCACAGTGCGTAACTGTGAGCTTATATACACTTAGTGCAAAATATGTGTATCATTATCCTTGATCTGAAGTCGATGGATAGTACTGTGATACACAATGATCGATGTATCTTGGTCATACGGAGCCGTACTTCCAACTGATGACCCATGCATTGTCAAGACACCCATATGTTACCTTGTGTCCATATTCAAATTCGAGAAAGAGTTACCCTGCTGATGTTTGACCTTGTCGAGTAGCATATGGTATTCAAAAAAAATATCTATAATAAGTACACAGACAAGCCATACATGCGTTATTCAATATCCATTGCTGATTATTCTTGAATCATGTTGAATCTTCCTTGGAGATAATGGTTGAACATGATTGCATCGAGTTTGGAAAACTTGTCTAGGAGCCATGCTCGAGCAAATCCCAAAACTTTGAACTAGAGAGAAAGATGCCTTCTGAAATACTCGCATTGAATTGCCTTGTCGTATTGCCTTAGTTCAATTTGAGCATGCCTTGCATGCTATTAAAACCATTACGAAAGCAGGATTTCTTCAACACTTTGAAACTTTCGTCAATACACACCTTTTGTCAAATGTCTTTTTCTTGTCGCAGCTTTGTAAATGAAAAACAACTAATTGGCCATGCCGAATATCTTTGCCTTACATGCCACAGGCCTTGACTGTACCTTATAAGCATGGTGTTATTAGAAATTTTGTTGAAATGCCTTGCATAGATTTCTCCATCAGCTTGCATGACCTTCACAACCCTCGCATGGCCCCTTGCTTTAGCCAAGCCATTACAAATCTCTGCATACCGTTCGTTCCCATGCAAGCCCCGTGGCATAGGTAGGAGATTATCTACAAAGAGCAAATTAACCTCCTTGCAGGCCCATGATTCTCCACTACCACCATGCCTTGAATGGATTTGACATGAGTTTTTGCTGGCCGTCGGCGTGCAGAATGAGGATGCATGTTTGATTTTTTGAGTTTTTTGAGATTGCAAAAATTTGGCAATAGTGTTGTGCCTTGAAAACTTTGTCGAACACCCAAGAAAAGAAGGGGGGGGGGGGGGGGGGGGGGGGGGAGACCGGCTGTGGGCACCTCCGTTTCTCAATATTTTTTTTTTGAATTCGGATGGTCAACCCTAACCTAGGTTGGGCGCCCCAAGTGTGGAGTCAAGTTCCTCTATAGCCCAAAACATAGGCTGCCCTTGCGCGATGAAGAAAGGTTCACCCCATGAGTCGTGTTGCTCACCGGACATCCCTCCTATGACGGGAAAACCCCAGTAGGCCATAAGAGTCAAGGAGCGCGTGATTTCATATAGTTTAGCCTACTCTCCACTCCACGGATAAGCTCACCTCCGCATGGTCTTCTTCTTTAGCTTTGGCTCTACAGGGGCAGTCTCCCATGATCGGATTGGAGAGAGAGAGAGAGAGAGAGAGAGAGAGAGAGAGAGAGAGAGAGAGAGAGAGAGAGAGAGAGAGAGAGAGAGAGAGAGAGAGAGAGAGAGAGAGAGAGAGAGAGAGAGAGAGGTAACATGCCCCTCCTCCATAGCTCCCCTTTCCCCTAAGCTTTGATACCAATGTAAGACCGAGAGGACTGGAGCATGCCACTCCACCCAACCATGCCCTATATAGGCCCTGTCTTGCTAATAATAGGGCCCTCTTGACCACATGTGCGTCTTGGCCCTTGGCTTGTTGCTCGGTCTTACCCTAGGTCTATGGTGCAATACACTAGAATATGTAATATGTAGATGACAATGGACATAAGTAAATTTATATGTTTATGAGTTTTATTTTGTCACATGATATTTTTGACACATAATTTTAACCATTGTTTTTGACAAGTATGGTTTGCAGATTCTTATCTTTGCAATTGATAACAATTTTTTTCTAACGAAGAGGTATATAATGGAAATTGATAAATAAATATACTACGGACATGTGGCAAAAGCATAAGGGAAATACGTACTATGTGAAAGGATATCACGTTTATGGATATTTCATTACTTCAGTGAGCTATGGCGTCCAAACGGACATTTCATATACATTCTGAGCATTCAAGAAATCTATAAATAAATACATGTAAGAGGAAAATAATCACTCTTGGATGGGTAGATTGCACCCAGTGTCTTTGTTATTCTTCTCCTCTGTCTCTCTCACCTCCCCTCATGCCTTGCCGGTGTAGCACTCCGCTCTAGGAGGCGCACTTGCAAGTGTTCAACCCTAAACCTCAAGAAGTGAAAGGAGCTCCTTATTCTTTTAGGTATAAGAAGATTAAGGAATGGATGTACAATGGACCAGTGGTGGCTGACCACACGACCGCAGGTAGATAGTGCCTTTACCCCAATAAACTCCCACTTAAAGACAATGGGCCGATAAGTGAGTGTTACTAGCTAAACTACTAGTATGTACAAGGAAACTGGTCAGAGACTCTCTCAACCTACATCCATTGGCTCGTTCAGTCAATCTACATGCAACCGTATCACCTTTAGTAATAGACAAGCATGTGTATCTATTCTTGAACCTGCATGTAAATCCCACATACAACTTTGTATGGTCTGCAAAGCTCCATGATGCATCATGCTAGCGTTGGTCATCGTACAACTGAAAATCCCTGCTACAAGTGCTAGGTTGGGCCTCGACATTAATATGTCGTACATGAGACACCTGAACACTAACAAAATTTGCACAAACTTGGCTGTCCTAGCCTCCCCTGCGCTATCTTTATGCGCATCGTCAAGACTAGTCATCACATATAGATGTGTCATTACCGACAATAGGATGGCTACATTCTTCTTACCCATATTGAAACCGTGTGTCCTGGCATCAACTCATCACTCTCTAGCATGAGAATATCAAAGAATTCCTTGTTTTTCATCTTTTTCTGTGTCTCTAGGGAGCAAAGCCGCTCTACCTCTACTTGTACAATCTCTAACAACACCTCCTATGACTCACTAGAGCACTGCCACTCTACCTCTATCTCTAGAGAGTCTACTGGCATGTCTTGCACAATTAAATGCAGTCTACCAGCATGTCCTACATAGCTAAATTCTCTGTCTCATGAACATGGTAGATCTCACCCACAAAGGAGACACGTCTCATCTCTCGCTCAACGCATGCCAAAAACAAAATCGAGACCATGCCATCTCTTACCTCAGATACATGCATAGGGTAAACCAAGCCACTGTGGGATCCTCTGGCAATCATTGATGATCTGTAATAAATCTGGAAAGATTGCTCTCTAAATAGTGTTTGACACCCACAATCTCCTAACTGTCCCACTGAGATCAAGCTCTATCTCAGCTGAGGAATATACCGCACATGTCTTAGCATATACGATGCACCATTGGGCAATGACAAACAAACATCTCTTGCACCTGCAATGTCAAACGTCGAACCACTGACCAAGTGCACACAACCAAAGCTTCCATTAGAGAATGTTCTGAACCACTCACAATGTGGGACGTGGAAAACTTTATCCTCATCTAGCAACCAATAGGAGAAGTGTCACCTCTCAAAGACATGCAGACATGAGGAACGCTAAAGGAAAATGTGACATCATCGTCACTGGCATATAAAGACACCACTCTAGCATGTATCAAAATCTCATTTGCATCTTGCATAGATCTCCACTTATGCCTCATACGTTTGAAACAACGATGCCTAATGTGCCCTGTGTGACCACAATGCTGACAACACAAGGATCGGCAAGAACGAGACCGCCGTCTCTCATGAGTTATCAGTGTTGACTCTAAACTAATACACATATCTGGATGCAAAGTGGGAGATCACTTGACCACAACATAATCATGAAAATCATGATCAATTGCTGTGCGATTTTCCCATCAAAGGGAAGTTTGGCATCTTCCACTATGACCTCTAAATCCCATAATTTTAGCAAAGTCTGTTTTCTTTCTTGAAATACATACTTTGCTATCTTGCTATGTGGAACCATACCTAAAGACTCCTTAATAATATCTTTATTTGCGGTCATCTTGTCCACGGTTTCTTGCATACATTGTGACTTGGATTTTTCTACCCATGCATGGCTCAGACAAAGAAGTGTCGATTGAAGAGGACTTACTTTTAGTAGCTGTCGTGAATGACTTGTTGAAAGAGTAGTGTGGGGTGTCGGGGATGGTGACTGTTGAAGGAGTTTGGCTATGCGCAAAGAAGCAGGTATTTGTGGACTTGAAGCGTCTTCTACAGGTTGAGAGGCAAGTGGCACTAGGGGTTGCAAGTAAATTGTAGATGGGAGAACTTGTTGCATAGTTATATGTATCCTTGCCATGAATGCTCCACTAGCTGCCCGCCCTTGATCTATGCGCTTCACTTGTGATGTGTCAAACATGCATTGGCTTGTCCGATAAATCATTACTGGTGAGATTTGTTCCAGGATTTGATGTATTCTCCACTTGCGATTGGCCAATGTTATGAATGATTCGGTTGTCTCTAATTGAACTCATAGGATGAATGAACTTTGCACTGGTGCTGGAACTGTTGAATCTGGTTGAAAGGCAAAAATTGGTACTGGTGATGACTCCTCTACTCGTTGCATAATTGAATTGACATAGAACAAGTCCAATAGTTCCCCTTCTGGTTTTGGTTTCGGTTCTGGTTTTGATTCTGGCTCTGGCTCTAGTTCAACTGGATCCCCCTCTGCTTTGGAGTTATATAGCTTAATCTTGGCCCCATTGTATATTCCAGGCAAAAGTAGACCCGAAAAATCTTTGAGTCTCCTTATCCTGTTTGATAATACCCAATCTACCTCATAGGGCCTTGACCAAGCTATTTTTAGATTTGGTTTCGTTGGTCCTAGTTTGGACGGTAGAGCATGACTAAGTCACCTCTCTGAAACTCTTTGACCTTGATCCCACTGTCATGCCAATTATTCTGTCTTTGTTGCACCACTTCTTGTTCCAATATAGAACTATATTTGTATGTCATCCACCTGTATAGCAGATCATTTAGTCACTGCTTTAGGTTCTTATTATAATCCATTCCATACTCAACTGCCAGTTGTAAACTTGGAATTACAAATTCCATGGGCACATGTGATATCAATTGAAAAATGACCGCCCGCATCACCATTATGTGCCTTAGTGATAATCTTCATTCGTCATTTCAATGGCACACATGGCCGAAGCACACCATCAATACCCAATCTATAAAGCGCTCAAGCAATAATGGTGAATTTCAGACTTCAAATAATTAGTACCTTTTTCTTGTTTTGAGGCCAATATTCTGGGAATTTTCCTAGTTGGAGAAAATCATAGACTTCTTGCCATTCGGGATTAGACTGTTCCTCAGCTGTGCTTTTAAATATTTCAACATCTACTGCTTCATCTTTCAAAGATGTTTCTGAATAGTCTTCAGTGCTTTGGAAATAAAATTAGCATTGCAATGTGACTTGCCTGGCTGTGGAAGATCTTGAAATCAAACTCCATAAGGAACATCATCCACCTGATTAAGCTTATATTAGGAATTTATTGATAAGAAACAATAAGGCTTGATGGATCAACATAGAAGTGGAATAACTTTCCATGCAGATATTGTTTGAATTCAGTTGCACTGAATACCATTCCCAATGCCTCTCTCTGTTGTTGAATATCCTTGTTCTGCTGAACTAAATTTGTGACTGGTGAAGTAGACTAGATAGTCTGTCTTGCCATTAGGCTGGGCTAGTATAGCCCCTATCTCCATACCTGAAGCATCAACATGTACATGGAAGATAATGTCCCAGTTTGGTTGGCAAAGAACTAGCTTCCTGTTGATTGCATCTTCAAGCATTGGAAACTGCATTCACACTCTTCAGTCCAAATATATTTGTTGGCTTTCTTTGTGAGCTCATATAGGGGTAATGCTTTAGCTGCAAACATATGAACAAATCTTCGATAAACATTAATGTACCCCAAGAATGAACTCAATTTTGAAATCGTGGTCGGTGCTTTGGCTTGCTGAATACTCTTATCTTATCCTCATCCATCTTAATACCATTTCTTGAAACAATATGTCCCAGTAGCTGAGCCTTCTAGACCATGAAAACTGACTTGAATGGATTTAAATAGATCCTCTTCTCCTTGTACCTCTTGAAGACCATTTCTAGGAAAGACAATAAAATCATCCACCAAGATGGCCATATATTTGTGCAAAAATTCACTGAATATCTCCATCATATAGCACTGAAAGGTTGCTCGAGCATTACAAAGTCCAAATGGCATTAGCAAATACATAAATGCACCCCATTCAGCGATGAATGTCATTTTAGCTATGTCTTCTGGTGCGATCTTTAACTGATTGTAGCCTAGCCACTGTAGCCATCCATGAAGCTATACATCTTGTGGCTTGCAATCTCATCTAACATCATATTTGTGAATGGTAATGGGAAGGGATCTTTAATGGTATGGGCATTCACTTTCCTGTAATCCATGCATACTCTAAGCTTGTCATTCTTCTTTGGGATGACCACTATAGGAAATAGCCAGATTCATTATGTACCTCTGTAGTCGTATTGGTCTGGCATCAAGTTTCAGTGGTATGCAATGGTGGCACACTTTTGGATTATCTCCCTTTAGATCTGTATGTTTCAAGGCAAATACATCTTTGTATTTATGGAGCAGTGCCTTGGCCTTTTCCTTGATCTCTGGCTTCATATGTTTTGTTGATTTTAATCATTCTGGGATTCTCCTCTTAGCCGAGATTTTTATTCTTCTAATTCTTGATCATTTGGAAGCAACCAATTTGGCCCACCTTCCTTTCACTTGGTCAATGAATCTGCTTCCTTGTCTCTCCGAATACCAACAACATAGTCATTAAATGGATTATCGAATTCCAGTAGATTATTATGAACAATTGATTGGAGTACTACTGGAACTTCTTCATTAGTAGCTAAATCATTTACTAAACTGGGTTCTGGTATGAAGTTAAGCTTTTTTGGTGTAGACTAATTTGGTACTCGACCATCAATCTGGACTGATCTTTCTCTAGTGTTCAACTTAGTAAATTGTTCTGGGTATTGCTGATTCTATCATTCAGCTTGTTTCTTGTCCATCAATATTGCACTAAGGTTGATCTCTGTTAAGGGAAAGATGGCCATGGAGGCTAGCATCCTCTCAATATTCTTTGTTCCATACTTCTTACACAACTCTTCTGGTCTCAGTGCTTTCCTCCATGTCCTGATGTTGTCTGTCTTTATCTGAATTCTTCTAATGGATCCTTGAATTGATAATGTTTGGTTTGCATAGTCATATATAGTTCCAACAATTTTGAGCCATGGTCTTCCCAACAACATACCATAGGATCCTTGAATGTCCAACACCAAAACGCTAGTTTTGGACTTTTCCTTCCGCATCCTTATCAACATGTTTTTGATAAGACCAGTGGCTTGAACCACTCTATGATATGCCATCCTTATTTTGAATGGATCTGGTTTCATCTCCGTTGTTCCTAGATTTTGTCGAAGATGCTTGCCAAGAATGTTCAACCCCTTTCCTCCATCCAAAATGACACAAGAAAATGGTTCCCATTGTTTTTTGAGCTTATAGTCTATCTGGATCACCAAAACTTCATAATCTCAGATGGCTACCAAATCCATTGTTCTAGCCTTTGCTTCATATTTTCTAAATTTAGCCACCTTCGGCAATGTGCATAGAATGTCTTCTAATTCCAATGTTAATTTCTGAATTCGTTCACAAACCTTGACATATATTTCATCTTGCTCATTGCTTGAGCTGCCATTCTTTGAACCAAAAGACTTCTCCTCATGAGCATCTTCATAGTTCCATTTTGTTGGTTCACCTGTAATTGATAGATGGCTTCGTGACGAATCCACGTGTTTCTTCCCCGTGCTAATGTTTCCAGCTTCAACCAAGTCTGTTGTGACTTGCTTTGTTTCTTCTACCAGGCTCTATACTACAACAATCATAGACTCGTGGAGTCTATCTGCTACCTTCTCTTGTCTTGGTTCTTAAGACTGGGGTGGTACCTTGTGAATGGTCCGAGCTCTGAACTTTTTGGTCGTTATGGCAACTTTTTTGACAAGTTATCAATGATTTTCGTTGTAAGCTCCTCATCTACAATCTTTTCTTTACTCTTAGCCTTCCACACCTTCCTCGGCTGTTTGCACTTCTTGGCCTCAACAATTTGATTGTCGTCTTGAGTAGGGATCTCTTCAATCACTACTCATGTTCTTCTCGTGACCACTCTTATTGGTGGTGGCTTTGGTGGTTTCTTGTCATCTACCTTTGGCTTCAGTGTATCTGGACATTGAGCTGCAAAGTGGCCATACTTGCCACAACCACAACAACTCATGTTCCTCTTTGAGAAGTCTCCTGTGCCTCTACCCTTGCTAGCCCCATTTTTGGTAGCACCTGCAACCCATTTTCTAGTGCTCATATTGCCTTCATTTACTTTATACTTTGGGTACTTCTTTATTGGTAAGTGCTATCATTGACTGGTCTTGTCCCTTTTTAAAATGATGGATCCTAATCCCACAATTGTTCTAGACATGACCAAAGGCCTTGCAATATGTGCATTGGGAACACTCATTTGACATATGGTCCTTTGATCTGCATTTAGAGCACCAAATTTTTGCTTTCTGCAATGAGGGTTTTGTCTTGGCTATCTCAACGATTTTCTTGGACATTTCTTCAATATTTCTGGTCCACGACCCTTTCTTAGCTTTACTTTTGTCATCTGGCTCGCTTTCAAAAGAACTAGAGCTGGAAGTGGATCCAGAGCTCTCTTTAGTAGAAGATTTTGTCACTGGATTGTCTTCTCTTGTGACCCTTCTCCTTTTTTCTTGTTGCTCTAATTTGAGTGCCCTTTGTACTAGATCATCGAATTTTTTGTCGATGCTCGTACCTCCTGCTCTCTCAACTTCTTACTCTTAACAATTCAAGAACCAAGCTGTCATTCTTTTCTCTGAAGGAGGTTCTTGTAGTTGTCTGGTCAATTCTTTTATTTTTTCCGCATAACTTTTGACCTACAAATTGCCTGCTTGATCTTGTCAAGCTCACAAAGAATATCTTCATCCCCTCTATTGTCTAAATATTCCAACTTGAAGGCTTTAATGAGCTTGTGATATGATCTTAGTCGGTAGGCTGGGTAATGGTAGTACCATTTCCTAGCTGTGCCCTTCAATGTTTAAGGAAAATGATCTACCAACCTAAGCATAGGGTCTCCTAGTCCTCCTGTATGAGCTCTTTCTTGTCTTGGGTGTGGTAAGGGCTCCGCTTCTAGAGGCTCTCCTAATTTGTAATTCCTTGCTAGTCTCACCAGTGGATGTTCCTCTCTTTGGACCCTTTCGTTCTTGATGTGGTGCTTCTATCCTTGTCAGATTTGAGCTCTTATTCTACTCTCATCTTGGTATTGTTGATGGAGTGGTGGCAGCCCTGGCATGGCTTGATAACCACCTCTATTTATGTTCTGTTCCACTGTTGTATGCTGTTGAATCCATGCTTGCAATGATGGCAATGTTGCTTACCGGTCTTCAGAGTTGGGCAACGGCTGTCTATTTGTATGTGATGGGGTGTCATAATCATTTGAGAAAGGACTTGTGGACTTGTTAGGGGTGTGCATGTGCTTTTGCTTCTCCTCAAGAGCCTTAGTCAATGGTTCAGGAGTTATCACTCTTTCCACATCCCCTGGCTGGATTGGCTCATATTCACGTCCGTATTCGACAAAAAATGATGCTAAATCCTATTGCCGTGTCTTAGGAAAACAAGTACAAGATTTTGTCTATGCTTAATTCATTCACCTTGGGTTCTATGCATCGATAGTATGAGATGACCCTCCCATCCCCATGCCTGTAAATCCCAATATTTTCATGAATTATAGCCACTCTTGCCACTCTGTTGTCATAAATGTAAAAAGCTCCAAGAATGTTAAGCTTAGGAGGTAGTTTTGGGGTCTCCACGACCATCTTCCTTTTTTCCACGTTGTCTCCATAATGATTGTAGTTTTTTGGGTCTCTGACAATGAGGTAGTGGTTTCGTTCTCCATCACAGAATCTATCCCCATCATCATGTATGTAAAAGGAAGGAACTACCTCTAGCAGAACTGACAGACGTATGAAGCTTCCAGAAGCAATAACCGGCAAGTTACCACAGTAACTGACAGTGCACAGTCAATGAGACACCAACTCGCGGCCTGTAAATAGGACCTGTTACTCATTTTGTGGGACTTTCGACTTCCTAGAATCCTTAAACGCCTAGATTCTAAGATGTTTGTACTCTTTGTATCACTTTGTAATCATTTATTACTCTCTCTCTCTCTCTCTCTCTCTCTCTCTCTCTCTCTCTCTCTCTCTCTCTCTCTCTCTCTCTCTCTCTCTCTCTCTCTTTCTATAACTCCAAATCCAACTACTGGCATACTTGAGGCTTACCAATTGTAATTTGAATATTTA
This sequence comes from Adiantum capillus-veneris, assembly GCF_014529385.1. NCBI lineage: Eukaryota > Viridiplantae > Streptophyta > Polypodiopsida > Polypodiales > Pteridaceae > Adiantum > Adiantum capillus-veneris. Next base: position 15,886,308 of record NC_140934.1, read on the forward strand.
GAATGCAATCCCAGTTGCAGCCTCAATTACAGTGTCTTGTATTTCCAGTTCCAGTGTTTTGTCTTTTCAGTTCTAGTTCCATATTCCAGTAATCTGAATTCCTAGTCTAAAGTGCTATCCAAGTCTGACATCTTTAGTTCTAAGTACCAACCTGGAATAACTAGCTGAACACATCCAGCTCAGTCCATTTTGGCAATCATGGTGGTTTGAGCTAAGTTACTCTAGGACAGGTGAACTATCTCTCAGATGGTATTAGAGCTATTGTATGTCCACAATACCACCAAGAAACAAACACAAGGGGTTGATGAACAACAACTCGCATTATGGAAAACCTAGAACGAGTCAGTCTGATTCCAGAGGAAACAAAAACAGATGCAGCTAGCATTGAACAAAAGAGTCAGCAAAGCACTTGGAAAGCTAGAAAGGCTAGGATGAAAGCCATGAGGGAATCTGAACATACTTCCTTAGCTGAAGAGCTAAAAATTGAGAAAACTAGAAGGGGAGACAAACAAAGGAAAGGAAACCCTTGAGGTAGTACCAAAGCCATGCATGGTTGAGAAACTCAGGAGTGCTAGTTCAGGAGGATCAGTTTTGGTAGAAAGGGTTAATGAACCATTAGACACCCCCCTCAAAGCCTATGACGCATAGCTCAAAAACAACCAAACTCAAGAACAAAGGTGGATGACATATCCATATGTAGAAATAGAGAAGCAGAGGCTTGAAATATATCAAAAAATGATTCAAACAGCCGAAGATTTACTAGAATCCCCAATTCGAAAGCTGAAAATGTCCCACCGACACCAATAATCCCATCAAACCAAGAGCCAATAGAGACATATTCTAGCTAGAAGCATGAACTAGAAACCAAAATGCCAAGAGGAGGGACCAAATATAGCGATAAATACCACGGATCAGTCTTTCAATGGATTCCACCTAGGTATACCAAAGGAGTGTAGAAAAATAGATGGTCTTGATGAACTATGGAAACAAGTCAAAGATGCCAACGAAGCGAATGAGTTGAGCAGACACGTAAATCAGACTAGTGAGGGGAGAGGAGTGTTTTTTTTTAATCGATAAAGGAATTTGAGGCAAGATATCAAATGAATATAGAAATGCAATCGTATTGGCAAGACCAAGGATCTGTTCTATCTATAGACAACCAACCCCATTCACTAAGAACACTACCATCCTATATGGGAGAGCATGAGGCCAAATCAGATGTTGTTGTAGTCCCACCACAAAGACTCTCTTCCAAGAAAGTCATTGACTCTAATGGGTTAATAGACATTTTTGTCTACACATGTGACATGCACAATAACGTTACTTGAGCTATTACAAATAGGACCTAACATGTGCACGATGGTAGGAGGCTGTTTGGAAAAGTTTGGTGTGAGGGTTCCTTCGACACAAACTCAAGAGGAATTTGAAAACTCAAAAAACCTCACCTAACTACCAGGCCAATACCATTGAACAAAGTTGGAGAATATTGTGAAGGTGAAGATGGCAACACGACTCTTCCTTTAGAATTTCAAGGCGTCAACCACCACAACAATTCTTGACAATGGGGCTGGGGTAGTGATTGCTACAAAAGAAACATGGAAACAATTGGGGAAAACCTGCTTTAAGAGCAATAAGAATGAAACTACAGCTCACAAATGGATATATGAAAAAACCCCTAGGACTTCTAAAGAAAGTGATTGTCACCTCTTGCAAAATTGAATATGAGGATACATTTTCCATTGTTGATTTTGGCAAGAAGAACAACTATAACATCATACTTGGAAGACCATTCATGAGACAATTAAAAATGGTCCAAGCTTGGGGGTGTGACCACATTTAACTAAGGAACATGGAGACCACAACTAGAATAAACTTTAAAAACTATAGCGTTAAGGATGTGACAAGGACTCCTATTGAAGAGTTCGATTCAGCCACCTTAGCCAGATCCCAACTCCCACCATGGTTAGGTCAATTTAAATAGCTATGGATGTGTAGAGCGTCAAATTGTGGGAGCTGAAAGCGAAAAGAATGTATCCTAGAAAGGGCTTTAGAAGACAAAGAATACATCCTAGAACCCTTTCCAGAGGAAGCACTAGAGCCTTTAGAATGGGGAACCTTGGATGTGTGTGCTGTTGCGGACGGTCCCACGACAAAGTTCTCTGACAAGGATGGCTATGATGTGATACCGTATTTCATGGTTAATGTAGTTGAAGAATAGGGCAAGAGTCAAGCCTCAAATGAGCCCAAAATGAGAAAGCAAGACAAAAAGGAGAAGAAGAGTTGTTTTATGATTCTCCATAGCATTTTGAATTTGATTATGATGATGATGCAGATAATAAATGCTTTGACAACACTAGTGATCAAGAAGAGACCATAGCGGATGTCAGATTTTATGACTTTCCAAACCAAAAACCCAAAAGGCAACAACGCTAGATGAAGAAAAGAGCCTTAAACATGGCCAGAGAAAATCCGATGCCGAGAGTAAAATGTAAAACACAATTCTTGATGCTTGTGAGGACAGAAGATTGTGTAAAGGAAAAATCTCAGGTCTTTCCATATTAAATGATCAGTTAACATAAGAAAATCATTTGGGATAGGTATATATTAAGTTTTATGATATTTGCATATATTCTTAGAGATATATGTGGGATGACCTTTGTGTTCACTCTATCCTTAGGACAGAACACATTGAGAATCTCAAAAATGTATTTGAGAAATCCAAGACTTATAGAATCTACCTAAATTCTGAAAAATGTGTTTTCATGGTAAGATAGGGCAGAATCTTGGGGCATATCGTCTTTGAAAGTGGTATATCTACGGATCTTGATAAGATCAACGTGATTGTAGAAATGCCAAGGCCAACTAATGCAGAGCAAGTACAATCCTTCACAGGACACTGTGGGTACTATCAATGATTAATATACATGTATGCAGTCATTGCACAACCCCTGTATCAGTTAATAGCTATTTTTTATTGGATTGGAGAGTGTGAAGAGTCATTCAAGAAACTTAAGGGTGTGCTTATATCAATACCAGTACTAAAACACGGACTATGATAAAATATTTCATGTTCACATTGATGCTACGGCATATGCAATGAAGGGTTGGGTGTGGTGTATGTCGTAAAGAAATTTAGGAATTACCTTTTGGCCAAAAAATTTGTTTTTTCTTCACAAACCGTCAAGCCCTCTTGGATCTAGTCAACAAACCTTGCAATACAGGGAGAATCGTTTGTTGGTTCATCATTTTGCTAGAGTTTGATTTTATGGTAGTGGCTAAGAAGGACCCAAAGGGGTACATGACAAAATACTGGATGCATACCTCTTCAACATCAAGATGGTTCCTAAGTGGTCTGAAGAGATAGTCACACTTTTGACCTACGGAGGTGCATTTGATATGACAAAACAAGACCTTAAGCAACAAACAATCAAGCAAGCGAAAACTTCCAACTTGTAGGCAGATGCTTGTACCATCTAGGTCTAGATGGAATATTGCAATTATGCATAAGTTCAGACAAATATGAATGTTATCTCATGGAAGCCCATGTACATGACATAGCCTTCCATTGTTCTTAAAAGAATACACAACAACGCCTAAAGCAACTTGGAGTGTGTCGGCCATATGTGCATGGAGATGTACATGAATTGTGCTATGTGTAGGAACAATTCACAAATAGAATATGCCACATTGTTTTAGATAGCAGTTGCAACTCATTGGAATCAATATATGGTTGATTACCTAACAACAAGGACACTCCTTGAAAATATAATGCAAGCAAGACAAAGAGCCATTGAATTGGAAGCTAGAGACTTCACTGAATTGAAAATCAACTTTACAAAAGAGGGAAGGACAATCAACTCAGAATATGTACAACTAAAAATGAATATCTGCCTATCATGGAGTTCTTGTTTTTTAGACAGACCTTCCTAAATTCCGAGGATGAAATTTACATCGGGAAGGGGGGCATGCTATTTTTGCATGTCATCCTTATTATTATTATTTGTATTCAGTTATGGGTTGGGCTTGTCGGTCCCATATGTCTTTAGTCTAGGACTGGTGATAGCCGATGAGAGGCATACTAGACTCACACCAAACTTGTTTAGTGCCAATTGGTTGAATGTGGGCCTTTGTATGTGAAAGGGACGAACCCAACCCATAGATAAGGTTGTAAAACTAGTCCTTTTGACTATTTTGAATGTACAAAGTTGAGCT